>NC_133658.1:149487565-150095578 GCF_037893015.1 Macrotis lagotis
CCACAGCCAATCTAATAGGGTTGTCCTAGCTCTCTGAACTGATGAGAGCAGCTCCATCCACCAGGGTTGATCATATCACAAAATGGATGATTTTGTGTAATCCTGTAATTCATTCTTTGCTTCTCTAGAGTCTGAACATTTATAGTTTCTCATAAAACAATAGTACTCCATAATATTCATGTACCATAATTTTTTAACCATTCCCCAATTGAGAGACATCCCCTCAAATTCCAATTCTTTGTTACTACAAAAGGGCTACTTTGAATATTTTGGAACATGTGAGACTTTTTCCATTTTTTATGATTTCTTCTGGATATAGGCCTAGAATTGGAATTACTAGGTGATAGAATAAGAACAGTTTTATTGCTTTTTGGGCACAGTTCTTTATTGCTCTCCAGAATGGTTGGATCAGTTCACAACTCCACCAGCAATCCACTAATGTCCAAATCCTCTCACAACCTCTCCAACATTGATCATTTTCCCATTTTGTCATCTTAGCCAATCTGATAGCTTTGAGGTGATTCTCAGAGTTGTTTTAATTTTCATCTCTCTAATCGATAATTAATTTGGAGGGGGCAGCTAGGTGGTGTAGTGAATAGAGCACCAGTCCTGGAGTCAGGAGGACCTGAGTTCAAATTCGGCCTCAGACACTTACTAATTACCTATCTCTATAACCTTGGGCCAGTCACTTAACCCCAATGTCTTGGAAAAAACCTAAACAAAAATAATGATTTGGTGCATTTTTCATATAATTTATATATAACTAATTTCTTCATTTGAGAACTATTCATATTCTTTGACCATTAATCAATTGGGGAGTGACTTGCAATCTTATAAATTTGATGTAGTTTACTATTTATTTTTGAAATGAGACTTTTATCAGAAATCCTAGTTGTGAAGATTGTTTCCCAGTTTTCTGTTTTCCTTTTAAGTTTGGCAGCATTGACTTTATTAGTGCAAACCCTTTTTAATTTAATAAAGTCAAAATCATTCATTTTGCAATTTATAATATACTCTATTTCATGTTTGGTCATAAATTTTAAACAGTTTATGAAGAATAGGAAATTATTCTTTAAATGTTTGATAGAATTCACTTGTAAATCTATCTGAACCTGGAGATTTTTTCTTATGGAGTTTATTGTTTCTTCATGTTTTTTGCTGAAATGGGGTTATGTAAGTATGTTATTTCTACTTGTTAATCTGGATAGTGTGTGTTTTTGTAAATATTCATCCATTTCAATCAGGGTATCAAATTTATTAGCATACAGTTAGGCAAAATAGTTCTGAATTATCTCTTTAATTTCCTCCTCATTGGTGGTTAGTTTACCTTTTTTCTTTCTGATACTGTAATTTTGTTTCCTTCTTTCTTTTTTAGTCACATTAATCAAAGGTTTATTAATTTTATTGGCTTTTTTGTAAAATCAAGTCTTAGTTTTATTTATAAGATCAATAATTTTTCTTGCTTTCAATTTTATTAATCTCTCCCTCGAATTTCAGAATTTCTTATTTGCTATTTAATTGAGGTTCTTTAATTTGTTCTTTTTCTAGCTTTTTTTAGTTGCATACACAATTCATTGAGCTCCTCTTTCTCTATTTTATTCATATAAACATTTAGAGATATAAGGTTTCTTGATTTCCTGTTTGATCTACTCATTACTTAAAATTAAGTTATTTAGTTTCCAATTAGTTTTTGGTTTATCTTCCCAAGACCATTTAATACATGTAAGTTTTACTGCAACATGGTCTGAGAAGTATGAATTTATTATTTCTGCCTTTCTGAATTTGATTATAAGGGTTTTATGCCCTAACACATGGTCATTTTTGATATAGATGCCATGCACTGCCGAGAAATAGGTATATTCTTTTCTATCTCCATTAAGTTTTCTCAAGAGGGCTATCATATCCAAGTTTTTAAGATTTCATTCACCTTCTTAACTCCCTTCTTGTTTATTTTGTGGTTAAATTTATTTAGTTCTGTGAGAGGGAGGTTGAGTTCCCCAATTATTAAATTTTTGTCTCCTTGAAATTCAACTCAACTTTTCCTCTAGGAATTTGGATGCTATACCATTATGTGCATATATGTTTAATAATAAAAATAGCTTCGTTACTTATGGTGCCTTTTTAGAAAATGTAGTTCTTTTACTTTTCCCTTTTAATGATATCTATTTTTGCTTTTACTTTATCTGAGATCATAATAACTGCCCCTATTTTTTTCCACTTCAGCTGAAATATAACATATTTTGCTCCATCCTTTTACCTTTTCCCTATGTATAGCTCTCTACTTCAAATGTCTTTCTTGTAAACAAGGTATTGTAGGATTCTGGTTTTTAATCCATTCTACTATCTGCTTCTCTCCTTTTTAAAGGTTTTTTACAAGACAAATGGGGTTAAGTGGCTTGCCCCAGGCCACACAGCTAGGTATTATTAAGTGTCTGAGGCTGGATTTGAACTCAGGTACTCCTGACTTCAGGGCCATGCTCCATCCAGTGTGCCACCTAGCTGCCCCTCTCTGCTTCTCTTTTATGGAACAGCTCATCCCATTCACATTTATAGTTAAGATTAATTATTTTATATTTCCCTCTATGATATCTTTCCCCATTTATAATGTTGTCTTTTATTTACTCTTATTCCTCCATACCAAATATTAACTCCCTTTCCTCTTTAACTTTTCTTTTAAAATTTAACTTTCAGTTTATTTTCACTTATACCTTTGCTTTCCCTTTTATCAGACACTTCTTCCATTATCTTTCCCTTCCCCCTTTCTCTCTCTTCCCTATAGAATAGGATAGATTTTTAAACCCAAATGGGAATGTATCTAACTCCCTCTCTGGGGCAAATTTATTGAATAGAATTTACTCAATGTTCACACCCTCCCTTCTTTCTAAAATTATAATTCTTTGGTCCTCTTCACATGCCGTTATTTCTCTCTCAAATATTATTAATAAGGTATCATCAATCACAGATTAATTGATTGCTTGATATTCTCAAAGTATTATCAATGTAGCATCACATATTGATTGATTATCTGATAAGCATCATTGTCTCAAATTCATTAAGTACCCTCCCTCTTCTGTCTCATTAGAACTTCACTTTTCAGGAGTCTTGAATTACATCAAATAATAATCAATTTTTACCTTACTCCCTTTTCAAGTACCTTCCGAGGATTCACAATCTGCATGAGCCAAAGTATCATCCAAAGTCAAATGATTTCATGAACTATTTGTATTCCTTCCCCAAGTATATTTTCCCACCAGTGTACTTAACTATCTGTTAAGTAAAGTATGGATGAAGTTCAACCCTGATTTAATTAACTTAAAGTCTTATTTAAGAACTTTACATTTGATTTTAAGTTATGGTAGACATTGACTCAGGACTGCCCAGCTTATGATGCTCTCATGAGAGAAAGTGCTAAGCTTTGTGAGCATAGCAGAATTAGAAGAGGTCAAAGGAAACTAAGACACTTAAGTTCAGAGTAAACTCCTCTGCTCAGGGCTTTTTGTTTCAAAGATGGTGATGTCATCTTGGACCTCTTCAATGAAGAGACAACATTCAACCATACCCATATCCTCTAAGTCCAATCTCTTCAATTATATTCAACCCTTTAATTATCAAGAATTAAAATTCTCAAGAGTTAGAAGTTTTATAGCTTCCCTTTTAGAGTTATATGAAATTTTATGATCTTGACTAATATTTTCATTTTGTCCTTCCCCCTTTTCATTAACCTTTTTATCCGTCTCTTGAGTCATGTATTTGGTGATTCAATTCTCTGTTCAGTTCTAGTCTTTTTGTCAGAATGGGTTGGAAGTCCTCTATTTCTTTGAATATTCATCTTTCCCCCTGGCAGTATAGGCTGAATTTTGCAGGGTATTAAATTCTTGGTTGTAATCCCATGTCCTTTGACGTCTGTTATGGTATTCCACTGGTCCTTCAGTGTTGGGGCTGATAGGTCCAGTGTGAGTCTGATTGTGTTTCTTTTTAATTTAAATTGTTTCCTTTTTGCTTCTTGCAAAAAGAGTTGTGCAATTTGGCTATAAAAACCCTAGGAGTTTTTATTCTGGTGTCTCTTTCTGGAGGGGTTCTATGTATTCTTTCAATGCCTAAATTGTCTTCTTGTTACAGAATATTTGGACAGTTTTTCCTGATAATTTTCTGCATGAAGTTTTCCAGGTTCTTTTTTTTTGATCGAGGATTTCTAATAGTCTGATGATTCATAAATTCTCTTTCTTGTATCCATTTTCAGGGTTTTTTGTTTTTCCTAGGGGTACTTTACATTTTCATTTAATTTTTTCCAGTCTTTTCATTTTGTTTGATGGATTTTTATAGTCTCATAGATTTATTGGCTTCTATTTATTCAATTCTAATTTATAAGATTTTATTTTCTTCAATTAACTTTTGTTGTTTCCTTTTCCAGTTGGCCATTTTTACTTTTTTTTTGCCCAAGGCCACACAACTAGGTAATTATTAAGTGTCTGAGGCCAAAGTTGAACTCAGGTACTCCTGACTCCAGGGCTGGTGCTTTATCCACTGTGCCACCTAGCCACCCCATCTATTTTTACTTTTAATGGAGTTGTTTTCTTTGATCAATTTTTCATAATTTTACTGCATGACTCTTATTTTTTTCCGTTCTCTTTCTTCTCTTCTTTGGTTTTTAAATTCTTTTTTAAGCTCTTCTATGAGCTTTTGGATTTGAGGCTAATTCACAGATTCTTTTGAGACTTCCCTGTGAATAATTTTTCATTGATTTCTTCTTCAGACATGGTGTTGCTATTATCTTTGTCTGCAAAATAGTTTTCTATAGTAAGAACTCTTTTAGCTTTTTGTTCATTTTTGTTGTTTTAGCTCTACTCTTTGGGTATAAGGAATAAAGATCCAAGCTTTTTATGCTGGGGCTGGGGTCTGATCCCTGGCTTGTTGTTGGCCAAGATGTTGCCCATGCAGTCTGGGCTTTGCCTTTGCAGAGGTTTATTTTCTCCTTTATGTCCAGGTTCTTCCTATGCAGTGGTTTGTTCTCAACCAAGTCCTCTTTTTTTGTCCCATTGTTCCTAGGGTTCAGACTTTGTTTGGGGTTGGGACTCTTCTTTGCTGGTTTGCTATCTAGCTGCTGAGAACTATGCTATTGTGTAGCTATCAGGACCTGGACTGTGCTGTGACTTAAAGCCTCCTTCTGGCTTTACCCCTCTCTAACCTTGCTTGTCTTTACTTCCACTTTTCCCTGAAAAGAGACAGACTTTTACTGGAGATTGTCCATGATGTCTACCATTGAAAACTTCTTTGGATTTATTTTTCTTGGTGGAATTTGGAGTTTGAATATCAGTGCAGAAACTTAATTTATCTTCAGTAGGGAAAAGCTCTAGGAGCATATAAGTTTCATGCCACCATCTTGGCTCCACCCCAGAAATATATGCTCTTTAATTTCCATTTATTTGTAATCCTTTTTTCAAAGGTCTTTTACTGAAAATAAGATTCTTTGGTCCACAAAGGATATATTTAATATTTCTTTTTTTCTGTATTTGTTTGTGTTGTTTTTATGTCCAAGTACAGATCAGTTTTTGAAAAGGTTCTTATTTAGTTTTATAACTTTAAAGTTATCTGTATCTGAATAATGTGAATATTCTTTTCTGTTCCCATTTAGTAATGACCAAAGGACTATCATAGATAATTTTTTCCTTTTTTCTTATTTACTATACTTTTTCCAAATACATGTAAAAACAATTTTTAATCTTTTTTCAAAGTTTTGAGTTCCAAATTTTATTCTTTCTTCCCCTCCTCCCTTTCCTACCTTTTCCTAAGATAGCAAGTAATTAGATATATAGGATAAACATATGCAGTGCTGTAAAACATTTCCCAAATTAGTCATTTTTAATAAGAAGACTCAAATAAATGGAAATTAATGAAAGAAAAGTGAAAAATAACTTCCTTCAGTCTATATTCACATAATATCAGATCTTTGTAGGAGGATAGCATGCATAATAATGAGACTTTTGGAATTGTCTTGGATCATTACAATGCTGAAAATAATTAACCATTCAGAGTTCATTATCATCATACTGTTTACAACAATCTCCTGATCCTGTTCATTTCATATTTCAGTGTTTCAATTCATATAAGACTTTTTAATGTTTGCTGAAATCATCCTGATTGTTATTTCTTACAGCACAGTGATATTCTATCACAATCACATACCACAGTTTGTTCAGTCATTCTCCAATTGATGGAAATTCCTTCAATTTACAATTTTTGGACCTCACTAAAAGTTACTATAAATATTTTCATATAAATAGGTACTTTTCCTTTAAAAAATTTCTTTGGGATATAGACCTAACAGCATTATTGTTGAATCAAAAGACATGCATGGTTTTATCACATTTTGGCATAGTTAAAATTGCTCTTCAGAATGATTTGATCAGTTCACAGATTCACAAATAGTGCAATACTGTCCCAGTTTTCCCAAATCCCCTCCAACATCCATCATTTTCCTTTTTTTTCCAAATTAGTCAATCTGATAGGTGTGAGGTGGTACCTCAGAGTTATTTTAATTTAATCAAGAGGGATATGTGCCAATGTTTTCATACTGAGAGTTTTGATTTATATTTAAATTTTCCAAAAATTTATTCAGATTCTTGACTTATTTCTTATTTATTTAATTATTTATTATTATTATTATTGATTAAACTGTTTTGGAGACTTGATAGGAGTATTTTGGAATCTCAGACTACTATTATTTTATTGCCTATTTCTTTACATAAATTGATGTATATATTTTAAAGTATATGAAACATTTTACAAAATATTTCAATGTTGTACCCTTTGCTTCATATACATATGTAAAATAGTTGGAATTTAAAATCTTATATTGTTATACTCTTCCCTCTACCCCTACCATTCTTTACAGAAAGGATGTCAGTATTAAGGAAGGAATGTGTTTAACATTAGAGACTTATATTTCATATGATCTGCTTCCATTTTACTTCTCTTTTACTTTTGTTCCATCCTTAGTAAAAATTTCTTATTCTTACTTCCCACTCCCTTCCATGTGCTACTATCAAAAGATGGAATTTATTTTGTTAATCCCACCCTAAATGTACACTCCCTCTTAATCATTTACAAACAACCCCTCCTTTGATTATACCAAATTTCCTATTGAGTTCTTCTAGAACTCTTCTTCCATCAACTACTCTTATGGTGCCTCTGTTTTATTACATTATAATTCCAATCCCCTTCTTCTTCCTTTTTTCCTTGTATATTACCTTTTTCTTTAATTTTTTTCTGAAGAATCTCAAAATAGAACAAAACTATTCTCATGCCCTCTGACTTATTTATTCCTTCTATGACTGTTGAAGATATTAAGCTTCTTGGAACACTACTGTTCTATTAGAAACCAGGAGGGATAGGAATTCAGGGAAGTATGGAGGGATTTGCATGAACTGATGCTGAGTGAGATGAGCAGAACCAGAAAAAACACTGTATACCCTAGCAGCAACATGGGGGTGATGATCAACCTTGATGGACTTGCTCATTTCATCAGTGCAATAATCAGGGACAATTTGCGGCTGTCTGCAATGGAGAATACTATCTGTATCCAGAGAAAGAACTGTGGAGTTTGAACAAAGACCAAGGACTATTACCTTTAATTTAGAGAACATAACTGATATCTTATTGTCTGATCTTGCTACTTCTTATACTTTACGTTTCTTCCTTAGGGACAAGATTTCTCTCATTACATTCAATTTGGATCAATGTATACCATGGAAACAATGTAAAGACTGGCAAATTGCCTTCTGTGGGGGGTTGGGGTAGGGAAGTAAGATTAGGGGGAAAATTGTAAAACTCAAAATAAATAAAATCTTTTTTAAAAAGATATTAAGGTTCTGAGGAGTTTGATTCTTCTCCCTTTCATTAGAATTTCAATATTTCTTTACCATATGTCCCTTTCAATTGTTCAAGCATATTTACCTTTCTGTCTTTCTATTGACTTCTGTTTTTTCAATTCAAAGTTATCTATTAAGCTCTGGTATCGTCATCAGAAACATTTACAAATGCTCTATTTCATTAAGTATACTTATTTTTCCTTGTACAGGTATATTCAACTTTGTCATTGACATTATTCTTGATTTTGAACCTTATCCTTTTAATTTTAGAATAAGCTCTTCTCTAAATTAAAGTGCTGGCTACAAGGAAAGAATATACTGATACTTAACAAATGACTGAAAAAATGTATACATGACCTCCTTTTAAGCATAATTTACACAATTTATATTTTTCCAAATGTAAACAAAACAATAAATCAAGTCTTGTTTGTGGCATTTTTAAGTTTCAGAGGTACACATGAAAAGGCTTTTGTAAACTCTTAAGAACTAGTTCCAGTACATTCTTGCTTTAAGGTATTATATGATGATGACTATGGTTTCTGGATTTTTGTTATTCCATTCTTGGAATTTTTTATTCTAACATTTCTTTCAGGTTGTATGAATTTTTTATACTCTCATTTTGCCCCCTAGTTATAATAAGTCTAGAAATATTTTTACTCATGATTTCTTGAAATATTATATCTAGGCTTTATTATGGTCAAGATTGTACATGGTTTGATGATTCTTAGCTTAACTCTTGTTGGCCTGATTTCCAGGACTGATGTTTTTATTGTTGTTGCTGTTCGTTTTTAAATTAGGACATTTGTTTTCTGATATTGTTTAATATTTTCAATTCATTTTAGTATTTCTTGTTGTCTTGAGGTGTTATTAATTTCTGTCCAATCCAATCTATTTAAAGAAGTCTCAGCATTTGAATTAAGATTTTGTATAGCTTAGGTTAAACTATTTTCCTTCTAATTATTTCTCCAGAGAATTTACTCCTTTCTCCTTTTCTCTAGAGCAAGGGTTAGCAAACTGACCTGTGGATCAAATCTAACCTATCACCTTCTATTATTTGGCTGTAAGCAATGGCTGTTTTATACATCTTTGATTAAAGTTTTATTATATTTAAAAATGTAAAAAAAGTTCTTTTCTCATGGGGTATCCAAAAACCAGTGCTGGGTTAGATTTCACCCTTGAGACCCTTGTTGACTTTTACTCTGGAATCCTCATTTTCCTTTCTTTTTCTTTAAATTTTAGAAAGGTTTAATTTATTTTGACTTTTACAATTCCCCACCCAATCTTGCTTCCCTCCCCCAACCCTCCACAGCAGGCAGTTTTCTAGTCTTTATGTTGTTCCCATAGTATGCATTGATCTAAGATGAATGTGATGAGAAATAAATCATATCCTTAAGGAAGAAACATATAGTATGAGATATAGCAGAATTACATAAGATAACTTTTTTAAAAAACTTAAAGGTAATAGTCTTTGGTCTTTGTTCTAACTGCACAATTCTTTCTCAGAATACATTGCAGATATCCCAAAGTTGTGCCTGATTGTTACCTTGTTGGTATGAGCAAGTCCATTAAGGTTGATCATAACTCCCATGTTAATGTTAAGGTGTACAATGTTCCTCTGGTTCTGCTCATCTCACTCAGCATCAGTTCATGCAAATCCTTCCAGGCTTCCCTGAATTCCCTTCCCCCCCCTGGTTTCCAATAGAACAATGGTGTTCCATCACATACATATATCATAGTTTGCTTAGCCATTCCCCAATTGATGGACATTCCCTCAGTTTCCATTTCTTTACCACCACAAACAGAGTTACTATGAACATTTTTGTACAGGTGATGTTTTTACCCATTTTCATTCCTTTTCTAAAAATTCTCATGTTCTTCCTCATTCTTTTTCTTATGATTCTCATCACATTTATATGATCATTTTTAAACTTTTGGCTTATTTCTTCCAGAAATTCCAGTTGAAGTTTGTGACAAATGTGTGATTTTCCTTAAAGCCTCACATATAGGCAATATGAAGTTATTCTCATCTCTTCAGTTTGGTCTTCCTCATCTCTGGCTCCATATGTATATTTTCAGTGTTCTCAATATGTAATACTTCAACCTTATTTATTGAATTTGAACTTAGTGCCAGGAATAAGCTGTACTACCTTTTATATTCTTAGAGATGGTCAAGCTCTCTTTGTACTGATTTTGATTTGGGGGCTTCTTCAACTGTTTTTTCATTGCTGTTCTATATTTGGACTACTGGCTGGTTTTAATGACTCAGATTTCCATGGTTGGTTGTCCCTGATGCCAAGTACTGAATGGTCTCCCTCTGGAGATATTTTTGATGAGCATTTGGGTTAGTCTCTGTCTCCCCTGGCACTTTCTTGTTTAGGTTCATCTCTGTACCCCATAGGTTTTCTTTTATCAGATCACTGAGTGGTTTCCCATTCTTCCCCATCCCAGGGTCCCTGGACTTGCATGGATAAAACACTGCCACATTCATCTCCCTCCACCTACCAGGGCTTCTTTCATCAGTAATCAGTAGAATATTCCCCCTTTCCTTGTGTTGCTGAGAATTTCCTCTCTGTTTGTACCTATGACTGTGTTAGCTTCTTTGGCCACTAGTTTATAGTTTCTGTTTATGTTGGGGATGGAGTTCCAGGATTATTACAGAGCAGCACACAAAAAATAAATCCTTACTCAATAAGAGAAATAAGAAAATAAACTTTTTTATATGAGGCAACTCAAGTGAACTATCCCTCCACAATTTTTGAATCATACAGAATAATAGATATAGAAGCAGAAACAACTCAAGACATCATCTGTTACAACTCTCTCCAGTTAAAGATAAAGAAATTAAATCCTACAGAAGAAAAATGGCTAACTAGAATAGATAGAGCCAAAATGGCAAAGTAAAAGCACAGAATCATCTGAGTTCTTCCTCAGACCTCTCCAAATGCCTTTAAATAGTGACTCTATGAGGTGAGCAGAACCAGAAGAACATCGTACACCCTAAAAGCAACATGGGAATGATGATCAACCTTAATGGACTTGCTCATTCCATCAGTGCAATAATCAGGCACAATTTGGGGGGTATCTGCAAAGGAGAAAGCCATCTATATCCAGAGAAAGAATTGTGAAGTTTGAACAAAGACCAAAGACTATTACCTTTAATTTAAAAAAAAGTTATCTTGCTATGTAATTTTGCTATCTCCTATGCTTTATTTTTCTTCCTTAAGGATATGATTTCTCTTTCATCACATTCAACTTAGATCAGTGTATACCACAGAAACAATGTAAAGACTAACAGACTGCCTTCTGTGGGGGGTGGTGGGAGAGAAGCAAGATTGGGGGGGATTATAAAATTCAAAATAAACAAAATCTTTCTTTTATAAAAAAATAAATGAATGACTCTAAACAAATTCTAGAATAGCAGAATCCACAAAAAGATGAAGTAAAATGATTTTGCAACTCAAGATAACTTAGAAGAATGACTGGGAAAGGTCTTGCACAGAAGTAACATAGGAAAGCCTCACAAGTACAGACCAGTTCCAACAATCCAGTAACAGGAAACAAAGTGATTGTCTCAGTGGTGGCAGTGGTGGACCTCTCTGTCCAGAGACTGTCAAAGACAATTTTGAAGTTCAGCAGAAAATGTCTGTCACATCTTAAAAGGAAATCATGGTCTGGGGAAATGAGCAAACAAAAGTGAAAAAAAATATGACTATATAAAGTTACTCTGATGGTAGAGATGTTCAAAATACACACTCAGAAGAGGATAATAAAATCAAAGTTTCTACATCCAATACCTCCAAGAAAAAAATATGAATTGATCTCAGAGCACAGAAATACTTAAAAAGAATTTTGAAGGGGCAGCTAGGTGGCACAGTGGTTAAAGCACCAGTCCTGGAGTCAGGAGTACCTGGGTTCAAATCTGGTCTCAGACACTTAATAATTACCTAGCTGTGTGGCCTTGGGCAAGCCACTTAACCCCATTTGTCTTGCAAAAACCCCCCAAAAAAAGGATTTTTGAAAAACAAGTATTGAGGTAGAGGAAAAAAATTGGAAAAAGAAATGATAGTGAGGTAGGAAAAATCATGAAAAACAAGTTAGCAGTTTGATGGAGGCACAAAAAATACTGAAGAAAGTAACATCTTAAAACCAGAATGGGTCGAACTAAAAAGCCAATGAAAATTCAGAAATGAAGAAATAGAAAGGATGTACAAAAACTCAATGAAGAAAATAATGCGTTAGAATATAGAATTCAGGACTTCTGGCCAAGATGGTGGAGAGAAGACTGGCACTTTTATAGGTGCTCTCTCTTTCCCCTCAGAAATAACATGAGAGAAACCTCTTAACAAAAATTTGATCAACAAAACCCAGAAAGAGAAGCTAGTAGAACACCTACCAAGAAGGTCTGTCTCAGGGGGACCATGGGTAAGCCTGGAGATGAGAAGAGAGGATCAGCACAGGATAGCAGCTGGGGGAAACCAGAGGACCAACTTCAACCATAGAGACTTTGATGAGTGGCCAGTGCTAGATCCAAATTAGTTGCAGATTCTTTGGTGCAGGGAAGAGGAGCTACAGGAAGATAAGTTCCAGCATAGAGTATCAGAGCACACCTGGAGAACAACCAGCTGGGCCAGGGACATGAGCTCCATACTTTCAGCAGAGCCCTTTGCCCAGAACAAATAATAAACAACCACCAAACCACCACCACCACCAGCATCCCCTCAGGGCAACAGAGTTCACTCAACAGAAAAAGTTTAACTCCCTCTCCCAGGGTCCAGACCAGTCTTCAAGGAATTTAGTATGGAAGAAACTTACATTAGATCAATACTTCATACCCTATACCAAGATAATATCCTAATGGAAACAGGATTTAGACATAAAAAAAAATATTGTAAGCAAACTAAAAGATCATGGAGTAGTTTACTTGTCAGATCTATGGAAAGGGAAACAATTTATGGCAAGGAATAGAGATAAGAGAACATCATTCAAAATAAACCAGATTATTTTGACTGCATTAAATTAAAAAGTTTTTGCACAGACAAAACCACTGTAAGCAAGTTCAAAAGAAATGTAGTAAAATGGGAAACAATTTTTGCAACTAGTATTTCTGACAAATGACTCATTTCTAAAATATACAGAGAATTGAGTCAAATTTTTCAAAAAAAAAAACAAGCCATTCCCCATTTGACAAATGGTTAAAGGATATGCAGGGGCAATTTATAGATGAGGAAATCAAAGCAATCTATAGTTATATGAAAAGTTTCTCTAAATCATTACTTATTAAAGAAATGCAACTTAAAGCATCTCTGAGATACCATCTCACACCTCTCAGACTGGCTAATATGACCTGAAAGGACAATGATCAATGTTGGATGGGATGTGGGAAATCTGGAACACTAATACATTGTTGGTGGAGCTATGAATTCACCCAGTCTTTCTGGAGAGCAATTTGGCATTATGCCCAAAGGTCAACAAAAATATGCACACCCTTTGACCCAGCATTACCACTAGTGGGTCTATACTGTGAAGAGATTATGAAAAAGGGTAAAAACATCACTTGTACAAAAATATTTATAGCAGCCCTGTTTGTGGTGAGAAAAAACTGGAAATTAAGTGAATGTCCTTCAGTTGGGGAATGGCTGAATAAACTGTGGTATATGTATGTCATGGAACACTATTGTTCCATTAGAAACTAGGAGGGACAGGAATTCAGGGAAGCCTGGAAAGATTTGCATGAACTGATGCTGAATGAAATGAGCTGGGTCAGAAAAACATTGCATACCGTAACAGCAACATGGGGGTGTTAATCAACTTTGATGGACTTGCTCATCCCTTCAGTGCAACAACCAGGGACAATTTGGGGCTCTCTGCAATGGAGAAAACCATCTGTATCCAGAGAAATAATTATGGACTTTGAACAAAGACCAAACACTATTACTGTCAAATTAGGAAAAAAAAACCCATTATATTATTATGTAATTTTACTATCTCGTACTTTATTTTTCTTCCTTAAGGATATGATTTCTCTGGCATAACATTCAACTGAGATCAGTGTATAGCATGGAACCAATGTAAACACTAACAGAATGCCTTCAGGGGAGTGAGGGAAGCAAGAATGGGGGGAAATTGCAAAACTCAAAATAAATAAAATCTTTCCTAAAAAAAGTATTGGGCATAACAGAAAAAAAGGAATATAGTATTCAACATAGGAAAGCTGATGACTGTGAGAAGTCAAGAAATAATTAAACACCAAAATATTAAAAGAAAATCTAGAAGACAATGTGAAATATCTCATTGGGAAGAAACTGACCTGGAAAATGGATCCAGGAGAGATATTTAAAAATTATTGGAACATGAAAGAAAAAACCTAGATATAATCTTTCCAGAAATTATCAAGGAAAATTCCCCTTCTATTATAGAACCAGAGAGTAAAATAGAAATTAAAAGAATCCACCAATCACTTCCTGAAAGTGATTCCAAATGAAAACTCCCAGGATTATCATAGTCAAATTTAAGAGTTCTAGGGCAAGGAGAAAATATTTCAAGCAACCAGAAAGAAATAATTCAATTATTGTGGAGTCATAGTATCACCCAGGATTTGGTATCTACATTAAAGGATCATAGGAATTGAAATATGATATTCTGGAAGGCAAAGAAATTTGGATTGCAACCAAGAATCAGTTAATCAGCAACACTGAGCATACTCTTTAGGGAATAAAAATGGATATTCAATGTAATAAGGGATTTTCAAACTGTCCTGATGAACAGACCAGAGCTGAATAGAAAATTTGATCTTCAAATACAAGACTCAAGTGAAGCATAAAAAGGAAAATAGGAAAGGGAAATCATAAAAGACTTAATGATGTTGAACAGTTTGTATTCCTGCATAGGAAGATGATATTGATAACTCATGTGAATTATCACATTGATTAGGATGGTTAAAAAAATTATATATAGCCATAGCTTCAGTGTGAGTTGGATATGAAAGGAAAATTAAAAAGGTGGAAATACGGTGAAAGAGGGAGAAAAGATAAGGGGGAAGTAAAATGAGGTAATTTATTTTACAGAAAAGAGGGAAGAAAAATCTTTTACAGTGAAGTCAAAACTAGGGTAGTGAGGGAGTGAGAGGTAGTGAGAGAGAATCTCATGGGAATTGGCTCAGAGAAGGAATAACATATACACTCAATTGGGTATAGAAATCTTCCTTATGCTACAGGAAAGAAGCAGGGGAAGGAGATGGGAGAAAGACTGAAAGAGCAGAGGTTGTGGGAAGGGGTAGTCAGAAACAAAACACTTTAGAAAAGAGACAGAGTGAAAGGAGACAGAGAATAGAAGAAATAGGGGTGGTGAGGAATAGGATGGAGGGAAATGCAGTTAGCAATAGTAATTGTAGGGAAAAATATTGAAAAAAGTTTCTCTGATAAAGGCCTCATATGTCAAACATAGACAACTAAGTCAAATATTTATATATAAAAAGATCTATCCCTTAAATGATAAATGATCAAAAGAATTGAAGAGTTTTTGGATGAGGTTATCAATGCTATCCATGGCCATATTTGTTTTAAGTTCTAATCCACTACTGATTGGAGAAATTCAAATTAGAACAATTCTTAGGTACCCCTTATACCTATTGAATTGACTGATAGTATAGAAAAAGAAAATGACAAATTTGAAGGGTTTGTGGGAAAATGAGTCATTGATGTACAAATGAAGTTGTGAAGTGATTCAACAATTCTATAGAGAAATTTGGAACTATGCCAAAAGGACTATAAAACCAAGCCTACCCTTTGACCTAGTCTTACTACTACTAGGTATGTATTCCCAAAGAGATGAAAAGGGGAATGGAAAAGGACCTATATGTATAAGGATATTTATAGCAGCTCTTTTCTTTTTAGGTGGCAAGGAATTGGAAAATGATGGAATAACCATCAATTGAGAAATGGTTGAACAAGTGGTATGTGATTGAAATGGAATTCTGTTTTGCTATAAGAAAAGGTGGGTAGAATATTCTCAGTTAAATCTGGAGAGTTTTATGTGCAGTTGCACTGTGCAGTGTACTATATACAAAGTAACAAATATTGTAGGATGATGACAACTTTTCTCAGCAATGCTGCAACTCAAGACACCTCTGAAGGAATTATAATAAAGAATGCTATCCAACTTCAGAGAAAGAGTTGATGATGTCTGAATACAGATTGAAGCATATTTTGTTTTTACTTAAAAAAACGTCAGCAACATTGGGTGATGATCTACTTTGATAAACTTAACTCCCCTGAGTAATTCAGTGATCAAGGACAATTTTAAAAGGCTTATGATGGAAAATGCCATCCACATCCAGAGGGAAAAATGTATGGAGTCTAAATGCAAATCAAAGTATATGATTTTCCACTTTTAAAACTTGCTTTATGTTCGTTTTCTTTTTTTCATAGTTCTCATTCTTTCACAACTTGACTAATATGGAAATATATGATTTACATGGATAACCTATGTCAGAAAATACTCTATCATGAAGAAGGTGGGAGGGAAAGGAGGGAGATAGAAAAAAGGTTACAAAAAGATGAATGTTGAACACTGTCATCTTTACATGTATTTGAAAAAATAATATATTATAACATTTGAAAACAAAAAAAGGAAAGGGAAAAAAGGAAATGTCTTATATAAGGTTAAATCCCACAGTTGTAGATATCAGAATTAATATTTACATCTGGGACCTCTTACACCAGAGTCAGTGTTTTTCTTCTTTGTGCCACACCTCCTTCAACTATGTAACTGTCAGTTATTTATTATTATTATTATTATCATCATCATCATCATCATCATCCTCACCATGAGCATCATCATCATTCATCTGATAACTAACCCAAAGTCATTCTGGATTTTTACTGTTGTTCAATCATTTCAGTTATGGCTGACTCTTTTTTTTTATTTTTTATTTTATGTGTTTTCCAATTACATACAATTGTAGTTTCTATCAATCTTTTTTTTGAGAGATTTTGAGTTTTATACTTTTCCACCTCCCTCCTTCCCCCAAAACAAAGTAATCTGATATAGACTTTACATTTGCATCCATGATAAGCGTAAATTGAAATTGAACTTGTTGTGAGAGAAGAATCAGATCCAAAAGGAAGAAAACAGAGATAGCAAAATTAAATTTTACATGACAATTATTAAATTTGAGGATTATAAAGGATAGGTCTTCATTTAAACTCCACAATTCCTTCTCTGGATAGAGATGATACTCTCCATCCAAATCCTCTAAAATTCACCCTGATTATTGCATTGATGGAATATGAGTAAGTCTATCATGGTTGATCATATCCTATGTTGTTAGGGTGTATAATGTTCTTCTGGTCAATCCATGTGAGTCTTTCCAAACTTTTCTGAAATGCTGATCCTCATGATTTCTTATAGAACAAAAGTGTTCTATCATATACATATAACCACAATTTATTCAGGCATTCATTCTCCAACTGATGGGCATACCCTCAATTTCTAATTCTTTGCTACTTCAAACAGAGCTGTTTATGAATATTTTTGTACATAGGGGATTTTGACCCCTTTTTGTGATCTCTTCAGGATATAAACCCAGTAATGGTAATGCTGTATCAAAGGTCATGCACATTTTTATTGTCCTTTGAGAATAATCTCAAATTGTTCTTCAGAAATGTTAGATCAGTTCACAACTCCACTAATAGTGCATCTATGTGTCTGACTCTTTCTTGGTAAAGAAAGTATGTTTTGCCATTTCCTTCTTCGGTGACAAAACTGAGACAAACAAAGTTATGTGACTTGCCTGGGATCAGAGAGCTAGAATCTGTTACTTTTCTCTTATAGGGTTCAACAGTCCAGACTACAAAAGAGGTCTTCCATTGTTCTTCCAAGAAAACTTCAGCAATTATTAAATTCTTTAAGATCACAAGAATGTTCTAGTCCTTCACTCTTCACCATAATTCTCAAGGAGCTCAGCTAAGAGTTATTAAATCAGCCAATATTCTCTTCTGTAGGATCATAATATATTAAAATATTAGAAATAGAAGGAAGGAAATAAGCATATATTTATTAATACCATGTGCTATCTTCTACTGTACTAAATGCTTTACAGATATCTCATTTTATCCTCAAAATGTTGCAGGAAAACTGGAAATATCATTATCCCCATTTTATAGTTGAAGAAATCTAGAAAGAGGTTAAGTGTTTTTCATACATAATTAGTAAGTACATGAGATTAGAGTTGAACTCAAGTGGGTCTGATATAGGCCCCCCACAATCTAGTCATTGCTCCACTTAGCTGCCACAATTGAGGGGACCACAGGAATAAACAAATTTAACCATATTTTAATAATAGCTCACATTTATATAGTTCTTGTATGTTTGAAAGCACTTTCTATATTTCCTCTCTTTGGATTCTAAAAACAACCCTATGAGGAAGAAGCTGAACTCCAAAGAGGTTTGCTTGAGATTTCATTATCCTTGTTAAGAAAGTAGAGATCCATTCTCATGGTCTCTGACTCCAAATCACCTCCTCCTATCCCTAAAATTCTTCTATTGGTTCCCTTCTCTCCTTTTTCCATGCTCCATCCCCTTTAATTTTTTTCAGAGGAAGAATCTGAGATGGGGAGTTGGAAATAAACAGGTCCTGAGGGATAGTAATTAGTGTTTTATCTCTTCTCTCCACACCCTTTCTTACCTCCTAAACCAGTGAGAGAAATCAGTTTCACATATCAATTCATCCTTTAAAATCCAGATTAAGCAGGCAGGAAAAGATGAGTATCTGTAATTGGCAACAGCAAAGAGCAATGGAGCCACTTGGCTTTCCCTTAGCCAGATTCCTGGTGCCCTTTGGCACAGACACATCCTCCCATAGAGGACAACTAGGGGCTCCCAAGGGGCCCCACTCCTACCCAGGTAAGACTAAGTCTTGGGAGAAAAAAAGTTTTTCTTTGAAACTGAAGAAGCAACATGGAGAAGAAAACATAGCTATTAGCTACTCTGACTAGCACTCCCTTGATCAAATAAACTAACTGCACTATTTACTCCGTAAACTGGGATGGAGGCAGGAGCGCTGAGGGGGGTTCATAACAAGGGCTGTTAATATTTATGGCTGACATACTCAGCAGGCTTTTCACCACTGTAATGATAATAGCTAGCATGCAGAGCTGCCACAATCCCAGGGGAAGAGGGATGGGAAGGAGGAGGGGAAGGAGGGGAAGGAAGAAGAATATGGGGAAAAGGAAAACTAGGAAGAAGAGGAAGAACAGAAGGCACAGAAGACAAGGAAATGAAGATGCTGGAAATGGAAGAAGAGGAAGAGGAAGATGAGAAGAAGGAAGAGGAAGGACTGGAATGTAAGGCATAGAGAGAAGAGGGGGGAGAAAAGGAAGAAGAAAAGGAGGAGGAGGAGGAGGAGGAGGAACAGGAAGAAAAACCAGGAGGACAACACTGTATATCCCAGAGATCCTAAAGATCTGTGGCTGAGAACTGACTCTTGAGCCCCCAAATTACCAATATTCCACTACCCCAGTCTGTGCATATTTGATAGGATTTCACTGACAATGACATTAAAATTCTAAATACCATAAGTCAGATTTTGAATGATAATGGAAATTAGCTAAATAGCTTGATTTCTGATCGGGAAAGAGGAATATACCACATTGTATTACTGGATCATTCAAGTGAAAATATACCAGCTAGGAGTGATCAGAATAAATCAATCAGGGAAGGAGGCAAAATAATTCTGGGTAGATCACACTGGATTCGATACTTCTGCTTTGTCATGGACTATACTGTGTTGACCTTGGTCTTTGTTCATTAGTTTCTTTAAATGTTATAAGAAAATAATACTGATTCATATAATGACTATAAGGATTAAAGAGATAATAGATATAAGATGAAAAATTAAGTTGAAATTACTTTATAAAGAATTAATATTAAACAAGGTAGTATGAATGAATCCTAATACCCGAGCTCACCCCCACCTCAGTCTTGTATGATTCTGGACAAGCTACTTTTCCTTCCTGAGTTTTACTTCTACTTTCTGACCTTCCTTTGATACTATAAGGAAGGAGGGGAAAATGGATAAAAATACTGTTTTGGTTTAGAGGAATGGAGGAGGAGAGATGAGAGAGTTCACCAATATATTTATGCAATTAGAAGACTTGGGTTCAGAAAATTCTTTGACTTACTAACCTAAATGATCTTGAGTAAATCAAACAATCCTTTTGGATCTCAGTTTCTTTAGCTTTAAGAAATTTCTGAGAACCCATGCACATCTAAAGCTATGATCCTATAATCTAAGTCTACTGAATAAGTTGGGGGAGAAGTCAAATGGTAAGGGGAAGGGGGCAAAAGATGAATTTGGGAGTTATAGGAAAAAATGGATTTGGACTAGACACTGTGGGAAGTAAAATATTCTGCTAAAGGAAAGATGAATAAGATTGTTTGCAGCAGTGATGATATGGGAAAGTTATACTTAAAGTTGTGAGTTCTTAGAGGATGGGGACTGTGTTTTGCTTCTTTTTGAATCCCCACATAATAGGCACATAGCAGGCACTTAATAGATGTTTATTGATTAATTGATTATGTGTCATAGCATAATTTTATAGAGGTCCCATTCAGCAAAGTATTGCTATTTCTTCTAGTAATATTCAGTTGTTGAGTATTGGGAGTTGTGGAGGCAAATGGTAGCTGCTGTTCAGCATTGAAAAGTAGCAGGGGAAAAAATATCTCATTAAAGGAGAAAGATTCAATGATAGGGCATTAAGAAAATGATGCAGTCTTTATAAGCAGGAGAAATAAGGAAGAAGTGAGTGAATGAGCATGGGTAAAGAATGAAAATGAGAAAGATGGAAGAACAAGAGGCCTTTCAGAAAAGGGAATTTCCAAATTCCAACTCTTGAAGAGTAAACAATTCTAAATGACAGTGACTTTTACAGAATCATGGATTCTCAGAGTTGGAGGATATCACTAGTCCCTTTCACTATTTGGAAGAGGCCACTAGTTCAACCTGTAACTGAAAAGTTACTCCCTCTGCAAAGTATCTGACTAGGAGCCATCAAGCTTTTGCCTGAAGATATTTAGGAAATGGAAAAAAAGTGTGACTCATTGGTTCCTTAAGCATCTGGTTCCACTTTGGTAGAGGTCTAATTGTTAGGAACTCCCCCCGCTTACATCAAGTCAAGATCTGCCTCTCCTTAGCTTTTGACCATCTATTCTTATTAAACTTCATCATCTTAGATTTTAAAATGTTCTAACTTATTAAGATTTATTTGGATCCTCCTGTCATCTAACATATTCACCATCCCACCTACCATTGGGTACTTGAAAATTTTTATAAGCATACCATTTATACATTTATACAAGCTATTAATAAAAATGTTAAATAGGGCTGATTGTGGTGGCTCATGCCTGTAATCACAACTACTGTGAGACTGAAGTTGGTGGATTGCTGGAACATTACAGAAGCACTACATTTATATGATTGTTTGTTCTAAGTCTGGAACCAATGTGATAGTGCCTGGGAAAGAGCAGGGCCTCATGCTGTCTAAGGAGAGATCAACTTACCCTGGTCTCTTCTGTGCTTTTGTGACAATCACCAGTATGCCACAGTATGCTTCTAGATAGGAAGACACATCCTCAAAAAAATAAAATTAAAATGAATAGTATGGGGTTACAGATCCCTGGTTACTACATTAAATGCCTCCCTTCAAGTTGATATCTAATGGTTAATTCTTACTCTTTGGCTTTATTCAATCTATTTCAAATGCAATAATCTATGCTATAATCTTCTAACACATCTCATCTACAGTGATCCTATAACCTCTCCATTTAGTACACACATAGACACACACACATAGACACACACACACACACACACACACACACACACTGATGATCTAACACTTTGCTAAAATTGAGGTAATCTAAATAGCATTTCGTAACATAATAAAGATGCCCAAAAAGGGGAGAGAGATTATGAATAGTCAGGCCTGCACTGGTTTTGAGGACTTTGTGTTGGTTCTCCTTAATCATTATGTCCTTTTTCTGTGGTTTACTATCCATTTCTTTAAAAATACATTATAAAATTTTGTCAGAAATTAAACCAAATTATTGGCCTTTTGTTTGTTGATTTCAACACTTTCTTCTTCCCTCTCTCCTTTTTAAATCAAGACACTTTCCTTTTTCTTGTACTGTTGACTTTTCTCATAATATTTAAAAGACTACTGACTGACATTAATGTAGCAGTCCCTTCTGTCTCTTTCATCTTAGTAGCTTGGTGAATTGAATTTATAAACGATGCACTAGAGTTCTCTTCCTGTTTTATCCCATGGTGTCCATTTTCTTTTCACCATTTTGCTTTTTCCTTTCCAATTCTCTTTCTTGCAAGTACCTATGTCTGAGGTTAAAGGATTCTTGCAGTCAGAGCTGGTGGCAGCCTATCACTTATTGAAGGGTCACTCTGAAGGAATCATTTATGAGTTGAACTTCACACATTCAGAAGTTTGAACCAAGAACCTAGAGAATTTTAGATTTGATGTCAAAATCATAACTCTCTTCAAATATCTAAAAGGTTGTCACATAGAAGGACTGGGATAGTTTAAGATTGCATTGGAGAAAGAAATAGCAATGAAGAATAGTTTAAATGCTAGATTTCTGTCTATAAAAACAATAGTGTGTCAACTAAGTCTACAGCAAATTCAAGCTTACATTCAAATTCAAGCTTAAAAATCTTGGATTGGGGGTCTGTTGAATTGAATAAGAGAGAAAATGGAATAGGATGGGGGAAAAAGAAGGTGGGTCAATAAAAACAGTCATAGATTTGGTGTCACAGGACCTGGGTTCAATTTTTGTTTATATGCTTGGGACCTGAGAGACTTTGGACAAGTAATTTAACTTTTCTAGTACTATTTGGTCCTTTGCAAAATTAAAGATGTTAAAACTAAATGACCTCTAGCCAGCATCCCTTCAACTTCTAGCTATACTCCTATAAACTCTTCTCTTTTAGTATTATGGTCCCAGGTCATTAATATTTTGATAGAAAATTCCTGAGGAGGAAAATGTTTTAGCTACTATGATAATAGTAGTATATAGAACATTAGCATTCATTAATAACCTAAAGGGAAATGAGAGTATTATACTGTTCTAAAAAAGAGAAAATAATAGCATGAGCCTTGTGGTTTACAAAATGCTTTTCTTAAAATTATCCTTTGAGAAAGTGGTGCAACTGTTACCTCCCAATTTACAGATGAGAAAACAGATTCAGAGAGAGTAAGTTACTTACCGACATCACGTATATAATGAAAGTATAAAAACTTTGACTTTAAGATAGGCCAGCTGACTCCAGTCGCACATTCCAGAGCCCTTTCTACTAAGTCATTTGTCTTTCCATTCTCTATCTCCCTCCCTCCCTCCCCCTCCCCTCCTGCTCCCTCCTCTCTCTCTCTCTCTCTCTCTCTCTCTCTCTCTCTCTCTCTCTCTCTCTCATATCTCTCTGTCTCTCACACACATACACACATAAACATATATACATGTGAGCATATGACTTTATTTACATATATACATATATAAAACTAATATGGTCAATGAGAATCCTAATTTTATACAAAAGATTAAATCTTTAATAGCATAACATTGGATTTGATGGCAAGACAGCAAAGACTGGGATTAAAAAAAAAGGTTGTTCCTAATTTTCTCAAATTCCAATGATTACATAGTTTCTTATTCCAGTTATGCATAAGTAAAGATAAAAGATAAAAGAAACAATTGATATATCCTAAAGCACACACACTAATTTACCTCAGACTAGTAGATGTCTGTTAAGGGTCTGTGATGGTTCACACTGTAGTTGGGAGTTGCCACATTGAGCATGACTGTATATGATAAGGAAACCTATCAGTTCTTTAGCCTCAGGTAGAAAAGGTAATCTAAAGATACCTTCAATGCTTCCTTCCTTTTTCTTCAAACATGACTCCTCTCAATTCTAAGCATTTTTCCTGGCTAGCCCCCATGATTGGAATGCTCTCCTCTCCTTAACTCAGTTTCTGGCTTATTTTATGCTAGTTTCTATAGGAAGTCTTTAGTATCCCATCTTAATTCTATTTTCTGAACAGAAGGACTGTAGATTACTTCTTATTTATGAGCTATAGCTCATTTGTACATATTTGTTTGCATAGTTTCCCTAATTAGATTGTGAACTCTTTGAAAGAAGGGACTGTCTTTTTCCCTTATTTGTATTCCCAGCCCTTGTGGTGTGTGGGTGTTTGGGGAAAACTAATACTGCTGAGCCACCTCAGCTTTCCACCTCTGATGTCCAACTGATTCACCAAACTTTCACCAGTAGTTCCAAGAAGCTGTAAATGATGTAGTAATTCCACCTTGGTAAACTAGTGAGATAGAGGAGTCTCAAATCTGTCATTGAGTTGGGAGGGAGGTGTCTATACTGAGCAGAGTAAGTGGATAAAAACAATTTGTTCTAATTATTATGAGGGTGACTGA
Source organism: Macrotis lagotis (assembly GCF_037893015.1). Taxonomy (NCBI): domain Eukaryota; kingdom Metazoa; phylum Chordata; class Mammalia; order Peramelemorphia; family Peramelidae; genus Macrotis; species Macrotis lagotis. The sequence goes on from NC_133658.1 coordinate 149,511,922, forward strand.
ATCAAGAATTGTGGAAAGCTTGGTTTAAAATTGAAGATGTCAAACCATTGTTTCTTTTTTTAATATTTATTCTCATTTTGTACAAATAATGTATTTTTTATGTTAATAAAATATTCTTTTTTAAGAATAAACAATGGGGCGGCTAGGTGGCATAGTGGATAAAGCACCGGCCTTGGAGTCTGGTCTCAGACACCTAATAATTACCTAACTGTGTGGCCTTGGGCAAGCCACTTAACCCCATTTGCCTTGCAAAAAAAAGACAAAAAAAAAGAGTAAACGAAATACCCCCTCCACCCATAAATATAGACTTGCTTGAGCGATAAAGTAAAGGGGAGAGAAAAAAAATTAAAATAAAAAAAATAATACTAGTAATAGTTGTAGGTATGGCCAGGTGGCACAATGGACGGAGCACCAGCCCTGGAGCCATGAGCACCTGAGCCACATCAGGCCCTGTACACCCAACAATCACCCAGCCATGTGACATGCAAGCCACCCAAACCCCACTGCCCTGCAAAAACCAAAAGAAAAAAAGAAAAAAAGACCCAAAATAAAATAAAATAGTAATAATAGTAGGGGTGGCTGGGTGGTGGACAGAGCATTGGCCCTTGAGCCAGGAGCACCCCAGTCCAAATCTGGCCTCAGACACCCAATGATCAGCCTGCTATGCAGCCCCAGGCCAGCCACCCAGCCCCATCTTCCCTGCACACCCCCCAAAATAATAATAATAACAAATGTGCTTGAGTCCTTGTTCCAACACCAACAACTCTGTCGTGTGTGGATCACATTCTTTATGATAAGTCCATGGCAAAAGTTACTTCCATACTTTTCCATCACTGCCATTGTTGATCACAACTCCCTCCTTTCTTATTTCTCCACTACCATGTACTCTATTTTCAATCTCCTTTCACTCTGACTCTGCTGTAGGGTACCTGAGTGGTGTAGCAGACAGATCCCCGGCCCTGGGGCCAAGAGTCCCTGAGCCTCTCTACCACCCATTAGGCCCAGCATCCACCTGGCCCTATGGTCCCGGACAGGCCATCTAATCCCAGACCCTTGCAGGAAGTAAAAAAGAAAATGTGTTATATCTGACCACTCTCCCCCCATGGTCCATCCTCTCCTCCATCACTCACATCCCACCCCTTCCCCTGTCACCCCCCCCCATTTCCTTCTTACTCCAGATATCTATACCCCATTGAGTATATATGCTGTTTCCTCTCCTAGCCACCTCTGATGAGAGCGAAGACTCCCTCATTCCCCCTTACCTTCCCCCCTTCCATATCATTGCAATAGCTCATTGTAATAAAGAAAAATCTTATTATATGAAATATCTTGGCCTATTCCCCCTCTCCTTTTTCTTTCTCCCATTATGTTTCCCTTTTTTTCTATTGACTCCATTTTACACTGTATTTTATCTTCAAATTCAGCTTTCTCCTGTGCTTCAACTATTAAAACTCCCTCTACCTGCTCTATTAACTGAGAAGGTTCATATGAGTATTATCAATGTCATTTTTCTATGCAGGAATACATGCAGTTCATCATCATCAAGTCCCTCATTTTCCCCTTCTCCTCCAGTCTCTATGCTTCACCCGAGTCCTATATCTGAAGATCAAACCTTTTGTTCAGCTCTGGCCATTCCAACAGGAACATCTGAAATTCCCCTGGTTCATTGAAAGTCTATCTTTTTTCCCTGGAAGAGGACATTCAGCCTTGCTGGGTAGTTCATTCTTGTCTGCATTCTAAATTCTTTTGCCTTCCAGTAGATTATATTCCAAGCCCTATGAGCTTCCAATGTAGTTGCTGCTAAGTCCTGTGTGATCCTGACTGCAGCCCCACAATATTTGAACTGTGTCCTTCTGGCTGCTTGTAATATTTCTCCTTGACTTGGGAGTTCTGGAATTTGGCTATAATATTCCTAGGAGTTGTTTTTTTGGGATCTCTTTCTTGGGGAGGTGGACTCTCTCCATTTCTATTTTGCCCTCTGCTTCTAGAATATCAGGGCAACTTTCCTGTAGTAATTCTTTGAAAATGATGCCAAGGCTCTTTTCCTGATCATGACTTTCAGGTATTCAAATAATTTTTAAATTATCTTTCTTAAGTCTGTTTTCCATATCAGTTGTTTTTTCAATGAGATATTTCACATTTTCTTCTAATTTTTCATTTTTTTGGTTTTGAAGTATTGATTCCTGATTTCTGGAAAATTCATCAATCTCCCTGAATTCTATTCTTTGCCTGAAGGATTTGTTCTCCTCAGATAGTTTTCTTATCTCTTCTTCCATCTGGCCAATTTTGCTTTTTAAAGCATTCTTCTCCTCAATAACTTTTTGAACTGTTTAATCCATTTGACCTAAGCTGGTTTTTAGCATGCTATTTTCTTCAGTATTTTTTTTTGGATTTCCTTGACTAGGCTGCCGACTTCATTTTCATGTTTTTCCTTCATCTCTCTCATTTTTTTACCCAGTTTTTCTTCTAACTCCCTCATTTGATTTTCAAAGTCTTTTTTGAGCTCTGTCATAGCCTGAGCCCAATTTCTGTTTTTCTTGGAGTCTTTAGATGCAGGAGCCTGTGCTTCCTAATCTTCAGACTGAGTATTTTGATCCTTCTTGGGCTCATATGCAAAATATTTCTCAATGGTGTTCCCCTTTTTTCTCTGCTTGCTCATTTTTCCAGCCTGAGCCTGTTTTAGGGGTGCTTCCTGAGCTTTTGGGACACCCCCACAAGGGTCTCAGTGTGTGAGGCTCTGTCCTCTCTCCTGGTCTGTGAATGACCATATGTGCCCCCCTCTGCCACAGGGCTGAGGTGGAGGCAGCCCCTGCTGTTCTATGGGGAGGCCTAGACTGTGATCAGGATCTGAATGTGGTTAGAACCCCAGAGTCCTGTTCCAGCGGCAGAGGACAGAGCTAGGTAATCTCTCTCTTCATTCCTCTCCCTAGGTTCAATGGGCTCATGCCCTGGGGGCTCCTGCTTACAGGCTCTACCTGCTTCTGTTCCTGGATCTGGGCTTAGGTGGCCATGCAGCTCTTTGTGTGCCCTGAGGGCTGGGCTTCACGAGCTCACTCTGGCAGAGGTCTCCTGCTGTTGCCCCAATTTGTGCCCGGTGCTCCCCAGAGCATAGATCAGGAAACTCCCTCACTGCTGTGAGCCGCAGCTCCCAGCCTCCAGGAGGCTGAAGTTCTTTCGTTCTGGGCCACCCCTCTGGCAGGCCACCTCTCTGGCAGGCCACCCCTCCAACCCTGGGGAGCAGAGCCTTTCTGCTCTTTTCCTGGTTACCTTGAGTAGGAGAACTGCCTCACTGGTCCCTCTATGGGTTCTGTCTCTCAAAAATTTAGTTAGAGTCCTTAGCTTATGAGTTTTATGAGAGGGCGCCTAAGACAAGCTCTGTTCTTGTCACCATCTTGGCTCCGCCCCTCAAGACATTGTTTCTTGAACTCGTGCCAGGTGTCTTGAATTTTGTCTTGCTGATGGACTCTGAAGTTGACAGAACAAAGGGTGAGGCTGACAATTTTATGTTCTAGTCAAAGATATCTCCCATACCATTTTACAAATTTTATCTCCCTCAAAGTCCTGTGACAACTGGCAAGTAATGAAGCTGCAGGTGTGGATACATCAGGAGTTGCAGTCACAACCCTGCTGAGGTAGCCCAGGTTATGGTCTCAATCTTCTCATTGGAAGCAGCAGTGGGATTCAGTAGTAACCTACATGTCTAAGCAGCCTTTCTTAAGGACCATACTGTTCACATTCTGGTATGAGAATGGGACTAGAAAAGGTGTCCTAGAATGTTTGCTTCACCTAACCTGACACTGGCCTTATGCAGCAATCATAGATCTTACTCTATGGTAGAAACACTCAAAAAATGTACCAAAAATTATGTGAAAATGATTATACTTACTACTGGTAGATGGACACTTATAAACAACACAAAATGCAATAGATCTGAAAGATGAATACCTCTTGCTGTAAGAGAACTCAGCAGGTATCACGTCCAAATAGCAGCCCTGAGGGAAATAAGGCTGGCAAATGAAGGCCAGTTTAGTGAAGTAGGAGTTGTATTCACATTTTCTTGAAGTGGCTGCAATGATGGGGAGCACCATGAAGCTAGCAAAGGTTGGCAATCAAAACTAATCTAGTAAACAAGTCTTTATGCCTCCCAAAAGGAATGTACAATGAAATTGCCACTTGAAGGAAAATGCCATGCCACCATTATCAGGGCATATGCTTCCATCATGACTAATCCTGATGAAGCAAAAAAAAAAAAATATGAAGACCTAAGGACCTTAATCATCAGTATTTCAAAAGAAAACAGGCTTGTAATTCTGGATGACTATAATACCAGAGGAGGCACAGACTACCAGACATGCTAGGCAATCCTTGAGAGGAATGGAGTTGGAAACAGCAACAATAATAGTCACTTATGTCTTCCATTTACCTAATTACAATAAAACTTCATCGATGTACCCTCACATTTAATGGATTATGTGATTGTAAGGAGAAGGGGCAGAGAGGATGTGACAAAGGAAATGTGTGGTGCAAAGTGCTGGTCTGTTCACACTCATCCTCTTCAAGCTACATTCAATAAAGGATGGTAGTTCCAAAGCAAAACAACTACCAAAATTAAGGTCAACAGATTAGAGAGGTTCTCTGTGGATGAACAGTTTGTTGCTAGTTAGAAGGAAAAACTGAGTGAATGCTTGGTTGTCAACACTAGAACCGAAAAAGTGTGGACAGCTTGCAAAGATTTGTTGTATAGTGCCTCATTTAGTCATCTTGGCCAGAATACACACATACATCACTATTATTTTGATGAAAATTATGGGGAAATTCAAAACCTGTAAAATAAAAAAATGACAGCTCCATAGGATTTGCCAGCAGGATAGTTTCTCCAATTCTAAGAAGGCAAAGTTTAGCTCTGTCAAAAGTAAAGTACAAGTGAAGTTTAGAGAGATGAAGATTCATGGATCATTCAGAAGGCAGATGAAATTCAATTTTATGCTGATAGCAACAATCTGAATTGCTTTTATGATACCCTAAAGGCCGTTTATGGATCAAATCCCAACTTATGATACATGTCAACTACTTAATGCTGATGTAACCACATTGATTATGATAAGGACATGATCCTAGAGAACTGGGCTGAACAGTTTCACAGTGTTCTCAACAGAGCATTATCAACTTGTATTGAAGTCATGGACCATCTACCTCAGGTTAAAGTAAATCTGTCTCTAATCTAAATTCCAAGAATTTTTGAAAGACATTTTGAATCCCATTAGATTCATCTCATGAGGCAAAGTGCCTGGTGTTGATTCTATTCAAGCTGTGATTTACAGGCAAGGGATCCACTATTCATATAAAAGTTGACTAAAAACTACTGGGTTATATGGCAAGCTGAGGCCTCTCCAGAGTTGCTTAAGGATGTTTCCATTTTTCATTTCTATTTAAGAAAAAGAAATAGTTTGTTCTTTGACAATCACAGGAAGATCTATTTCTTAAGTCTTTGGTGGCAAAATTCTTGCCAGTTTCCCTCTTAATAGGTTACTCCTTTACCTGAAAGATGGTCATCTACCTGAGAGACAGTGTTGCTTCAAAAAGGTACAAGAAATGACCAATATAGTATTTGCTTCCCAATAACCCTACGAGGAATTCCAGGAACAGAACAGAGGTCTGTATACAATATTTGTCAATCTGACCAAAGTCTTTGATATTATCAGTTGTGAGGGCTTGCAGAAGATTCTAGTAAAATTTCATTGCCAGGACAATTTCATCAGTTTAATATGATCGTTTAATAATAGAATGCCTGCATGGGTTCTGGATAATAGATGACATTCTTGTATTTTCCCAGAAACCAATGGAAAGAAATAGATCTATGTTTTGCTCCCATGCTTTTGAACATGATTTTTTAACAATGTTGTCATATACCTGCAATGAGAATGAAAATGACCTCATGTCTGACTTGTAGCAGAGTCTTTCTAGCTCAAATTGATCTGATCCGTCACATTTGGACATACTGTACATTGAATCAGAACTGTGATGTCATTTTGTTCCTCTATTAGCATCAAAGACAGCAATCATTCCTGGCACTTAGCACACCCTGGCACATAGTTGGTGTCTGATAAATGTGTATTTATTGACTGACATTCAAGTTAAATAGCATATTATTTAACTTGAAAAGACTAAAGTGGAGGAAGAGTTGCTCCATGATTTTTTTTGTTCAGAGATGATTGAACACCAGTGCAACCTCTTAGACTGAGATGGAAGAGAGTATGGATTGATTCTTTGCTACTTGTGCTAATTTTGGTCTGACAATTAACATCAAGAAAATAGTCCACCAACAAGCATTAAATATGTGGAACCACTGGTTACAGGAAGTGCAGAAATTTTGAATGTTGCAGTTAAGTTCACTTACTTTGGTAGTATATTTTAAAGGGATGTGTATAGAGATACATACATTGCCAGAGCTAGTTTAGTGTTTGGAAAAATTCCAAAGAAAGTATGGGGAAAAATAACTAAAGGTCTAGAGAACTATTTTACTGACCTTATAGTTGTATGCCTTTGAAACCTGGACAGTATACCTGTGCCATGACAGGAGACTGAATTGCTTCCATTTGAAATGCATTGGAAAGATTCTGATTATCACCAAGTAGGATAAAATATCAGACTTTGAGGTCCTTTCTCAAATAGAACTGCCAAGCTTTCAAACTTAACTGCACTGAGTAAAAGTCTGATAAATTGGCCATGTTGTTTGAATGCCTAACCTCTGCTTACCTAAAAGACTATTTTACAGACAACTTGAATAAGGCAAGTACTCATAGAGAAGTCAGAAGAAAAGTTAAAAGGACACTTTCAAAGTCTCTCTGAAGAATTCTGAAGTTGGTTGTGAGACATGGGAGACACTGACACAGGACTACCCATCATGACATGCCTGAATCAAAGAAAGCATTGTGCTCTATGAACAAGATAGAATTACAGTAGCTCAAAAGAAACTTGAAGTTTGTAATTGTAGAGACATTTCTGCATCACATGTTCATATAGTTTATGTCCGACTTGTAATAGAACCTTTCTAGCTCAAATTGGTTTGCTCAGTCATAGTTGGACACACTGTACATTGAATCATCTTTGTGATATCATTTCATTCTTCTGTTAGTACCAAGGATAGCAACCATTTCCAACACTTAGCACAGTCTGGCCTATAGTAGGTGTCTGATAAATGTGTTATTAACTGATTGCCTTTACTCGATCAAGGAGTCTTTGTATTCTATACTAACTTTTAAAGTTTTACCCTGTGTGTTATTTTCCACACTGTGGGATTCTATGGGTGTTCCATTACAAATTGAATAGTAACTTATAGTGCTTACTACAGCTTTGAGGGTAAGAAGAAAGGAATGTGGCTAGGGCTGCCTACCAGGGTTAGTTCCCTCTCTAGCCTGGATCAAAGAAATGTATTTGTAAGGGTCAAATACCTTGATCCATTTTGGGATAAAATTTTCAAGACAAACCTTTCATCAGACTCTTAGCTCTGGCTATGAGAGAATGGTAGATTGATAGCCATGGCAGGATCCAAGGAGCTTTCAACAGCTTTGCTACAATAGGTTGATGTTCTTTGTTCTCCCTTTTGTGTTTGTTCTATGTGGCCTGGCTATTGACCTTCTGATGAAGGCAGTCAGGGGCTCAGATGATGTAAATGTATACTCTTGAATTTCTGCATGTACTTCTAAAGCTGGGTTTTATGTCATTTCTCTTTTGTTGAAGTCAATTATAGTTCCTCTCTTCCCTTCCATTTTTCTTATGTAAACAAAGTGAGGGATGGGGAAGAGATACTGAGCTTTCTTGGCACTGTGAATTTGCCTTTTATACTCAGACCCTGACCTTTACAACTGATCATGCATGAATAGCCTGTGTCAATGGGAAATTGAGGGGTGTGGGAAGAACAATGCTTGATTGGATAGTACTAATTGCTAATAGAAAATAACATTCCTTTCTAGAGAACTATATCTATCCCAAGGCTATGTTCCTGGTTGTTTTTAGACATATGAAGGCAAAAAGGGATGTTAATGTTGAGATTAAAACAAGGTACTAGGCTGTTAATTGAATATATTAAAGAGTTTCTGAGGCTATGAGTTGTTCTTGGCTGAGAAGAGGCAGGGCTGATTGAAATTTTCAGGAGGGGATTAAATGATGATCTTAAGGATTGGTTATCAGGGCATGTGGGACACTAGTATTTAGCAAGGCTAATAGACCAGCTGAGCGATAGATTGGAAGAATGAAGGAAGGGTGGGAGTTTTGCCAAAGAGACCAGAAGGTAGGTAAGGAAAGAGCAAAAGAATCCAAAGCTGAGGCAGTTGGAGGCAGCTGGAAGTATTAGTCTCCCAGGCTGCAGGAATATTGTTTTGGCCTGTCTCAACAATGTAGGACAAGTCCACAAAGCCAAAAGGAAATAATGCAAGGATAAGGAAATGTATCTAGGCTGTAATGAGGCAGACATATTTTGGTTAGAAAAGTTCACCAGAAATCATAGGGGAGTTGATTGGGAGGAGAGAAATTCCCCTGCCATATGGATAGTAATTTGTCCTTTGGGATATCTTGGAGTTCTAGAAAGCAACAGGTGCAAAAACAAAACAACACACCAACAAATGAAACCAAACCAGAACAAAACAAAACAGATACTAAAGTTCTAAGCATAATGTAGTGATGAAAACAATGGATTTGAAATCAGAGAACCTGACTCTTTATTGACTTCTGAATGACTTTTTAACATAACACCCCTCTTCCTGGCCTGTGATTTCCTAACATACAAAATGATAGAATTAAACTAAGATTCTTTCTAGGTATAAAAACTATGATTCTAACTGCTGATTAGGAGACTGCTTTTGACCTATATGGAAGTCTCTCATCTAATGTCTACTCCCCTATCTTTTTTTAAAAATGTATATTGTAGATAAGCCCTGTAATCCTAGGGCATTAAGATTGCTTGATGGGGTGGCTAGGTGGCACAGTGGATAGAGCACTGGCCCTGGAGTCAAGAGTACCTGAGTTCAAATACAGCCTCAAACACTTCATTAATTACCTAGCTGTGTGGCCTTGGGCAAGCCACTTAATCCCGTTTGCCTTGCAGAAACTAAAAAAAAAAAAGATTGCTTGAAACTTAGTGAACTACAATTAAGTGCCTAAATAACCCTGGAGTAATTAAAAGATATGTTTAATAAAGCAGGAGCATATAAATATTCTTCTAACCAACCTATTGATCTTATTCTTGAGACATCAATCCCCCCATGGGAAAAATTACAACTCAGGATGAGCATTAAGTAGAAACACCGTAGGCATATATTCAGAAAGGAAGAAAAACAAAATTATGGAAAAGGGGTTTTACTGATCATCTCAAAATTAATAATATGCTATATTTACATAGTACTTTTCTTACAGCCAATTGATAAATCAACTAGTAGATAAGTATTATTCCCATTTTATGAAGGAGATGAGGAAACTGAGACCCCCTTGCTTACACAGATAGCATATACAAAAATCAAAATTTGAACTAGCTCTTCCTATCCTAAGACAAAAGCCATTATTTAGCCTAGTTGATGGGCATCCCCTCAATTTCCAATTCTTTGCCACCATAAAAAGAGCTGCTATGAATATTTTGGAACATGTAGGATTTTTCCCATTTTTCTTATTTCTTCTGGATATAGACCTAGAAATGGAATTGCTGGGTCAAAGGGAATGAACAGTTTTATTGCTCTTTGGGCATAGTTCCATATTGCTATCCAGAATGGTTGGATCCATTCGCAATTCCACTAGCGATATATCAATATCACAATACTCCTACAAGCTTTCCAAGATTGATCATTTTGCCTTTTTGTCATCTTAGTCAATCTGATAGGTATGAAGTGGTATTTCAGATTTGTTTTAATTTTCATTTCTCTAATCAATAATAATTTGGAGCATTTTTTTCATATGATTGTATATAGTCATAATTTCTTCATTTGAAAACTGTTTATTCATATTCCTTGACCATTTATCAATTACAGAATGACTTATAAACTTACAAATTTGGTGCAGTTCTCTATATATTTTAGAAAAGAGACCTTTATCAGAAATCCTAGTTGTGAAGATTGTTTCCCAGCTTTCTGTTTTCCTTTTAGTTCTGGCAACATTTATTTCATTAGTGCATTTTTAAAAATTTAATATAGTTAAAATCACTTTTTGCAGTTTATAATATTTTCTTGTTTGATAATAAATTTGTCCCTTTTCCAGAGATCTGATCTATCTATAGTAACACCCTTTATGTCTAAATCTTGTAAACATTTTGACCTTATTTTGGTATAGGGTGTGAGATGTGGGTCTATACCTAATCTTTGCCATATTATTTTCCAGTTTTCCCAACCATTTTTGTGAAATAATGAGTTCTTATCCTAGAAGTTGATGTCTTTGGATTTGTCAAACAATAGATTGCTATAGTTATTTACTACTGTTTCTTTTGAACCTATCCTAATTCACTGATCCATTACTGTTTCTTTCTTTCTTTCTTTCTTTCTTTCTTTCTTTCTTTCTTTCTTTCTTTCTTTCTTTTGTTTTTGCAAGGCAATGGAGTTAAGTGACTTGCTGTAGGCCACACAACTAGGTAATTATTAATTATCTGAAGCTGGATTTGAACTCAGGTCCTCCTGACTCTAGGGCCAGTGCTCTATCCACTGTGCCACCTAGATGCCCCCATTACTCTGTTTCTTAATCAGCTCCAGGCAGTTTTAATGACTGTCCCTTTATGCTATACTTTTAGATCTGATAGAGCTAGGCTACCCTCCTTTATATTTTTTATTTCATCCGTTCCATAGCTATGCTTGACATTTTGTTGCTCCAGATGAATTTTGGTGCTATGTTCTCTAGCTCAGCAAAATACTTATTTGGTAGGGTTTTTTTTGGTATGGCACTGAAAAAGTAATATATTTGGGTAGTATTGGCATTTTTATTAGGTTAGCTCAACCTAACCACAAGCAATTGACATTTTTTCCAATTATTTAAATATGACTTTAATTGGGTGAGAAGTGCTTTATAACTGTGTTCATACAGTTTTGGGGTTTGTCTTGGGAGGTAGATTCCCTACTATTTAATCATGACTATTGCTACTTTAATAGGAATTTCTTTTATCTCTTGCTCTTGGGCTTTATTGCTCATAAATAGAAATGCTGATAATTTATGTGGGTTAATTTTACATCCTGCTACTGTGCTGAATTTGTTAATTATTTCAAGGAGGTTTTCAGATGCTTTTCTCAAGTTCTCGAAGTATATTTTCATATCATCTGCCAGAGTGAAAGTTTTGCTTCTTCACTGCCAATTCTGATTCCTTCAATTTCTTTTTCTTCTCTTATTGCTGAAGCTAGCCTTCTAATACTACATTGAATAGTAATGATGATAACGGGCATCTTTATTTTACCCCTGATTTATTGGAAAAGGTCTAAGTTTATTCCCATTATATAAAATATTTGCTGATGATTTTAGATAGATACTTTTTATTATTTTAAGGAAAACACTTATTCCTACACTTTCTAGTGTTTTTAATAGGAATGGATATTGTATTTTATCAAAGGGTTTTTCAGCACGTATTGAGATAATCCATATGATTTCTATTAGGTTTGCTGTTGATATGTTTAATTACATTGAATGTTTTTCTAGTATTGAACTATCCCTGCCTACCTGATATAAAACCTACCTGATCATGGTGTATTTATTGTCCTAGTAATAACATGCTATAGTTTCATTGCTAAAATTGTATTAAAGATTTTTGCATCAATATTCTTCAGGGATATTGGTCAATAATTTTGTGTGTTTTGGTTCTTTCTGATTTAGGCATCAGTACCATGTTGATGTCATAAAAGGAATTTGGCAGAACTACTATTTTTAAAAATAGTTTATGTAGTATAGAAATTGGTTTTTCCTTAAATGTTTGGTAGAATTCACTTGTAAATCCATCTGAAATTGAAGACTTTTCCTTAGGAAGTTTATTGATGTTTTCATCAATTTCATTTTATGAAATGGGGTTACTTAAGTATTGTATTTCCTCTTCTGTTAATCGGGGTAGTTTGTAGTTTCACTCAGGATATCCATTTTTTTGGCATACAGTTCATCAAAGTATCTCTTTAATTTCCTCCTCATTGGTGATTAGATTATCCTTTCTCTTTTTTGATACTGGTAATTTGATTATCTTTTCTTTTTTTAATTAGATTAACCAAAAGTTTGTCTATTTTATTGACTTTTTCATAAAAATCCACTCAATTTTATTTATGAAATCAATGGTTTTCTTGCTTTCCATTTTATTAATCTCTCTTTTGAATTTCAGAATTTCTAATTTGGTATTTACTTGGGGATCATTAATTTGTTATTTTTCTAGCACTTTTAGTTACATATCCAGTTCATTGGTCTCCTCCCTCTCTATTTTATTCATATAGTTATTTAGAGATATAAAGTTTGCCATCAAAATGGCTTTGGTTGCATTCTGTAAATTTTGGTATGCTATCTCATTAGTGTCATTTTCTGGAATACAATTACTTATTATTTCTATTATTTGCTATTTGATCCACCCATTATTTAAGATTAAGTTATTTAATTTCCAATTACTTTTTGTTTTATCTTTCCATAACCCTTTATTACATGTAATTTTTATTGCATCTTGTTCTGAGAAATGTGTATTTATTATGTCTGCCTTTCTGCATATGATTATAAGGTTTATATACCCTAGTACATGGTCAATTTTGGTACAGGTACCAGGTACTGCCAAGAAAAAAAAGTATATTCTTTTCTATCTCCATAAAGTTTTCTCAAGAAGGCAATCATAGCTAAGTTTTCTAAGATTTCATTCACCTTCTTAACTTCCTTCTTGTTTATTTTGTAATTGGATTTATTTAGCTCTGTAAGAGGTAGGTTGAGGTCCCCCATTATTATTAAAGATTTCTCTGCTTGTAATTCACTCAGCTTTTCCCCTAGGAAACTGGGTGCTATACCACTAGGTACATACATGTTTAGTAATGATATAACTTCATCAGCAATAGTGTTTTTTAACAAGATGTGGTTTCCTTCCTTATCCCTTTGAATGAGATCTATTTTTCCTTCTGCTTTATCTGAGATCTGGATTGCTATCCCTGATCTTTTCACTTAAGCTGAGGTATAATTTATTTTATTCCATCCTTTTACCTTTACCCTGTGTGTATCACTCTGTTTCAAATGTGTTTCTTGTAAATAATATACTGTAGGATTCTGGTTTTTAATTCATTCTGCTATCCACTTCCTTTTATGGGACAGTTCATCCCATTCACATTTACATTTAAGATTACTAATTCTGTTTTTCCCTCCATACTATCATTTTCCATTTATATTTTTCTCTTTCCATTCTTCTTATTCCTCCTCACCAAAACTTCTGTTGGTTTTGCTATTGATATGTTCAATTATGTTGAGTGTTTTTCTAATATTGAACTATCTCTGCCTACCTGGTATAGAATTTACCTGATCATGATGTAATATACTAGTAATAACTTGCTGAAGTCTCATTGCTAAAATTTTATTTAAGATTTTTGCATCAATGTTCATTAAAGACATTGGTCTATAATTTTATCTGTTTTGGCTCTTCCTGGTTTAGTAATCATCATTTTGGTGTCATAAAAGGAATTTGGCAGAACTCCTCCTTTAACTTTTCTTTTAAAATTAAATTTTCAGTTTATTTTCATAAATAGCTTTGCCTTCCTTTTATCAGTACCTTCTTCCCTTATCTTTCCCTTACCCCTTTGACCACCCCCCCCTCCCTTCTATATTAGGACAGATTTTTAAACCCAAATGGGAATGTATTTTACTCCTTCTCTGAATCAAATCTATTGAAAAGGATTTACTCAATATTCATACTCTCTCTTCTTTCCCTCTAAAATTATAAATCTTTGTACCTTTTCACTTGGCATTATTTGTCACTCAGGTACTATTACTCAGGTATCATCAATCATGGTTTGATTATTTGATTGTTATCAAATTATTTGGTTGCTATCAAATTGTTAGCAAAGTATCATCACATATTGATTGCTTGATAAGCAGCATTGTCTCAAATTACATCAAATTATAATTATCATTTTTTTACCTTACCTTATAATCACTTTTTAACATCTTTCAAATACCCTCCAAGGACACATAATCCTGTTCAAACTTTCATTCAAAATCAAATAATTGATTGAACTATTTGTACCCCTCCCCCCAGGACTATTTTCTCTCATACTTTACCCCCCTCCCAGGTACTTAACTCCTTATTAAGTGAAGCAAGGAACAAGTCAAACCCTGATTAAGTTAACAACAAGAATCATAAAGGGATTTAAGCCCTGGGAGACTATGAAGGGCTCACTCTAGGTCTTTACAAATGATTGCAATTTTTGGGAAACACAGACTCAAGACCACCCAGTTTATGATACAGGAATCAAAGAAAGTGCTAAGCTTTGTCAGCACAGCAGAAATAAACTAGGTCAAAGGTTAATGAGACACTTAAATTTAGAGTTAATACCCCTGGCTCTTCATCAGGGCTTTTGTCTCAAACCTAGTGATATCAACTTGAAACTCTTCAATGGAGAGACAAGACCCAACTATACCATATCCTTGAAGTTCAATCTCTTCAATTACATTTAACCCTTTAATTATCCTAAGAGAAGTAAATTTTCAAGAATTAAAAGTGTTATATCTTCCCTTTTAGGGTTGATACAATTTGATGGGCTTGATCAGTATTTGTTTTTTTAATTTTGTTTTGTCCTTCCCCTTTTCATTTACCTTTTTATGCAACTCTTGAGTCATGTATTTAGCAATTGAATTCTCTTTTCAGTTTTGGTTTTTGAGTCAGGAAATTCTGGAAATCCTCTATTTCATTGAATACCCACCTTTTCCCCGACAGTATCTGCTGAATTTTGCAGGGCAGTACATTCTGGCTTGTAATCCTAGGTTCTTTGTCCTCCAATATATGGTATTCCAGGTCTTCAGGTCCTTCAATGTTGAGGTTGATAGGTCCTTTGTGAGTCTGATTATGTTTCCTTTGTAATCAAATTCTTTTCTTTGTGCTGCTTAAGTATTCTCTCCTTTGAGAGTTTTGGAATTTAACTATAAAAACCCTTGGAGTTTTTATCCTGGGGTCTCTTTCTGGAAGAGTTCTGTGTATTCTTTTGTTTGTTTGTGTGTGTGTGTGTGTATTCAGAAATCCTAGATAGTTTTATTTTTATTGTTTCTCAGATTATTTAATTAATATTTAGGTTTTTTGGACCTCTGACTATACATCCTATCTTTGAGATTAATGTTTTTCTTTATGAATATCATGTTTACCCTTATTGTTAATTAGTTTTGCTTTTCTTCCAGATTTGTTTTTCACATTCAATTATTCATAGAATCTATCAATTATTCTCTTTTTTAAAATGAGAATTGATAAAATGGACTAAAGGTTTATTGTTTTTTACAGTTTGTTTTTTGTTTTCCTGCTTTGTCAGTTATTTCTTCAAGAAAAGACAAAAATTCTTCTTTCATGATTTTTATTTCTCTCTTGTTCTTCTCTGTATTCCTTCAATAGTTACATTGTCTTCTTGTTCTAGCAGATTTGGACAGTTTTCCCTGATAATTTCCTGCATAATGTTTTCCAGGTTTTTTTTATCTAAGTTTATCTAAGTTTTCTAGTAGTCCAATGATTTGTATATTTTCTCTCTTGGATCTGTTTTCCAGGTTGTTTTACCTAAAAGGTACTTTATATTTTCTTTAAATTTTTTCAGTTTTTTAATTTATTTTGTTTGTAATCTCACAGAGTCATTGGTTTCCATTTGTTCAATTCTAATTTTTAGAGTTTTGTTTTCTTCAATTAACTTTTGTGCTTCCTTTTTAAAGGTTTTGAATTCTCTGGTCATTTTTTCATAATTTTCCTATATGACTCATTCTTTTTTTCATTTTTCTTTTTCCTCGTCTTTAGTTTTTAAATTCTTTTTAAGCTCTTTCATGTGCTTTTGAATTGAGTCCAATTGATAGTCTTTTAAAAAATTTATTTTAAGTTTAGTCAATGGGTTATATGACTTGCCCAAGGTCACACAGCTAGGCAATTACTAAGTGTCTGAGGTCAGATTTGAACCCAGGTCCTCCTGACTCCAGGGCTGGTGCTCTATCCATTGTACCACCCAGCTGACCTAATTCATAGACTCTTTTGAGACTTTCCCTATTAGTGATTTTTCACTGATTTCTTCTTACATGGCATTATTATCATCTTGTTATGTAAAGTCATTTTCTATAGTGAGAGCTCTTTTAGCTTTTTTGCTCATCTTTGTTGTTTTAGCTCTGTTCTTGGGGTATAGGGAGTAGTGATCTGAGTTTTTCATTCTGGGGCTAGGATCTGTCTGATCCCTGGCTTGTTGTTGGCCAAGATGTTGCCTATGATGTTTCCCTTTAGTCATTTGTTTCCTCCTTTATGACCTAGTTCTGACTTAGTAATGGTTTATTCCCAAACCAGTCCTGTCTTCTGCCCCAGTGTTCCCAGTGATCTGATTTTGTTTGAGGTTGGATCTCCCCCTGCTGGTTTGCTATCTAGTTGATGCAACCTTCTACTGTTTTCAAGCTGTCAGGACTTGGACCTCATTGTGGTTAAAATGCTCCCACTGGTTTTTCTGCTTTTCCACCTCCTGGACTTTACATTTCCTTTTCCCCAAAAGAGACAGACCTTCACTGAAGATAACTCCAAAAGGTCTACCACTGAAATTTTTTTTAATCTTCTCCTTTTTCTTTGTGGGATCTGTAGCTTAAATTTCAATGCTGAGGCTTCATTTACCTTTGGTAGGGAAAAGCTCTGAAAGCATGTTAGTTTCACACTGCCATCTTGGCTCAGCCCTAGAAGTCCCTTCAGAGAGTTTTAGATTAAACTTTGAGTCTCTGGCTATCTTTCTGTACCTTGTTTCCTTTTATGAGAATGTTAGCAGCTGAATAATCCAGAGAAATATACCTTTCCAACCTTGGTCTTTCTTGTTGAAATTCAATAGAGCAAGGAGATTTTCCTAAGCAACATTCTTAGAGAAGAGGATTGTGAACAGAATTGTTGTGAACTCAAAGAACTAAAAGAAGTCATGCTCTGCCTGCCCAGGAGATTTTGGCCCTAGCCAACCTTCCATGATAATTCTTGTGAGTTGTTTAGATGACCCAGGTCTGAGTAGATTGGGAAATATGCTAGCCATATAATGGATATAATAGGATTTTGTTCATGATCACCTTAGGGTTCTTTATATTCTTTGTATGTTTCAGTAGTATAGGAAATGATGTTGCCCCTTGCCTGATAGATAATTTTCTGTATTTCAATAGCTTGTTTCAGCTTCAGGGTCACCCTAGAACGTCCCTCAATATTTGGAGTTTCTTTACCCTGGGGTTTATCTTCCCTTGTGGCCCTCTCATTCTGGAGTATCTTTCTGCCATGCTACTCTTCTTTCCCATTGTTGAATTTTTCCTGGGACCTCAGTTTTAGGAAGAGACTTGGACTGGCCAACTTTTGTTCCTGTTCCAGCTATGATTCCGGATTTTGACATGTGCACTCCCCTGCATCCTTTTTTTCAGCTTCCTTTAATTTGTTGTCCTTACCTTTATCCAGGATTCTACAGTTGGTGTCAGAGGTGGAATTCAAAATCATGTCTTCCTGACCCCAAGTCTGTCACTCTAACTATTACACTAAATTGCTCATGCATTTTCAGTATCTGTTCCCCCATCCTTGGAACATTATCCTCTTTACCTCCACCTCCTGAATTTGCCTCTGTTGAAATCCCATCTTCTCTAGAAAACCTTTCAGAATCTTCTTACTTGGATTGCTTTCTGAGATTATCTCAAATTTATCCTGTGTATATATATGGTATATAAAATTGTATGTTGTCTTTTCCATTAGAATGTGAATTCCTTCAAAGTAAGAATTATTTCTTTTTTTCTTTGTATCCCAAGCACTTCACATATAGCAAGTTCTTAATAAATAGTATTGATTTTGTTGACTTCACCTGGATTCCAGAATATTCATTCAGGATGCCAAAAACCTGTCTTTCCTCTACAAATTCCTCCAATAACAATGGAGCAACAGTCCTTACCTGCTTCAGTATAGGATATCATAGAATATAAGTAATAGATAAGGTGGGTCAGGTGGGAGGGAAACAAGCACATATTAAGTTTCTACTATGTTCCCATCACTATGCTAAGGGCTTAACAAATACTATCTCATTTTGATTCCCACAATAATGCTGGGAGGTGGGTGTTATTGTTATCCTCATTCAACATCTGAGGAAACTGAGGCATTCAAAGGTTAAGTAAGTTGTCTGGGGTCACACAGATTCTAAGGATATGTTGAAAAAATATAGTACTGAATATCATGTGTGGGAATAAGTCAGGTACAAATGTATCCTGTCATTAGTAAGATTTCATTAAGAACATCCAAGAGACTGTGGCCTTATTTCCACAGAAATAGGTGGAAAAGAGTTGGCATAAGAAGGGACTGAAAGTGATCAGTCCTTTGTTTTCTTTGGTCAGTAGAAAGGGTCAGCTTCAATGATAAGAGAATCTTCCTGAGTCCCAGCTAAACAATAATTAGGGGCAGCTACAATCACAGGATCTAAAGCAAGAGATGTCAATTATCTTCTGAAATGTCTCCAATGCATATGCTCATAGTGGCTAAGAGGAAGAGTTTACATAAATTGATGGGGGTAACTTCCTGATCAACATGCTGCAACCCTGCTTTGCACGTATCAGAACTGACCCTTCTTATGCAGTGCTATGTATTATATATCCTTGTAGCTGCTTACTGTTCCCATCTTCAATCCCAGCTATGTATATTTCCCTATTTACTACCCACCAGAACATTTTCACTGTGGAGTACAACAAGAAGTAGAGATTAACTGCCAATTTTGGACCCCCAACATCTATGTATCCAGTCTGTACTCAATTTATTGTGTTCTAAAGACATCTTTGTCTTATCTAGGATGACCAGGTCATATGAAAGCTGACTCATTCTACTCAAACTCATATAATAATGATATATACTGTTAAGGCACATATCATGGTAAACAGTAAGAAATAGAACTAATTGAAAATTGATATTCCTGACAGTCAGCCTCCAATTTTTTTTCCAGTATGGAAACTTTCATGAGAAACAACTTGAGGAGAGTGTTAAATCCTTGGAATGAAGATGAAGATTAATGCTTGTCTTACTCTCCTAGTTACGTTCTTTGGTTGATTTGAGATACTCTCCCTAATCATTGTGCTAGATGATTTTTGAACCTTATTCTCAATACTCCAGGCAACCTTTTCAGAGCATCTAGATCTAACTGTAACTTAAAAAATATATACATGTGTATATCTATGAAAATAAATAATATATAGAAAATACATAGGCAATGTATATGCATGCAATAATATTTCTGTTCTACCTATTCTCCATGACAATACCCCTAAAAGAAAGGTTACAGTGATATAAGAAATATGAAGGAGAGATCAAGAAGGAAGGTTTTACAAAAGAGGTTCACATGAACTAGACCTTAAAGGAAGGTGAAGATTTGAATAAGCTGGGGAAAGGTAATGGAGACATTTTTTTTGATAGAGTGTCCCAAAGGCACAAAAGTTAGAGAAAGTAGATATGAGAAAATGAGCTAATCCAATTTGATTGAAGCATGGAATATATGAAGAATCATGTAAGGTAAGGTTGAAAAGCTAGAGTTGTGAAGGCCTGGTAGAAATTTATATTTTATTAGAGAGTCAAAATGGAGTGATGAACATTTTCTAAACAGTAAAGTGACATGACCAGGATGGCAAAGCTTAGAAAAATCATAGAATCTCAAGAGACAGAAGAGACCACAGAAGCCATCTAGTCCAAATTATGCTATTGTTGTTCAGTTATTTTTCATGACTCTGTGTTTTTTGGCAGAAACATTTTATCATTTATAGATGAGGAAACTGAGGTAATAGGGGTTAAATGACTTGCCCAGGGTCACACACTAGTCAATGTCTGAGGCCAGATTTGAACTCAGATAGACTCATCTTCCTGCCTGGTATTCTATCTACTGCACCACATGGTTGTTCATTCAAACTATACCTGAACAGAAATTTTGTTCAAAGCATCTTTGAATTGAAGCATCAAGATCCCTGTTAATATAAAAATATTATGTTATACCAGTGTTAATTAGCAATTCACACCATAGTGAATATTAACTGTTTTTGTAACAGTACTGATAGCAATATAACTCACATATATGTCTATATATGTAATATTATATATTCATGTTATATATAGACTATGACCTTAAATCAAACAATAAGCATTTACTAAGTTCTTACTATGTTATATCTCTATCCTCAAGAAACATAGATTCTAACATAAGTTACAACTTATAAATAACTAGGTACATAAATGTAGACAGACAAAGTGAAAGTAAATCAGGGTGGAAGGTACTAAAGAGCAAGGAATTAGGATCTACCTTCTTGTAGAAGGTAGATCTTGATCTAACTCATGAAGCAAGTCAGAGTAATCAAGAAAAGCTGAAAGAGAGAAGACAGGTCAAGAGGCATTGATAGCAAATGCAAAGCCAGAAGATAAGGGTGTGGTATTCCAGCAACTGCAGGTAGGCAAGGGGCATCTGATTATAGAAAGTGAAAAGGAGTAAAATGTAAGAAAACTGGAAAATTATTTAATGACTTACCACACTCATGTCTGTTCTGCCAGGTTATAAAGGCCTCATTTAGGCTTGCTTTTTTATTTTCTATCACAGTGGCCACCAGTAGTGAAGCCATAATCTCTGAGTCAAAGTACCAAAGGTTTTACATTTAATTCATTTCCTGATTTTAAGGGAAGGTTACAGTTTTATATTGGGGGGTATATTCTGCCTAGGAATAGAAGCAAGGACGGAGTAGTTGATCAGATTCTTTCCAAAAGGAGACATCTTTGGTTGATTCTTTACCTTTAAAATGAAGAGGTTCTAGCAGTCTGGCTCCTATCCCCATGGATATTCACCAGTTTTGTTCTTCAGGATGGTTCTTGCTCTGTGATTATCTGCTAGTAATGGTCCATTCAAACAAGTCAGGTTTCCTAAAGGAGACTGAAGTTATTGATGCTGCTTCATCAGCACTTGCTATATAATCTGCAAATCTCCAGTGTTAGTTGAATTAATAAAGCTGGAGCAGCCTCCCAAAGCATGCTGGGGAAATACCTTGTATCCTGTAGTCATTTTTATAATTAATGATAAAAATACTGATAACTTTTCATTTTATAGTACTTTCTTTCCTCTAACTTAAGCTTTAAATGGCATTCACAGCCAAGTCAGCAAATCTAACCCTCTCTTGTGCACTCCATGTATAGATGTGTACATGCTCATATAGATAATATTGGAAGTTTTATCATCCCCCCCCCCACTAGGCCTCTTAAATGCTCTCTGTATATTTTCTCTCTTCTATATTTTGTAGAATTCTCTGGTTCCTTGGACTTTTCTGAGCCTTTTTTATGTTCTCAGTGCTTTGCTATATATGAAAAGATAGTCATAGATATTAAGTGCCTTCCTCTTATTTATAAATCAACAGATAAGACATGAGTCTTTCCCCTCAAGGATCTTATTTAGGACCTTGATTGTGAATCATAGATTGAGAGATGGAAGGAGGTTCAGTGGTTGCCCAGTTGAATGCCTCTCTATTACCACTTAGAAACTGAATCACAGCAAGACCAAGAGGCTAGATCATTCTGGACAGGAGAGGGAGAATTTGAACCCATCTTCTCTGATTCTCAATCCAGAATTCATTCCATTACACAGTACCATTTTTGATTACTTTCTAGATGGAGAAATAAGATGAACATTCCTGAAGCAATGAGCAAGTCATATTAGGGTCTACTGAACCAAATGCTAAAGGGGTGTGATGTTGTCTGATAATGATCAAATGACAGGAAAAATGATGCAGATTGGAATGGGTTGGGAAAGTTTTGTGGAGGTGTTGAGACTTGATCTAGAACTCATACTTTCTGGTAGAATTTGTAAAAACAAAAGGGAAAAACTAGATCATACTCAGTTGGATATTTCCTAATTGAAAGGAGGAGCTCAGAACTTAGAGGAGATAATAAGATTTAGTCTTAGAAGGAAGGATCACTTTGTCCACCTCCTCCATTTTACAGACAAAGAGAGTAAACTCAAGCCAACTAACTGTTCAATGAGTGATCCTGGGCAAATCACTTAACTGCTGCCTGCCTCGGTTTCCTCAACTGTAAAAGGAGATAATAATGGCACCTATTTATCAAGTTTGTTGTGTTGATCAAATGAGATGTTCATAAAATGTTCAGCACAATGCTTGCAGAAAGAAGGTATTTAAAATGTGTTTCCTTCTTGTCTGCCTTCCTTCTTTCTTTCCTTCCTTCACTCTTTTATTCCTTCCTTCTTTCTCCCTCCTTTATCTCCTTCCCTTCCTTCCTTTTCTTCCTTATATCTTCCCTTCTTTCATCCTTCCTCTCTTTCCTTCTTTCCTTCCCTCCTTCACTTGCACCTTCCTCTCTCCTTTTTCCCTTCCTTCATTCCTGTTACAGTTTTAAAAAGCAAAACTGAAGATCATGCTCAGTTCTTATTAGTATGCTAACCCTACAAAAGGCCTGATATTATAATAAATATATGATCTTGTAATAAGCAACATATATGTCATTTTAAAAACATTCAGGCATTATTGCACTTGATCCTAATAATTGGCTTATTATTGTGGTAGGTCAAATATTATTATCTCTATCCAATGTCGAGGATTGAAATTTAGAGGATTGAAGCGATTCATCCAAGGTTATAGAGTTAATAAATAGGTAGTGAAAACAGTAAACCAGGTCCCCTATCCTGATCTCAATCTCTTTCTGATCCATACCTGCTCAGTTGAAATGGTCTAGGAAATGAGAAACTTTCTTTGAAAGTGAGGTATGATTCTTAGACCCCTAGATGTGGAGTCAGAGGACCACAGTTTGGAATACAGCTCTGTTACTTAATATCTGCATGAACTTTGATGAATAATTTCCTTCCTTGAACCCTAGTGTTGTTATCTATAAAATGAAAACATCTGGCACGTAGACCAGATGACCAGCAAAGTGTCTTTTAACTCTAAATCTATAATTACAATTCAATGCACTCCTACTTAATGACTGGGGGAAGTACTATTTATTTACAGTTAGATATTGGACACTGAGTTGGAGTATCTGTAAAATTTTTCACCAAAATAAAGAGTTCAGGTTCATGGAGTTTGTACCAGGGCTCTTTTATTCAGATTTTCTGGACTCCTTTCACTTGCCCTATTTTCCCTGTCAAATATCTCTTCCCTGAAACACCCCACCACCACCACCACTACCACCTACCCACACTGCTCACAGCACAGCAGAATATAGAAAGCAACAAAGACTATTGTTTCCCCATTTAGTGCCTCTTAAGGGAGGGATAGGGATAGAAAGGAGGTGACACCCAGGAGCGTTGCCATGGAAACTGGGGCTCTTCCTTTGGGCACCTGCTGGGCTGGGAGAGCAATGAGCCACAGTTAGTGGAGAGACTTCTAAAAGGTCTGCCTGAGTAAGAGAAAGAAGGGTATTGACAAATGAGAGTCTAACCTTGTGACTTTTCCCAGGACCTCCACCAAGCAGCCCCTCCCTTCCATGCATGTCCTCAGTGGTTACTATTCCAGAAGAAGTGGAGAAAAAAAGAAAGAAGAAGAGAGAAACAGAAATAGAGGAAAGAGTGAAATAGAAAAGAGAGGGGGAGAGACAAAAACAGAAATAGGAAAGAAGAGAGAGAAGGAGGGATGGAAAGGGGGGAAAAGAAGCATAGAGGAAAGATAGAAATAGTGTAAGGAGAGATAGAGACAGAGGCAGAGAGAAAAGGAGAGAGAAAGAAGGAAAATGAAAACAGACTAGCAAGTAGGCAGACAGGCAAACACACACACACACACACACAAACACACAAATGTGAGCAGGTGAATCTGATAAGATCTAAAAGCACAAAGTATAGAGAAAATCCTGAAATCCTCTTTAACTTTCACAATTTCAGCAATCTCTCTTTTCCCAATTTTCAATTCCATTCTACCTAGCTCTATGCTATGGCAAACTGACTGGGCTACATGGGCTACAATAAGATTTAAGGAAGGAAACAAGCATTTACTAAATTTATATTATGATACAGGCATGTGCAAAGAACTTTATAAATACTTCATTTGATTTTCACAATAATTTGGGAAGTAGGTACTACTGTTACTCCTTTTTTATAGTTGAGGAAATTGAGGAAAACAGAGTTTAAGTGAATTGCCCAGGATCACACAAACACCCACTAAGTCTGAGACCAGACTTGAAGTCAGATTTTCTTCAATATGTTACCAAACTGTGTAGTGATAATTTGTCATTATTAAGACATTAGAGGTATTATCTCCTTCACTTCCTAACTCCAGGTCAGTGAGGAATTACAGAGCCCTCTTCGAGAAAAGATATGGAGGAGATAGAAAAATGTCAGCATTAAACACAAGAAAGAATCCTGCTTGGTTGTAGCTCAAATCCCTGAAAAAAATGTTGGTGAAATTGGATAAGAGTTGAAATCAGCTGAGTAAGAAATTTGTATTTTTGCTTGATAATTGATAAGAGCAATGAAGGTCTCTTTTCTGACATAAAGGGACCCTTTTCCTTCTTGGTGCCAACTTGGGCCAGGGGAACATTTTCTTGGTCCCTCTGCTATCCCCTGGCAAAGACTTTCTATCCTTCCCCAATATCCTTAGCCATCCCCCTATGCTTCTTGTAGTTTGAAATAAAAGGTAGGACTGACTGTGTCCCTGGCCTTTTCAATAAGGATACTTTAAATTCAGAAAACAATTAGAAATAGTTGTTAATGGACACAGAAGAGACTAATGGATATTCACAAAGAGGGGAAAAAACTTGTGATTTAGAACAGTGATTTTTGGTTGTTTATTTTTTAAAATCTAACTAGACTAGGGGTCTTTAAATTTTTTATTTTTTTTAAGGTTTCTGGACCTTTCCCTGCCCTCCTTTCCTTGGTCAATCTGATGAAACCCAAATTCCTTTCTAGTAATTTAAATGCATAAAAAATAGAAGTACAAAGGAAACCAATTATATGAAATCATAACTATCAAACTATTTATGTTAATGTTCACAGATCCCAGGTTAAGAACCGTTGAACCAAATGTTTTATTGCTATAAACAAATCAATAGTTTTGGGAAGCATATCAAATATCAGCTAATAACTGGTATATAAGAGCTCCTGACATGATATGTACAGAAAACCATCCTTGCTCAGAAAAGATTGGATCCAAGTAACCCTAGCATTTAAGGAAACTATTATTATTATTTTAACATTAATATTATCATTAACTTCCTTTAGTCAAGGGACAATAGAAGGTTCTACATGGTGCCCTCCGGTGCTTTTTTAGTGTTGTTACATTAAACAAAAATTTGAAAATACCATTGCAATCACTCTAGTTAAGAAAATGACTATCATTTAGGCAGAAGTTTGAATCTCTGCCTAATCTCTACATTTATATTTATCTGTAACTAATCTATAACTCAAGGCAGCAAGATGGCACTGTAAATAGAGTGTCAGACCTGGAGTCAGAAAGACTCTTCTTCTTGAGTTCAGATATACTCTGGACCTTAATTAGTTGTGTAACCTTGGACAAGTCAGTTGATCCTATTTGCTTCAGTTTCCTCATCTGAAAAATTAACTGGAGAAGGAAATGGCAACTGATTCCAGGATCTTTGCAAGAAAAATCCCAATTGGGTCACCACAAGTCGAATATAACTCAAAAATGTCTGAAACTTCTCAACTCTAATGTAGCACAATGTTTAAAAAGCTGGGCCTGGAGACAAGAAGATGTGGGTTCAAATCTGTCTTCAGACACTTACTAGCCAGGTGATGCTAGACAAGTAACTTAACCTTTGTCTGCCTTAGTTTCCTCAACCATATAGCAGTGCTTGCTAATAAAATTGTTGTGAGGATATAATGAGACAGTGATTAATTACAAAGCATTTAGCACAATGCCTGAGATATGATAGGTGCTATATGCCTTTGTGGTTGAGGCAAAATAGAGGTATTGTAATTATTTAGCTAAAGAAACAGCAGAATATATCACTTTGTCTGTTAATAGACTAGCACAAGGAAAAGATGATCTTTTCTTTGAAGTTCCCCCAATTCTTGAAGAGGTAGGTATAACTGATGGTATCAATCTGATGTTTTCTTTCTATTTTCTACCCATAATATGTAAATTTTTTTAAACATTTGTTTTTATTTTTAAATTGAGTTCCTAGTTATTTTCCTCTTTCTCTTCCCTCTACCCTTCCTGAAAGAGCAAATAATTTGAAATGGGCTACACATGTATAATCATGCAAAACATAATTTCATGTTAGTTATATTGTGAAGAAAAAAAACTGAAAAAAATTCCCCATAAAAATATGGTAAAAACAGTATACTTCTATCTGCATTCAGAATCTATCAGTTGTTGTTGTTGTTGTTGTTGCTGCTGTTGTGTTTTGGGGTGGGGAGAGGAGGTAGATAGCATTTTTCATCATGACTTCCTTAGACCATTGTATTTGCTGACGATAGCTAAAGCATTCATAATTTGATCATTGTGATCCTAATCTCAGATAAAGTAAAAGCAAAAATCAATCTCATTAAAAGAGATTAGGAAGGAAACTACATCTTCTTAAAAGGTACCATGGGTAATGAAGCTGTGATAGACCTCTGGAGAAAATTTAAAGGAGATAGAAAAGAATATACCTTTTTCTTGGCAGAACATGGCACCTACACCAAAACTGACCATGTACTAGGGCACATAAACCTTATAATCAAATGCAAAAGGGCAGAAATAATAAATACACACTTCTTAGATCATAATGCAATAAAAATTACATGTAATAAAGGGTCATGGAAAGATACAAGAACTAATTGAAAATTAAATAATTTTATCTTAAGTAATGGGCTTGCCTAATTATAACTTTGGGCAAGTCAATAAAACTCATTGCCTTAAATAAATAAAATTAAAAAAAATAATGTATGGATCAAACAGCAAATAATAAAAATAAACAATAATTATATCCAAGAAAATGTTAATGATGCGACATCATACCAAAATTTATGGGTTGCAGCCAAGGCAGTTTTGAGGGAAAACTTTATATCTCTAAATGCTTGTATGAATAAAATAGAGAAAGAAGAGATCAATGAATTGGTATGTAACCAAAAAAGCTAGAAAAAGAATAAATTAAACATCTCCAATTAAGTAACAAATCAGAAATTATGAAAATCAAGGGAGAGATTAATAAAATGAAAGTAAGAAAACCATTGATCTCATAAAGAAAACTGAGTTGATTTTATAAAAAAAAACAATAAAATAGACAAATCTTTGGTTAATCTGATTTTAAAAAGAAGATAACCAGATAATCAGTATCAAAAATGAAAAGGGTGAACAAAACACCAATGAGAAAGAAACTAAAGAGATAATTCAGAGCTACTTTGCCAAACTGTATGTCAATAAATTGGATAACTTGGTTGAAATGGATGAATATTTACAAAAATACAAACTACCCAGATTAACAGAAGAGGAAATAAATTATTTAAATAATCCCATTTCAGGAAAAAAATTGAAGAAACCATCAATAAACTCCTTAAGAAAATGTCTCCAGTTCCAGATGGATTTAAAAGTGAATTCTACCTAACAATTAAGGAACAATTAATTGCTATTCTACATGAACTATTTAAAAAAATAGGGGAGGAAGTTCTGACAAACTCCTTTTATGGCACCAACAAGGTGCTGACACCTAAACCAGGAAGAACCAAAACAGAGAAAGAAAATTATAGACCAATTTCCCTAATGCATATTGATGCAAAAATCTTAAATATAATTTTAGCAATGAGACCACCTCAAGTTATTACAATAATAATACATCATGATGAGGTAGGATTTATACCAAGCAGGCAGGGATGTTTCAATATAATTAAACATAATTAAACAACACAAATAATAAGATTATCTCAATAGATAATGGAAAAGTCTTTGATAAAATACAATATCTGTTCCTATTAAAAACACTAGAAAGTTTAGGAACAAATGGGGTTTTCCTTAAAATAAGAAATATTATCTATCTAAAAACAATCAACAAATATATGTAATGAGAATAAACTTGGAGCTTTTTCAGTAAAATCAAGGGTGAAACAAGAATGCCCATTATCTATTCAATATAGTATGAGAAATGCTAGCTGTAGCAATAAATGAACAAAAAAGAAATTGAAGTAATCAGAATTTGCAACAGAGAAGCAAAACTTTCACTCTTTGCAGATGATATAATGTTATACCTAGAAAATTGAAGAAAATCATCTTAAAAACTCTTTGATGCAATTAAGAAATTCAGCAAAGTTGCAGGATATAAAATAAACCCACAAAAATCATCATCATCATTTCTATATATGCACAACAAAGAACAACAGATAAAAAGAGAAATTCCATTTAAGATAACTTATAGAAAACATTAAATACTTGGGAATTTACCTTCCAAGACAAACCCAGAAACAGTATGAATACAATGATAAAACACTTCTCACCCAAATAAAGTCAGATCTAAATAATTGGAAAAATGTCAATTACTCATGGTTAGGTAGAACTAATATAATAAAAATGACAATTCTATACAAATTAAATTACTTATTCAGTACCAAATCAATTAAACTACCAAATAACTACTTTACCAATGTAGAAAACATAGTAACAACATTCATATGGACCAATAAAAGGGCAAGAATGCAAGGGAACTAATGAAAAAATTATAAAGGAAGGTGGCCTAGCTCTACCAGATCTCAAACTAAACTATAAAGCAGCAGTCATCAAAACTGGTTAAAAAATAGTGGATTAGGATAGGTTCAAAAGAAACTGAATTAAATGACTATAGCAATTTACTATTTGACAAACCCAAAGACATCTGGGATAAGAAGTCAGTACTTGCTAAAAAATGTTGGGAAAACTGGAAAATAGTATGGCAAAAACTAGGCATAGATCCACATCTCACATCCTATACCAAAATAAGGTCAAAAGGGATATAGGATTTAGATGTAAAGAGTGATACCATAAATAAATTAATAATACTCTATCAGATCTCTGGAAAGGGGATAAATTTATGACCAAACAAGAATTAGAGCACATTATAAACTGCAAAATGAATGGTTTTGACTATATTAAATTTAAATGGTTTTGCACTAATAAAATCAATGCTGCCAAAATTAGAAGGTAAGCAGAAAGTTGGGAAATAATCTTTACAAACAGGAGTTCTGATAAAGGTCCCATTTCTAAAATATAGAGAGAATTGCATCAAATTTATAAGGTCACAAGTCAATCCCAATTGACAAATAGTCAAAGGATATGAACAGACGGTTTTCAAATAAAGAATTAAAGCTATATACCATCATATGAAAAAATGCTCCAAATCATTGTTGATTAGAGAAATGCAAATTGAAACAACAATGAAGTATCATCTCATATGTATTAGATTGCCCAAGATGAGAACAAGGGAAAATGATTAATATTGGAGAGGTTGTGGGAGGATTGGGGCATTGATACATTGCTGATGGAGTTGTGAATGGATCCAACCTTTTTGGAAAGCAATATGGAACTATGCCCAAAGAGCAATAAAATTCTTCATACCCTTTGACCCAGAAATTCCAATTCTAGGTCTATATCCAGAAGAAATTATAAAAAAAAGGGGAAGCCCTACATGTGTTCCAAAATATTCATAGCAGTTCTTTTTGAATTGGAATTGGAATTGGAATTGGAAATTGAGGGAATTTCCATTATTTGGGGAATGGCTAAACAAGTTAGGGTACATGAATACTATGGAATACTATTCTTCTATAAAAAACCATAAATGGTCAGACTCTACAGAAGCATGGAATGAATTACAGGATCTGATGCTGAGCACAAAGAGTAGAACCAAGAGAACAATGTAAACATTAACAACAACATTGTGATATGAACAACCTTGATGGAAGCAGCTCCTCTAAGCAGTTCAGAGACCTAGGACAACTATTTGACTGGCTATATTATTCCCATCCAGAGGAAGAAAAACAAAACAAATACACACACACACACACACACACACACACACACACACACACACACACCCTTCCAAATCTGATAAACACTTTATGAAAATTTTCTCTTACTTATCTCTTTTCCTTAATCCTAATTACTCATACCGAAAATTAAAAATTTGTAAACGTTTATCAAAATATGTTATGTATAATACTAACCTGGCTGTTTGCTGCTGGGGTCTCCTACTTATCTCTTTTCCTTAATCCTAATTCCTCATACTGAAAATTAATAATTTGTAAACATGTTTATCAAAATATGTATGTATAATGCTAACCTGACTGTTTGCTCCTGGAGTGGGAGTGGGGTGCAAAGGGAGGGTGGAAGGAGATTTTGTACCTTAAAAATATACATGTACTTATGGATGAAAATCTTTTTTTAAAAAAAGAAAGAAAATAATAGGGACTCAGTCCAGGATTAGTGGGGCAATTTGAGACTAGTATTGAAATGTATAAAATGAGTATTTTGCAAGATATTAGTCTATAGGAGGATTGAATTGGAAGCTTGAGAAAATTTTATGGGGGGATGAGGGAAACAGGCCTTTCTTTCTTCTGCATACTTTACTTGGAAGAAAATCATGACTCCATTTTCCAAAGGCTCAATTTTTCCATGACAACTTCCATGACTCTCCAGGTACTTGAGTGACCTATAACTTCTGCCCAGCTCTTTCCTCTGATCCTCCTACATAGGATTGAGCAGTCCATAGAAATACTTAACATGTTAATATTTCATTTTCTTTGCAAAGTAAAACATGTTTATCCACTGTGTGGACTGCCTGAGTAACATAATTATAGAACCCTGGTCATTTTGAAAGATACTTCTCTCATTTGGAGTATATGTAGTGTCATTTAGAGATTCTCATAATTCTAATTCATGATGATATTCCATTTTTTTCTTATATATCAGGATAAATATATAATTGAGGTCCAGTGCCCACTTCACCATAAACAGTGCTAGTTCAGAGCAAGCAATGGAGAGGGAGGTCGGCTAAAAGTTCACTTACTCTTCTAGCCTTTGGGGAAGCTAGAATCCACCACTGAATGTGTCAATCATTTTAATGTACTCTTACAGTATTTTGACTTACTTCAGTCCTCAGTCTCTTGACCATTATCAGTCTTTGTCATAATACCATCATAGTTCATGTGAAAAAAGAGCTGAGTGTCTTAGTAGTCCTCCAACTCAATGCCTAATATTATCATAGGTGTCATTAGTGGCAGCAAAGCATCTAGAGTGAGGGAAGCCATTGTCCTCTTGTCCTTTGCCTTGGGCAGACTACATATGGATTGTCTATAGCTTTAGGAACTACAGTTTAAGGAGGATGTTGAATAACTGAACTGCATCCAGAAGATGACTAGAATGAGTAGAGATCTCACATATGTGCCATTCGAGGACAGGCTGAGGAGCACAAGATTCTTAGCTGAGAAAAGAAGGCTTACAGAAACTTGATAAGAATTTTAAAGGATTTAAAGGGTTAGTGATTGGAAGAGACACTAGATTTGTTTTGCTTGGCCCCAGAGGACAGAACTAAGTCCACTGAATCAAAGCTGGAGAGTGGTAAATTGCAGTTCACTGGAAGGAAGAAAGGAAACATTCCAAGAATTATAGCTTCCCCGAAGTGGAATGGACTCCCTTAATAAGTAGTGAGTTCTCCATCTATGAAGGTCTTGAAGCAGAGGATTTTGCAGAGGAAGGTTTCTTCTCAGAGGGATCTTAGAATATATAAAATATAAATATTTATGCAGGATATAAAGGTTTTCAGATTGTGCTTCTCACAACCCTGAAAGGTAGGCATTGCAAGTTTTCCCCCATTATACAAATGAAGAAATAGAGAAATCCTACCTCAATTCACTATCAAGGTTTTCCCTCCTTGAAAGTTGGCTTCCAACTCTGGAAGAGTCTTTTTCCTGAGGTCACACACTACCTATTGGTGACAATCTAGGTTCTCAGGATCTTTGTTATAGGAAAGGCAGTGATTTGCTTTCTCTCACCCACACCTTAACTTACATTTTTAGATTTTTTTCTTCTCTTCTTCCTTGAAACCCTTTTTTTTCAAGACTTCTTCCTTAGATTATAAGTGTTTTGAAGATAGGATGTTTGTTTTCTTGAGGCAGCTAGGAAGCACAGTGCATAATGTATTGGACTTGAAGTTAAAAGCACAAGTTCAAATTAGTTCTTAGTAACTTGTAACTCTGAGTCACATAACTTCAATCTGCATCGGTTTCCTCAACTATAAAGTTTGCATAATAATTATCTACCTTTTTCTGCTGGTTCTTTTCCTACCAATCCAATTACTCCTATGTCTCCTTTATTGGATCCTTCTGTCACAACCTTTTGTGATATTTGCCCTTTGTTCTCTAAGATGACTATGACATCAGGGAAGTAATGTCATGACAAATTGGATTTGAGTGAGGGGGTGCTGTGCTAAGTCACTAGTTTCACTTTATCCTCCAGAATCATTTGGATTCAGTAACTAGATATGAATCAGATGGACCTGGATGTGAGGCAATCAGGGTTAAGTGACTTGCTCAAGATCATACAGCTAGTAATTGTTGTGTCTGAGGATGAATTCAAACTCCTGTCCTCCTGACTCTAAGGCCAGTGCTCTATCCATTGTGCCACCTAGCTGACCCTCACACCTCTTAACTATAAGTGTTTATCAGGGATCTGTTTTGACTCTTTTCTCTTCTCCCTCTATATTATTTAATTTTATTAACCCTCTTGGATTTAATTGCTATTTTTAGGCTGATCATCTCTGTCTGTTAACTACCAATCTCACATCTCCAACTGTCCTTCAGATATCTCAGTAGATATCAACTAACTTAATATGTCCAAAACAGAAATTATTATCTTTCCCTCTAATCTTGATCCCCTAGTACTTTCCCTATTAAATTAGAGAAAAACACCATCCTCCCAGTCCCTCAGTCTCAAAACACAGGAATCATCTTGGATTCCTCACTATCTCTCAAATCCTATATTTAATCCATTGCTAATGCCTATGAATTTCACCTTTGCAATATATTTTAAATGTGACCCCATCTCTCCTCTGATACTGTCCCAACTCTAATGCAGATCTTCATTTCCGCATGCATAAACTATTACTATAGTCTGTTGTGAGTCTATCTGCCTCAAGTCTTTCCCTGCTCCATTCTATCCTTTACTCAGTCAATAAAATGATTTTCCTAAAAATAATATCTGATCATGTCACCTAACCACCAGTACTCAATAAACTTCATTGAGCCCCTATTATACCCTGGATCAAATATAGTATTCTCTGTTTAGCATTCAAAATCCTTCATAAATTAGGTTCTTCCTGCCTTTCCAGTCTTTTTACATCTTCCTAAAATGCACTTTTTGATTCAGTGACACTGTCCTCCTGACTGTTCCATGAGTAAGACACCCCATGTCATGCTTTCCCTTCCCCACTCAGATTACTGGCCTCTCTGGCTTCCTTTAAGTCCCAACTAAAATCCCATCTTCTACAGGAAGCCTCGCCAACCCTTCCTAATTCCAATACCTTTCCCCTGCTAATGATTTCCTCTTTGTTCTGTATATAGTTCTCTCTCTCTCTCTCTCTCTCTCTCTCTCTCTCTCTCTCTCTCTCTCTCTCTCTCCCCTATCTATCTCTGTCTCTGTCTCTCTCTGAGTGTATTTTCATGTTATCTCCCTCATTAGATTGTGAGCTCCTTGAGGGTAGGGATTGTCTTTTGCCTCTTTTTGTATTCCCAGAACTTAGAGCAATGTTGCCAAAAGTAGATGCTCAATAAATGTTTATTAATAATTGAATATCATTATAATTACCTATCATAATGGCTGGCACATAGCAGTACTTGGTAAATGCTTCTTTCTTTTCCTTCTTTCCATTGTGTTTGTATCTCAAGTACACAGTATAATTAGGAGCATAAGTGACTAATAGATAATTAAGATATCTTACATAGATATTGTCTTCCTATCTAACATTGATGGGTACATGTATCATGTATGTATGCATGCATGTTTGTATGTATGTTTATTTATCTAATCACTTATCTATCTGACATACGTAGGTAGCTGAGGGATGCCAAGATCTGAATTTCAAACTCAGTTGTCTCCTTTCTTCACGTCCATTGTTTTTTTCAATACAGGATTCTGCCTCACACTTAGTTTTTTATGAAACGATATGCTTTAATTCAGGTCTAGGCATCAGTGGTGTGAAATGGTCCCATAACCAAGGTCGGGGCCTTGGGACTTCAGAATACATTTTAGAGGTTATTGAGTTTTACGTAGCAACAAGAGAAATCTCTGGGGGAAAGGGAAATATTGTTCTGGAGCAGTTTGGAAAACAGGTTCTTTCTCTTAAAGGGACAGTCCTCAGAAAAGTCTCAGTCTTGGGAACCTCTTTACAGAAGGTGCCAAGGATGTTTTCCCTGCCCTTGTCCTGCTTCTTTGTAAATTCTTGGGGACTGTCAAGAACTGCTGTTATCCCATGAGTTAAGAGCCTGCCCTTTGTAGTAGTCAAATCAGACCTTCAGACAGATGGAACTCTACTGACTCCACAAAACAACTGCTAGACTCTGGGGAGGCATGGACTGATTTAGCCAGGCCCACCAGCTGTTGGTAGGTTTGGTTGCCAAGTAGACTGCTCATAGATGAGACTCATTTGGGAGCCTGGTCATCTGTAGGTGGAATCCAAGGTACAACATGACTCAACAAGGGAACTTCAGTAGGTTGATATCATCCAGGAAATGAATTCATCTTACTCTCAACAGACAAGTAAGTTATAAGAAGATTTATCAGGAAGATAAGCCAAGGGGCAGCTAAGTGGAACAGTAGATAGAGCACTAGCCCTGGAGTCAGGAGGACCTGAGTTCAAATTTGGCCTCAGACACTTAATAATTACCTAGGTATATGATCTTGGGCAAGTCACTTAACCCCATTGCCTTGCAAAACAAACAAACAAACAAAAAGATAAGCCATATCTGGACAAGGTAAAATAGAGGAATCCCATTTCATGGCAGCATGGGACTTCAGACACCTTAGAGATCATCTAGTTGTGCTCCAAGTTCAGTAGAGGGAGATTAATTCAAAGTTTCAGTAGCAGAACCAAGACTAAACCCAAGTTTTCTTGACTTCCTTGCCAGTGAAATTTACATTAATGGACTGATTTGAGTCTAGTCAAGATATACATGGGATCAAAGTGAAGCTGTGGTTACCGTGGCCAAGAAAATCCTCCAGTTTGCCTAATGTTACCCCATTCCCTTCTACAAAAACATAGTTTCTACTGGCCTCAGATGTTTGTAAATCTCTCTGGTTGTTTAACAACAGAGATTTCTCTTCCATAACAGAGCTAGTGGACTAGTCTTATGATTTCGTTGCTATAACTATCTCCCAGATAAGAAAATTATCTCTACTAATGTGATGCATTATCTTCTTTGGAACTTACAACCTTTCAGAGCTGTTTGAAATTCCGAAAGGTCAAGGATCACACAGTTAGGATGTGTCCAAGGTAAGGTTTGATTCTAGATCTTTTAGACCTTGAGGAGGGCTCTCTATCTACTATGCAACATTGCTTCTCATTTCAAATTTTTATATAAATGATAGAAAATAGATAATTTGATTTGAATGGCCAAAACACATTACAAAACTAGGTTAAAAAATTTGATAAACACTTATTTTAAGCTTTATTAAGCATCTACTCTGTGCTAAGGATAAAGAGCTTCCCTTCCCTCCTTTCCTATTCAAGATTTCAGTGAGTTCCTATTCTGTGCTGGGTTCAAAACAGGTGCTTAATGAATATGTATATTTTAGCCATTTTCAGTCACATGTGACTCTTTGTGATTCCATTTGAGGTTTTCTTGACAAAAATATTGGAGTGGTTTGCCTTTTCCTTTTTCCACCTCATTTTATAGATAAGGAAACAGAGGTAAGCAGTGTTAAGTGACTTACTCAAGGTCAAACAGTTAGTAAATGTTAGTAAAGGTCAGACTTGAATTCAGTTTTTACTGATTTCAGGGCTGGTGGTCTATCCATTGAACCAGCTTAGCTGCCCTTATATGCAGATAGAGCCTGCCAATACCTAAAAGGTTTTTGGGCTCACCCCTGTATTGAGAAAAGAGATACAGATGAATTCAACCAATAAACAAATAGATACAGCTAGATGGAGAGACAAATAGATAATAGGTACATCTATCTAGATAGAAAGATATAGATATACTTATATATGTGGATATATATAATATGTATTTATGTTTATGTATATATATATATATATGTATTTTTGAGAGAGAGACAGAAGGAAAAGGAAGAAAGAATACAGAGAAAGAATAATGAGAGAAAATACATGGATTGATTTATGCATACTATAGAAGTAGAAATAAATGGTTATGGGCAAGTCTCTTAATCTCCTTGTACTCATCTCAGTTTGCTCATCTGTGAAATGGGGATAGAAACACTACTAATAGCTCTATCTTACAAGAGTTTGTGATGTTCAAATGATATAATGCCTATACAGTTCTCTGTAAATCTTAGAGTTCTTTATAAATGTCAGTTAGGAAGATGACACGTAAAAATAAATTGCATAAATGAGTTATACATATAAACACATACTAGGTAGAAAAATTGGTTTTAGAGAAATGATAATTAACTAGACTGATATTACATGATCCTGGAACTTGTTTTTCCTTTATGAGCTTAGAGTTGGGGTGTGCTTAGAGCTGACTCACTCTAGTAGTTTGAATTATTTCATCCTAGCTTCCCTTTGGGAAAATAAAGGCATTGGCTCCTGTGTTGCCTTTATTCAGAAAAAATGAGAAAGCCCTTCTCTCTCCCTGCCTTCTTTCCTCCCTCCCCATGGAAGCTTTCAGTGAATGCCAACAATCTTGTCTGCTAGCTCAGCATTTGGGGGAGGGTTTAGGATTCAGTTCTTCAGCAAAGAGCCCACTAGCTACCCAGTGACTCAGACTAATATTATCATGACTGTCATTATCAGCAGTGGTATTTTCATTGTTGCTTCGATTTCCCTAGAACCTCTTATCTGTAAAGAGCTTTTCAGTCATTTTAAATTTATTTCCTCAACATAACCCAGTGAAGTAAGTTGTTGGTATTCTATTTACAAAGGAAGAGGGGACCTCAAATAGCTCTTGGTTTGTACCTCTGATAGGATTTAGAGCGGGAAGAGACTTTATAGATCAATGAGAGATGGGATGGGATGGGGGGTGACAACCCATTTTGCCTGCAAAGCAACTTGATGTTTGTTATAATGACAGCAGAAAGCTTATTAGAATCAGGAGACTGGGATTCAAGCCTCCACTTATCAACTATCTGACCTTGGGAAAACCACTTCTATAGGCCTCAGTTTCCTTATCCAAAAAATGAGGGGATTGGACTAGAAAATCAGTCCTTTCTCTTGCAGCTCTAATACTCTATAGGTCTAGAAGAATCCTTCCCCAAAACCACCATGTTCTTACCATGCTTTGGAGTTCAGAGAGATGTGCTTTGGGTACAAGCTCCCAGAAGGGCCATATATGGAAGCCTGGACTCGGGAAATCTCTGCCTTTTGAAAGGTATGCTAGAGAAGGTATGAACTCTGTAGAGCAAGATGGTATACAGAGAGAGAAATAGTGGGAGTGTCTAGACAAAGGCTGAAGCCCTTACAAGGTGTGAGTGAGGGAGAATCAAGCAGTTTTATTATATCTAGCTAAGAGCAAACACCATCCTCCATTCTGATGGGGCAGGACCTCTAAAGGAGTTGATTCTTCAGGGTTATTTACAGACAGCAAGTTCGGTAACAGAGCAGCAAGTTAGCATGACTAGTGAATTTCTCTCTTAGTGGACTAGAAGGACAAAGTGTTTAATGGACAATAACTAGGAGTCTATGGAAAGGCAAAGTGGTTCAGTGGATAGAGCATAGGGCCTAGAGTCAAGAAGACCTGAGTTCAAATCAAGCCAGCTACTTTTTAATATGTAACTCTGAGCAAGTCATTTAACCTGAGATTGCCTGACAAAATGTATCTAGTAGAACCCCTGGAGAAGGAAATAGCAAATCACTCCAATATTTTGCAAAGAAAACCCCAAATTGGGGGGGGGTGAGGGTGAAAAGATTCAGACACAACAAATTACTGAATAACAAAAAATGTTCTTAGGAGGAAGAGGTCATTTAGGGGAATGGATGCTAGCAAGGACTGCTGATTATTTTATTCCTTGTTATTTAATTAGTATTCAGTTTTGAGTAAATGTGCTTTTCTATTAATATTATGTTACACATTGTTGGGTTTTGGTCATGGGAGGATCAAGGAAAGCAGAGTTTTGGACATAGTAGTTGTAAATAGATGACAGAGCCAACATGTTCTAGGAATCTGCAACTAGCATATTCAAGAACTTGAGATCACAGGACCATCCTTTTAGACATAGAAGGGACCTTAAAAGTTTAGTCTAATAACTTCATTTTCCAAAAAAGAAAATGGAGGCACAGCAAAGTTAATGACATTTAAAATTACACAGAGGGTAAGTGGAGGATTCAGGATTCGAGTCCTTCCTTTAAATCCAAATTCCATCTCCTCTTTCCCTATAAGGAAGATGAGAGAGAATAAATGTTTTGAGTAAGCAAAAGCAGGTAGGAACTACATGACCCTAGATACAGATTTTCATTCTTTACCTCCAAATCCAGTGCCCTTTTCACTCTAGCTTAAAGCCTCATATGTATTGATCATGTATCTGAACATTGCTTTGAATCACAGTTCTACTGCTTTGGTAAAGTCAGTCCAGTTCTATGGGTTGCAGGTTTTTTATCTGTACAATGACATCATTGAACAAGATCATCTCTAAGCACACTAAGTTATGATTATTTGCCATTCTATTTCTGTTTGTCATAACCCTATTGGACTCTAAACTTTTCAAGGCCAAATATATCAAGTCAAACTAAATCAAGAAGCATTTATTGGGGCAGCCAGGTGGTACAGTGGATAGAGCACTAGAATTAATAATTACCTATCTGTGTGACCTTGGCAAGTCACTTAACCTTATTGCCTTGCAAAGAAACACCCCAAGAAACATTTATTAAACAATAGTCAATCAGTTAATAAATCACAATTAACTACTTGTTATAGCAGAGGTAAGGTGCTAATACTGGGGCTATAAAGCAAGGCCAAGGACAGCCTTTGCTTCAAAAGGAGCTCTCAGTCTAATGGGGTAGACAACAAAGAACCTACTATGTGCCAGCCACTGCAATGAGCACTAGGGATGAAAAACCAGTCCTTGCTTTCAAGGAGCTCATATTCTAATGAGGCACAATATGCAAACCCCTATGTATAATCAGTGTATAGACAAAATAAATTAGAATATATAGCTCAGGGGATTTTTCCTACTTTTTCTAGTGTCTTTCATGCTGATCTACACATATCTTGTCATAGGATCATGACTCTAAAGCCAAAATTAACTTCAGAAGTCATTCAGTCCAACCTCACTCCCATTACAGATGCTGAAACTGAGGTCTCTGGAGGTTCAGTGGTTTGCCTAAGTTATACAGGTGGTAATCATCAGAGGTGGAATTTGAATATAGTTCCTGACCCATGTAGCTTTTGATGAACAGCTAGTAATCTAATATGACTGAAAGTTGAGTAAATGAAGGGGAATAATGGAAAAAAAACTAGAAAGGTACCCTGCAAGCAAAATGTAGAGGATATTGAATACCAGACAAAAAATTTGGATTTTGTGCTATGGGTGATAGGGAACAGCATCATGCTATTTGTTCTTTAAGTAGGACTTTAGTATTGCCTAGACTTGAACCTCAGAAAGATTATGCTGTCAATTGAAGGAAAAAAAAGGTTAATGATGCTTAAATTATAAAGTTAGTCTGTGGAGGATTCAGGATTCAAGTTCTCACTTTAACACCAAACTTAGATTAAAGGAATATAATATTTTGGTCTCTCATCTTCCCTTGGCAATTAAGAGCCAGTTGAGATAGAAAAGGCTAAGGGACCTTAGCAGTTCTTAAGAATTGGGCAAAGAAAACCTCCACTACTATGAACTCCCAATGATGGTGGAAGATGAAAGAAAAAAAAAAGGGAATTGAGTTGCTCAGTACATCTAGGACCTATATCTCCCAGGATTCTTGTGTTTAGAGGATCCCTTTTCTTCCATTAGTAAAGGAGGGATTACTCATGCAGTTATTACTCTGGAGTCCTTACTCATTTGTTGCAATGGAAGAAACTCTTGAGGAAAAATATGAAGCAAAAGGAGGGTGGTAATAGCTACTCAATGGGAGTCTGATGGAGGAGTGCTCAATGAGCCCTGAGCACTGAGCTGAGGAGCTGCTGAAATCCTCTTGAACAATTGTACATCCACAGGGAATTGCTGTAGAATTAGATATATTGCTGGATGTGAATAATTAAGGATTCTGATGTGGTCAGGTAGATTAATGTCCCTTTGAAAGCTCCGGATCAATGTTGGAGGGGAAGAAAATAAAAGACATGCATAATTTAAAAAAACCATCAGAAACTTTGCTTGACATGATGACATTACTGATTTTTTTATGATCTTCTCAAATATACTCTATAACCGTTATTAATTTAGTATCGTTAATAACTCATCCTTCAAATGTCAGGGAAAAGCCAAGCAAGAAACTAGAGCTACTCGGTGCTTTAAAAAAAGAGAGAAGAAACTGAGAAGAGGGATGCAGTGTGGAAGAGTGCATAAGAAGGAAACTAATTAGAAAAAGGGCATGGAGATCCTAAGGCATTGAGGTCCATGTATGGCCTCATCTTCTTCTCCGTAGATATCAAAAACGCACCTCTCAGAGAGTCAGGACTGTAGCTTGGTTCTGTTAAGCCTCTATGTCTGCAGTTCCCCAAAATTGCAAAATACAGCATATCAGTCCAACTAAGAAATAGATTCAACCTTCTAAGTAGAGATGCTGAATCTTGTGAAGAACCAGTCTAGAAGAATATATTGTCTATCCCTAACACAATAACTCATAGCAAACTCCTTGTGGATTCCACCACATATGTAAAGGACTTTCAGGGATTTGAATTGGGAGGGTTTTTTTGGGGTTTTTTTTTTTTGCTTTATGTGCTCTCTACACACGCGCCTCATCTTCATTTTACATTGAGTTGGTCGCCACTCTCCCCAGGGATCTTCTGTATATAAAGGAGCAGTGCACTGTTTTAGGGAGAATGTTTGTATCATCACTTCTTGCTAGACTTCTAACTAAACTAGTAAACACTTTTACTAAGACACTAATTAAGTCAGGATGACTGATTGTCAATGAAAAGAGTGCTTATTGGGACTTGTGAGTGAAAGGGTTAGAAACTCAGTCTCT
The DNA here is from genome assembly GCF_037893015.1 of Macrotis lagotis. Lineage (NCBI taxonomy): Eukaryota > Metazoa > Chordata > Mammalia > Peramelemorphia > Peramelidae > Macrotis > Macrotis lagotis. Next base: position 149,553,320 of record NC_133658.1, read on the forward strand.
TGTGGTGGTGAAGTCATTAGCCACATTCTGGACATTGGGTCTTCCAATGTGAGCAAATGTTAAAGAGGTAACTCTAGAGGTGGGGTTACAATTTACAATCATGACCCAGTATTGATAATTGGGTGGAGACAAAAAGTAATTATGATATGGAACAGGATATGAAATACATAAAGCATACTTTTGGGACTGAGGAGGAACTTCAAAGATAAATATGATATATTCTAGTATTAGAGAGAGGGTTTATAAAGATAAAATTGACATAGTTGCAGCTGTCATTGAGTTTACAGTCTTATTATAGAACATGTCATATCCAAAACTTGAAATGAGGAAATTTCAAGGATAATGTTGTCAGTAGAGTCTATATTCAATCCTGGAGATTGGAAGGGGGTGGATGGGATCAAGGAGCAGAATTTACTAAAATATCACTTTTTTTCAAGCAAATGCTTTCTATTGCTTATCAGACAAGTCTAAATTTGAATATAATATTTAACATTCTATAAAACTTGACCCTAGTTCTCATATTCACCTCTTTCTTCTCCCTGAAATTCTAACTATCCTTTCAGGTTCCACTAAAGTACCATGTTTTCCATGATCTGCCATGTAATAATTTTTCTTCCTCAGATCTCAGATCTAGTGCTGCCTTAGTCCTTCTTCCTTTTATTTATCACTATTTGGTATTAGAACCACCTCCATGTGTGTGAAGGTTCAAATCTTTTAATTTGTTGAATTTGGCCCTCTTAAGTATTTCAGCTAGGAGATTCTTCCCTTTTCCCCCTCTTCAGTGGTGTTTCTTTCTTCTAGGAAATTTACTGTAATGGTAATCACTCTCTCTGGGTTGCTGATAGGTTAGTTTGGATCTCCGTGATTCTAGAACTCATGAGGTAGACACTTAAGCTGAAGATGATTATTTCTGACTCTAGTCATTGACTCATGATCAGGGAAAAGAAACTGAAAAGTAGAAGAGCAATCAAGAATCTAGACTCCCTTAAGCAAACACATATTCCTGTTTACAATTCCTGTGTGATTATTTTTGAGATTATGGAAATATCCTCCCCACTTACAGAATCTCAAATGAGGACAGCCAAAGAAGAGATGAAGAACATCTTTGAGATGAAGATCCTCTAGAGAAACTCAGTGGCTTTGAGGATACACATGGGCCACCACCCAAAGAGGAAAAGCCTCCACTGAGAGAAGTACTCTACTTAGGGAGGGATGCTGCCAAGGAGCAACTGAGGTCCACAGGTGCATCACATGGGGGCAAAATCCAGTCACTAGGGATTAATCAGTAATCTTAAAAGGGACCTTTCCTTTGGCAAAGAACAAGAACACATTCCATTAAATGTACCCCTGCTCCAGAAGATTAGGTGTTCCATTCATCACTTCTGCTACCCAGAAAACCTCTGCAGATGAATTAAAGAGCTCTGTCTAATCCATTGTCCTGACCCTAATCCTTAATAACTCTAGGGATCCTCATAACCTAGATCTAGGTCCAGAAAAGACCTCAGAGTCTAAGTAAGCAAAATTCCTCATTTTGTAAAAGTGAGCCTCAGTGAGGTTAAATGACTCATCCAAAGTCACCAAGGTAGTAAGTGACAGAAATCACTTTTTTTAAATTCTTGAATTTTTCAGTTTTCCCTTCTACTATGAATTCACTCTGCCTTACATGCCCTTTCTCCAGTCCTAGAATGGTGCTGATTACTCCCTATAGTCTTCCTCCCCTGGACCAAGCCCCATTGAGGTTTCAGTGAGACAGTTACATAGACATATGTTCTGTGGTCAGTTTAAAAACTTATAAAATTCATGACTGGAGAAACAGATTTCAATTCATGCACACAGGATTGATCATTGAAATAATGACAAATAATAAGGTTGCCAAGGAACAAAATGAAGAGAGAGAGACAGAGAGTTAGAGAGACAGACAGACAGACAGACAGAGACAGAGACAGACAGAGAAAGTGGTTCAAAGCCAGTGTTAAAGTACTCTAAAAAGTCAAGAAAAGATCATCAAAGGGAGCAAAGATAGTCAGAGAGGTGATCTTTCAGAAGTCAAGAGAAGACAAAGTATTCAGAAAGAAAGGTACAGTGAACACTAGCAAAAGCTGCAGAGAGGTCAAGGAAATCATATGAAATAGATATGACAGGAAGGGGTATAGCATGAGGTTAGGTGCTTGAGGGAACTCCCAGAGAAGGAAACTTTCTGGAAGGAATAGGTATTAAAAGACAATGAGGGGAGCGGAGGAAGCAATAAACAACCTCCTTCACAATATTGCCCAAGGAGACCTTAACTATAACTAGCCTTTTTTAGGGAGAACTAGTTGCTGATCAGAGTTGGATATGAAAGAGAGGAATGGAGCTTCCTCTCCCTCCCCTTCCTTATCAGTGGTTCTACTCCCCATCTGTAAGCCACTGCTCTTAATGCATGAACCATTAGTTATTCATGAATTGGTTTTTGCTTATGGAAATTGATGACTTGTGGTCAATTGTATCCAGGGGAAAGATAAAAGTATTGAGGATAAACTTAGAATACCAGCCTTTCAACTTACTAAGAATCTACCTGCCCAAGGTGTTGGGAGCAAGGAGGGTCAGTAGCAGACTGGTAGATCTTTAAGAAGAAAGTGTTGAATTTTCCCTCTCCCCACATCTCTAAATTTGTAGGAAGTACTGGGGGAGGGCAGAAGGGGGTGCAGATGGATCTGCCTGGCTTATGGTCAACCTGGTGCTGAGTATTTGAAGTCTACATTTATCAACCCTCATCCCTAAGTCCCTCAGCCAGGAGAAAAAATAAATTATCTGATGTTGTCCATAGCTGTCCAAAGAAACCAGAGGCAGAGTAGTAGTAATGTCCATAAGAAAAAAAAAATCTGTCATGCTTTCCATTCTCAATATAGTTACTTTAGCTCCTTATTGTGAGGGTTCCATAATCCCAGAGGTCTTCATATATGTGGGGCGTGCCAGGACCAGTTTCAAATGAGACAATGTTGGGTTGTGTCCATGTTTGGCTGAAAACCATTCACTGATTTGATTTATTCAGCTCAATAATGGTAGGTGGGGATAACTGTGTTGTTGGGCTTACTGAATTAACAATTCTATTCAGTCAAAATAACTAAGTTAGTCATCAAGTAAACAAAGTATGCTAGCAAAAGGAGGTTCAGTTCCACCACTTTGAAGAACATACATACACATTTATTCATGTACAGGCATGCACACAAACATCTACTATTGAATTAGTCAAGTTGGGAACACAGCTGTGGCAAATCTACATTTTAATATTAAAGTGATCATTAATAGCTAAGGTTATTCTTTTGCTTCACTTTTATTGGCTTTGTCAGAATGGACTTAGGTGTCCTTTCAAATACCTCTCCTGCTCCCTACCACCCACCCACTTCCTGAGCATGAATATGCACCTAGTTCATTTACATGCCATTATTGATACATTGAAGCTACAGTCACGTACCTACCCCTTTTTATTCATTGGAAAATTAAATTACAAAAGTTCTTCCACATTGAAATTTATATGCTGGTAGGAGCCGATTGTTTTTTGTATTCCAGCAAATATAACCATCTCTGGGACTTAATGAATTCCTGAGCATTGATTCCTAGGGGGGAATAACATGAATATTATATTGGCAAATGGAGCAACTCAGCCTAATGTAAAAAGGTTTTACTTTCTCCCACCCAATCCTTGAATTCACCTGGGAAAATTCTATTGGATTCCTGGCAGCTGCTGCCTGCAGGAGCCCATCGATACTGCATGGTCAGTTGAAGTTTTGGAGGGGGCTATGAAGAAATCAGTCTGCGCTGCATGTACACAATGTCAAATGCTTTAGGATAAACTACTTTGATATTCCTACTATTTTAGCCCCAGGAAGAAATGAGTGCCCTTTAATTTTTAGATCTGATAAGTTTAGACATACCAAAGCAAAGCTAGGGATAAACCTGCTGGGAACATCTGTGCCTTACCCTACCCTGTACCTCCCACCCTATAATAACAAGAATTCAGGGCTAAAGATAATAAGCTTGAATTTGGACATATTGAATATGAATTTCCAATGTATTTCCTTGGAACTGACCTGGAGGAAATAAAAAATTTGGTGTAGAGCTCAGAGAAGAGATCAGGACTAGAAATTTAGATGTGAGAGTCACTTGAACAGAAGCCTTAGAAGTGAATAAGATTACTAAGGGGAAGAGGAATAAAAAAGATAAGGACAGATCCTTGGGGACACTCATTTTCAAGGATCAGAAAGAACACTGAGGAGTTAATGAAGAAGATAGGGAAGGAAGTTAGGAATCAGTCATTGTGGCATTTCCAAAAGCAGGAGAACAGTAAGTTAAAAAAAGGAATGGCCAAACATTTTATAATATATTTTGCTATAAATTTAGAATAGATGCATGACCTGAAAATTAAGGGTCACACCATAAAAACAAATTAGAAGGAAATAAGGTCAGATACTTTTTTATTGTTATGGCTAGAAGGAGAATTCTTTTTTAAAATTTATTTTTATCAAAGATATTATTTGAGTTTTTCAATTTACCCCCCAATCTTGCTTCTCTCCCACCCCCCACCCCCCCATGGAAAGCACTCTGTCAGTCTTTACTTTGTTTCCATGTTGTACCTTGATCCAAATTGGGTGTGATGAGAGAGAAATCATATCCTTAAAGAAGAGGAGAGAAGTCTCAGAGGTAACAAGATCAGACAATAAGATATCTGTTTTTTTCCTAAATTAAAGGAAATAGTCCTTGCACTTTGTTCAAATTCCACAGCTCCTTATCTGGATACAGATGGCACTCTCCTTTGCAGACAGCCCAAAATTGTTCCCAATTGTTGCACTGATGGAATGAGCAAATCCTTCAAGGTGGAATATCACTCCCTTGTTCCTGTTAGGATGTACAGTGTTTTTCTCTTTCTGCTCATCTCACTCCGCATCAGTTCATGCAAATCCCTCCAGGCTTCCCTGAAATCCCATACCTTCTGGTTTCTAATAGAACAATAGTGTTCCATGCCATACATATACCACAGTTTACTAAGCCATTCCCCAATTGAAGGACATTTATTGGATTTCCAATTCTTTGCCACCACAAACAGGGCTGCTATAAATATTTTTGTACAAGTAATGTTTTTACCCTTTTTCCTCATCTCTTCAGGGTATAGACCCAGTAGTGGTATTGCTGGGTCAAAGGGTATGCACATTTTTGTTGTCCTTTGGGCTTAGTTCCAAATAGCTCTCCAGAAGGGTTGGATGAGTTCACAGTTCCACCAACAGTGTAGTAGTGTCCCAGATTTCCCACAACCCTTCCAACAATGATTATTATCCTTCCTGGTCATATTGGCCAATCTGAGAGGTGTGAGGTGGTACCTCAGAGAAGCTTTAATTTGCATTTCTCTAATAATTAATGATTTAGAGCATTTTTTATATGGCTATGGATTGCTTTGATCTCCTCATCTGTAAATTGCCTTTGCATATCCTTTCACCATTTGTCAATTGGGGAATGGCTTTTTTCTTTTAAAAATATGACTCAGTTCTCTGTATATTTTAGAAATGAGTCCTTTGTCAGAATCATTAGTTGTAAAGATTGTTTCCCAATCTACTACATTTTTTTTGATCTTGGTTATATTGGTTTTATTTGTGCAAAAGCTTTTTAATTTAATGTAATTGAAATCATCTAATTGGTCTTTGGTGATGTTCTCCAACTCTTCCTTAGTCATAAACTGCTCCCCTTTCCATAGATCTGACAGGTAGACTAGTCCTTGATCTTCTAATTTGCTTATAGTATTGTTTTTTATGTCTATGTCCTGTAACCATTTGGATCTTATCTTGGTAAAGGGTGTGAGGTGTTGGTCTAATCTAAGTTTCTTCCATACTAACTTCCAATTATTCCAGCAATTTTTATCAAAGAGGGAGTTTTTATCCCAATGGCCAGACTCTTTGGGTTTATCAAACAGCAGATTACTATAATCATCTCCTGCTTTTGCACCTAGTCTATTCCACTGGTCTACCACTTTATTTCTTAGCCAATACCAAACAGTTTTGATGACTGATGCTTTATAATATAATTTTAGATCAGGTAGGGCTAAGCCACTAGAAGAATTCTTACTCAAGAGAAAGAAGAAATCACAAAAGATAAAATAGATACTTTCAATTACATTAAATTGAAAGGTTTTTATAAAACAAATTCAATGCTATAAGATAAAATATGGAAATAAAAACAACTTAGAAACTTCACCCATTAAATTGGCAAATAAGACAAAGAGTATTGGAAAGGCTTCAGAAAGATCAGGATCGGAATAAAGCCTTCAACAAGTTAAGCAGTCTAACAATTTTGAATGATATTTACAAAAGTTAACTAAACTATGCCATTTGACTCAAAGATCTTACTGCTAGGTTAATATCCCAAAGGAATAAAAAAAATGTGGTTCCATATGGAGCAAATTATTTATAACAATACCTTTGTGACAGTAAAGAATTCAAACAATAGATGCTAATCAGTTGGAGATGAGCTAAAATTGTGGCATGTAGATTTCCCAATGAAATTGGAAATTTCTTCCCTTCTCTTGCCCTCTATTTTCTCATTTCAAAATGACGCAATAAACCAGATGATTTCCAGATTTTCTTCAAGCCTTATGATGTGAAGGGAGAGGGTGGCTCCCAAAGGCCATTTAGAAATAGCTGCTGCCTTGTTTCAGTGGTTCATTCAAAATTAGAAAGCATGATTTCATCCCCCTCCCCACCTAACATAAATCCATATTGCATATCTCATTCTAAAGAGCTGATCAGTTCTCCACCCAAAGCTTAATAGTTTCATTGCCAACACCATTTAATTATTGAATAATTTGAAGATACCTCTCATTGGCTGTCTAATTGTTGAATAATTGAGAAGATACCTCTCATTGTCACTGCAAAAGGCAGGAAGGGAATGCTTGAATTGAACATTGGGAACCTTTTGGAAGAGTTTTCTTTCTGGAAAATAGACCCTGGAAGAATAGAAGAGGAAGTGTTGGTAAAATTCCAATTTTTGGACTTTCAGATGAGAGGCAGTGATAAACAAACATGTGACATGGACTTCAGAAGTTGGACAATGATGGGAGTATCTTTTGATATTCATCCTCTCTACTGCTGACTTTGCCCTCTAGGCTATTCTCTCCACAGATCATTCCCTAACCTGACTATATAACCATTTAATATTTGGAAGGCAGTTAGGATTTCAGCAGATCACAAAACCACAATTACGAGTTATTATATTGATACTGGAGTCAGGAACACTTGTTTCAGACTTTACCAGTTTTGTGGCCCTGAGCAAGTCATTTAATTTCTGTTTGTTACAGTTTCCTCATCTGTACAATGAGGATAATAAAGGCATTACCACACTGAATTATTGTAGGGATCAAATGAGATAATGTTTGTAGAGCACTCTGCAAATCTTAAAGTGCTATATAACTACAAGTTCATCTATTTAATAAAGGACAGCTAAGTGGTACAGTAGATATACCACTGTACCTGTAATCCAGAAGAACTGAAATCAAATCTGGTCTCATATACTTACTATCTCTGTGTCCTTGGACAAGTCACTTAACCCTATTTCCCTCAGTTTGCTCATCTGCAAAAGGAACTAGAGAAGAAAGTCTCTGTCAACAGAATCCCAAGTAGGGTCACAAAAAGTTGAAGGAAGTTAAAACAACTGAATAACAAAAGAACAGTGTTGTTAATGAAGTTGAATAGTATCTCAGAAGTGCCCAGTTTGGCCTCCATATGAAATAGAAATCCCTTCTATAGTATATTTGATAAATAACCATTTAATCCCTTAGGAGGCAGCTCATTCCACACTTACCAGGATGCTGGAAACTTCTTCCTTACAGGAGATGGGGCATGGTGAAAAGAATATTGACTTTGAAATCAGACACCTTAGATTCAAATCTTGGCTCTTCCCTTTATTTCACAGGCAACCTTGAACAGATATTTTTAACTCTCTGGGCCTCAGTTTTTCCATATGTATAATGAGGAAGTTGGACTTGCTTATCTCTTTCATCCCATCCAGCAGAAAGGCTTTGATCCTCTAAAATCTGCCTCTGAATAACTTCCATTCATTGTTCTCAATTCTGTCTACCAAAGCCCAAGAAAATCAGCCTAATCCTTTGTTTATATGAAGTTTAATCCTTCTTCCATATGAATTTCCATATTAAAATACTTTAAGATTCTGGGTATGTGATACTAGATTCTATAGAAATAAACCAAGACCTTCTGAGCTGGGCACCTATCAAAGAGGATTCTCCAGAGTTGAGTGACTAGAGAGTGCCCCAATCAACTACTAGTAATCTTGTTGCTTTGTGTAGACATTTTTGTGCTAATTTCAATCTCACCAAGCAAATTTCTAATAACAATTTTTCTTCTCCAAAGGAAATCAAGTGCTTTCCTTTCATTTTTGTCTTGAAGCATAACAAAAGGATTTAATTGACAGGGGTGTGGGTAATAACAGGAGGTTGAGTAGCTCTGCAACTACTTTACTCTTGTTTATCCTTCATTCTTTTTTTGTTTGTTTGTTTTTCAAGGCAATGGGATTAAGTCCCTTGCCCTTGATCTGAGGCTGAATTTGGACTCAGGTCCTCCTGACTCCAGGACTAGTCCTCTATCCACTGTACCACCTAACTACCCCCATCCTTCATTCTTTTTTTTTTAGTTTTTTTCAAGGCAAATGGGGTTAAGTGGCTTGCCCAAGGCCACAGGGCTAGGTAATTATTAAGTGTCTGAGACCTGATTTGAACCCAGGTACTCCTGATTTCAGGGCCTATGCTTTATTCACTGTGCCACCTAGTCGCCCCAGGTATTTTTTAAAAACTCTCACTCTTTTTTTTTTTGCAAGGCAAATGGGGTTAAGTGGCTTGCCCGAGGCCACACAGCTAGGTAATTATTAAGTGTCTGAGACCGAATTTGAACCCAGGTACTCCTGACTCCAAGGCCAGCTCTTTATCCACTGTGCCACCTAGCTGCCCACCATCCTTCATTCTTGAAGAGAACCATGACATCAAGAAGATAATGCCATGACTTGCAAATGTATTATGCCCACTTTCTGGACCCAAGCTAAAACTTTTCTTGTGGAATAAGGAAGACATGCTGTCTAAGGTCCTTTCATTGTGATGCAATGATTCTAATTCATCCAGAAGGAGCTGAGGGAAGGGACATATTTCATGGTGTTCCTGAGTTCCAAAACTGACTTCTTACATCTTGATCCTGAAGACTCCTGGGAGGAAAAGGAAGGAGGAAAAGGTGGAATCACTGACCCAAGGGAACATCCAGTCAGAGATTAAAGAAGCAGCCTCTGACAGCCTTAGGTGTCTCTCTGAAGTGCCAATCACTTATGAAACCTTGATCTTGGCCTACCCAGGGGCTACATATTCCTGTCAGCTGTCAATATATCTGCAACAAATATTCTAAGAACAATATCCAGACCAGGAGTCAACATAATGTGAAGGAAAGAAGCCTGGATTTGGAGTCAAAGGACCCAGATTCAAGTCTTGACTCTGCTACTCAATATCCTATCTATTCCCTTGAAAGGCTTTGATGGCTCTCTGATTCCAAAATCTAGCCCCACTCTGGTAGCTTTATAGTGGTTGAGTCATATCAGTCATGCCCACCACTTCGTAACTCCATTTGGGGTCTTCTTGGCAAAGATAATGGAGTAGTTTGCCATTTCCTTCTCTGGTTCACTTTACAAATGAGGAAACTGAAGAAAACAGGGTGAAGTGACTTGCCTAGGGTCACACAGCTAGGAGGAGTGAGTCTTCCTCAAGGAAGATAAGTTTTCCTAACTATAAGTTCAATTTTCTATTCAAAGGAACACCTAGCTATGCTCTGACCCTAGCAACAGAGGACAGGTTTTCTGATACACCCTAACATGTGGGTGAGGGGAGTTTGGAAAAGACTACAAAAGATTCTCCCCTTTCTTCTACTCTTCACTTCGAATCCCTTATTGAGCCCTAACAATAGTCCAATCCAGGCTCTTATGCCTCTCACTTGAACTGCTATCATACTCTTTACTCTCTTCTCATTGTAATTCATTTTTCATATGACTGTTAAAATAATCTCTCTAATGCACAAGTCTGATTGTACTACTTTGCACCTCCAAATTTGTATTTTTGCCTCAAGGATAAAATACAAAATCCTTAGCCTGACATTGAAAACCTTATGCAATCTGTTGTCCACCTATCTTTCTTTCCAGACTTAATTCTCTTTATTCCTCTTTACTTACTCCAATTTCAGCAAATTTGGACTTTAGCATTTTTTTTCCCCAGATTCACTTGCAAGCTCCCCTTGTGCCTAAAATGACTTCACTTCTCAGCTCTACTTATAAAGATCCTCCTTTTCCCTCAAGGCTCAACCCAGGTGGCAACTCTTCTGTGAAGTCTTTGTTGAGACTTCAAGTGAAAATGTCTTCTCCCTCTTCAAAGTTTAATTAGAGCCGTTTGTCTGAATCTCTTCTTTATTCCAAAATCTTCAATTTTCCAAAACTAGGTGTATCTAAGTAAAGATGTACACTGAGGTCAGGGCCCCTATTACTTTTCATCTTTTATTTTCTAGGACTTCACATGTACCTTGCATATTAATAGTCACTTAATTAAAACTGAATTTATGAAATTTCAGGAAACTTCCATCAGGAGAAAGAGAGAATAGAGACCCATGGTCACTCTTAAGTTTTCACCTTCATATGGAGCAAAGGCTATGCAAATTTTGTATGGGGCAAGGGAAAGAGATTTCACAAATATAATGTCAATGGTCTTGGAACCAAGAGTTCAAATCTAACCTCAGACATTGATTGATACTAGCTGTGTAACTCTGGGCAAATCACTTAACCCTAATTGCCCCGCCCCCCCACACACACATATACTATGGGGAAAACATGATTTTTTTTTCATAGAGAGACTAGACCTCTGGAAAGAAAACAAGTCTCAGGATCAAGAAGACCTACATTTATTTACCAGCTATATGATCCTGGACAAGTCATTTGAATCCTCTGAACCTTCTTTTCCCACCTCTACATTGGGGATGATAAATATTTCCACAATCCAACTCACATTATTGTCAGGAATAAAGTACTTTATGAACTTAAAAATTCTAGAGAAAGGTAATCAATTATTAGCAAAATTGGGGAGTGGGAAAGCCACTAGGTGGATGTTGCTGTTCAGTCATGTCCAACTCATCATTACCCCATTTTGGGTTTTCTTGGCAAAAAGATTGGAATTTGCCCTTTCTTTCTCCAGTTCACTTTACAGATGAGGAAAAAGAGGCAAATAGGATTAAGTGACTTAGTCAGCTAGTCAGTGTCTGAGGTTGGATTTGAGCTCAGATCTTCTGATTCAAAGTCTAGAGTTCTATCCATTCCACTACTGTATCACCTAGTGGCTCAGTGGGATATTAATGTTTTCTGAAAGTGTAGGGTAAAAGAACCAGAAGGAAAGAAATGATGTGAGAAGGCCTGGGGTACATATGTCTCCTCTGGTACTTACTTCTTATATAATCTTATTTCCTTGGGCCTCAGTTTCCTCAATGATAACAAAAAAAGAAAAGAAAAGAAAAGAGGGGAGAGAGAGATTGGGCTATTTGACCCTGTTTCCTTTTACCACTAATATTCATAAAGTACCTTTAGTGCCTACTCTATTTGCTGGTTGTAAGGATCAAAAGGTGTTAATAATGTTGGCAAAGGGTTTTGCAAACTATAAGGCATAAATGCTAGGGGTTTTTTGTTTTTGTTTTTTGTTTTTTACTGATAATTATTCTGTGAGAGCTCACTCCTGTTGGAGCCTGGCATATCCTTAGATACTCATGATTCTCCTTCACCTATTCTAACTACTAAGTTTCTGCCTCTTGTAGATATGAAAAGAGTTGGTTTCTATCTAGTGCCAGCCCTGTTCCTTTACTCTTATACTCTTTGGTTTTCTCTTCAGTAAAATGGGGATAACAAGAATGTATAAGTTGGGAAGATTTGGATTCAAAGGTATGGCTATGATGTTTTCCAGCTGTGGGTCCCTGAGCAAATTGTTTAATTTCTGAGAGTCTCAGGAAATACTACTCTTAAGTTGTTGGAACTGTACCAGTACACAGAATCTCTATACACTGAGTTTGCTTCAGTGATGAAATATCAGTAGATTTCATATGAAATATCAGAAGAATTTTATATATATATATGTATATATATATATATACCCATCCACAAGTTGATATATGACATACATATAAATGCATCTACACTCATGTATTATATATTCATTATAAATTTATGACAATTAACATTTATATCATACTTGAACATTTGAAAGTATATCAATGAATCAGTCAAGAAATATTTATTAAATACCTACTATATTATATTATTGTGGCAGTAAGATGGTCTCCTGGAACCAGGAAAACTGATCTTCCTGAGTTCATATTTGACCTCATTTACTAGCTTGTGTGACCCTAGACAAGTCACTTAGCCTAGTTTGCTTGGTTTCCTTATCTGTAAAATGAGCTGAAGAAGGAGATAGCAAACCACTCCAATATCTTTGCAAAGAAAACCCCAAATTGGATCATGAAGAGACAGACCTGACTGAAAATGACTGAAAATGTTCTGCCTCTTATCATTAAAGTTCGCTCAATGGAGAGAGTGTGAAATTTAGAACCAGGAATTTGATCTCAGATATTTGTGTGAGCCTGGGCAAGTCATTTAATCTCTGTCTCCCTCAGAGTTCTCAGTGATAAATGGCAAAAATAATAGCACCTATCTCTCAGGGTCATTATAAGGATTTAAAAAATAATACCTGTAAAACCCTTAACACACAGTCTGGCATGTTATCTATATAATACACATTTGTTTCCTTTCATCTAGATGCTAACTATACTAAGTGCGTTACTATGTTAACTCATTTCACAATACCAACCTGACTCTACCTTATAGAATAGTTACTAATGAAATGATATAATAGAAGTTAAAATGTAGTACTAATATAAGCTAGCTATTTATCACATTATTGCTATTGTGAAGATCATCATTTTCATGATCATACTCTGAGTATTTTGGTGCTGTTGGTCTTTATAGTTTGGATCAACTACCTTAAACAAATTATTCTACATAAGATCATTCTCCTTTGCTTCTTTAGGCTTTCCCCTATAAAAGATAGTCCTATATTGTGTACCTGCCACAAGACCTGGAAAGTAAATAAAAGTGTATAGGCAAAAAAAAAAGTCTTCTACCAGCATTTTCTTTTCCTAGAAGTATTGATGGGAAATCAAAAAGAGTTTGGCTTCTGCCAGTCCCAGGGTGATAAACCTCTCCTTTCCAAAGACTGTCTTGTAACCATGCCACTTTCATTCCTAGACTGTGGATGGGGGGCCTTGATGCTCATTGAGTTTGAATTTTATTTGTAGGCAATGAATCTTGGATGAGGAGAAAGCTGCCCCCAAATGAGACCTGGCTAAATCCCCAGACACTTTGCCCCGCAGGTTAGCAATAGAAAACTCAAGAATACTGTTTTTTGAATTTCTTGAAGCTAATGGGCTCTTTATCTAGGGTTTAGCACAAAGTAATATATGCTTATTATTTTCTATTCAAGTAAGAGTAAAGGATAGTGAAAAGACAATAAGCTGAATCAGAAGACTTGGTTTCTGATTAGTCTCCTCCAAGTCCAGTTCTACCTTTCAAAAGCATGTCCTACTACTGCTTTGTCCTGGAACTCCTTGCCTAGAGCTTTTCACTCTCTAATGTCCCAACACCTGTGTGCTACTCACCCTAGAATTTTCCTCTGTAATACCTGTGCCTCTTGAACCTTTAGTGAAGTCCTCCCTCAGGCTCCATGTTGTGAAGGTGCCCAGGCTGATTGACCTCACTCCCTCCTAACTTTGCTCCTGTTCCTGATATTTTGGGCTTAAAAAATTATGTCCCTGGGCTTGGTATTTTCATCCCTCTGATTTCCCCCTTAAAAACACATACACACACAAACATTTTAGCTCCCTTTTGAGCATTATCATCACCCATTAAGCCCTGTGAGGGTAGAAATTGGTTTTTCTTTTATGCCTATATTTGGATTTCTAATGCTTAGCACAGTGCCTGAGAGTATACAATATCATTTAAATGTGTCCTTCCTTCCTTCCTTCCTTCCTTCCTTCCTTCCTTCCTTCCTTCCTTCCTTCCTTCCTCCCTCCCTCCTTTCCTTCTTTATTTGTTTATTCACTTTCTCTCTTGTTTTCTTACTCTCTTGCTCTTTTTCTTTTTCTTTCTTTTCTTCCTTTTCATTTATTGACTTGGGCAAGTCCCTTTTTGAACTTGGTTTCTTATATACAAAAATGATGGTATTGAACACTAGGGGGAAGCTAGGTAGTGTAGTGGATAGAGCACTGGCCTTGACTGGGAGACTGGAGTTCAAATCCAGCCTCAGACACGTCTCACTTATTAGCTGTGTGATCTTGGACCAGTCACTTAACTCTATTGCCTTTCATCCAGGGTCATTTTCAATCATCCAGATCCATATCTGGTCACTGGACCCAGGTGGCTCTGGAGAAGAAAGTGAGACTGGTGACTTAACACAGCTCCCCCTCACTCAAATCTAAATCTTTTGATTATCATGGTATCACCTCCCTGATGTTGTGGTCTTCTTCCTAAATGAAGGACAAAACCAAAAACCAAAAAAAACTGAACACTAGATGATTATCAAAAAGCTCTTTTAGCTCTCCATATATGATCTTACGTTCTTGTGATTCTTCCCTTTACTGTGTCTCAGTTTTTCTTCCTCTTTCAAATGAGTGGGTAGAACTGAGATCTCTTCTAGCTTTAACATTGTAAGATTTTACAAGAAAGTTCTTGGAAAGCTGTGAATCACTATACAAATGCAAGGCATTATTATTATTATTATTATTATTATTATTATTATGAAAAAGCCCCAGGCTCCATGTGGTGGGTGCCAACTTAGACTCATCCTTCTTGGCATTTCTCCCTGGAAACCAGCTAGCCCACCATCATTGGGGTCTCATGGGGGATTACACTGCAGAAAAAGTGCCGCTCAGGCTTAACTGAGCTTCCAGGCTGGTGTTCTTCCCCCAAATCTTCTAATTAATAGTCAGGATTAACAGCTGCTGAGGTTGGGTCTAAGCCATCTAATCAGAGCTGCACAGACTCCCGGCCGGCAAAGCTTTCCTGGAGCTGGGCAACCTTCCCTAGCTCTTTAGATAAATGCATTGGGAAATTAAAACAACAACACAAGAAAATAAAATCCACCCAACCCCTTCTGGGATGGAAATCATGTTTGCTTATTGTGTGTTCTGAACCAAAAGAGAAGCAGAGGATCCTGAATTTATCATGATTTAGGGAAACCTCCTGTCCCTGGGGAGGTCCTCCCAAAGACAACTAGGTCACAGAGGCCACTAAAAGACATGGAAAGAAAACCTACATGAACCCACAGACAGTAATAATCCAGATTAACCAAACCTTTTATCATTATAAAATGCATGTCTTTTGTAAAGCTTGTTTTGGATTGTTTTTTTTCTTCTAATCTCTTCAAATAAGCCTGTGAGGCCATTGGGAAAAGATTATTGTACCCATTTGACAGATGAGAAAACTAAACCCCTGAGGAACGGGACAGCATGGAACCACAGAACCTCTGTTGGAATCCTACTTCTGTTAGTTACTACCTGTGTGATGATGGGCAAATCACCAAACTTTTCTAAGAACCAATTTTCTTCTATGTAAAATTAGGGACCTAGGCTAGATTATTTTTAGGTTCCCTTCCAGCTCTGAAATTCTATGGTCCTATGATCCATCCAAAATAACACAACTTTTCTGGTTGAAGAGCTAGGTTTCCTAGCTCCCATGTCCCAACATTTTTCACTAGACCTTCTTTGAAACCTAGCAGCTAGTCCTGGAGATAGACCAGGGGATTCTGGTTTAGGATCTGATATCCTGAGCCTTAACCCTAAATCCACACATTTTGCATTCCCCCCCACCCCCACCTTGAGAGTAAGGGTGGTAGAATTGACCTCATTCTCCTGATCATGAAAAATTAGTTTACTTATTTAAAGTTCTCATGATTTTGCTCAAAGATAAATTTGGCTCATGCAATTCAAAGAAACTATTCTTATCTTTCTCTTAACAGTGACCCAGCAAGAAGTTCAACAGATACTTCTAGACAGGTTCAATCACCTATGCATTAGGTTAAATGAACTTTTCTATATGGACACCCAATGCCTAAATCTTGTCATCTATCCAGGGCTTCTCAAAGTATCTGCTTTCCTAAAACAATGTTTCCTATTCCTAATCAACCCAGCCCAATTAAAATACAATCTTTTCCAAAGCACTAATGAAGAAATATACTATTCACCTCCAGAGGAAGAACTGAGTCTGAAATATGCTATTTTTCTCTTTCTTTCATTCTTTCTTTCTTTCTTTCTTTCTTTCTTTCTTTCTTTCTTTCTTTCTTTCTTTCTTATTTTCCCCCTTTTATTTAAATCTTCTTTTACAGAATGACTAATATGAAAATATTTTACATAATTGCACATGTATGTATAACTGAATTGCTTACCATCTCAGAGAAGGGGAGGGGGAGAGTTTTAAAAAATGCAATCTTTTTTCAGGCCTATTCCCTTATTATTGGATTTCTGCTAGTTTCATGTGATTAATTTACTTGACTTGGAATATCAATAATTGACAATGATTTTATATGTCCCCCTTCCTGATAATATTTGCTTTGAGAAAGGGATTATGGATGCTTTAATTCAAATGAATGATGAATAGTTGAAATTTCAGATACCATACTGGCTTATTGAAGAATATTTTGAGGTAGGGAGGCCTTTTAAGATCCCTCATTTCACACATGGGCAATTAGGGTATAGAAGTACATGTAAATGCAGTCCATGTAAATGACCCTGCAAACTATACTGAAAACTATTTCCCACTTATTGGAAGGTTCCTATCTATCATATTCATTCCACTGGGCCTATTCTCCATTTTTTTTTTCCAAAGCAAAGTACTCTTTTCCAGGAATCTAGTCAATGTTGGACATGTGAGCCTATGATTTTGCTTTTATTGTATGGTTCTTGCTCCTTGTTTGTGTCACATGGACCTGTCTTTGGATCTTCATCTGTTTGGGGTGCCTGCTGGTTTCTTTGCTTCTGCCTACTGATCAGAGAGCCTCTTCCTGATAAGGGTGGGTTGATAACCCATTAGTCAGAGCCAAATTTGTGGGTCGCAATTCCCAACTAAAAGTCAAAAGTGAAGTGGAGTCAGTCAGTGAATAAGAATTTATTAAGAACCTACTATGTTATACTCAACACTGTGCTAAGGACTGGGAATACTAAAAAAAAAAAAGTCACAATACAGTAACTACCTGGAGGAGTTCATAATCTGAATACCTCAAAGCTCAGTATTTTCAACTTTCTTCTTCCTTCTAGAGGATTCATATCCCTGTCCCATGCCTCTATCTAACTGAGGGTTAGAATATCCTTGTTAACTATCAATTCCTTTATAGGCATCCTATGCTTCCCAATCTAATAGTGATTACTGTGTCACAATAATCCCCAAAAGCTGCATGTTTCAGAGTTATGATGGTTTTCTTTTCCCCTCAGTCTTCCCAGATCTATTATATTTTGTTTTACAAATTAATTTAAGGAAGCAGAAAAGCTAAATTAAAAGCATAAGAGTATTGTTTTCCCTTCATTGGAATGCATCCATGCTTTTATTAGGTATATGTGGTCATTGACAGGTCTCTATATTCAAGCCATGAGCACTGGATTTTTTTAGTCATCTCTTCTCCTATGGAAACTACATTCTCCAAGCTGATACCAATATTAAATTTCTTCTACATTCCTCTTCTCCTCTTCTTGAAAATCTCCTACTTTTCAATGACCTTTCTAGTAGAGCCCTCTGCTGATCAAGGCAGGATCATAGACAGATAACACCTCTAAGGTTTATTTCTGTGTTAATCTATAGTTTATAAAATTCCTTTTCATTGTCAGTGGAAAGAGATGACAAGAGAACAGACATAACAGATAAGGCAGCAAGATACAGTAGGAAAAAAATGCATAGAGTTTAGCCCTTATGACTCATTTGAGTTTGAGCAGTCATGCAACTTCTGGTTTCTCATTTTTCCAATCTATAAATTTTCTCTTTTTTTGTTTTTGAAAAGCAATGGGATTAAGTGACTTGCCCAGGTCACACAGGTAATTATTAATTGTCCGAGATCATATTTGAATTCAGGTCCTCCTGACTTCAGGGCTGGTGTTCTATCCACTTTGCCACCTAGTTGCCCCAATTTTCTCATTTATGAAAAAAAAGTTGTTGCACTGTTGCAGTCATATTCTACTTTTCATGACCCTGTTTTGGGGTGTTCTTGGCAAGAAGTACTGGAATGGTTTGTCATTTCCTTTTCTAGCACTTTTTACAGATGAAGAACTGCAGTAAACTGGGATAACTACTTTCCCAAGGTCACATAGTTAGTCAATATCTGAGGCTAGGTTTGAATTCATGAAGATGAGTCTTCCTGATTCTAAGCCAAGTAATCACTGTGCTGTCTAATTGTTCCTATCAAAAAAATAAGAGGGTTAGATTCTATAGCCTCTGAGACTCCCTAATATCCTAATATCATCATCATCATCATCATCATCATCATCATCATCATCATCATCATCACTGGCATTTATAGCAATATATATATAATTTGATTCTCAAAACCACCCTGAGAGGTAGTTGCTACTATGATCCACATCTTACAGGTGAGGAAACTGAGGCAGAGAAAGGTTGTATAGTTGAATAGTTGATGTCAGGAGAAGAATTCACCCTCAAGGCTTACTGATTATAAGTTCAGAGCTCTTAGTTCATTACAATATCTAACTTCTTCCTCTAGGTCCAAGATCCTACAGATAGAAGATTTGAGATAATGACAAGACCCAAGAAGGTCTGGGCAGGGTTCTTCTATGGGAAATAAGAGGATACTGGATACTTCACAGACAACATTGGGAATGAGCATAAGAGGGTGGACAGATGACAGAGGTAAACATGTCCATTTGGTCTAATGGGTTTGACCAGTATAGTTCCATAGTGAGTGAAAATGATACCAACAGGGGCACTTTGTGATTCTAATGCCAAGCCCAAGCATTCCAAGCTAGGAAAATTGGAAGCACAGCCCAAGAAGGAGAACTGTGAGTAGCAAAATTCTCATTGTCCCATGATGCCTTTCCTTCAATAATCTGGCACAGATGAGCTCAAGATGTTTACAACTTTCAATCCTCTTTTTTATGATGCTCAGAACTTGTTGCCATCTGCTTCACAATGTTTTAATGGAAATAGAAATTTGCCTTTATGGTTTCAATTAACCTAATAACAAAGCAGGGCAGAAGGTTGGGTCTCAGAGTTCCATTCTACACTGCCCTCCCCCAGGCAAGCTCCCTTGAAAGTGAGCCATGGTGGGTTCACCTTCCAGTTTGACAGTCCTTCAGCAGAATTAACCATGTCCTGTCCATACCAGAGTTAGTGTGGGGTCCAACCTGGCATTTACTCTCAGCAGTTGGGATTCTAGTTTTGGCAGGTACTCCTTCCTGTTGCCACAGTCTAGAGGTCAGTCTCAGCCAGGAGAAGCAACAACATATATAATGGGTTTCAAGATTAGAGTTTATAAACAATACTACTTCTAAAATCCATGACATTGTTATTGAGCTTTATAATATGCAAAGTGCTTTTTTATTTACATTTTAATTTGCAATTGTCACAACTCTGGGAATGAGACTGAACCTGGGTTATTCTTTCTTCCCTTTGTACAGATAAAAAGACTGAGGTTATGACAGAAAAAAATACTGGTCCAAGGTTGCAGTACAGATTGCAAGATAGGCACACCTTGAGCTTCCCCTTTCTTTCTCTCAGTTGCTCAGAGTTTAGTCAGACAAAAATTCTGAAATTCTTGGCTCCAGGATTACAAATGCATCTTCTTCAGTATCTGCAGTCATATGCTATTTCTCTTGGCCAGGCTTAACAACTAACCAAAGAAACTTGTAAAAAACCTTTCCCCAACAATAACAATAAAACAGAGAAAGAAACAAAAGCAGCAATTTGAAAACAAATAAAAAAAGGGAAAAAAGATAACCATTTAATAATGCCTAATGACTTGTAAAGCAGGCAGGACATTAGGCAGTTGAGACCTAAATCTTACGTGATGTTCAAAAACAGTACATTCCAATTATAAACAATAGCAGGTTTTTGGGACAGGTGGTAAAGGAAAACAAAGTGGGGAATGAAAAGCATGCCATCATTTAGATGCCTAGCTTTAGATTAATTTAGATTAAATTTTAATTTTAATTTCTAAAATTTCTAACTGTGATTTCTGATTCTTCCACTATCTATCCTGTTTCTGAGAACTGCTATAAACACTGGAACCTGCTACTGTTCTCACCTGGAAACTCTCTAAAATTTCAGGGCACTGGGGTATGTATACCCTGTTCTCAACCTTATTACGTGTATTTGATAACATTTGGACACTCCAGACTGAGGAATGAATGATGATAATATCTCAGAGAGTAACTAGGCATTGAGAGGGACACATTAAAGCTAATGAATAAATGGGCCAATTTGCACTAAAAACACAATTGTAAATAAACAAATAAGAAGAGAAGAGGGCAGGAGCAGCTTATTCTCATTCTGGGAAAGAAGGCAGAGATAAATTAGACGCAAATCAAGATCCAATAGGTGCTGACACTAACAGATTAAGATCTATAGAAATTGGAGGGACTTTAATGAGTTATGTTGAAAAGAGAAGAAAATATCATGGGACAAGATGGAAGAATGAGCTTTCCCAATAACGTAGTCCTAAAAAAGCATTCCAGGGAGAGTTCATTCAAATAATCTTAACTGGTATCCTATGGTATCCTAATTGCTTTACCTGGGATCATCATCATCATCATCATCGTCATCATCATTCTTCTTCTCCTCCTCCTCTTCTTCTTGTTCTTGTTCTTGTTCTTGTTCTTCTTGTTCTTGTTCTTGTTCTTCTTGTTCTTCTTCTTCATAGCATTTTTAAGGTTTGAAAAGCACTTTAAATACTTATTTCATTCTCATACAAATAGTCATGGTTTGGGTTTTTTTCCAAGACTTTGTCCAGGATCGCACAGCTAGTAAGTATCAAGGATATGAGATTACCTTTGAACTCAAGTCCTTCTGAGTCTAGGCGCAATACTCTGTTCACTGCAGCACCTAGTTATCCCTATAAATATTTATGTCCTTTGAGGTTCAATGGCTTGTTCATGGTCATTCAGTGTATATTGAAGCATTGCCAATCATTTTCACTTTCGTCTTGCCAGTGAATTTCAATAACTCTGGAGGGAAGAGTGGAATTGGATGAGTTTGCACAGCTCTTCTTCACTCAGATCCAACCCTCCTATATTGAAGACTTCACATTTGTGATGTTATTGGTTCTCTTTGAGATGGAAGGATGAGTAACAACAAAATTATTGAGGCAGTATTTGAATTCAGTTCTTGACTCAAAGTTCAGCACTCTATCAAACATCCCATTTTTTTATTTCATCATTTTATGATAACCACTCATGCATTTAGAGTTTTTGTAATGTTTGGTTCATAATGAATTTTCATAAGAGGAACCCCAATTTATAGGAAGGGACTGACTGTTTAGATCAACCTCTTCATTTTATGAATTAGAAAATTGAGATTCATAAATATTGAATTTCTCATGTACTAAGTGGCAGGTGGGATCCAAGCCCAGATCTTCTCTTGCCCCTTGCCTTCTTAAACCTTTCTTTTTTCTATTTTCTGATTCTCTTTTGGTTCTTTTCCTTCATATCTGACCACTTCTTCTCAGGCCCTTCTGTTGAATCATCATCCAGATCATTACCATTTAAACATAAGTGTCCTTTCCCAAATCCCCTTCCAACTCTGTCCAGGGCCCTCTTCCCTTCTCCCTCTATCCAATTGATATTCAATCTGTCACAGTTATTTTCAGATCTAATTATTTAGGCCTAATTTCTCTCTTGATTTCATTTTGAATGTCAAGTTATCTATTGAACATCTCAAGTTGGATGTTCTGAAAACATTTTAAACTCAACATGTTTAGAACTGAACTCAATATCTTTCACCCCAAATTATCTTTTCTTCCTAACTTCTCTGTTACTGTCAAGTATACATCATCCTCCCAGGTACTCAGATGACATCCTTGATTGCTCACTTTCACTCTCCATAGCATAGGATTTGCTAAGTTCTAGTAATTCTACCTCCATCATATTTCTTGCATATTACCACTTTTTTCCACTTGTGTTACTATTCCCTTTACCACCTTATGTCTAGGTTAATGTGATGGACTACTGGTTAGTTTCCCTGCTTCAATTCTTTCCCCAATGTAGTCCATTTACCAATCTTCCATCAAATTGATCTTCTAAAGAATAGATTTGAATGTGTCCTTCACCTACTCACTCTTCTGTCCACCTAACAAGCTTCAGTGACTCCCAGTACTACCAAGAAAAAATAAAATAATTCTCTATTTGACTTGTTAAAACTCTCATAATCTGTCCTCCTTCTACCTTTCTTAGATCTTACTCCTCCCCAGGAACTCTTTGATCCAATGACACTGGTCACCTTCTTCTTTCTTGTAGAAGACAGTTTCCAGGCTCTGAATTTTCAATGGAAGTTCTGCAGGCTTGGGATACTCTTCCTTCTAACCTCTGCCTTCTGACTTCCAAGGCTTCCTTCAAATCTCAGCTAAAAACCTCTCCTTCTGCAAGAAGCCTTTTGAGATCTCCCTTAATGCTCCTTATATCTGTGATTTTCTCCAAGTTATCCTCAATCTTTCTTGTTTGTATGTAGTTAATTTGTATGTTGTTTCCTTCAACAGATTTATGAGCTCCTTGAATATAGAGGTTGGTTTACCTTTCTTTATATGCCCAGAATCTGACCCAGTTTCTGGCATCTAGTAGGGGCTATAAAATAGCTGAAGCAGTAGGTTACCCTGAAGGAGAGACAAGATGCAGCATGTGCCACACAAATCAAACCACAACTAATTTGACCACAATCTCTGCTAGACCATGATGGAGATAGCTCAGAACCATGACAGAAGAACTTTGGCAATAACAATGCTTGGACCCAGTATGTGTAGCCATAATCTTGGGAAGCAAGAGATATAGCCTAGCAACTGTTCCTACAGGTGCTGTTGCTGATCATCCTTTTAAAAAATTTAATGTAATTTAATTTTTCCCCAATTGCATGCAAAAATGATTTTCAACATTCATTTTTAAAACATTAGGTTATAAATTCTTTCCTTTCCTTCCACCCTAATCCCCACCTAATTGAGATAGCAAATTATTTGATATAAATTTAAATATGTAATTATGTGTATTTAAAATATAAAATTATGAAAAACATTACCACAATAGTAATATTGCAAAAATAAACATAACCCCCCCAAAAAGAGAAACATCAAGAAAAATAGTGCTAAAAAGTATGATTCAAGCTGTATTAAGACACAATTGGCTCTGTATTTGGGATGGATAGTATTCTTTATCATAAATCTGTCCAAGATTTCTTGGGTCACAGCACTGCTGAGAAAAAGTAAGTCATTCTCAACTGATCATCCTTCAATATTGGTGCTCTTTTTATATAGTACATTTCCCACTGTATCTGCTCATATGAGTATTTTACTGAGGGCATCCTCTTAATTAATTCTTTCATTCTTTGTTGTTTTTTGCTTTGGCAAGGCAATGAAGTTAGGTCACTAGCCCAAGGTCAAAAGCTAAATAAGTATTAAGTATCTGAGGCTAGATTTGAACTGAGATCCTTCTGACTCCAGGGTCTGCAGGCTTATCTTCTGTGCCACCACTACCTCTGTTCATTATTCATTACAATAGATAAACATTTCATCATAAACACAAACCATAATTTGTTCAGTCATACCTCAACCAATCGGCATCCCTTTGATCTCCAGCTCTATGATACCAGAAAAGAACTGCTATAAATATCCTTATATGTATAGGTTCTTTCCTTCATGTTTTTCATCTCTTTTGAAATATAGACTTAGTAGTGGCACTGCTGGGTTCAGGGAAAGGCATGGTTTTATATAGCCTTTGGCTATAGTTCCAAATTACTCTACAGGATTGTTGAATCATTTCACAATTCTTTGAATAGTGCATAATTGTCGCATTTTTCCTACATCCCTTCCAAGAGTCATTTGTTTTTCTTTCTGTTCTATTATTGAATTCAATAAGTACAAGGTGTTGCCTCACAAAGATTCCAATTCTCATTTCTATTATTGTTAAATGAATTAGGACATTTTTAAATGATTTAAATAGATTACATTGACATTCTCATCAGAAAACTTCATATCTTTTGATCATTTATCAATAGAGGAATGGCTTTTATTATTTTTTATAAATTTGACTCAGTTCTCTGTATTTGAGAAATGAAGTCTTTATCAGAGAAACTTCAATGGTTTCCCCACAATTACTATTATTAACTGTACTTTTCTCCATTCTAGTCCCCACCCCCATTTATTCTCTTTCACTCTGTCCCTTCTCAAAAGTGTTTTGCATCTGTCTACCCTCCACAAACTGCCCTCCCATCACTCTCCTGCCTTTCTTCCATCCTTTTCCACTCTTATTATTTTAAAGAAAAATTCAATTTATTTTTGAATTTTACAATTTTCCCCCAATCTTGCTTCCCTCCTTCCCCCCTCCAGAAGGCAGTCTGTTAGTCTTTACATTGTTTCCATGGTATGCATTGATCTAAGTTGAATGTGATGAGAGAGAAATTATATCCATGAAATCATCCTTAAGGAAGAAACATAAAGTATAGGAGATAGCAACATTACATAATAAGATAACAGTATTTGTTTTAAATTAAAGGTAATAGTCTTTGACCTTTGTTCAAATGCCACAATTTTTCTCTGGATACAGATGGTATTCTCCATGACAGATACCTCAAAATTGTGCCTAATTGTTATACTGATGGAATGAGCAAGTCCAACAAGGTCCATCACCCCCATGTTGCTGTTAGGGTGTACAATGTTCTTCTGGTTCTCCTCATCTCCCTCAGCATCAGGTCATGCAAATCCCTTCAGGTTTCCCTGAATTCCTATCCCTCATGGTTTCTAATAGAGCAATAGTTTTCCATCACACACATATAGCACAGTATGCTAAGTCATTCCCAATTGAAGGACATTCACTTAATTTCCAATTCTTTGCCACCACAAACAGGGCTGCTATAAATATTTGTGTACAAGTGATAGTTTTACCCTTTTTCATAATTTCTTCAGGGTATAGACCAGTCATGGTATTGCTAGATCAAAGGGTATGCAATTTTTTTTTGCCCTTTGGGTGTAATTCCAAATTGCTCTCCCGAAAAGTTGGATGTGTTCACAGCTCCACCAACAATGTATTACTATCCTGGATTTCCCACATCTTTTCCAATATTGATCATTGAACTTGATGGTGATATTGGCCAGCCTGAGAGGTGTGAGGTGGTACCTCAGAGATACTTTAATTTGCATTTCTCTAATGATTAGTGATTTAGAGCAATTTTTCATATGTCTACAGATCACTTTGATTTCCTCATCTGTAAAATGCCTTTGTGTATCCTTTGACAATTTTGGGAATGGCTTTTTTTTAGGTTTTTGCAAGGCAAATGGAGTTAAGTGGCTTGCCCAAGGCCACACAGCTAGGTAATTATTAAGTGTCTGAGACCAGATTTGAACCCAGGTACTCATGACTCCAGGGCCAGTGCTTTATCCACTGTGCCACCTAGCTGCCCCAGGGAATGGCTTTTTTAAAAAATAAATTTGACCCAGTTCTCTATATATTTTAGAAATGAATCCTCTGTCAGAAATGCTAGTTGTAAAATTTATTCCCCAATTTACTACATTTCTTTTGATCTTGGTTACAGTGGTTTTGTCTGTGCAAAAGCTTTTTAATTTAATGTAATCAAAATTATCTAGTTTGTTTTTAATGATGTTCTCTATCTCTTCCTTGGTCATAAACTTCTTTCCATAGATCTGATAGGTAAACTATTCCTTGATCTCCGACTTTGATTATAATATTGTCTTTTATGTCTAAATCCTGTAGCCATTTTGATCTTATCTTGGTATAAGGTGTGAGGTGTTGGTCTAATTCTAGTTTCTGCCATACTAACTTCCAATTTTCCCAGCAGATTTTATCAAAGAAAGAGGTTTTTATCCCAATAGCTGAATTCTTTGGGTTTATCAAACAGCAGATTACTATAATCATTTCCTGCTATTGTACCTAGTCTATTCTACTGATCCACCACTCTATTTCTTAGCCAATACCAGACAGTTTTGATGACTGATGCTTTGTAATATAATTTTAGATCTGGTAGGGCTAAACCACATTCTTTTGCACTTTTTTCATTGAATCCCTGGAGATTCTCGACATTTTATTTCTCCATATGAATTTATTTATAATTTTTTCCAACTCATTAAAGTAATTTATTGGAATTTTGATTGGTAGGGCACTAAATAAGTAGTTTATTTTGGGGGTAATTGTCATTTTTATTATGTTAACTTGGCCTATCCATCAACAGTTGATATTTACCCAGTTATTTAAATCTGATTTTATTTGTGTGAGAAGTGTTTTGTAATTGTTTTCAAAGAGTTTCTGAGTCTGCATTGGCAGGTAGATCCCAGGTATTTTATATTGTCTGAAGTTAATTTGAATGGAATTTCTCTTTCTAGTTCTTTCTGCTGCATCTTGCTAGTAATATATGGAAATGTTGAGCATTCATGAGAATTTATTTTATATCCTGCAACTTTACTAAAGCTGCTAATTATTTCTAGCAGTTTTTTTAGATGATTTTTGATTCTCTAGGTATATCATCATGTCATCTGCAAAGAGTGAGAGCTTTGTCTCTCTTCCTTCCCAATTCTAATTCCTTCCATTTCTTTTTCTTCTCTTATTGCTGAAGTTAACATTTCTAATATAATATTGAATAGTAATAATGATAATGGGCATCCTTGTTTCACCCTGATCTTATTAGGAATGACTCTAGCCTATCCCCATTGCATATAATGCTTGTTGCTGGTTTCAAATAGATACTGCTTATTATTCTAAGGAACAATCCATTTATTCCTATGTTCTCCAGAGTTTTTTTTTGGTAGGAATGGGTACTGTATTTTTCCAAAGCTTTTTCAGCATCTATTGATATAATCATATGATTTCTGACAGGTTTGTTATCAATATAATTAATTATACTGACAGTTTTCCTAATATTGAACCAACCCTGCATTCCTGGGACAAATCCTACTTGGTCATAATGTATTATCCTAATGATAACTTGTGATCATTTTGCTAAGATTTAATTTAATATTTTTGCATCTGTATTTATCAGGGAGATAGGTCTATAATTTTCTTTCTCTGTTTTAACTCTTCCTGGTTTAGGTATCAGCACCATATTGGTGTCATAGAAGAGTTAGGCAGAGTTCTGTCTTCACCTATTTTTTTTCCAAAGAGTTTATTGGAAGTAGTTGTTCCTTAAATGTTTGATAGAATTCACTTGTGAATCCATGTGGCCCTGGAGATTTCTTCTTAGGAAGTTCAATACTGGCTTTTTGAATTTCTTTTTCTGAGATAGGGTTATTTAGGTATTTAATTCCCTCTTCATTTAACATGGAGAACTTATATTTTTGTAAATATTCACCCATTTCACTTAGATTATCAAATTTATTGGCATAGATTTGGGTAAAATAATTTCAAATTATTCTTTTAATTTCCTCCTCATTGGTGGTTAAGGTCCTCTTTTTCATTTACAATACTAACAATTTGCTTTTATTCTTTCTTTTTTTAATCAAATTGACCAGAGGTTTATCAGTTTTATTGTTTTATTCATAAAATTAACTCTTGGTTTTATTTATTATTTCAATGGTTTTCTTGCTTTCAGTTTTATTAATTTCTCCTTTAATTTTTAGGATTTCTAATTTGGTATTGAATTGAGGCTTTTTAATTTGTTCTTTCTCTAATTTTTAGTTGCATATTTAGTTCATTGATTTTCTCTTTCTCTAATTTATTCATCAAAGCTTTAATAAAGATATAATATATCCCCTGACAGCCTTCTTGAGTGTATCACATAGGTTTTAGTATGTTGTTTCTTTATTGTTATTATCTAGGATGAAATAATTAATTCTTTCTACAATTTGTTGTTTGATCCACTCATTCTTTAAATGAATTTATTTAGTTTCCAATTATTTTTGGGTTTATATCTCCCTGTCCCAATTTTGCATGTGATTTTTGTGGCATTATG
The DNA here is from genome assembly GCF_037893015.1 of Macrotis lagotis. Classification (NCBI taxonomy): domain Eukaryota; kingdom Metazoa; phylum Chordata; class Mammalia; order Peramelemorphia; family Peramelidae; genus Macrotis; species Macrotis lagotis. Next base: position 149,581,562 of record NC_133658.1, read on the forward strand.
ATCTGAGAAAGATGTATTTACTATTTCTGCCTTTCTGCAATTAATTATTGCTCCTTCTTCCTTCCCTTCCTTCTCTTGGTTCCAATTTTCCTGCCCCTCCCCCTTCTCCCTTTTAAAACTTGAAAGGTAAGATAATTTTAATTTAAACTGAATATATGTATGTTAACTTTAAGCCAAATCTGATGAGAGTAAGATTCAGGTGGTTCTTACCTGCTCCCTTCTTCCCCTCTATTGCCATAGATCCTTTGTACCACTTAATGTAATGAAATTTACCCCATTCATTCTCCTCCATCCTCCCATCTCTTTACTGTCCCCCTTTTAAGGCGGTATTATGTTTAAATCATTCTATCTGAGTCATAGAAAAGTCATGAGTGTCCATCACTTCTGGCTAAGTATATTCCCTCTAATAGAATTACAATTATTGAGAGTTATTAGAGTCTTTCTCTCATGTAGGGATATAACCAATTTCATTTTATTGGATAGTAGGTTTTTTTTTTACCTTTTCATGTGTCTCTTCCATCTCCTGTTTGAAGGCCAAATTTTCTAATAACCTTTGGTCTTTTCATCAGGAATTGTTGGAAGTTTCCTATATCATTAAATGTCCAACATTTGCCCTAGATGAGAAGGCTCAGTTTTACCAGATAAAGCGTTCTTGGCTACAATCCAAGCTCCCTGTTTTCTTGGAATATCTTATTAAAGGGCCTTTAGTTCCTTAACGTTTATGCAGCTAGGTCCTGTGTAACCTTACTGTGACTCTTTGGTATCTAAATTGTTTCTTTCTGGATTCTTGCAAGATTTTCTCTTTCAGTATGACAGTTCTAGAATTTGGCCACAATATTTCTTGGTATTTTCATTTTGGGATCAATTTCTGGAGGGGAATCAATGTATTCTTTCAATAATTATTTTTCCTCTGGTTCTATGGTATAAGGGCTGTTTTCCATTAATAAATCCTGTAATATTGAATCCAGGCTTTTTTTCTCTTCACTGTTTTCAGGAAAACCAGTAATTCTTAGGTTATCTCTCCTTAATCTATTCTCAAGGTCAGTGGTTTTGTTGATGAGGTTATTTTGCATTTTTTTATATTTTTTTGATTATTTGGTTTTGATTAACAGACTCTTGTTGTCTCATGAAGTCATTAGTTTCCACAGTTTCCATTCTTATTTTAGACAAGAATTTTCATCATTTACCTTTTGCAACTCCTTTTCCAATTGGTGAATTCTATTTTTGAAAGAGTTTTCCATTTGACCAATTGAGGTTTTTTCATTTAAAATTAAAATTTACTCATAGATTTAGTATTTTACTCTCCCCTATACATATAAAATCTATTCTTAAACTTTTTCTATAGTTCTTATTGATTTTTGTATTTTTAAGGATCTAGATTTATTATTATTATTATTATTATTATTACAATAATTTTGCTATAAGAGTAACACCCCCAGAAGATGAGAAACCTCAAGAATAGTGAGATAGAGAGAAAAAAATGGACTTCAGTCTGTATTCAGATTCCAGTGACTCTTTCTCTGGGGTGAATTGCTTTCTTTATCATAAGTCCACCAGAGAAGTTGCTTCAATATTTTTTCATAGTTTATATTACTAGCTGTATTTCCCTCTACTCTATTCCTCCCCACTCTCATTTATTCTATTCTCACTCTCCTTTCATTCTGGCCCTATCCAAAAGTGTGTTGTATCTGAGTACCCTCTCCCAAAATCTTCCCTCTCTTTTGTCACCTATTCCCTCCTTCCCTCCCCCCCATACCCCTATCCCATCCCTTTCTTCTCATTTTTCTCTAAGGTAAGATAGATTTCTAACCCTTTACATGTGTATGTTATTTCCTCTCTGAGCCATTTCTGATGAGAATGAAGTCTCACTCATTACCCCTTGCTTCCCCCCATTCCACCCCATCAAAAAAGCTTTTTCTTGCCTCTTATGTGAAATTTATTAGCCCCTTCTTCCTCTCCTTTCCCTTCCTCTTAGTGCTTTCCTTTATTACCCATTGACTCCATCTTTTTACTATATTATAACATTATATTCCACTCCTTCCTGTGCTTTCTCTCTCTCTCTCTCTCTCTCTCTCTCTCTATATATATATATATATATATATATATATATATATATATATATATATATATTTATATGCTCCTTCTAACAGCTTTTATAAATCAGAAAGTTCATATGAGTTATCAGTGTCTTCTTCCCATGCAGGAATACAAACAGTTCAATATCATTAAGTTCCTCATAGTTAGTCCTTCTCATCCACCCCCTCTATGGTTCACCAGAGTCCTGTACTTTTTGTTCAGCTTTGGTTGTTTCAATAGGAAAGTTTGAAAGTCCCCTGTTTCATTGAAAATCCATCTTTTCCCCTGAAAGAGGATGTTCAGTTTTGCTGGATAGTTGATTCTTGTTTGTAAACCACGATCTTTTGCCTTCTGGAATATCATATTCCAATCCCTATGATCCCTTAATGTAGATGCTTCCAGATCCTGTGTAATTCTGACTATGGAGCCTAGGTAGCTGAATTGTTTGTTTCTGGCAGGTTTTAGAATTTTCTCTTCGATTTGGGACTTTTCGAATTTGGCTATAATATTCCTGGAAGTTTTTCTTTTGGGATCTCTTCCAGGACATGACTGGTGAATTCCCGCAAATTCTATTTTACCCTCTGCTTCTAGGATTTCAGGACAGTTTTGCTCTATATTTTTTATTATATTATCCCTTAAAATAGAGCTTCAAATGTGTTGTGTATATATTCTCCTTCTAACTGCTCTTATAAATGAGATAGTTTGTAAGAATTATCTGTATCATCTTCCCATGCAGGGATATAAGTATTTCAACATCATTAAGTCCCTTATTATTTGCTTTTCCTGTTTACCTATTTATGTTTCACTTGAATCTCATATTTGATGATCATATTTTCTGTTCAGCTGTGATCCTTTCATCAGAATACTTTAAAAATCCCCATTTCATTGAATGTTCATATTTTCTCCCATTATAGTATGTTCTGTTTTGCTGGATAGCTGGTTCTTGGTTGTAATCCAAGATCTTCTGTCTTCTGGAATATCATATTCCAAGTACTATGATTCCTTAATGTAGAAGCTACTAAATCTTTTATTATCCTGATTGTGACACCACTTATATTTGCATTGTTTCTTTCTGATTGCTTGCAATATTTTCTCTTTGACCCAGGAACTCTGAAATTTGACTATAACATTCCTGGCAGCTTTCAATTTGGGACCTCTTTCAAGAGGTTTTCAAGTGGATTCTTTCAATTTCTATTTTGTCCTCTGTTTCTAGATTATCTGGGCAGTTTTCCTTGATAATTTCTGGAATAGAAAGGTCTAAGTACTTTTTTTTGATTTTGGCTTTCAGGCAGTACAATAATTTTTAAATGCTCTCTGCTGGATCTGTTTTCCAGGTCAGTTTTTTTCAAAGAGATATTTCACATTTTCTTCTAGTTTTTCATTCTTTTGGTTTTGTTTTATTATTATTTGATTTCTCACAGACATCAACTTTTCTTTGTTCCATTATATATTTTAAGGAATTATTTTCTTCAGTGAGCTTTTGTATCTCCTTTTCTATATGGGCAATTCTGCTTTTTAAAGCATTCTTCTCCTACTTGGCTTTTTTTTTGGACCTCTTTTTGCATTTGACCCAGTCTGTTTTTTAGCTAGTATTTTCTTCACCAAATTGTTGAATTAGTTTTCATGATTTCCCTGAATCACTCTCATTTCTCTTCCAAATTTTTCTTCTGTCTCACTTACTTGATTTTTAAAATCCTTTTTTCAGTTTTTCCATGACCTCAGATGAATTCATAATTTTCTTGAATACTTTGTATGCAGAAGCTTTGGTTGTGTTATCTTCTTCTGAGTTTATATTTTGATCTTCCTTATGACCATAGTAACAGTCTATGGTCAGAAATTTTTTTTCCTTCTATTGTTTGCTCTTTTCCCCAGCCTATGACTTGATTTCAACTCTTTGTCAGGGAGGGGCTCTGCTTCCAGGGTGGAAAGTGCACTGCCCCAAACTTTTGCTGAGTTTTGCAGCTGTCTTCAGAGATACTTCTAGGGACCTCCCAAGATCTTACAAGAGGTTATAGCTACTCTCCTGGCCTGTGCTCTTGTCTGTGGATGACTACAGCACTCCTTTCTGCTCTGCAACCATGAGGAGGATCCCAGGTCCACTATAGTAGTAAGCTCTGTTGTAATTCTGCTTCTTTCCTAGGACTTGGGCTTCAGACTGTGAACTAGAACTGAATATGGATCAAGCAACCAAGTCCTGTCTCAGTGCTAACAATGAGACTCCTATAATCTCCTTCTGACCCCTTACCATCCCTGACCTGAGAACTCTGTAAGCAACTGTTGCTGCTGATTCAATGCCTCCTGAGGCCTGCTCCTAGTCTGCTGGGCCTGTGCTGGACAGTGTTCCACTCTCATTTGGTGCAGCAGACTTTTCCTGCTGACCCTCTGGACTCCACTGTCCAGTCACTCCACAGTTGGTTCCTGGATTACTGGGACTGGTTCATTCAGATATGGCCCAGGTTGCACTGTAGCTCTTCTATCACCCCAGGGCAGTAACCCTTTCCTCTCAATCTTCCAAGAGTTTTGGGCTGAAAAATTGCTTTACTCAAGTCTTTTTACAGGTTCTACCACTCTAGAATTTAGTTAGAGTCATTATTTGAAGGTATTCAGAGGGGTTTGGGGGAGAACTCGGGAGAGTGTCTGCCATCTTGACTTTGACTGTCCTTCATTTTTGAAGAACAAAGGCATCATAGTTGAGTGATAGTTTGACTTGTGCACTTAAAGTGTAGCAGATGTGTGCAAAGTCATTAGCCTCATTATCACTTCCAGAGTCAATGAAGTCCAGGGGCAGGATAAAAGTCAGGATAAATGGTGACAACCTGGGATTCAATGCATGAACTTGGTATCTTCAATGTCTAAACTCTAAGTCCATGAAGGTTTTGGAATTAACTTGTTTTAGTCTACCTATTAGGTCTGGAGAAGATGCCACATGTTTGAAGAAAGCATTTCTGAAATTGCTGATGGGTTTGAGCTTTGTCGAGTTACCTTCTATCTTTTGGCTCATCTTCCAAGACAGTTTTTTATTGAGATGTGGCCACTGCAAGTGTTGAAGTTTCTTGGAGCCATAGTTGGCTTCACAGTTGGGTGAAGGTGAATACTAAAGGTGGATGAGAAACTCTGAAAAGAGCTTTTAAAGCCCTCACATGAGAAGTTCTAGTACTCCCTGAACACCCCATACACCCTAGGGGCTGGAGGTATATCTTCTGAAGATCTCAAAGCTCTTGTCACCAAAGTCCTTGGCATTGTCAAATGGTTCAAATCAGAAAATGCCATTATCTTTATCAGTGGAAATGCCATTTAAGAAGAGGTATTACATTTGCTGTAGCACTGAACCCCATGGCCCGTGGGATCGGTCCATCTGACTTACAGCTGAAACCATTCATAATCTTCTTCCTCCTTTAGAATGTGAGTTCCTTGTGAGGAGGGATACTCTTACTTTTCTCTATGTATTTCCAGCACTTAGTACAATGCTTTGCTCATAAAAAGCCCTTAATAACATGCTTCCTTCCTTCAATTATTCAGGAATGCTCATTGACCTGGAGAACTCTGGATTAGGAGTCAGGAGATCCTAGGAAGTTCAACTCTCTGGAATCTCAAGTATTTTTCAGTTGTAAAATAGGAATAATTTTATTTTACTTTATAGGATTTTACAAGACAGTAGATGATAACATTGGCTATATAATGAAAGTAGCATCTGATGCTGCTAGAGACTAGTCTGTATTTATTCTAATCCTAGTTCTACCATAAATTAGTCATATTGCTCATATAAGTCACTTTCCTTCTGTGGGTCTTAGCAATCTCATGGATAACATGTAGATCAAATAAACTAAGTTTTCTTGACTCTCTTTTAGTCTACAAGTATAACCCCTGTCTTGGCACATAATTTTTTTTGTTTTTCTTTTTGCAAGGCAGTGGGGTTAAGTGACTTGCCCAAAGTCACATAGCTAGATAATTATTAAGTGTCTCAGGTCAGATTTGAACTCAGGTCCTCCTTAATTCAGGGCAGGCACTGTGCCACCTAGCTTCCCATCTGGCATATAATATGGAATCTAAGAGTGAGAAGACTCCAAAGTCAGGATGGATTCCAAAAGATTATCGTGCATTTAAGAAAATGAGTCTTCCTTGAATGTCTCCTGGTACTCAAAGCAATGAGCCAGACAAAAAAAAATCAGTTCATTAGTCTGTACTAAAAACTGTTTGGCCAATGCTCTCCTGCTTCTACAGGGAATAAAAAAGGATAAAAGCATAGCTTGTTTTTTGCTAGGAAACAGGCCCAGTTAGGGAAACAAGTCTAATACACTAGAAACAGCAATAGAGTACAAGACAATATGTAATTACATGCTAAATTGTATGGTACAGACTGTTAAGTGCTGAGGAGCTTAAGGGAGAGGAAGGGAAGTGAGATCTGGAGAAATCAGGGAATGAACTAGAAAAACATATATTGAACAATTGGTGGGATCTGACGGGACAAGGTAGGGTGCAGAAGATGAGGATGGGGCAGGGAGGTAGGGAATTGGTAGAGGGAGTAACATTTGAGGTAGAGAGAAAAAATAGAATAAAGGCTTAAAAGCAGAAATGAGTAATGACATTTTACTAGGTCAGTAAACACCTAGCCTTACTAGAATGATGCATGTTAAGGAGAAGAAAAGAGTTAGATAGGTAGAGAGATTCCAGATGATAGTGGGTTCAGTTTCTCAATCTTTAAAATGGGAATAATAATCATTGATCTTTCCTTCCTCATAAGTATATATTTATATTCATATAGAAATTGATTAAGTAGAAGTTGTGCTGGATCTTGTAGGCCAGGTGAGTCATGAATAAAGAATTAAATGAAATTGAGCTTTCAACGGAGATGGAAATAGATTTATATGTGCACATATGTTATATCCAACATATTTACCTGTATATACATATGTGTATGTGTAGGCATATCTGTCATCTAATCATAGAAGTGTAAAAGAGTTTTCTCTACAGCAAATACAAACATTAGTCATCTGACTGTAATTTGAACCTCCAGGAATGGGGGATTTTCCACTTCTCATTCACTTTTGGAGAACTCTAATTTATAGGAAGGTCTTGTCTCCATTCTCACCATCATATTGAATTGAAATATGCTTCTCTGAAAAATCTATCTATTGCCTAGAGTTCTGCTTCCTAGGGCTAGTAAAAGAAATCTTCCAAATATTTGAAGATATTATGATACTGGATGTCTTCTCTTTTTCATGCTTAGGATTCATTCCTAGTTTCTTTGACTGATCTTTATATGACCTGACTTTCAATCATTCTGCCAACTGTCTTCCTCCCCACCTCCCACCATTCCCCTATCCCTTTCCTTGTGGAAGTGTTCCACCTTGTCAGCACCTTTCCTAAAATGTCAAATGTGTCAACTAGAGAGAAATACTCTTAAGTTCTCCAGATGAGGTCTGACCAAGACAGAAGACAGTGAGGCTAGCATCTTCTTTGTTTTTGACATTAGGTTCCCAGTAAGCAAAGACAGAGTTGTTAGAAGGACCTGCTGTCTGGTTCCATATTTAGTTAATCCAGTGACAAAATCAATGCTTTTTGCTTGACCAAAGATGTATTATTTTTATCTCCAGATTTCTTTAGATAATGGTAAAGATCAGCTGTATTCTTTGATGGGCTCTTCAGGGGTCATTCTGTAATGGGCACAATTCTATAAAACAGCTATAGAAAAGAGAAAGTGAGGAAAGTCCAGGAATCCCAGGATACAGATTTCTTTAAGGAAAAAAACTTCCCTTTTCTTCTCCCTAGGATATGGAAAGTAATCAAAGGGGAAAAAGGATGAAGGAGGAACCTAGTTAGGTAACCGTACATTAGAAGTGACCCTGAGATTTTCCTACAAAATGCCTGCATGAAGATCTGTGATTAGAAATTTGTTCATGGTGGTTGGTATGGGGAGGTGGGAGAGAGAAGGATGGTACTGGTATTGGTGTAAAAGGCAATCCCATGGAAAAGAAAGAAGGAGATACCTGTTAGGAAAGATAGAGGATTATCAGTTTAGGTGAAATTTTGTGTGTGTGTGTGTGTGTGTGTGTGTGTGTGTGTGTGTGTGTGTGTGTGTATGTGTGAGAGAGAGAGGGAGAGAGAGAGACAGAGAGAGAGAGAGAGAGAGAGAGAGAGAGAGAGAGAGAGAGAGAGAGAGAGAGAGAGAGAGAGAGAGAGAGAGAGAGAAAACCTAAAGAGATTTGTACTCGTGGAGGTGGAGGATGGTCAAAGCGATATAATGCAGTGCAGTCAAAATGAGGTAGCAGATTTGCAATGGTCACTTTGGTCCTGTTGTTCAGAATTCAGTATGAAGTACAGGAACTTGGGGATACCAGTTTCTTTAGGATTTAAGAAGGGTTGTCTCTGAATAGTTACAGGAAAAAAAATATGACCGCTAGAGGAAGAAATATTCTTTCTACTCCATTCTAACCTGCCCCCTCTCATATCTACATCATAAGTCAAAGTATTGATGGTTCCTCTTCAGTGACAACTTTGCCCACAATCTCTGAACCTAATAAATGAATGAAGACATAAATTGATGAAATTGTGAAATTGAAAGGATGAAGGGAAAGTAAAAGTTGGGGGGGGGAGGAGAAAAGGAAGGAAGTTGTTATTTATTTTACTCCATCCCCCCCCCCCCCATAAGACTTCATTTTCTTTCTGTCCCTACACCATGTTCTTAGTTCTATCACTGCAAGGCATATCTGTAAACAATTGGAAAGGCCTTTCTGTACCTAGACCTCAACTTCCTTTGTTCGGGGCTCATGAAGTCAGTCACAGGCCTTTCTTAATGACAGCAGAGGTTGGTTCCATGACAACTGGAGAAATGGATGCAGATAAGGATGCTGATGCTCCCAAGGCAGAGGAAGAATTACAGTTCTTTGAATTAGCCCCAGGGCAGTGGTAAAGGGGGAAATCAGCCCTGCATTAAAAGGGAATGAGTACTTGTTTTGAAATGTATTTAAAAGCTCTGGCTGGTTAATTATTTAAGGACCAGCAGGTACTTCAGCTACCATGGAAACTCCCAGTTTTGTTTCTCCTTTGCCAACCCCGCAGACTTTTGACCGGGATTCAAACCATTCTGATTCTTGCTAAAAGAAGGGGAAGGAAGAGGCTTTAGGGGAGACACTCTCCTGGGACTGATAATCCTTTGCCTTAATACTCCTATCAAGTCTGGAGTGTGAGAAGTAGTTTCTGGCAGCCAAGGGGGGGAACTAAAACAAAAAAGAAGGCCATGTTACAGGAGATAAAGACCACCCTACAGGGAGATCAGGACTCCTGAATTCAAGTTTGCCACTAAGTTCATAATGGAATTCAGAAAACCGTTTTGGAAACTCAGTTTCCTCATCTGCAGAAGAAAAAAGGACTCAATTTCTAAGCTACCTTCCAGCTCTGTTGCTCTATATAGCGACCACTTCAGAGGATTCATTATTCACACTATCAAAGCCTGGCTGTACTTAACCAAACTTTCAGATGACTGCTATGCACCTACTAGAAATATAGCAAGTGGCTGATAAAGGGTGCAAACCAAATGGGTATTCTCTAAGCCAAACCACAACCAGCTGGGCTTATTAACTATGAAGTCACATTTCATTAATAACACCAATAACTCATATTTATATAGTAAGTCACACTTTTTTAAAAAGACAGTGTTTCTTCATTTCTCCTGGATTGGAAGTACAAGGGATACTCATGGTCAGATCTCACTTCTATTCTACTCAGGAACTGTGTTTCATTTCTGACCTGGGTCAAGTTTAATTGTTTTCAGGAAATCTTGTAAACAAGTCTACCTCTACATCCCATCTTGACAGGGGTGTTCTAGTACTGACTTATGGAAGCCAGTTCTTGAATTTTGAGTATGAGTATTTCCTCTCAGAAATAAACAAATCTACAAATCAGGGCTTGATATATTGTTTTGTTGATTGACTAGACTTAAGAAAGTGATGGATAAAATATTAACACAGATTAAACTTGAACTTGTGTCCCTAGGACAGATTTTTTAAAATTTAATTTATTTTTTTTTCTAGAAAGTCAGTAGATAAACATTTACCAGCATACTCTTGCCTGAGATCTTACCATATTGTTAATATATCTGTTCTGGACACCCACTAGAATACTCCCACTGCATCTCAAAATTCCACCAATTCTCCACTCAAGAAATCTATCAACCTTAATCTCCTGGAAACCTCATATTACAAGTGTGAGCCTCCATTCTACTCATGACTCATGCTTTGCAAAGAGAATTCTTTGAAACAGCCTTGTGATGCAAATAGTGCAATGATGATTATTATCCTGCCTTTACAGATGAGGAAATGGAGATTCAGAGAGATTAAGTAGTGGTGAGAACACTACATTTAAAGCTAGGAGTCCTAGACTCGAGTCCTATCTGTTACTTAATAGCTCTGTGTGACTTTGAGAAGCTAAACTTTCCTCTCTGGATCTCACTTTCCACATCTGCAAAACGAAAGTGTTGAACAAGATGATGTATAAGGTTCCTTCCCATTTTAACATTCTATGATTCTAGGAACAATAAAATAGGAACTTCTCTCCACCCCACTGAGTTTGAGATACTTGTGTATTTTAGTATTTTGATAACTACTTCAATTTAATTGCTTTCTTTTGTAATTCTTTGTACTTTATTTTATACATATAAAGACATCTTGCTAAGAAGGAATCCATAGACTTCCAAAAGCATCAATTGTACACACACACACACACACACACACAAAATGAAGAACTTCTGAAACAGAAAATAATCTCTTTGAGGGCAAGAACTTGTCTTCAGAACTTCCATCCATAATTCCCCTTCTCTAATTCATCTTCAATGTCCCTTTTCACTGATTCCTTTCCCTCTATTTGAAAATATGCTAAGGTTCCTATTTGCTGAACAAACCCAACTCAACCAAACAAGGGAAAAAAATGCCCACACTCAAGTCAACATCCTTTATCTCTCCCATTTTCACTGCTAAACTTTTAAGGGAAAAAATTGACTTATGCTTTCATTTCCTCATCATCTCATTGTTAAACTCCCTGAAAACTGACATTTGACTAAAGGAAACTTAATTTCCAAACCTAGCCCCAACTTCCCTCAAGAAATTTCATTGTCTTTTAACTTTCTCCATCATTTGGCACAACTACCCTCTGCCTCCACCTTACAAATTTTTCTTTAATTTCTAATTTTTTTTCTCTATTCTGGTACTCTTCCTAGTTGTTTGACTGTCAGGACTTTGGTCATCTTCCTCTTCCCAATTCCTAAATGTGGATATCCTGCAGGATTCTCTTCCACAACATTTTCACTTTGATCTTTTTTCTCTCTAAAGAAATTTCAAGATTACACTTCACTTGAACTTTTAGAAAAACAGTGATTGTATACCTACTACCTAATACATATAGTATCATTTTACAACTGGTACAATGATACTTTTAGAGCTTAAAGAGACCTTAGAGGTCATATGGTCTCTTTGACATTTTACAGATGAGAAAACTAAGAACCATAAATGGGAAGTGACTTGGATAATGTTACACAGATAATTACAGAGCCAGGATTCAACTGATCATTTGAACAGCTGTCCAAATGATGTATTTAATGTTCTGCTCTGAAAAAACTCACCCTCATTCAAAAAACTTCAGTTGTTCCTGAATGTTTGGGGATAAATTTCTACCTTTGTGTATTTCTCATATTTATTCCCTTCTCCCAAGGTTTTCTGACTCTAAATTATTACATTTCTTCCTATGCCACTGATCTTTTGACAATAATAGAATCATAGAATTTGGAGCTAAAAGAGATTTTAGATGCCATGGAGTCCAACTCCTATATTTTACAGATGAGAAGCCTATTCTCATCTTTGTATTTAAACTTCTCTGGTTTCCTTCCAACCTAAATACTGTCTTCTGGAAGAAGTCTTTCCTGGTCCTCTTTAATCTTAGAATCTTACCTTTTAGTCTAGTCTCATTTTATTTTATTTAGAACTCATTTATGCATAAGGTTTTTTGGTATGTTGTCTCCCTACTTAGACTGCAAGTTGTCTGGAGCTGGGATTGTTTTTTTTTTTTTGGTGGGATTTTCTGTATCCCCAAGGTTTAACACAGTTCTTGTTCATTCTTTCTTTTTGAGGAGAACCAATGGCATCAGGAAAGTTTTGTCTTGACTTGTGTGTGAATTGGATTTAAATAAGGGAGTATGTGCAAAAGTCATCAGGTTCTCTCTCTTCTCCAGAGCCTTTGTTGTTCAGTGGTAAGATAAAAATCAAGACGATTGGTGACCTTAGCACAGTGCACTGCATAGGTTGGTGCTAATAAATCTTAGCTGATTCTCTGACTGACTTATAAGTAACTTATTTTTTAAGACTATTTTATTATATTTTTTCAGTTACATGCAAAGATAGTTTTAAACTCTCTTCTTTTTGCAAGCTTTTGAATTATCAATTTTCTACTTTTCCTCACTTCCCTTCTCCCTCCCCATGAAAGGAAATAATCTGATATTGGTTATACATGTACAATCATCTATAACATATTTCCATAGTAATAATGCTGTGAAAGAAGAATAAGAGCTAAAGATAAAAATGAGGAAAAAACATCAGAAATTTAATCAAACTATGTTTAGACCACATAAGTACCAAATAGCAGAACTAAGATTGATTATCCACTCCCACCACTGTTTTCTTAGTTCATGCTTTCATTCTGGTCTAAATTATTATAGAATCCTTCTAATTGATTCTTACTATATTTAATTTCTCCTCTTTTCAACAGATCCTTCAAATAGTTTTTCAAATTTTCTGTTTAATGCTCAGTTCTGAAGAAGTTGCTCTATTGCTCAAAGAACTACAGTGGTTCCTGAATGCCTCTGGGATAAAAAATTCTACCTTTGTTTATTTCTCATAAATGCCCCCTTCTCTTCTCTGACACTACTTCCACCTGGATGCAGAGCCTTATCAATTCATATAGGGACTAAAGCAAGAGTTTACTCATTGGTTGGGCAATTAGATGGTATCATTGTTAAAACATCAGGTCTATAGTCAAGAAGACTTATTTTTCTGAGTTCGAATCTGACCACCCAGTTACTAACTCTGACTCTCAGCAAGTCATTTAATCCTGTTTTCCTCAGTTTCCTCATCTGTAAAACAAGCTTGAAAAGGAAATGGGAAACCATTCTAACATCTTTGCTGAGAAAACTCCAAATAGTGTCATTAAGAGTTGGACATGACTGATGAACAGCTCAACAACAACTGATTATTCTTCCTACCTCTGGTCTCACCCCACTGCAGTCCATCTTCCACTTAGCTGTGAAATTGATCTTCATAAAGGACAGATCTAACTCTGCCACCTTTTTCAATGACCATCTGTGTTACCACCAAGATTAAATACAAACTCCTCTGGTTGACTTTTAAAACTCATAATTGAGCACCTTCTTACCTCTCCAATCTTCTAACACCTTACTTCCCTCTGTGTTTTTTTGTGGTCCAGTAATACTGGGCTACTTGCTGCTCCTTTTTCTAATAAACTAGGTCTTCCATATTTATGGATTTTTTTGTTTGTTTGTTTTTACTGACAGTCCAACCTCTTTTCTGTCTCCTGAATACTTTGACTTCCTTCAGGTTTCAGCTAAATTTCTATCTTTGGCAAGAAAATTTTGCCAATCCTATTAAATTTTAAACTTCCCTCTGAACTCACCCCCAATTTATCCTGTGTATATCTTGTTTGTACATTGCTTTTTACCTATTGTTTCCTCCATTAGACTGTGAGTACCTTAACAGCAGAAACATTCTTGGTACCTTGTTTTTGTATCCCTTGCAGAGGATTGGACACATAGTAGGTGCTTTAAAATGCTTGTTTACTTTCAATCTTTAAAGTATTATATAGTTTGTTGCTATTCTGTCTTTATTCGATTGGGAACACATCTCTATGACTCATTTGGGGCTTTCTTGGCAAAAATTCTGCAGTGGTTAGCTGTTTCCTTCCCTAGCTCATTTTACTGATGAGGAACCAAGGTCATTGGAGTAAAGTGATTTGCCCAGGGTCACACAGTTAATATGTAAAAATCAGATTTGAATTCAGGTCTTCCTGACTACAGACCCAGGGCCTTATCCACCCCATCACCTAGCTCCTAAGATAAAAATCTCAACTATTATTGTTAATGTTAGCAACAGCAGTTAGCAGTAGGTGTATAGAAATGGAGCCCTTGACATGGTGCTATGCGTATTTTATACTTATGAAGATCACCCAACTTCTATTAGATTTCCTCCGAGAATAGGGGCTCTGATTTTTCCCCTCACAGGACATGGCTAGTAAATGTTTGACATAGAACAAATCTGAATCTTGTTGATTTCAAATCAGTTGGGGAAGGGGCCCAAATAAGTTCAGGATCCTAGATCAAGAGCTGTAAAAGACCTTTCAAAGCTATCTAGTCTACCCCACCCCCATTTTCAATAGAGGAAACCAAGGCACAGGCATTTTTTTATCCTTTGTGTCTAATCCTACATAGATTTCTTTTTACTTAAACTGAGTCAAAATTCCATATTAAATGAAATAGAATCACACCATGTTGCCTTTGAACTTTACTAATTTTATTATATAAGTCTGTTACCCACCTACAGTTGCCTAGCTTTCAAATTCTAATTAAGACAGGAATATTCTCGTTGCCACCATACCACCCTACTTGGAAAGGAGACAAGCAAACTCATGAACTGAAGTTTTTGTTGAGAAGTACTTTGCCTAAACCTAAAGTGGTGACTCCAGTCCCCTCCCAAACTACTGTCGTGGTGCTGCATCACTGAACTATATAATTGCATATTTGTTCCTGTTGGGTCTTGAAATATTAGGGCCCAGTGTATAATTCCATTGCTTCTGCAATGGAGATACTGCCATGTAAAGCCAAATAAAAAGACAAACAATGTGACCAGGGTTGCAGCCCTTAGCTGCTTTGTGTAATTAAGGAGAGGCATTATTAAGAACAGAAAGAAAAATAATTCAGCTCCTGACTCCTCATCCTCTGGAAGCATCCTTAAAGGATATCTCTTGGATTACCTCCAGGGTTCAGCTGGTAAAAGTTAACTATTAAGTTCAATGTCAGCTAGTAAGGATTTGAACCCCAAGTCCCAGGTTGTCTGATACCAAAACACACCTTTCTATTTCAACATGTTCTATTTCAACGTTCATTTTGAAAGAAATATATATATATATATATATATATATATATATATGTATTATATAAAACATATACATATAATATACATAAATTAAATTTAGTCATATAATAACAATATTAGTCTATTTGTATGCATCCCTATTCTCTAAATATTTTTCATTTCTTCTGTGAATTCTGAAATGGTATATTGTCCACTAGCTCCTAGTCCCTTCACATAAAAGCATTTTTTTGTAATAAATGTGTATAATCAAGCAAAATAAATAGATACATTGACCACGTCTGGAAATCTCATTTTGTACTTTAAAGGTACAGGATTATGCATCTGGAGTTGTAAAGGACATTGCAGGTACTACCTTGTCAAACCTATCCCCCCTTTCCCATTTTTTAGATAAAGAGATTAAGGCACAAAGAACTTGAAGTGACAAGAGGTAGAAACATGATTCATCATCAAAAGTCAGGATTGGATGTTGGGGCAACTAGGTTGACCGTCAGAATACTAGACCTGGAAGTAGGAAAATCTAACTTCAAATCTAGACTCACATATTTACTTGCTATGTGACCTTGGGTAAGTCACTTAAATCCTTTTTAACCATTTGCTCACCTGCAATGTTGGAATTGTAATAGCACTTTCCTTGCAGTGTTATTATGAGAACCAAATTAAACAATATTTGGAAAATACATTTAGCACAGTGCCTAGCCCATAGTAAATACTGTACAAATGTTAGTTGTTGCTTTTGTCAGAGTTCTGAGGTCTTTTAAAATTGTTTTCACCAAGCTATTAATTAGATCATCACAAAATGTTTCTCCTTATTTTGTTTTGCATCAGTTCACAAAAACATTTCCATATTTCTCTGAACCTATCACAATCTTATTTCTTATTATTTTCCTCTGTTGTGTTATGTTCTCCAAATGCCTCAATAAAAGGCATTAGAATTATGAATAGGGTGCTGGATGTATAGTTAGAAAAACTGAAAAGATGGGAATACCTTGGAGAAATGGAGAGGTTTAGAAGAGAGACGGAAGAAATAAAATGAATTCTATTTTACAAATATTGAATTTGAGATGCCTCTAGGATACTCAGTTTGAAAAGTGTTCCAGACAGTTAGAGATGCATGAGAGTTCCAAAGAAAGGCTAGGAATAAATAGATGGATATGGGTGACAGCAATAAAAAAAGATAAACTCATTCCACTCATTTACCTGGATCACAGTTTGAAACTTTATTTCCCTGGAAATTTCTTTCTTGAATCCTATCACTTCCAAATCATTTCCATAAGTCAAACCTATTCTTCCTTGTTGAGAAGGGATGCCCTGTTGCATTTTTCCTCCCTGCTTCTTCCCCACAGTATTAATAATGAAGGATGCTGAGGACTGGTCTGAGAAGTGAGAGGAGAAGGAAGAGGGAACTGTGTCATGAAAACCTAGAATGAAAGAAGTATTCAGGAGAAACTGACCAACACAAAATGGTCAAGTGTTGCAGAGAATTCAAGACAGATGAGTATTGAGAATAGAATTTCAGATTTTGCAATTACAATCATTTTGGTTACTATGAAGAGAACAATTTTAGTGTATTGATGTGGTTAGATACTAAATTATATTAGGGCTGAGAAACAACTGAGAGAAAGGAAAGGTAAGGAGAGTAGTTAGCTTTTTTGTTTTTTTAAAGAATTTGCCTGAGTAGAGAAGAAAGTTACAGGAAGATAGTTTGTAGGGATGGTAGGTTATGGTGAGGGTTTTCCAGGAGGAATAAATGGAATGGGTGGAGAATGTATCTGTGTGTGTGTGTGTGTGTGTGTGTGTGTGTGAGAGAGAGAGAGAGAGAGAGAGAGAAAGATTGTGCGAAAAATAATACAGAATCAAAGGTACATGAAGAGGGGCTGCCCTTAGAAATCACAAGACCTGGGGGTGGAGTCAAGATGGTGGCATGAAGGCAGCATTTGCCTGGAATTCCTTCCCCCACAAACTCCAAAAGCCATCAAGTTATGGCTCTAGCCAAAATTTAGAGGGGCAGAACCCACAGAAAGACTGAGTGATACATTATCCCATTTCAATATAACTTAGAAGTTCCATGGAAATGGTGTGTTTCACCAGGACCGGGAGTTGGAAAAAACCCCAGTCACAGTGAAGCCTGGGAACAGCTTGAAGGGATGGGGATAGAATTCTGCTACACCAGAATGAATGTGCAGTGAGTAACACCAGCCACAGAACCTACAGGGAGAATCAGGAGAAACCAGTCTGTGCCTCCAGAGCATAGCCCACAGACTGTAAGGGGGTCAGGGAGACTGCAGAAATTTCTCTGCTCTCCCTGGGAGCAGGACTCTGCTATTTGCTCACACTCAGATTTAGGTTGTAATTTGGGCTTCCATACTCAGATAGCCGAACAGGGACCCTCCTTACAGCTCCAGGGCAGAGGGAAGCTCTGTGGTCATCAACATATCAAAGCACAGGCAAGAGAGCATAAGACCTTGGAGGAATAAAGGTCCCAGTGGGGTGTCCACCCCCCAAAATAGCCAAAGCCTTGGAAGTGCTGTAAATTAGTCATGGGTTGAAGAAATGAGTTAACAACAGAAAAAGAAGAATGTGACTATAGAAAATTACTTTAGTCCCATGGAAGATTAAAACACATACTCAGATGATGACAAAATCAAAGCTTCCATATCCAAAGCTTCCAAGAGAAACAGAAAATGGGCTCAGCCTATGGATGAGCTCAAAAAAGACTTCGAAAAGTAATTATGGGAGGTGGAGGAAAAATTGGGAGGAGAAATGAGAATGATACAGAAAAATCATTAAAACCAAATCAGCAGCTTGGTAAAAGAAATACAAAAAAAATACTGAAGAAAATAATATGTTAAAAACCATTTTATGCCAAATGGAAAAAAAAAGCAAAACAAAAGTCAAATGAGGAGAAGAATGCCTTAAAAAGCAGAATTGGCCAGTTGGAAAAGGAGATAAAAAAGCTCTCTGAAGAAAATAACTCCTTCAAATGTAGAATGAAACTAAAGAAAGCTGATGACCTTGGAAGAAATCAGGAAAAAATAAAACTTTTCCAAAAAATCCAAGAAGAAAATGTGAAAATGTGAAATACCTCATTGGAAAAACCACCTCCCTTGAAAACAGATCCAAAAGAAATAATTTAAAAATTATTGGGCTAGGGGTGGCTAGGTGGTGTAGTGGATAAAGCACCAGCCTTGGAGTCAGGAGTACCTGGGTTCAAATCCGGTCTCAGACACCTAATAATTACCTAGCTGTGTGGTCTTGGGCAAGCCACTTAACCCCATTTGCCTTGCAAAAACCTAAAAAATAAAAATAAAAACAAATAAAAATTATTGGGCTACATGAAAGTCACAACCAGGAAAAGAGTCTAGACTTCATTTTCCAAGTAATCATATAGCAAAATTGTCCTGAGACCCTAGAAGCAGAGGGTAAAATAGAAATTCAGGGAATTCACCAGTCATGTCCTGGAAGAGATCCCAAAAGAAAAACTTCCAGGAATATTATAGCCAAATCGCAAAAGTCCCAAATCAAAGAGAAAATTCTAAAACCTGCCAGAAACAAATGATTCAAGTGCCTAGGCTCCATAGTCAAGATTTTATAGGTTCTACATTAAGGGTTTGTAGGGATTGGAATATGATATTCCAGAAGGCAAAAGATCTTGGTTTACATCCAAGAATCAACTACCCAGAAAAACTGAACATCCTCTTTCAGGGGAAAAGATGGACTTTCAATGAACAGGGGAGTTTCAAACTTTTCTATTGAAGCAACCAGAGTTGAATAGAAAGTTTGATTTCCAGGACTGTGGTGAACCATAGAGGGGGTGGATGAGAAGGACTAACTATGAGGAACTTAATGATATTGAACTGTTTGTATTCCTGCATGAGATGAAGATATTGATAACTCATATGAACTTTCTCATTTATAAGAGCTGTTAGAAGGAGCATATATAGACAGCACACAGAAAGGAGCAGAATATAATGGTATATAGTAAAACAATGGAGTCAATGAGTAATAAAGGAAAGTACTGGGAGGAAGGGAAAGGAGATGACGAAGAAGTTAAGAAATTTTACATAAGAGGCCAGAAAAAGCTTTTTTCAATGGAGTAGAAAGGGGGGAGCAAGGGGGAATGAGTGAGCCTTCATTCTCATCAGAAATGACTCAGAGAGGAAATAACATACACATTAAATAGGGTATAGAAATCTATCTTACCCTAGAGGAAAATGAGAAGAAAGGCATGAGATAAGAGGTAATGCGGGGAGGAAAGGGGGGAATAGGTGATAGCAGAGAGGGAAGACTGTGGGAGAGGGTACTCAGATACAACACACTCTTGGACAGGACCAGAATGAAAGGAAAGTGAGAATAGAATAAATGAGAGTGGGTAGGAATAGAGTGGAGGGAAATAGAGCTAGTAATAACAATTGTGGGAAAAATATTGAAGCAACTTCTCTGGTGGACTTATGATAAAGAAAGCAGCTCACCCAAGAGACAGAGCCATTGGAATCTGATCACAGACTGAAGTATATTTTTTTTCCTCTCTCATTATTCTTGAACTTTCTCATCCTCTCGGGGTGGGGGGAATGGGGTTTATGTTTACTCTTTTACCAAAATTATTATAATAATTTAAAATAAATAAATCTAGATCCTTCATTGAAAAAATGAAAAGAAAAATTTAAAAGAGAAAAAAGAAGCAGAAGACCTCCTTCTTCAGAGATTAGTGCAGGGATGTTAAGACATTTTATGATGTTGAGGAAGGTAGGGGAAAGGAGAACTTGATCTATATTTTTTTCAGTAAAATAGAAGTCTACTTCCTAAAATTAGAGATGGTATGGAAGACTTGAGGAGAAAAAAACAAAAGTGTTATCAAGCCTCTATAGGAAAAGGGTTAGCTATTCAATTAGGCCTCTCTGTAGCCCTCACAGAGTTATTATGGTCCACAAATGAGATAATAAATATAAAATGCCTTATCACCTTTAAAAAGTCTATGCAAATTATAGCTATGATTATTATTATTATGGTACTCCAAGTGTTCTGTGTTGTACTATTAATGTTATCCTTTATATCCATCAAAGTTTATCTCTATATCTTAAAATCATGGAGTTTTAAGATACAGAGTAAATGTGATCTTCGGGATCAACTATGTCAATATTCTAATTTTTATCCTACTAATTTCCAGCAAAAGGAGGCAAATGCATTTTAGAATCTATCCTCCAAACTGAAGGTTCATATTGCATTGACAAGATTTTGACCTTCATTCATACAATAATGATACAGAAATAGGAAATCAGTGTATGTCTATGTTCTGAAGTTGGTAGAGACCTTTCACTAACACTGTTCAAATTAAAATATGACTAGTTCCAAGGGAATTTCTAGCAGGTGCACATGTTAACAATACTACAGTATACAAAGGCGGCTACTTAATCTTTCCTGACTTCCTTATTTGGAAAGATCTAGGTTCAAATCTTTTCTGTAATAGATGTGTAATAGAATCTAATATGTCACCTCCCTCTGGTGGAGAAGTTGAATAACAACAAAGACATTCATTTTATTGATGTTTATACATCTCCTTCAAGACATTTTTCTTCATTTCATTTCAAGGAATTCCTTCTAACTTCCATTTAATTTTTAAATTTAATTCCTCCAGTGTCTTCTTCTCTATCCCAAGCACAGTGTGCCACTCATTTACCTGGATCACAGTTTGAACCTTTTATTTCCCTGGAAATTTCTTTCTTGGATCCTATCACTTCTATATCATTTTCATAAGTCAAAACTATTCTTCCTCGTGAGAAGGGATGCCCAGTATTCTTCATCTTCCTAGAAGGAAAGCCCATTGGTTCAAGGGAAAGTTAATGTGTGCCCCTTGCTTAGGAGATGGAAAGAAAAGAAGCAGGGACATTTACTTACGACAAGAGCTCGTGACTTGACTTAGTTTGGGTAAGTTCTGTCTCTAATTCATTTGGAGGACAGTCAATTTTGCACCCACCAATAAAGATCCACTAGTGTCTTCAGACTTCTTTCCAGCAAACAGAGAACTGGAAACCAATTTCAGGAGAAATTAGTTCTCTGCTTGTTTTTCTTCCTAGAATTTACACCTTGAGGGATTCAGAAAGTTCTGAATTTCTTTCTTCTCTCCTCTTTCAACCTCTCTTCGTTGTTCTTTGTTGGTACTGACAGCAATAGAAGAGGGAGGGAGAAATTGAAGAAATATACGATCTATTGGCAGAATTGTTCTTAACTTGAATGTTTTTCAAAGTTGTCTAGGACCTATCAGTGGCTCTTTCAATAGTTTATATTTATGTGGCACTATGTAACAGTTATCTCCATTAAACAAGTCCTCATATGCACCTTTCCTGGCTTAAGAACACCTGTGGGAAAATATATTAGGTTTACTGCTTTAAATCTTGCTGTAATTTCTACAGTAGTGAGAAAAGTGGAGATGATGCAACTTTCTTTTTTTTTCTGTCAAGTGAATCCAGTATTCAGATAAGTTGTCTGGACAGGGGGAGGAAAAGTAAGGAAAGGAAAAAAAATGGAGTGATATTGCAAACAGGAAGAGGAGGAAAATAGAAAGGGAAAAAGATAGCTTTAGATTCCATTTGATTATTTTTTTAGGTTTTTGCAAGGCAAATGGAGTTAAGTGGCTTGCCCAAGGCCACACAGCTAAGTAATTATCAAGTGTCTGAGGTCCAATTTGAACTCAGGTACTCCTGACTCCAGGGCCTGGGCTCTATCCACTGCACCACCTAGCTACCCCTAGATTCCATTTGAAAGGATTCACTGCCCACATTTCTCCCATCATTTCCCCCCACCCCATCTGGGTCCTGTTTATTTTGTACAGCTTCGTTATATTACAAATAAATTAATTAAGGTCCAGAGAACTTAAGTGCCTGGACCAAATTCACATAAATAATAAGTAGAAAAGTTAAGATTTGAACCCAGATCCTCTTTCTCCAGATCCACCAATAAACTTCCTTAAGAAGACGGTGGCAAATTTTCTAAAGAATTGTGAAGATTTCTCCAAATAAATCCCTGAAGGAAACATGTTTCTTGCTGAGAAAAAGAATAACACATTGACTATACTTTGACCAAGGGCTAACGTAAGATTTGTCACCATGGGTGAACCCCTGTGGTCTCAGAGACTAGTACTAAGGGATATGGTATGAGAAGGCAGTTGACTTCTTGGATGTCAATCTCAAAAGGTTAGAAATGTACCTAAACATACCCTAAGATCCTGCTAGTAACTCATTATCCATCTTTCTTTTAGATATAAATATAATAAACATTTTTCAGATTTATTCAGTTTTTCCTCTATAGACTCCCATGCATTGCTATGGCCAGAAAAAACAACAACAATAAAGAAACAAAAAAATTCCTTTATATTCTTTCTACTGAAAATGACTCTTATGGCACTTAATGAGACTTATACTTAAGCAGCAGATGTTTTCCAAGCTTTCTCAGCTTTGGAGGACCTGGCAGAACTTACATCCCCATTGGTGGTCAACAGCACACTACTAAAGGGAGAAGTCAGACTCTAGAGAAGACCTGATTTAATAATTTATTTATGTATTTAGCAAGAGGTATAGGTAGAGCTGGAAAACCAGGAATATCGACTTCTAACTGTACAGATTGTGTGACACTAGGCCAGGTGTTTAACATCTTAATGCTCCAGACAACTCTCTAGGACCATGAGTTCATAATTAATTATATAGTAATGAGATCCTGAGTTATTGAGAGCTCTCCACATTGATGAAATTTGTACATACAATATAGATAGATATTCAGATAGGTATTTTTCAGTAATTTTTCAGTCACATCTGACCCTTATTTGACCCCATTTGAGGTTTTCTTAGCAAAGACATTAGAGTGGTTTGCTATTTCCTTTGCTAGCTCATTTTACAGATGTGGAAACTGAGGCAAACTAAGGATTAAGTGATTTGACCAGGATCACACAGTGAAAAAAGAATTTAAAGCTTGATTTGAATTCCTAACTCCAGTCTGGGTATACTCTATCCACTAAATCACTTAGCTGACCTCCTAGATAAGTATAAAGCTATATAAATATATGTATATATATATATGTACATATATATTCACATACATACACATTTATGAATTCATAAATATCTACCTGTGCATATATACATATACACATGAATATACATATATTATACACACATATATATGTATATATATATATATATATATATATATATATATATATATATATATACATACATGTACCTTCCCAACCACAGGTGATGACCTCTGTCTATGTGTGTGTCTATCTATCTATAATGTGCATAAATACATATATATACATATATGAATACGTACATCTATATTTATTTATTTATAGGTGGTAGAGTGGATAGAGTACTAGCTCTGGAATCAGAAGGATATGTGTTCAAATCCAGACTCGGAAACTGAATACTTATTAGTTGTGTGATCATCCAGTTGTCCTGATTCATATGTGACCTTTGGCCCCAGATGGCTCTGAAGGAGAAAATAAGGCTTTTACAGAACCTCCTCACTCAAACCCAATTCAGGAGTATGTCATTACATCACCTCCCTGATGTCAAGATCATCTTTAAGAATGAAAGACAATGAACTGATACTGAGGAGATGAGCAGAACTAGAAGCACATTGTACACCCTAACAGCAACATGGGGGTGATGATAAATCTTGATGGACTTGCTCATAACAACAGGGCACCAATCAGGCACAATTTTGGGATATCTGTGATAGAGAATGCCATCTGTATCCTGAGAAAGAATTGTGGAGTTTGAACAAAGACCAAAGACTATTACCTTTAATTTTTAAAAAATGCTATCTTTTTATGTATTTCTGCTATATCTCATACTATATGTCTCTTCCTTAAGAATATTTCTCTCTTACCACATTCAATTTAGATCAATACATATTATAGAAACGACATAAAGATTAACAAACTGTCCTTTGATGGGGGTGGGGGAGGGAAGCAAGATTGGGGGGGAAATTGTAAAACTCAAAATAAATAAAACCTGTCTAAAATTTTTAAAAAAAGAATAAAGGAGAGTTAGAAAAAATGTAAGTAAATTCATATGCAGAAATAAAAAGTCAAGAATTACCAGGGATTCAATGAAAAAAGTGCAAAAGAAAGTGACCTAGACCTACCAGATCTAAAATTATATTATAAAGGATCAGTCATCAAAACTGTCTGGTATTGGCTAAGAAATAGAGTGCTGGATCAGTGGAATAGACTAGGTGCAATAGCAGAAAATTATTATAATAATCTGCTGTTTGATAAACCCAAAGGGTCCAGCTTTTGGGATAAAAATTGTCTTCGATAACAATTATTGGGAAAATTGGAAGTTAGTATGGCAGAAACTCGCATTAGACCAATACATCACACCTTATACCAAGATAAGTTCAAAATGGTTATAGGATTTAGACATAAAAGACAATACTGTAAGCAAACTAGATCAAGGAATAGTTTACCTATCATATCTATGGAAAGGGAAGCAGTATATGACCATGGAGAACATCATTAAAAACAAACTAGATAATTTTGATTACATTAAATTGAAAAGCTTTTGCACAGACAAAACCACTGTAACCAAGATCAAAAGAAATGTAGTAAATTGGGAAACAAATTTTGCAACTAGCATTTCTGATGAAGGATTCATTTCTAAAATATATAGAGAACTGAGTCAAATTTATTTTTTAAAAAAATCCATTCCCCAATTGACAAATGATCAAAGGATATGTGGAGGCAATTTACAGATGAGGAAATCAAAGCAATCATAGCAATAGGAAAAATTGCTCTAACTCATTACTTATTAGAGAAATGCAAATTAAAGCATCTCTGAGGAACCACCTCACACCTCTCAGACTGGCCAATATAACCAGCAAGGATAATAATCAATGTTGGAAGGGATGTGGGAAATCTAGGACACTAATGCATTATTTGGTGGAGCCATGAATTCATCCAACCTTTCTGGAGAACAATTTGGAATTATGCTCAAAGGGCAATAAAAATGTGCATACCCTTTGATCCAGCAATACCACTACTGGGTCTATACCCTGAAGAGATCATAAAAAAGGGCAAAAACATCACTTGTACAAAAATATTCATAGCAGCTCTGTTTGTGGTTACAAAGAATTGGAAATTGAATGTCCATCAATTGGGGAATGGCTGAACAAATTATGGTATATTCATGTTATGGAACACTATTAGAGACCAGGAGGCATGGGAATTCAGAGAAGCCTGGAGGGATTTGCATGAACTGATGCTGAGTGAGATGAGCAAAACCAGAAGAACATTGTACACTCTAACAGCAACATGGGGTTGATTATCAACCTTGATGGCCTTGCTCATCTCATCAGTCTAACAATCAGGGACAATTTTGGGGTATCTCGGATGGAGAATAACCCCTGTATACAGAGAAAGAACTGTGGAGTTTGAACAGAGACCAAAGACTATTATCTTTAATTAAAAAACAACATGATCTTATTATGTAATCTTGCTATCTCTTATATTTTATTTTTTTTCTTAAGGATACAATTTCTCTCTTAACGCTTTCAATTTAGATCAGTTTATAGCATGGAAACAAAGTAAAGACTAACAGACTTCGGTGGTGGGAAGCAAGATTTGGGGATAAATTGTAAAATTCAAAAATAAATAAATTTATTAAAAAAAGAATGAAGAACAAACATCATCATCATATATATGCATATATATATATAATTCATATAGTCTACATACATTTAGTTGATTCTATGTCTCTGAATATTCATGTAGGAACAATTCCAAAACATGGAATTGTAATCAATATAATTATTTAAAGTCATTAGCAAATTGATTAATCTATTCATTATTAAGTTTTTACCATGTTTAAAGTCATTATGGTAGGTGTTGGTGATCCAGAGATAAAATGTGACATAGTGCCTGCCCTCAAGGAGGTTACATTTTATCGGGTAGCACATCAGCAGGTATGAAGCATATTGGGCAAGAAGTGAGTGGACATGGATGAGTGATCTAGGAAAACTGGAAGAGGGAGAGTTCTCCAATGATCCTCCAAAGCTCATTGATTTCTCAAAGGTTCTAACAGCCTGAAAGACAGAGATTCTACATTTCTCAGTTCCAGTGTCACCAACAGAACTTAATCAAATACTTGGGATTTTGTGGAACTAATTTTTCTCCTCTTCCAAATAAGGAAAAAAAAGAAAGGTGGTAGAGTAGCGAAAACTTGTTTCCCAGGACAGCTTTTAAAAGTTGTGTGGCCTTGGGAAAATTATTGAACTTCTCTGAACTTCAGTTTTCTCTGGTGCACAATGATTTCAAAATTTCCTTCCATTTCTAAATCAATGATCTTTCTTTTATGGTTATGTGAGATAGGAGAGAGAAAAAAGTTCTGCTGGTGAGAAAATAATCCAAACTAATTAAATCACAGAGGTTATAGTTTCCAGGTGAAGAAAATCCAAAGTCTTCCCTTTTCCCACATTGGAATCTTCCATGCCTAGATGCTGCAGTATCTCATTTTTCATGTTCTCAAAATACTTTGTTTTTTTTCCGGAGGGCTATTACAGTGTCATTGAGTCAAAAGACCAAACTGGTACAAGTTACTCAACAAAAATCCAATTAAACTGATGGGTGAAAAATGTGATTGTTATGAACAGAGTATATCAGCTCTGTAAGATGTCATTTAAATAAAAGAGAAAGACCAAAATAGTTTTATGCAGCTTGGCCTGATTTATTAAAAGA
This sequence comes from Macrotis lagotis, assembly GCF_037893015.1. NCBI lineage: Eukaryota > Metazoa > Chordata > Mammalia > Peramelemorphia > Peramelidae > Macrotis > Macrotis lagotis. The sequence continues at coordinate 149,608,517 of NC_133658.1, forward strand.
ATATGAGGATTGCCCAAAGCAGGGTCCCAAGCTGCTGAAGACTTAAAGATTACAAAGTCATTTCTATGGTAGGGGATAAAGGAATTGGTCACCACAAGAAAAATAAATGGATCCCAACAGGGCCAGAAAAGAGTGGTGAAATCAGCTTACAGCTACTTACTCAGGCCTGTTTACACCTCAGTCTTCTCCCAGGACAGACCTGTTGCATGTTGAATGAGAGTTTCTTGCATTATTTGTAAAGGTTGTGCTAAAAAGCCCCCAGAAGTCCGGATGCCAGAGACCTTTTAAGATGTTTGTGCATGTGCATTTGAAAAATCCAATGAATAATTAAATGCCTTATATTTATATAGTTATCTCTTCTGTGATGCTTCAAAACTTTCCCCACACATTATGCCTTATTCATTTATGCATTCTCCCTGGGAGTTAGGAAAAACCTGGATTGAGTATCATTAACCCTGTTCTGCAGAAAAGGAAATTGATATATGGAGAGGTGAAGTCAGCAATCAGTTGATTGGAAACCTGCTGGGCTCAGAGTGCTAGATGAGGTCCTCCTGGAGAAGCAGCAAGGTGTAGGGAAAAGATCAATGAACTTAGAGTAAGATACTTGGCTCTGCTATTTCCCAGGTAAATAACTGCAAGGATTTTAACTTTTGGGAACCTCGGTCTCCTCATCTATTCAGTGGACCTAAACTTACCTACACTGTCTCTCTTTCAGGGTTACTGGGAAGAAAATGTTTTTGTAAATTGTAAAACATTCTATGGATATATTTATATAATTTATTGCTGAGTATATTTACATTTAAATATGTTTTGTATTTATACATCTGATATGTATTTAACATGTAACTTAACCAAGAGAATGAAGTTTAAAATCCATTTGGGAATTACAATTCCACAAAACATTCAGTTATTCTTGGTTTATCCCTCTCTTTCATCACACATATCCAATCAGGTGCCAAGTTTTAATAATTCTATCTCCACTTCTCTTAGAACTATCCCCTTCTTTCCACTCACTACAAACATCCCACTTTAAGCCTTATTACCTGAAACTTTTGCAATAGCTTCATAATTGCTCTCCCCGTATCCTCACCAATTCATCCCCTACACAACTGCCAAATTGATATTCAAAAGATATGAACCTGATCAATTATACTGCCATCCTCAAGGATCTTCAGTGGTCCTTTAGTCAGGGCCATATTGTCTTTAGGATAAAAAGTGAACTCAGTCATTTACAACTCTTCACAATTTGACTCCAATCTGCCTTTCTATACTAATTTCAAATGATTGATAACCTCATATGCAATTTAGGTTCCAGCTAAACTAATTTCTTATTCTTTCCTGTAGGTGAATCTATCTTTAAACTGTGTGACTATTTTATAAATATTATATTCTATACTTTACTCTATTATATTATAAATATATTATTATATTATATTAAACATTACCTTGATAGATAGTACAATTTTCCACGTTTTGTCTTGCATAGGTTCTGCTTCATTACTGGAATGTTTTTCTTACTTCCCCTTTACAGAATTTCCTTTTGTTTGTTTTTTCCTCAAAGAATAGTTTATATTTCACTTTCTATTGAAGAATTTTTCTAATTACTCTAGCTGCTAGTTCTCCAGCCCTTACCATTGACACACCAAAATTTTGCATTTCCTCTATAAATATTGAACATAACTATCTAGATCAATATTTTTTCCTTCAGGGGGATATAAATTCCTTGAAGACTAGGACCATTTTTTTGTCTTTATGTCACCTCTGCCTAACACAGTATTTGACTCATAGAGTCATAAACTTAGGACTAATAAAGGAACTTTAGAGGTCACCTATTACAACTAGTTTATACAGATGAGTAAACCAAGACCTAGATGACTCAATATTTCAGTTAGATAATGCCTCTAAGACATCCTAACTAAATGGTTCTTAAGTTAAATTGAACCCCAAGACATAATGTGATCTGTCTCTCTCTCTCTCTCTCTCTCTCTCTCTCTCTCTCTCTCTCTCTCTCTGTCTCTCTCTCTCTCTCTCTCTCTCTCTGTCTCTCTCTCTCTGTCTCTCTCAGTCTCTCTCTCCCTCCCTCCCTGCCTACCATCTCTGTCTCTGTCTGTCTCTTTATGTCTGTTTGTCTCCTTCCCTCCTTTTCTTCACCTCCCCCACTTCCATTTGAACCATCAAAAATTGGGTTCTTTATGTCAATAGGCATTTATTAAGTATTTACTATATTAAGTGTCCTGTGATATGATGGTGTCTGTATTATTTGGGAAAAACTAAGATAATTATACTATTCAGCTTCTACAATTAATATAATAAATGTTTACTTTAAAATCATTAATCATGCAATATGTCCTTTTACCGTAACTAATTTACATGATTTGGAATTGGTGTCATAAGATTTTCATGCATGCTCTTTCATTCATCATGAAATCATTTTTTTTCCACTTTGGATATTAAGCATTTCCTTTAATAGATAGAAAACCTTTCCAAGTCTTGTCTTGATTATAGCCCATAAGTTTTCAATGGGATTTAAATTAGACAGTTTTCAGGTCATTTGAAGCATATTAATTTCCACCACTTGGATAAATGTCTCAGACCTTTTTTTAACATATGTCATAGTTCAAGTTCATAATGCAATATTTCATCTCCATTTGACACTTTTTATAACTCAGTAAAATTAAACTCAAGATAGCAGTATGTTTATCAGAATCCATCATTCCCTCAATGGGGACAAGACTTCCAAATGGTAACTTAAAAAATTGTTCCAAATTCTTTTTTTATTTATAGTTTAACTAATAAACCCAAAACTTGCTGGCTCACTTTGATTTCTTTTGACAAGAATTTTGCAATAGCCTTAAATAAAAGAGTAAGCTTTATCATTTTATTGCTATTACATTTTTTCTATTATTTAGTACCCTAATCTTTGTATTATTTTGCCTATGACAATTTTTTTCTTATTTCATGGGAACAATTAGCAGTTTCAAAAACTGTTCTTCTCATTCTTCTTCCAAGAAGCTACATTATAAAGGACCCAGTAACAAAATCTCTAACACATCCCTCTGAAGGTTTTTATTTACTTTATAAAGATTAGTTAAATTGTTTGGCAGCAAGTATGTCAGTTCTTGGTATTGGTTTTAGTTTTCAACAGCATTTTTCTTTGTGTTTTGGTACAATTGATTCTTTTTTTACCATGGGCTTGAATGATTCTTAAATCTCAACATTACCACACTAACAATTAATCCATTATCTTTAATAGTTCAAGTATGATTTTTAAGCATAATAACTTTTGCTATTTTTATTATATTGTTTTTAGAAACCAGAAAATCAAAAACACAACAAAAGAACTCAGTGAAGCACATATGTGTAGCAAAGAATTCAGGACTCAAAAGATGGAGAACTTTCATTTGAACAAGACCAAATATTTTGAGTCAGTATTTGAAGAAGCACATACATATATCATGAATATCTCTATCACAAAGTAAGATCATCAAAAAATTATTGCCTCTTGCCTGGATTATTACAATAGTCTTGGTTGGTCTACCTGCCACAAGTCTTTTCTCACTCCAATTTACTCACCTATCAAGAAGTGATTTTCTTTAAACACATATTCAGTCAAATCAATCACCTACTCAATCAACTCCATTGACTCCAGGATCAAATACAAAATGCTTTCTTTGGCATTCAAAGCCCTTCATAACCTGACTTCACACCTTTGCAGTCTTCTTATAACTTTTTATTTCATTGCCCAATAAACCTTTAATCAGAGATGCTGTCCTTATGTCAAAGCTGGTAAACTCTTTTATATTCATGATCTTATTTGATTCTTGCATCATATGGATCCCTAACTGACCATACTCTGGAAAGTCAATCACTGGGCATTGCTATGGCAAGTTTCCTGTAGTTGCTAGTCCCTGCTAACATTTCAACTTTCTTTGAGTAGGATTCATTGCTGGGTTTTTGTTTTTGAGTGTCTTTTTTCCTGTTAGTATGTTTTTTGTTTTTGTTTTTTCCTGGCAGTGACCCACTATTTAGTCTTGACTTTCAAATTCCATCTGTTTCGTGGCATTTGTTTTTTAATTTCATTTCTAACTGTTATCTATTTCCAGACAATTATGACAGAAATTTACATTGCACGGCAAGGATTACAAATCACTTTAAATACATCATTTCATTGGATACTTGCCACAACCCTGCATTCCCATTTCATAGATGAGGAAACAGAGGCTAATTGAGTTTAAGCAATTTGTGGTCATATACTTAATGAGTATCGGAGACAAAAATTTTAAAACCAGGTCTCCCTTGATCCTACTCTTTGCTTACTGCTTTATCTCTACAATTCACTATTACTTATGTCTTCATGTGACATGAGACTTAGTGGAGTGGATTTAAGAGGTGGAGGGTGAGTTTAGATTTGGTCTTATGGGCAACAGTAAAGTCCTATGAGTCTTTTGAGCAACAGAGTTGCATAAAGTAAAAGGTACTTGTGGGAAATAATCCTAACAGCTGAGTGTAGGTAGGATTGATAGCAACAATGAGAAGGATGAGGCAGGAAGAACACCTAGGAGACTGCTGCATTAATCTGTTTTAGCAGAAGAATCATAAAGGGAGATAGATAAAGAGAGGTCAGAGAGAAGGCAAGCAAGAAAGTACAAAGTCCTAAAAACCAAGGGAAGAGAGAATTTCAGGGAAGAGAACAAAGTGCATGTAACAGGATCTCTGAGAGGTTAAGAAGAATTTAGAAGAGATAGTTTAGTTTATCTACAAGAAGGTCTGTGGTAGAATTATTGAGGAAGGAAGAATAGAAGAAAGGAGGTAAGAAAAATGAAACAAAGATAAAAAAGTTCATAAGAGAACTGAGATCATGTAAAAGTGTTTTTCACTTTGGATGAATTTTCTCCTATTATACCACTGCCACTGTCACTACTACTGTAATTAATAATAATATGAGATGTGAATATTACTTAAAGATTTACAAAGTGTCTGAAATATATATGATCTCATTCAAAACTTCACAACAATTTTTTCTGATGTCTTATATACATGATCATTCCCATTTTACAGATAGGGAAATTGAGGCTCAAAATAGTTAATTAAATCACAATCATATATAAGCTTCTGAAGTAGAAATCGTGAAATTTCCTCATTCTAACTGAAGGACATTGTTTCTTTTTGTCAGTACCAATGTTCTATTTGTAATGATGCTGCCAAAGTCAACAGCCTCTGAGATTTTGTTGTTTAGCTGCTTTTATTTATTTTTAGTTAAATCTGACTCTGACTCCTTTTGGGGTTTTCTTGGTAAAGATAATAAAATGATTTGACATTTCTTCTTAAATTAACTTTACAGATTAGGAAATCGAGGCAAACAGCTATTAATTGTCTTAGATTGAATTTTTTTTTTTTAGCTTTTTGTAAGGCAAATGGGGTTAAGTGGCTTGCCCAAGGCCACACAGCTAGGTAATTATTAAGTGTCTGAGACCGGATTTGAATCCAGGTACTCCTGACTCCAAGGCCGGTGCTTTATCTACTACGCCACCTAGCCACCCCTTCTCAGATTGTATATGAACTCAACTCTTCCTGATTCTAGTCTGGCACTCTATCCACTGTACAACTTAAATGCCTTAAGAATTTATACAGAATAGGAAAGATGCCATGGTACTGAATATGGGTAAATAATTAGCTTTTATATGGTGTAAGATTTATAAGGCACTTTACACTTATTATCTCATTTTAGCTTCTCCACAAACTTGGAATTTGTGCTATTATTATCATCATTTTTAGATGAGGTAATTGAGATAGACAGAGATTAAGTGACTTATTTAAGGTCACACAGGTAGGAAGTTATCTGAAGCCAGATTTAAACTCAGGTCTTTCTGTCTACAGATTTAGGGCTCTATACACAGCATTATTTAGCTGCCTCTGAAAATGTTGTCTAATTTCAAAAAGGGGAAGAAGTTAAATACTACCAACTATATAATGAGATTGACTATTCCTGAGGGAAAAAAGTAAATTGGTTGTTGAATAGATGGATTGTGAGCCCTAGAATAGTGAAATGGTTATGACTATCAGCCAATATGGGTTCAATATGAAGAAATTAAGCCAGACAAACCTAATTTTCTTTTTTGATAGAATCACTAGACTGCTAGATCAGGAGAATGATGTAGACACAATATACATGGATTTTAGCAAAGTATTAGAACAATTTCTCCCAATATTATTTGAACAAGATGGTGAGAAAGATCTGGCCTGGTAGATTGTACAATTAGATTTTATACTAGTTGAAGGATGTAATCCAGAATATTGATGCCAACCTGAAGTCATAAAGTAATAGATAGAAATATGTTGTTGTATTTGGATATATCATATTAAACATTTTCATCAGTTACTTGACTGAAGATATGTATGGTAATGTTAGCCCAAAGTGATGAGGGATAGCTAATAGATGAAAGAATAATTGCCCCAATAGGAAAAAGTAAATGTAATGGTTAGGAAATGGCAACTACAGACATTGGGTAACTTTGTAAGAGAGAAAGGAAATGTAGTGAAAATTGAAAATGAATCAGAGAAGCTTATTGGGTTGATCACATTCAGGAGTTGTACCTAGACAATTCAATTAAAATAACTGAATCATTGTATGTTGTTTCAGTAGTGTCCCACTCTTCATGACTCTTTTTTTTGAGGTTTTCTTGACACATATAGAGGAATGGATTGCCATTTTCTTCTCTAGCTTATTTTACAGATGAGAAAAGTAAGGCAAACAAGGTTAAGAGACTTCCCCAGGGTCACATAGAAAGTAGTGCCTGTGGTTGAATTTGTTCTCATGATGCGTCTTCCTGATTCCAAGCCCAGTTCTCTGTCCAGTGTATCAACTGAATCACAGAATCTGAATTTTAAGGGACCATCTAGAGTTTCACCATACAAGAGAAACTTTGTTAAATGATTTTTTAAAAAATAAACACCCGGGGAAGGGGACATTTATTTGTTTGTTTATCTTATTTTGATTAAACTTGAATAGTAAAGTCTTGATAGACAATAGCACACCAGTTCTAGCTACAATTTAAAAATAGTGCCAAGTACTCACAAATTCCTTGTTTGAACTCTGATCAACAAAGGAACAAAGTGTAATTGATACATGAGGAAAGAGGAAGAGGGAGAAACTTGATCATCACTTTGTCTCTTAGGACAAGTGCAAATAGCTTAGGTTCCTGAATTCAGGACCTCTGAGAGTAGCAGCCCAGCCTCCTCAGCCACCATCTTAGTGGGGCAGCAACTGTGGTCCAGATAAGAGCTTGGCAACTACCTCTGCACTTGTCATAGCCCCTCTTCCCTCAGCATTCCTAGGTACCAAAAGCCCCAAAATGAAAGTTCTTAACAGAGAATCCTTGACAATGACAAATGATTCAACATCAAAAACATATGTAAGTTTATTAATGGAAGTGACATGAAAGAGAAGGGTTTACCATCTGCTTTGCCTCTGCACCCTAAGGACCAATGGGCTTTTCCACATGGCTTGCAATGGAAACCTTCTCTATTTGTTGTCTCTCCTTTAGAATGTGAAGACCTTAAGGTCAGGAACCCTCCTGCTTTTCTGTCCCCAGCACATAGCACAATGTTTTCCTTATAGAAGATGTGTCTAATAATTGTCTTTTTTTAGGGTTTATTTAAAATGAGGCTTTGCATATGTATAATATTTTTAAAACTTCTTACAGAATTCTCTTTTTTTAAAAAAACATTTTTTCTTTTTTCTTTTTCTTCTTTTTTTTTGTTTTTTGCAGGACAATGGGGTTAAGTCACTTGCCTAAGTTCACACAGCTAAGTAAGTATTTTGTGTTCAAGTCTGAATTTGAACTCAAGTCCTCCTGACTCCAGGGCTGATGCTCTATCCCCTGTGTCTTCTAACTGCCTCCTTTTACAGAATTTTTATATATTATTTTATCCTATTAATATCCCTATGAGGAAGGAAATAAAGAATAAAAAGAAAATTATTGTCTCACTGCTTTAGCAATTTTTTATACATAGTTTGATGAAGAACTGTTGATTCACAAAGAAGGGAGTTGTCAAAGGGCACACAATCCATAAATATTTATTAAGCATCTACTATGTAGTAAACAATGCTAAGCCCTCTCAGTGACAGTCAGGTTTAGAAACCAAGCCTACTGATTTCCATTACATATTCTTTTCCCCAGCCAATGTTGTTTTTTTCTTGTGCCCCATAACTTCAACCCCAAGCCCTGCTGTCATATTCATCATCATGAGCTGTTATGGGAGAGGCCAGCCCAAAGTTGCAATAGAAGCAACCTGAATGTGGCTGCCATGCCACTTGCCAGCTTGGATGGTTCTCTGGGAGGGTTTGGGAGGGTGAGTTTGATTGTACTAAGAAGAGCAATGAATAGACACCAAATTCACAGTTCTGACTTTCCTTCCTGGATGATTTTATTGGAACATTTAGTGTATAGGTCACTTGGCTCATAGATCAAATTGGTGGTAGTTTTCCAGGGAGATAGAAAAGATTATATTAAGTTTTGGTTTTTCTTAACATTATTTGCTGCAGTCTCTTTCGCTGGGTCATAGAAAGCCCAAGTATCCTATAAAGAGAATGAGAAGTATTGCTCTTCTTAATCTCTTCACAACCCAATATAAGGCGCAGTACTGGCTTAATCATCTTTTTAACAGGATGCAAGTAGCTCATCAATTAGTCAGAACCTTGAACTAATGAAATTCTCATTGAAACTCCTCTTGTTGGTCTCTAATTTAATTTTCAAAAGTGACCTTGTTGTGTTGTTGCCAAGAATTGATGTAGGCTCTGTCTTCTGCTTACAGTTCCTATAAAGCCCACCTACTCACAAGGAGAGAGCAGCCCAGGACATAAATCTTTGGAGTTTAAGCTTCACAAGGCATAACTAGAAGGAATATTCCAGAAAAATGAGCAGAGTCTAACTTCATCTGATTAGAAAACTTCAGGAAGACCAACAATAGACTGCTTCTTGTTCTACCTAGTGCTGACTCCTCCATAATTATTATTATTGAAATTATCACAATTTATGGACCCATGTGGAAAACGTATTAATATTATTAAAAGAGATGATGATGATGATAATGAAGATCATAATGGTAATGATATAAATCAATTCTGATTTCCAGTAGATACACTTTCTTTCAGGCTATGTTATTTTTCTAAAAGAGTCTATGTTCTTTTTCTAATTGTCTCACAACCAATGCTTTTTGTTGGAATTTTTCAAATTTATTCTGTATATAACTTGTTTGTACATAGTTGTTTTTCATTTTGACTCTCCCATTAGAATCTTAGCTTCTTGAAAGCAGGAACTTTTACCTTTTTTATACTTCCATGCCTTTATACAGTGGCTGGCACATAGTAAGTATATTCTTAATAATTATTTATTGATTGAATGAGTGACTAAAAGGTTCGGCATAAATTAGATAATTTGATCCTCTGCCAATCCTTTAAGATAACTGCTATTATTATATACTATTATAGATGAAGAAACTAAGGTTAAGGGATTTGCCCAAAATTATGTATGTAGTAAGTATATGAGATAAGATTCTAACTAGGATCTTCTTGTCTGTATTTGAAGCATTCTAGCTATTATGTCTCCCATAATCCCAGATCTTATTTGGAGGTTTGATTGCAGCTCAGTTCTAACCGCAAAAAAGTGGCTTGAGTGAAGTAGAAATGGGTAAGAGTCATTTGGTTTTTTCCATCTTCACCTAAGGTGTAGTACACAGAAAAGGGAGGAGAGAGGTTGGCATTAAGGGAGCAAAATTTTTTATGTTTCCTTGTTAAAAACAGAAATCTTTGATCCCCATACAATGGATCTGTGTCACTCTGGACAGACAGAAAAGCATAATTGGAAAAGGGAATTTAGCTGAAAACAGGATTAAGAATCATAGAATTTCATAGTGGAAAAAGGCTTTAGTAGCCATCTAGTCCCATGTATTCTTCTTTTTTTTTTGGTTTTTGCAAGGCAAATGGGGTTAAGTGACTTGCCCAAGGCCACACAGCTAGGTAAGTGTCTGAGACTGGATTTGAACCCAGGTACTCCTGACTCCAGGGCCAGTGCTTTATCCACTGTGCCACCTAGCCTCCCTTTAGTCCCATGTATTCTTAAAAGAGAATCACTATGACTAACTTTAGGTTACCAAACAATCTTAACATTTTGGGGAATCCCACTTCCACAACATAGCATTATCATGACCATTGAACCATAAGACTTCTCCCAGTAGCAAACAGAGATAGATAACCCCCTTTTCCATCGGACCTGCATTATTAGAGGCAGTTGGTGGTTCAGTGGATAGGATATTTGGCCTAGAGTTAGGAAAATCTGAATTCTAAGATAGCTTTATATGCTTATTAGCTGTGTCATCCATGATAAATCTGTCTGCCTCAATTTACTCATCTGCAAAATGTGAATAATAATAATAATAATAACAACCACCAGGGTCATGTAGTTAGTAAATGTCTAAGACTGGACTCAAACTCAGGCCTTCCTGACACTAGACCAAGTCCTGTTTTCACTGTACTACCTAGCAACTCTATTTTTATTCTGAGTTGGAAAAAACCACCACCAAAAACAAACAAAAAAGAAAATTATTGTCTCATTGCCTCTAAGTGGGGAGACTTGCAGCCACAATTACTCATCAGTTCTTCTGACCCTGACTAGCTTATCTCTTACCTATCAAACTTATCCATTTATATCTTTCTTGGAGGCACTAGGAAGCACAGATCTGAAAGTGTCATTCAATAAACTGCAGTGGTTCTCTATTACCTCCAAGATGAAATTTTAAAAATCTTTTCTTCAGTCTTCAAAATCCTTTACAACCTGTTTCTTCTCCCCATCTTTCCAGTTTTCTTACATCTTTTCCCTTATAAATATTCTTTGATCCACTGACACTTTTCCTACAACATGAAATCACTTTCTCAGCTCCAGGTATTTTCACTGGTTTCCTCCCAAACTGTCTTCAAATCTCAATACAATCCCATTTTCTACAGGAACCCTTTCCAGATCCCTCCCCTTAATTTTAGTGACTTCCTTCTCTCAATTATCTCCAATTGATACTACATTTAAGTTTGGTTGTACAGTTGTTTGATGTTATATCCCCTCTTAGACACTGAGCAATTTGAGAGCAAAGACTGTCTTTTGCATTTTTTGGATCCCCAATACTTAAATGTCTTGCATGTGGTGTTTATTAATATGCATTAATTGACTCTTCTACCAACTTGTATGACCTCAAACAAATCATGTAACTTCTCTAGATCTGTTTCTTCATGTGTAAGATGGAAGGAGTTTCATTAGAAAATCATTGAAGTCCCTTCTAAGTGTGAATGTATAATCTTCTCTCTTATGCCTTCCTCAGATCTGTTTCTCCTGTATAAACGTTTCCTTCTTTAATTATGCACTTCACTAATGATCTTTTTCAGGACTTCAAGAAGCCCTCTATGTCTCTGCTCTACCTTCTCTGATCACTCTCTCCTCTTGTTTTTCTTCATTCTTTGGATCTATTCCATATCATACTATATTATGTATAACTTGCTTTTAGTCCCTTGTTGAGCATAAGTCTCATCTTTCCAAGCAGGCTGTAAAATGTTTAATAAACTCTTGTTGAATGAATGACTGGACATTCTCTCAATCTCTTAGAAGCAATCTTCATGGGTCCCCACAGGACATGCTTTCAGAGAAGTAGAAGGGGTTGAGATCTGGCTTCCCTCAAGTCCCTGGCTGGAAAAAATAGATGAATTACTGTGTTCCTGTGTGGAAAATGGAGCCCATTGCAAAGGGCATGGGTATCAAGCAAGTCAGTTTGTGCTCCCTCTGATATCTTGATGTTTTGAACTCTTATATTCAGAAGACAGCATCCTGGAGTAAGCTATCAATTCAAATGGAAATATATTAGGGCTGGTGGTGCAAAGGAAGGAAACTACAGTTTTCATTCTCTCTCTCTCTCTCTCTCTCTCTCTCTCTCTCTCTCTCTCTCTGTCCATCTGTTTTCTGTCTCTGCCTGTCTCTCTCTCTCTGTCTCTTTGTCTCTGTCTATCTCTTACTCTTTCTGTCTCTCTGTCTCTGTTGATCTATCTCCATCTATCTGTCCATCTGTCTCTTTCTCTCTCTCTCCTCTTTCTTTCTCTGTCTTATACACACACTTACCCATAATAATAATAATAATAATAAATTGCATCAGATACTGAAGGTAAGGAAGATAATAGCCTGAACTTTCACTCATATTGATGAGAGTGAAGTTATTCAGATTATGTGATCATGTGTAGTGCAGTTATGCCATGGATAAAATGCAGGATGTGGAGTCCAAGAAACCTTATCTGTAACCATTTATTGATGTATGAACATGGGCAATTAGCCTTACCTGTCTGTGCTTCAGTCTCCTCATATGTGAGATGGAGATCATATCCCTTGTAGTACCTTTGACACATAATTGTTGTATACAGTATGGTGGAAAGAACCCTGACTTTGGAGTCAGAGAAGCTACTTCTGACACTAAACTTTGTGACCCTAGACAAGTCATTTTCTATCTTTGGGTCTTAGTTTCCTCTTCTATGAAATAGACTAGAGGTAAGGAAGGAAAAGAAATAATAGCACCTACTCAGTCTCAGATGCTGTGCTAAATCTCTTACAAATATTATCTCATTAGATGCTCATAAAAACCCTGGTAAATTAGGTTCATTATTGTTCCCATTTTAAAGTTGAAGAAACTGAGGTAGACAGAGGGTAAGTGATTTGTTCAGGGTCACACATTTGGTTAGTATTTGAGGCTAGATTTGAGTTCATGTCTTCGTGACTCCAATCAAAACATTTTATAGTTCTAGTGCTTCCTAGCTGCCTCAGATGCTGTCTAAAGTACTAAGGATTAATTAAATACATTAATATATAAAAAGCCCTTTGTAAACCTTAACGAGTTACACAAATAGCATTTTTGTTTGTTATTGTTATCCCTATTATCTTGTTCTTGTCTTTTTTGACAGTATTCGGATAGAAATAATCTTGGGACAAGTTGCGATCCAGCTTTAGTCCTTTTTATATTTAACGTTGTGCAATTACACAAACAGATAAAATAACTGCTATCTATAGTTTAATAAAAATATTGGGACGCAAGTTCATTTTCTGTATGCTCACTGAAAGCATCCTTAGTACAGCTTCAGTAGCAAATAGGAGTGCTATTTACCTCATCCTTTGATTGTTTTTTTCTGCTTGGTTTCTATATTTAGAAAGCTTTTTCTCCCACACAGCATGAAGATTATGAGTATTTGGTATTGCAACAACTATTAAAAACATCGTTCTTAAGTCTCTATGGCTCAAGGTTATGTTTCAATGATTTGAGGGTAACAGTTAAGACTATAAAAAAGCTTGAACCCCAGAACAGTCCATTTGACCTGGGACAAGGTACTATCCTGTTATTTTTCATATTTAATATTATGCAATCTTTTGTACAGGTGGGTAAAATAATGACTTTTCATGGATGATTGATGGGCAGCTAGGTAGTGCAGTAGAGAGAGTAATGGATCTAGAGTCAGGCAGAACTGTGTTTATATCTGGCCTCAGACACATACTAGCTGTGAGATCCTGGGCAAGTCATTTAAAACTGCCTCAATTTCCTCATCTGTGAAATGAGCTAGAGAATAAAATGTCAAGCTACTATAGTATTTCTGCCAAGAAAACTCAGGATGAAATTAAAAAGAGTCAGATATGGAAAGGAAATCAGACCACAAAACGATCAAAAGTGGGTGTTGTAAAATTACAAAAATCAAACCTGGTCCTAAGAAGAGATAGGAATAGACATACCCACCTCACTCCTTTACAAAGGTAGATGGCCCACAAGTGTTGTATATTACACATATTTTCAGGTTTATTTGATGTGTTGATTAGTTATACTGTTTCTTTTTGTCTTTAAAAATGTTATTTGAAAAGACTAAATACTAACAGCAATAACAGCAAAAGATTATTAAAAGTTTTGGGAAGTAAATTCATTCTATGTAGCCTCTCTGAAAGGATCCACATCTAACTCCAGTAGCCCACAGGGCTAGAGGGAGAATTTGTTAATTATTCTGCTCCTATAGAATTTTGATCTTTGTAGGTGTCTTCAATTTGAAAATCTTTCATTGCATGTGACTTGATTACTTGATTACTATTTGACTTGTCAACCTCTATAAAAATTGTTCTTAAATATTTTATGGATTAATATAATATCTAAGCATTTGTAGACAATAGTTACATCTATTGTGACATAATTTGGTTTTTGAATGCTGAATGAAATTGGGGGCCTATATCTGTAGCATGGGTACTTATCATCATAAGCTTATGAAGTATTATTCTAGCCTCTTGACTTTATGTCATAACAAGTATTTACTATTATATTTTGTTATAATTATTATTTTAAACTCTCTTTAATAGAGTTCAAATAGAAATAGTCTAAGGACAAGCCAGTATCTTGCTGGTATTTTTTTATATTGATTATCCTGTGAATAGTCATGCAAGTGAATAAAATGACTGCTTTGAGAAATTCAGCAAAAGTATTAAAATATTTGAGCTCATCTTCCATAGACTCAATGAAAGAATTTTCAGCACAATTCCAAAAGCAAAAAAGAATGCTATTCTCCAAATAGCATTTTATTTTCCAAAGATTTCAATTTCTTCAGCTCTTTATAGTTTAATTTTTTAGTCCATGTTTGAAGATTATGAATATTTTCTATGGTGATTCCTATTTTTTTAAAAAAGTTATTGAATTTTTATCTCTTAGTATTATGTTTAGACAGTTCTTGGCAGGTGAGCTTTCACTCTATCTTGCCCCAAACCAGTCTATGATGACATTTCTCACTATCTCTATGACACTTCCCCGTCATCTCCATACCATGCCTCTCCTCCCACCCTCAACTCAATGAACCTGTGGATGACTACTTATTACAGAAGCTACAGAGAGAATTCTTCCTCAGATATGGTTTGGACTAGGTGACTTCTGAGGTTCCTTTAGTCCTTTAGTCCTTAGAAATTCCAAGATTCTGCAGCTACGTGGTTCAGTGAATAGAGCTCCAGTCCTGGAGTCAGGAGGACCTGAGTTCAAATTTGACCTCAGACACTTAATAATTATCCAGTTGTATGACCTTGGGCAAGTCACTTAACCCATTGCCTAAAATAAATAAAATTTTAAAAAAAGAAATTCCAAGATTCTCACTTGACTAGACCTGGTTGAGGGTGTCAATTTTACCTAGCTCACTTAGTTACATTATTTTGGGGGAATTGGGCAGGGAATAGCTAATTGAAGCAAAAGAGAGATTGGAATTGTAATGGGGATTTATAGTATGGTTTCAATTTTGAGGCATTATTCTATAGTTCCCAATTCCTTAATAAGAAACCAAGACCCAGAAGAAGTGGGTAGAATAGATTTATTTTCTGTGTCATACATACAGACAAAGATACACATACAGGGCTATTTATCTATTGTTGGTGTCCATCTTCATCTAACTCTTATCTGTGGCTCCAAGAAGATGTTGGTAGGCATAGTCTCCACACCTCAGTTAAAATCATATTTGACAGGTTAAACCAGGCTGAAGGTATCTGATGGTCTCAAGCCCATCGGAGAGTTAGGGGGATGCCTACCTGTAGAGAGCACACTGGGCTTAGTCAGGAAGACTCATCTTTAGGTCTAAGACACTTCTTAGCTCTGTGATCCTAAGCAAGCTGTTGAACCCTTTTCCCTCAATTTTCTCACCTGTAGAATGAGAAAGAAGTGGAAAACCTTCTTAGTATCTTTGCCAAAAAAAAAACCCAAAACCAAATGGGGTCACAAAGAGCTGTAATGACAGAAAGTCTTCTGGCAGAATTAGACTAGAAGAATTCAGTTTCAGTGGTCATGAAGGCATCTGAAGGCAGGCAGTGTGGAGAGCTTAGAGCTTGGTTGAACATTGAAGACACCCAAAGTCATCCATTATATCCCAGGCTATCACATTTGCCACTTCTACTTAAGATGACTGAAAAGAGAGAGTGGGTCCTGATGACTTCGTGCAACTCTGCCTCACTTAAATTCAATTCACTGGCAAGTCAAGGCATTACCCTGTGATGTTATAGACACATACATATATAAACATAGATAAGTATATATGTGTATAAACATACATATATGCATATTCATGTATATATATATCCCTCTATCTACCCAACCATCCATCTATCTCTTTATGCATACATTCATATATTTTGGAAATTTTCCTCATTTCACGCCTTACTCTACTTTACTTTGGGACTTCTGTGAGTAACTTCTCCCTACCACTCCCCTTTTTTAGCTTCCTTTTGTGTGCTGTTTTTCCTAATGAGAATGTAAGTTCCTTGAGGAGACTCTTTTTTCTTATTTGTATCCCCAATTCTATGTACATTATGTATCATTTGAAAGGCACTAAATAAAGATTTATTGACTATTGATAGTCAAATTTCAATAATATTATACTTAGTATTATAATAATACTTCAATACCTACAGTTCATGGACAGCTTGTTGTCAAATTAGAGAGTACACTGGGCTTAATCAGGAAGACTCATCTTTAGGTCTGAGATACTTCTTAGCTTTGTGATCCTGAGCAAGTGGTTGAACCCTTTTTGCCTCAATTTTCTCAGCTGTAGAATGAGAAAAAAGTGACAAACCTTCCTAGTATCTTTGACAAAAAATAAAAACCCAAATAGGGTCACAAAGAGCTGGAATGACAGAAACAACTCAACAACAACAAAAAAGCAAAAAAGTTCATTTTAATTTTCTTTGTAATCATATGCATTTTATTTTATGCATTTAAAATACTATTTTAACAAGACATTCATAGGTTCCAAGAGATTGCCAAAAGGGTTCATGACAAAAAAAGGTTAAGAATTTCTGCTCTATTCCCCAGTGTTCCCTGTGGGAAGAAAAATTAGGGCAGCTGGTGCCATATGGTAATTGCTGGGACCCTTCTAGCTGATTGTCTTGTCATCACTCTGATAGGAATAAAAAAAAGAGAGAATTCATTTACAGGGTTTTGGGTGCTGAGGACAAGGGTGAGGGTAGATGGAAGCTACATTCATTGGAAGGCTTGCTCAGAAATGCTAACAGGAAATCAAAACCTCTTCTGGAACCTGGAGAAACTGGTGGTTATAGAGGCTATTCCAAGAAGCTCATTCCAAAGAGATGAGCCCTTAAGGAAAAGCTCAATTGTAAGTAACGCTCAGATTTCCAATGCTGTGCCAAGGGCCTGTAAAAAGCTCTTGGGCTCCATGCCACCCACCCTCTGACCTGAAGATAGGAGATTGCTGGCACAGCATGCCCACCTTCTTGTGAAGGTGCCAGGATTATTTTCTTCACTGACCAGCTTCCCATTTTCTATTTTGGCAAAAAAGTCCAGATGAAGGAGGTCAGCAAAGGATACTTATTTCCTTTTCTCATACCCGTGAGTGCCAGCCCCAGCTATCATGTTATCAGAATGCTACAAACTGATAATAGAGGAAGGAGATCAGGAAGTGTGACTTTAACATTCATTTGCCCTGGCACCCATATTCATCTAACTAACAATTCTCTTTAAGGCCTCTAATACTGAAAGTTGTAACAAAATATGACTAGATTCATTTATTATGCTTTTCCCACCCCCATAAAAGACTAAGACAAAAATGTCTTTTCTTAAGTTGTAGAATGAGAGTTACTTCTGAATATACAACTATCAGGGAGAAGGCTTGTCCACAAGAGAGGATCTATGGAGGGGAATAAGGTTCAACAGCAGAGGGAAGGAGACAGGGAGGCAAATAAGAAAACCACAGGCAGAACAAAAAGATAAAGTATAAGGGGAGAAGGGGAATACAGGGTGAAGAAGGAGAGAAAAAGGATGAAAAGGAAGGAGAAAGAAGGAAGGGGGAGAGAGGAAAAAAAGAGGACACTAAAAGATAAAGAAGGGGTAGGAATGGTCAAAGGGGCACTAGGGAGATCCCTGCTCAGTGATTAGTAAGAGGGTGCTTCCCCTTTCCTGGCTCAGGAAGTGGGGCTCACTTTTCATACACTCCAACCTCACACACCCCTCTCCTCCACTACGGGATGTTTTTTTTCCCTCAGCCTCAAGACTGCTTTCCTGTTTGAGGAAATTGGAGGTGACTTGTGACCAAGGCCCCCAGGGCACCCAGGCTCCCTAGATACTGCCCCTTCCTCATGCCTGGCACCTCCTTGCATAGCTGGAAAGAGGACGGATGGGCCACCCTAGCTTTCTTTATCCTTTCAGATCTAATTTATGCATAGCTTTTCTCATATTTGCAAAACATAAAAAAACCCTTAAAACTAAGAGGCTGTTTTCCATTTCAGAGGTGGGTTGTGCTGCTGCCACGCGCACACGCATATATTTGAACAAGTTTGATTCAGTGTAGCTGACACAAAAACCACTTAGTTGTTTCTCCTACATCATCCTAAGTTAATACTCTTGACAGGCTGCGGGAGGCTTTTCAGCAATTTTTCTATTTCAGCTTTTTTTTTTCCCTGCTGCTGCTGCTGCCTCTCCCCCCTTCTTGCTCTCTTCCCTCGCTGTAAAACCTGCGTTCGTTGTGGGAAAGCAGACCAAACCTTTGCACTTTATATCCTTTACCTCTTCAGTCCCAAATTGAAAGGCTAGCTGGAGTCCAAAATGGGGGGAGGGCACCCAGTTTCCTTGGGCTTACAGTTACATTTGCAGTTGATACAGAGGGATTTCACTGTTCCAGAAAGATAAGAAGCTCTAGCTGCAGGCTCCCTTCATCCCATAACTGAGTTATCCAGGGTGTGGCTGGTGAACACTGGGCTCCGAAGCCAATCTTCTCTAGCTGTTTGCTCCCAGCTTGGCTTCCTCTTTTGCTCTGAATTTGGGGAGGAGAAGAGAGAGGAGTGGAGGTGTGTGCCTAGACCCCCCCCCCCCAACCCAGCTTGCAAACAGAATCACAGACTATAATTTTACTGATTAAAAAAAAAATAAATGAAGTCCAGAGAAGGGAATCAATGTGTTCGGTCTCTCAGATATTTAAGGACAATCAAGATTAAGATTCAGGTCAACTTGCAGTCAACTTATTAAAAAAAAAAAGATGAGGTCCAGATGAGGTTCAGGAACCAGTATATTCAGTCTCACAGAGATTTAGGGACAGTCAAGACTAAAACTCAGGTTTTAGGTTTCCTGGCTCCTGTCTGGTATTGAGTTAGTTTTTATGGGGGTTGTTTTTATTTAATCAGTTGGTACTTAAAAAAAGACTTAATACTCTCATAAAAGTACAAGTCTTATAATTTAACACATGACCACAATGAGTAAAGGTGACAAGATGGCATCCTGCCTGACCAGCTTCAGGCTCTCTTGCAGGATTTACTTAAGATTATACACTTAGACCTTAGAGATTATCTAGTCCACCCCTGTCATTTTACAGATGAAAAATCTTGGGCCTGAAGAGTTTTAATGATTTGCATCAGATCACACAGAGTTAGGATTCAAACTCAAGTCTCTTTATTTCACATCCAATATTCTTTCTACTAGCTTCAAAAATCCCCTGCCTGAGTAGACAAGTTGGGGGCGGAGAGAAGTACCCACTGCTATTTGCCACAGCTGCATCCTCTAGGATGGTCTTTCCAGCCCTTCCTCCAATCTTCCTATCCAAATCTCAGTCTATCAAATCTGCTGCTCCAGCCTCCAGCTGTCTTGGTAAAATGCCTACATCTCTGTCCCCCTTCCCCCTCCTCCTTCCTCCCTCCATCTGCAAGCTGACCTTTTATCTTCATCTCTTTTCTCAGCTTCTTCCTCTTTCCTCTTATCCCACCAGAGCATCCTCTCACTCACCCTCCCAAAAGAAAGTCGTCTAAGTGTACATGTTCTCATCTCACCCCCTTCTCTATTTGCCAGCAGGGGGAAACCTGACTGCAGTCAAAAGCCTCTGATGGTGGGGGAGGGAGAGAGGCGGAAAGGGGGAAGGTGTCTGGCTAACCTTGCACAAGAAGGGAGTTATTTAAAGCCCAAACTTCTCTGCTTGCTGGCATTGTCTCTCCAGACAAGAAAGAAACCTTAAGAGGCAGGGTAGGGAAGAAAACACTGGACAGCGGTGAAGGAGTTTTTAAAGAAGGCTCACAGAGATGGCAACCCCAGTCTTTTGCAAAACACATGCACACAGAAATTGAAATTTAGGGGACCAGGTCCAAGATTGACTTTTGGTTCAGGATTCTTTCTCCAAGTGGAACAACTATGGATAGCCCCTTCATATCCACACTCCTCTTATCTTTGATATCTTGCTCCCTCCTTCTGACCCCCTCTACTCTCCTAGGTCTTCCTCTCAATCAAGTATAAATTGTGATTTCATTGGGCTAAAGAAATCCCTGTTCACCTACCCAGAGGGGCCAACAGATAGGCACCTGGTCTTCAAACCAAAAACAGTTGGTAGTGGGCACTATTAGGTTAAAGACTTGTGCAATTTTACAATTCAGTATATCAGAGTTAAAACTTGAACTCAGGACTTTCTGCCTCTGAGATCTTGGTTCTCTATCTTTAGGTCAAACTCCTTTCAGTTTTTCCTCCTCAAAACATTTTTCCTGAGACAGAGTAGCCCTCTAGGAATATTTAATTTTTAGATATTCATGTTTTTTTAGGTTTTTGCAAGACAATGGGGTTAAATGACTTGCTCAAGGTCACACAACTAGGTACTTAGTAAGTATCTGAGGCAGGATTTGAACTCAGGTCCTCCTGACTCCAGGGCCAGTGCCCTATTCACTGTGCCACCTAGCTGTCCCCAACATTTCATTTTTAATAAGAGATTGACCTATCCCCAAAACTTTCAAGGATACATTAATGAGAATACTGCATTTAGTGTTTGTTTTATCATTATCTAATTTTGCAAAGTTTTGTGTAAGTCATTTCCTAGGCTTCAGTTTGTTCATCTGTAAAATCCAAGTTTGATGGATGAGTTCTAAGGTTCTTTCTGATCCTAAAAGAATAAAATCTATAAATTATTTTTAATAATGGAATTATAGGTAATAAGGAAGGAAATAGAAAGTATTCCTGGGTAGAAGACTTTCCAGGCATTCTTGAATTATATCTATAGGTAGCCATATTATCTATTCCCCCCACCCCTTCTCCGCAATGCTAACCAGCCCCACAGATTTGACTCTTGAATGAGGGGAGGAGGAGAGGTCTATATTGCTTCCATATGCACAGAGAAATGAGTGTACGAGAGAAGTATCACTGGATAACAAGATTGAAACAACATTGAAAAGGTTATGGGGCATTTCCCATTGTGGCAAAAGTCATATCTCAGGTGAAAATTCTTCTGTCTACACCTCAATTACATACTTTTTTTTTTTAGGAAGCAATTGGATTAAGTGATTTATCCAAGGTTGCACAGCTTAAGTGTCAAAAGTCTGAATTCAGATTTCAATTCAGGCCCTCCTGACTCCAGGGTCAACCCTCTATACATTTTGCTACCTAAACTGCCCCTCTTGTATTTTCTTGACTCACAACTATTTCTGCCCAAAACTGCAAAATTCTAACACAAATAGAATCAGAATATAGATAGAAAAACAAAACAAAGCAACAGTCAACCTAGTTTTTCCCCTGAGGCAGGAGTATCCTGCCCAATACTAAGTAAGATGGCTGCCAGAAGGGATCTTATTGTGGATCCTTTTCTGAAATTATGTTATCTCACTACGGAATTAAACCCCTCCTAATTCTTAAACCCAAGGACAGGTCAGAATCCAAGTTTCCTCCCTTTCATAGTCTTAAACTTTGCTCTGGCAATTAGCTCTGCAACCTGCTATGTCTACCACTATGCAGATGCTGATGGTTTTGGCATCCATGCTCTCTTTCTTTTTTATCTCTGCCCACATACACAGACACACACACACACACACACACACACACACACACACACACAGACACACACACACATATACACATACACTAAATCCCATGAGTTGAAGAGTTGATTTCACAGAAACTCAGAACCCATCTACTCTAAATCACACCTGAACAAGAAATTCCCTTTACAATAGGTCTATGGTGAATGGCATCTTGACTTGAAGAGTTCCACGCCTTACTAAGGCAGTCCATGACACTTGTTAGGAAATTTTTCCTTATTTCAAGCCTGAATTTGCCTCTACACCTTCTACCTTTTTTTTCTCTCATTCTGTCTTCTAAGGCAACTTCCTTGAAGAGAGACCACAGATCCACTGCCTCTTCTTCCTGCTAAGCAATCCAGGTCCTTCAGTTCTCAGTCTTTCTGTTATATATCCAGAACAGGTGCTAAATTCTGGAGATGCAAATACAAAAACAACAGAATAGGTGCTAAATTCTGGAGATGCAAATACAAAAACAATAATCTCTGAGCACAAGGTGGATAACTGAAAAGAAGTAAAGCTGGGTCAGAAACTAAGAGATGACTTTTTGGGGTGGAGAATCAAATTCTTTACTTTCCAATACCTTCCCATTATTATTATTACACAGTTATCTCTTTCAATCACACTCTGTGATACAGACAAAACCTATCCCTTAACTCAAGATTTCTTCCATATTTGAAATGAATTCCGTCTCAAATCTCCATCTATTAGAATTCCTAGTTATCTTCCAGGCTCAGGGAAAACATGACCTTCTAGATGAAGTCTTTACTGATTTTTCAAGGTATTAATGCCTTACCTGTCCTCCCTACCTCCCTCCCTACAACTAAATTTTGTCTGTGTGTGTCTGTGTGTGTGTGTTTGTGTATGTGTATACATATAAATGTATATATACACACATATTTTCTTCCTAATAGAATGAAGGTATTTTTTTAATCAAAGCTTTTAGGTAGTTCTTATATTATCTCTCAATAGATTTTCAGGTGAGTTGTTTTCCCTATTAGAAAATTAGCATTTTTCTATTTTTTTTGACTCTTGACTTTGTTTAATTGTTTTTTTGAAGTCTCAAGGAGTCAATTTTCACTTGACCAATTCTAACTTTTAAAGAGTTATTTACATGAAAACATTTTGTATCTCTCTTTCTTTTTGATGTAAGGAAGTATTTTCTTCAGGATTTTTCATGCTTCTTTTTACAAAGTTGTTAATCCTCTTTTCATATTTTTTCATTGTTCTCATTTCTTTTCCCAAATTTTCCTCTACCATTCTTAATTTTAGAAATAATTTTTACTTTTTTTCAGTTCTTCATGGAATTCTTGTTGAGCTATTTTCAACCCACATTTTTCTTTGAGGTTTTGCTTATTATTGTTTTCAAGGCATTATTTTCTTCTGAGTTGTGCCTTGAACTTCACTGTCACCATCTTTGCTTCAGGACTTTTTCTTGTTGCTATTAGATTATTTTTCCAAACTATTTCTTGACTTCAGACTTTGTGTTAGACCTGGGTTCTGTTCACTTCTGAGTGGGAGGAGTAACTCTACCAAGCTTCATGTGAACTGCTATTTCTATAGCCAGGTCTGGGAGCCTAAAAGTTTTTGATTCTTCCAAAGTGCTATAATCTGAGGTGTGCAGTATAGTAACTGCCCTCCTGGTCTGTATTTTGCTTCTTACTCAAGAAAAGAACCTGCTCCCCAGCATCCATTTCTTTTCACCATGAAACTGTGACAAAGAACTGGGTACTGGCCAATGAAGCTGCCATCACCCAAATCTATGCTCATTGTTAACTTAGACATTCACCTGGTATCTCTTTTCTGACCAAGGATTCCATCTCCATAACCTGCACATTGAATGTTCGTGGACATTCATTGAATGTCCACCACCTCCCCTGATGCCCCTCCCACCCTACTTATGGTAGGCTGCTTTTGCTCTCTTCCTAAGTTTCCCTGGGCTGGAAAAATGTTTTACTGAGATATTTTGTTGGCTCTCCTACTCAAAATTAGGTCTGATGAACTTTTACAAAAGTTATTTAGAGAGGTACTTTGGGATAGCTCCGAAAAATTGTGGATTTCACTCTTCCCTATTCAGAATATAAACTCCTTGAGGTCAGGGACTGACCTTTGTTTTTTTGCTTTTGTTTGTTTGTTTGTTTGTTTGTTTGTTTTACATCCAGAATACCTAATACAGTCCTGGAAGCACCAAAGACACTTAGTAAGTCTTTTTTTCTTTATCTAGACAGAAGGTTTGAAGAACCTTCAGGCAGTGACTCTCTGATCCCAAGATGACTAACACTGCAAAGAAATCAAGATGTTGCCAATGAAAATCAAGAGGAAATTTTAATAATTTAAATCCAACCAGATTGTGCTGGTCAATTAACTTTAAAATATTCTGATTTAATACTCTTATTATTTAGGAATTTACTATTTTCTATGCAAATATAGTGCAAATTCATTATGAGTGAGTAGTCTTACACAGTAGCTATTTATTTAATAGTCTATGCTCAGCTGTTAATTAATATGCTCAGCTATTAACTCTATCAATCAGCACATTTTCATTAAGTACCTACTGTGTGCAAAGGCTCTTATTGACCACTTTGGGAGATAAAATTTCAAATAAGGAATACTTCCACCTAGTAGTCATAGAGCAAATATCAAAAATTAATTCTTTATTATCTTGCTTTAATAGAAAGAGTCTCAAAAGAGTGACAGGAGAGTTCTACTATTCTGTTCCTGGTGAAATCACATCTGTTCACTTTTGGGCAACAGGGTGAATATTTAGAAAGGGGGTCGAGAACCTAAAATGCACACAGAGGAGTAAGTATGGTGAGTTTCATGATAACAATAGCTAATAGTTATATATTGATTTAAATTTTGTAAAGGGTTTTATTTTTTATTTCAGTGGTTACTTACCACCACACTGTAAGGTAGGTGCTATTATTGTCCTATTTAATAGATGAATACAGGACCAATATTAGATTTATGGCAGATCAAAAGAAAAACTTGGTTTCGGGCTGACTTGGGTTCCAGGGATAAGATAGGGCAATCATACAGCCACAGGAAAGGATTCTGAGTATACAAGAACACACACACAAAACACACACACACACACACACACACACACACACACACTCCTAAGCCCTGGAAAAAGTCAAAGTGTGTCCTACAGAAGTTTCAGAATAAGATAGATTTAGACATAAATAGTGATGGTACATATGAAAATATAAGAATTGGGAGAATTAAGAGAGAGTCTTACTGGGACTTGGAGACTCAAGTAATTCCACAAGTGGTGAGATGGAGCAAAAATTCTCTGGGTACTTCAGCTATTATCAGTATTCTTCTATGACCCTGTTATAGAATTATAAATTTAGAGCTAGATGGGGCTGTAGACATCATGTAGTTGAATTCTTTCACTTTACAGATGAGGAAACTGAGGTTCAGAGAAAGAGGTTAATTGATTTGTTCAGAGTCACTCAATTTGTAAAAATATGGGGTAGGAATTAAAATCCAAGTCTTACTGACTTCAGGGTTAAAACTCTTTAAGACCTCACCTCTAGCTACCTCTTTAAACAATTAGCAAGGACCTCCCAAAGAATTGTGTTGGCAATAAGGCTTCTCTTTTCTCTCCCGATACCTACCACATTTTCTATTTCTCTACTTTTGCTCCTGCACTTCCTTCAACTTAAAATATCTTTCCTCCTCACAGAAATGGGTTGGAACAGTAGGGTCTTAGCAAGAAGTCTAGGGATATAGTGCATTTCCAGACCTTATGTGATCAATAGACTCAAAGGAGTCTGAAGCTCTGTCTTTGCAGGTACCAAGATTGAGGGTTTTCTGCTTCCATTAAATTTGACTAATAGGTAATCATTTCATAATGACTTGACTTTCACTCATGCACTGCAAATATTGGTGGAAGAGAAGTTTATTCAGGTGTCCCTCAAATGTACACATTTGGATCTCAGTACTGGAGGATTTGAAGCTGAAACTTAATAGCTTAGGTGAGAATTACCCCCTCAAGAAAGGATTTCAGGACTCCAAAAAAAAAGGCTGTATAAAGAAATAACTTAATGTTGGAAGGAAGGCAGCTCTCACAGCTGAGCCCCAGTCTTTTCTTCGTGGAAGTCTCTCAGTTCAGGGATTCTTAAACTGGGGGTTGTGAAGTTGCTTCTAAAATAATTTGATAACTATATTGGGATAATTGTTTTTTGTAATCCTATTTATTTTATTCCTTTATAAGCATAATCCTGAGAAGGGGTGCACAGGTTTCACCAGATTGACTTCCAGAGGGCTCCATGACTTATAAAGGCCTATAGAATCCTTATTCTGTCTTTATTCTAATCTAGACCATCATGATTTTTATCTCCTTGAGCTTTGCTGCCACCATCTTTGACTGGCCTTTAGGGCATTTAGATGCCTCAAATCCCCTTGACCTGAACAAGATTGAAAACACGGGCTTTTTTTCCTTAATGGTAAACAGATATTATAGTGTTAACTTCACTGCAGAATTATTGAGGAAAGTTAAATGTTTGGGATATTCCAGGAGAAATAACATCTTGAATAAGAGGGTTGGCTGAGTCCTTTTCAGGGATGCTCATCCACCCCTAATGTTTTACCTTTCATCCAACTCACACCTATGGTACCAAGAAGCTTATACCAAGTATATGCAGTGGCCACACCCAGTAAAATGGGGGGAGGGAAAACAGTGCTCCTTGAACTTGTTGGTGAAGTAGTGGGATGCCTATCCCAAGCCTGGGAAGAATTCCCCTGTCAGAATGAGAAAACAAACACAGTTTGTGCCAATGGCCATGAAGGCAGCTTTGCAAAGCCCTTAGAGCTTGGTCAGATATAAGAGATGCCAAGATTACCCACTGCATTCCAGCCCATTGCCAGTCATCTTGATTTTTGTGTTGCTATTGGACTTCAGTGATTCTAGAAGAAAGAGTGAGGTTGATGACTTTGTGCAGTTCTGACTCACTTAAATTCAATTCACTTCTAAGTGAAAACATCACCCATAGAGTCATTGATGCTCTTCAAAAAGAAAGGACTTGGGGTGGCTAGGTGGCACAGTGGATAGAGCACTGGCCCTGGAGTCAGGAGTATCTGAGTACAAATCTGGCCTCAGACAATTAATAATTGTCTAGCTGTGTGGCTTTGGGCAAGCCACTTAACCCCATTTGCCTTGCAAAAACCTAAAAAAAAACCAAACAACCCAAACAATGAAAAAAAATAAGAAAACCAAATAAAATCAGTTATAAAAATTTGAAATGGCAGAGTTTACGGTGATATCAAGATAGTCTTTCTTTTAACCACCTCTTATTTTTTTATAGATCCCACACAACACTCCTTATTGATTGTAGGGTTACCTTCATGATTCTTCATTCCTCACCCATTATGCATCCTCTTTAGTTCTAAAAGGGCATCCATTTTTCCTATCATTTTATATCTCCTCCCCTTCTCTATCCACCAGTTGGGGAAAAGGATCCTTAAATTGTAGGTTAATTTTAGGATTAGAATATTTCCTATCATTCCCTCCAGATGAGTGTGTGTGTGTGTGTGTGTGTGTGTGTGTGTGTGTGTGTGTGTGTGTGTGTATGTGATAGTGCTTGTTTACAACTCCTGCTTGTCCCAATGATATCCTCAAAGATAATATAGGTGATGTCCAAACTTACAGGCTCATTTTGTAATATTTTTAGAAAAAATAGACCCTTGCTTTCCTTCTCTCAGAAAAAAATAATAGTAAAGAAAATTATTATTGTTGCTCATTATTATTACTATTGCTATCATTTTTGTAGTACTTTAAAGTTTGCAAAATATTTAAATGTATTAACTTATCCCAGATCACACTGGGAATGGCTCTAGGGCATTTAAATGTCTCTTCTCTCTAGTTTTAAATAATATTGTAAACATTATTTCTTCCTTAGTGGTACATATGGTATATTTAAAATTTACTTTTAACTCATTTGATACTCATGAAAATCCTGGGAAGTAGGTGTTATTATTATTCCCATTTATTAGAGGGAAACTGAAATTTAGAGGAGTTGTTTCTTACCAGGGTCACATAGCTATTAAGTTTCTGGAGCAGGATTTGAACTCAGGTCATCCTGACTCCAAGTCTAGCACATTCTTGATTATGACATCTAGCTACCTACCAAAATGGAAGTAAATTGAAGGACATTCAATATCTGCTCAAGTGATATTGTGATTGAATCGGGATTCCCCAATGCTAGGGATGAGGATAAGATTTTCTTCTTGCAACCTTACATTTCTCCATTTTTAGCCTAATCCTGCCTGGAACCTAAAAGGTTGCTTAAAGAATCACTAAAAGGGTAGGAAAAGAGAACTTTGGAATTCAGGAGGAATGAATCTACTCCAGGTGACTCAGAGAGTGGTGGATAATTCTGATGTTACACCAGTCCAGTACCCAGGGATTATTTTCTAATTTACAAACACAGTTATAGTCTATAGAAAATGAGTGATGAGCTCTCTGACTTTCACCAAATATACCATTCCTATGCTACTTATCAATACAAAAATTGATATTTTTAGTACTTGGTCTGACCCATGGTCAAATTACTGCGACCTTAATGTAAATACATTTTTTGTGGAATAGGAGGACCAATATGACTAAGAAATATCAAAGGTCTTATTATCCAAACCAGAGATATAGAGAAGTTAAATGATTTGTCCAAGGCCATAAAGACAGTGAGTAGCAGAATCAGGTTATAAACTTGGGTTCTATGACTCCAAAAGCAACATTCTTTCCACTGAACAACAGAAAAAAAAATCTGACAATAGACAGAGTAGATATGCCTTTCTTTGAAGGGAAGGAGGAAGGAAATAAGCATTTATGCAACAATTACTGAAAGTGTTAAATACTTTTAACAAATTTCATCTCATTTTATCCTCACAAAAACTATTGAAATTATTTTCTCCACTTTAAGATTGAGGAAACTTTAAAAAGAGGTAAAGTAATTTACCCAAGGTCATACAATTAGGAAGTATCTGAGACTGGATTTTTGAATACAGGTCTTCTTGCCTCGAGCCCAGAACTCTATCTACTGGCTGTCTTAGCTTCCGTAGAAAATGAAGGGTTATAAAGAACATCTGCTATATTTGAATTTTAGCTATATTGTGTGGTTTTATTTCACCCCCACCAATGCCTGTTCCTTGAGAATATTCCAACTGTAGGTCTCATCATCATGAAAATGAAAGTCAGCAAGAAGAAAATTTATGTTTGATATAAGAAAAAAAATTTTTTTGCAACAATTTTAGCTATCCAAAATTGAAATGGGCTGCCTGGAGAGACAACAAATCCCCCCTCACTAAAAGTCTTCAAAGATATGATGAGTTCTTGTAGGTTCATGAGTGGGTAAATCTTATTGGGATATGAATTGGACTCAATCCCCTTCCAACAGTGAGATTTCCTGATTCTGTGATTTGTGTCATCATCATCATCACCATCATCATTCTTCTCCTCCTCATCTTCATTATTATCACTCTCAACCCTCCTCATTATTCTCCTTCTCATCATCATCCTTCACAGAGGAGAGTCACGGTACTACAGGGATAACTTATTCTGGAGAGTATGTTCTCAGCCCCTGCAGGACTTGGGATGAACACTACCCACAAGAGAAGAATACCACAGTCATAGCTGGGTGTGATGACCTGTAGGAGGATGACAATGCAGTGATGTAGACAGACCTCAAAATAAGCCACAGAAGTGATAGTCTTCTTAGGGAGTAAGCACCAGGGAATAAACATTTGTTCCACTCATTGTCAGTTAGCATCCTTACACAGAGTTTCTTCCATCAGCATCCTTACACAGAGTTTCTTCCATCCTATACCATTTACAGCTTTGGCATTAGATAAGTTTTGAAAAAAACTTTTTGGTCTCCCTTTCCCTGCCTTAGTCTCCCTTATTTCCCCCCCTCTGGCCCCAGTTGTGCCACTATTTAGAGAAGCTTTTGAGTATTATGACACTTGAAACTTGACTTTTCACAAAATAAATTCCTGAGAACCATGGAAGGCAGGATTTTCTGACATTAAAAATATGTACACTTCTAAAAAGTCATATAAAAATGCCCCCTCTTCCTCCTTATCCCCACCCTACCACTGCAGGCAGCTGTTGGCCTTCTCTACATAGTCTGACTCTAGCTCTGGTTCACCCTGGCAGACTGTATTTGCTGGGAGCTCCTGCTATTTTAGCACTTGGCCTCTCTCTCCTGTTATCTTCCTCCCTCCCATTGCTCATTTGTTTTCAGCAGCTTCTCATTTCCCTGTGTTGGTTTAGTCTCAGCCCCAGACCCTGTCCAATATTTGTCTCCCTGCCTTGGCTATTTGCTCTCATTTCCATATGTTTAACATACATATTAGCTGCTTCCTCAGCTTGTCCTGTAGCTGCCATCACTTCTCTCCTCTGGGGGTTGGGTCCCAGAGTCACAAAGTGCCCTGATCCCTGGCTACCCTTCCCACATCCTATTCAAAAGGGGATTTGGAAGCAAGAGTCCAGAAAAGCTCTTTGATCTCTCTAACACAGGTGGTCAAGCCTATATGCCAGCTGCTTCTAACCTTTCTTCCCTTCTCCCATCATTTCCCTAGAGTTTCTCTAGGCAACTTAGTATTGATTGGTAGTTATTCAACAGCTATAATTGCTCTCTCATTAAGGACTCAAGGTGACTCTCCAATTAAAAGTCTTAAGCACAGATGTTTCAAACCTTCCTCAATTGTCCTCTTGATGACCTATCTGCCTATATCATCTGTTTTACCCGAGTTTATGCTCTAAGGTCCATCTATACAAACTTTACTGTCATCTATCTGCTTTTCTTCTCCAAGCCTTGGCATATGCCATTCTTTCCAATGAAAATTCCCTCCTGTCACTATGCTAAAATACATCCTTCCCTTTAAAGCGTTTTATAGTACATGCTTCTTCCAAGAAGCTTGCCTGTACAAATCACCAGCTCCAAACATCCTGATATAGTATTCTTACCTCTTTGTACTGGGGCAAAGTACTTCAAAATTTTAAATTATGCTATGATTTTTTTTTCCTTTAAGGGACTATATCTTGCAATTCTTATGGATCCCACTAGGTGATCCTGGTTTTGAAATGTTTTCTTAATCTCATCAACTAAATTAATGTACTGTTCACCATCAGTCTTGGGCCTGAGTTGTCAGACATAAAATTCACAGATTTCCATGCCAAACTACTTCTACAAAATACATCTCTACTAAACATACAAAAACAAGAAAATGCATTTTAATGAAACATCATTTTGTTGTTGTTTTTCAATCCTGTGAAATTCTTTATGACCACTTTTGGGGGTTTTCTTGGCAAAGATACTAGATTTGGTTTGCCATTTCCTCTTAATGTTAATAGATTGTGGTCTATAAGGGATGTTAGTTAGATAGCTCAGTGGATAGAGGAGGAGGTCTGGAATCAGTAATATTCATATTCATAAATTCAAATACTATCTTAAACACTTGAGGTCCCTGAATCTATGGCCTTCCTACATGGACAAGATTGTGTTTACTTAAAGCAATATCTGGGAAATAGTCTTTCTCCCCAAAACATATTTATTTTCTTATGTATTCGGTGTTGTTTTTTGTTCAATTTTATCTGACTCTTCATGACCCCATGAACTATTTTTTTCCATTGGATTTTCTTGACAAATATATTGAAGTTCTTTGCCATTTCCTTCTCCAGTGGATCATCTTTGGTCAGTTTTGTAGATGAACTACAAACTGTCCATCTTGGGTAGGCTTGCACCAAAGGGCTCATAGTTTCATTGAGCTACTCAAGTCCTTCCTCCAAAACAAGGCCCTGATTCAGGCAGGGCTTATATATTCATATATGTGTTTAGATAAATGTATTTTACATTATATATGTTATATATGTGTATTTAGGCATACATATATGTTGCTATAAATGCACTTATAAGAAATATAGAGTTGAATACATATATACAATTATGCACATATATTTACATACCATACACACACAAACATACATATCCCAAGTGCCAGGAAATTCCTTTTTCTCAGCTCCAGGGAGAGAAGTCTGGGAGGATTTCTCAAGAAGCCCATGTTTTATACTACTACTGGCATCCTAGATTAGCCCAGGGTCATAGTTTCACTCTGCTCCTAATTCAAAATTTGACCTTGTACTAGTCACTCAACCTTTGTCTCAATTCAGTCATGCATAAAATTGAGAGGATAAATCCTTTTCTATCTACTCTCAGGGTTAGGAAGTTTAATTAGGATTTTATACATGTATATATTACATGTGTATGCATGTATGCATGCACATATATTCTATATATATTGATTACATGTATGTACATGTGTGTATGTTTGTATTTTAGAGGGATTGACAGAGAGAGAGAGAGAGAGAGAGAGAGTTGACAAAATGCTTTCCAACCATCGGGTATTATGATCTTATTAGCTGACATTTGAGGGTGGCCCTGCTTGTAAAGGTATAAAGGACTCCAGAAAATCTTGACCTTATCCCCAATAATCACTTATACCTGCCAGATGTAGAATTCCCTAAGAGCGTCTCCCCCCTATCTATTCTATGAAGTTGCACAGACTTATCACTTCCATCTCAACAGCAGAGGAACCTGAGCTGACACCCACGGAGGCCACCAAGTATCCCAGGGACACAAACTAATTCAATGGTCTAAACAAAACTCAGATTTCCAGCTTTCATTGATTCATTTCATTGGAGCTGTGAGAAACCTTTGAGTCTAAGCTCTGTCATTGTATAGTTGAGGGGAATGACGTCCAGGGACCATTGAAGTCAATGGAATGTGAGCCTAGTGTAGAGTACTGTGGAGGAGGGAAGGGAAAACCCCAAACCAGGAATCCTTGATAGAAAAGAGGAGAAACAATGGGGATGCTTCTCTAGGGTATGACAGAATACCGTGCCTAGGCTACATGCACATCTATATTAGGAAGATTTTGCATTTTTATCTCAAGTGGTATAAAGGATCCCTCAGAGGTCCTTCCTCTCCTCCTGTTGTCTGTGCCTGGGAGGCAGGAGAGACAGGTTCTCCAGCCATCCAAGATCTCCACTGGAGTTGCTGATGCACTCCAACCCCTTCCTATCCTTTTCAGACAGGCTGCAATGACTGGGTTCTCTATTATGGCACTTTTTTAGGGTTTTCTTTTCCTCTTCTGCCAAGCATAAGACACAAAGAATCAAAAATCGATAATGGAAAAAAAAACAGTAAAAGAGAAGACAAACCAGTCAGTGAGTCTGCAGTTTAAATTAGAATACACTGGTTTAATGCTCCCGGAGACCAGCCTATTGTTTCTTATCAGATTTCCCCTCCATTGAGCAATTGTGAAGCCAGCCTGTCCGGAGGAATGACTTGTCATTCCGCTGGATGAACAAATACCATTGATTTTAATGTGCAAGAGGAAAACACACAGCGCCCAACATCTCCTGGCCCCTCGCTCGGCACCCGGGCTAGTCTCTGCCACTGCTCAGTGGAAAATCAACGCCCCATTTTGTTAAGTCTCGATGCAGAAAGCATTAAGCGGGCGGGGGCAGGCGAGGCTTCCTCAAGGAGGTCCGGGAAGGTGGCCAGCCAGGACTGGTCAAGGGAGGCTTCTAATGGGCTGGGAGCAAACAGCCGGAAAAAGAGGCCCAATCACAGGGAATATGCTGAGGAAAGGAGAAGCCTTGTTGGAGACTGCCTAGGTTTGGGAGATGGGTTGCATCTTAGGAGGACAAGTGCATCCTAGGGAGTTGGAGTTTGAGAAGGGACCAGATTTGGCTACTGGACTCAGTTGAGCTGTCAATTATAGACAGCAGCGGTCCTGGAGAAATCAGCCGGGATTCAATGATTGTGGAAGCAGCAGAGATAAACAAATGTGGGTTTATGTAGTCCGTGAGTCAGAGAACAGGTGAGCAGAAAAAATCAAGAAGGACCACAGACAATATCATAAATTTAAAGTTGGTGGCACTAGTTTGATCTATACCAACCTGAGACCCAGAAAAGTTAAATGGTTTGCATATGATCACATTGATAGAATATAGTAAGTGTTAGATTTGAACTCAGTTCCTCTGACTATAGTCCTTTGTACAACAGAGGACTATATCAAATTAGATGACCAAAGTCACTGAAGTAACAAAAGAACAAAATTTAAAAAAAACAGACCCCATAAAATTTTTAAAATGTTGAAATAATTTAACATTTATTCAGTGTTTTTTATTAGCAAATTTCCATGATGTAAAAATGGGAAAAATGGCACCCTTTCTTTAATACTGGACAAATTCAGCTGTTTGCAAATCAGGAAATGACTGATACTGGGCAGGAGCTATCCAGAGTTGAAGTTCATCTTGGAGAACAAGGACATGTTTGCAGCCTCAGGTGCAGTTCTGAAGAGTAAGTCAAGATATTCTCATTTGAAGCTTTGTAGTTTGTACTCTCATTTTCTTGCAGTCTTGTCCCAATTTTGTATCCTCTTCTCATATTTTGTTCATTGAATTTTTTGGAGTACTGAAAGACCTGTTGGATTTTGAATCAGAAGACCCAGTTTCAAATTACAACTATGCCAATTAATAGCTGTGTGATCTAAGGCAAATCATCTAACTTCATTGGACTTCAGTTTCTTATTTAAAAATGAGGGAAATGAACTAGATCACCAGCAAGGTCCTTTCAGTTCTCATATAATCTTTGGACTCCATAATAACACATTGCTGGCTTAGATCTCTGGATCTTTGTTCAAATATCTCAGGGATTGTTGCCCTGCCTTAGCTATTCTGCTAATGTTGCTAAAGGTTTTGGAACATGAACTACTTCAAGATACCTCTTCAATCCACCTTGTCCAGACCCTGCCAGAGAGAGCTTCAGTCCTTGGTCCTTATCCTGAACAGGACCAGGAGGAACCTCAAGGATCTTACTGACATTTGGGTGACATATAGAGACAGAACTGAAAACAAACAACAAACAAAAACAAAAAGAGGATAAGCAAGAGAATGGGAAAATAACTCTAGCAGGACTTTGTTGTTTGGTTTATTTAATTATTTCTGTTTATTTATTTATTTATTTATTTATTTTTTTTAATCTGGGTCTCCTTATTGTGTGGAGCTAGAAGAGCAAGGGACATTTACATCTCATTGCTGATTGTCATGAAAGATTTGACCTGCTTCATTTTTCTGACCTGGGTCAGTTTATCCATTTTTAGATATTCTGGTGGCCTCTATTAGTGCCAAACAGTCTAGACACCAGATTTAACTGTATTGCAGATTAGATACTCTGAGCTCAAGAGATCCACTACCTCAAATTCCCCAGTAATAGAAATAACAATCATGTGCCACTGTGTCCCACTACTAAGTATGTTATTATAGACTTAGCTGATTTCTATGTTGTTCTTACCCAGGAGAGAGTCAAACTTGAGTGCGGTTGGATGACTTCTCATACTATGTACCAACTCCTGGTTGACTGCCTAGTGAATGCAGGAGTTGAGGAAGGAGCTTCTTACTCCCTGTGGAGTCATTGTTGGTAACTTTCTTTTGCTACCACTCAAAATTATAAAGAATTTTCTTTCCCAGAAATACATGACCTTGTGAACATGGACTTTTTTTTAATGGATTTTCTGCAGTAACAGCACTAGCTTAGCACAATCAGTCAATTGGTGAGGGCACAAAAGATGTTACAGTAGAAGAAAATCTCAGGACACTAACTATGTACTTCAAGGATCCATGATTTCATCTATATGGGTCTTCCTTTTATGACACAGATCATAACCTGGCAATACTTCAGTATAGAGTTTTTATAAGATTCTATGGTCAAAAAATATCAAAAACTGATTCTCAGATAAAATAATCAGGTTATTCAAAAAGTCTTTAATGCTAGTATCTTCTTTTTGTTATCTCCAATTTATCCCACATTTATTTTGCTCATGCATAGGTATTTGCATGTTTTTCCCCCATTTAGACTGTGAGTCTTTGATAGAAGCTCTGCTTTATTTTTTTGCCTTTCTCTGCATCCCTCAAGGCTTAGTACAGTGTTTTTTACATAGAAGATGGTTAATAAATGCCATTTGGCTTGAGTTAATTTCCAGCTTTCTGGTGCTGGGACAGAACATAGTTTATTTCTAAGCTTATTTCAAAAATCTTTCCAGTATTGTAGGAATTTACCAGAACTAGTGTTTAGCCAGGGTTATCTTCAAACTATGATGAGCCATCAGAGTAGGATGATAGAGGAGAACTAATTAAATAAAGGTAGGACAGACATTTGGTGGGGTGGATGGAGCCAAGATGATAACATGAAGGCAGGAATTCCCAGAAACTCATACCCCCCAAAAAAACAATTCCAAAATCCATCAAATTATGACTCTAGCCAAAATCCAGAGGAGGCAGAACCCACAGAAAGATTGAGTGATACAATTTCCCAGTCCCAAGACAACTTAGAAGATCTCTAGAACAGCTCTGCTCTACCAGAAGTGGGGGGATGGAAAAAACCTCAGCACTGCCTTAGATGTAGCACAGCACAACCAGGCTAGACACCTGGGTCTGTGGCAGAGGGGGTGGTTTAATGATGGTGAACAGCCATAAGGGGTGATGAGAGAACTCTGCCCCACCACAGTCAGTGTGGGAAGCTCCAGCCTCAGAGCAGTCTTGAGGTGAAAATCTGCAGCTGGAGTCAGCAGAGTCACCCAGCACATCCAGAGCTCTCAGCACATAAATGGAAAGGGGGTAGGGGGACACTGCAGAGGTCTCTCTGCTCTCCCTGGGCAAGACTCAGCTATTTGCCCACACTTAGATCCAGGTTGAAGTTTGGACTTCCATACTACCATAGCTGAGCAGGGACCATCCTCACAGCTCCAGGGCAGAGGGGAGGGGGAGGTCCTGAAGCCTTTCATAAGACCTTAGAGGAATTAAGATCCCTGTGGATTATCCCCCAAACTCCCCAAAACCTTGAAGGTCTGGTTAATCAGTCATAGGCTGAGGAAACAACAGAAAAAGAAGAATCTGACTATAGAAAATTACTTTGGTCCCATGGATTACCACAATATATACTCAGATGATGACAAAATCGAAGCTTCTGGATCCAAAACCTCCAAGAGAAATAGAAAATGGGCTCAGGTTATGGATGAGCTTAGAAAAGACTTTGAAAAGCAACTAAGGGAGATTGAGGAAAAATTGGGAGGAGAAATGAGAGCAATGCAGATAAATCATGAAAATCAAGTCAGCAACACAGTGAAAGAAATACAAAAAAATACTGAAGAAAATAATATGCTAAAAACCAGTTTAGGACAAATTGAAAAAGCACAAAAGGCAAATGAGAAGAATGCCTTAAAAAAGCAGAACTGGCCATTTGAAAAAGGAGATAAAAAAGCTCTCTGAAGAAAATAACTCCTTCAAATGCAGAATGGAACTAAAGGAAGCAGATGACTTTGTGAGAACCCAGGAATAAATAAAACTGTACCAAAAAAACAAAACAAAAATAAGAAGAAAATGTGAAATATCTCATTGGAAAAACAAGTGACTTTGAAAACAGACCCACAAGAGATAATTTAAAAATTATTGGGCTACCTTGAAAGTCATGACCAGGAAAGGAGCCTAGACTTCATTTTTCAAGAAGTAATACAGCAAAATTTCCCTGAGATCCTGGAAGCAGAGGGTAAAATAGAAATTGAGGGACTTTACCAGTCACCTCCTGGAAGAGATCCCAAAAGAAGAAACTTCCAGGAATATTATAGTCAAACTCTCTAAAACTCCCAAGTCAAAGAGAAAATACTAAAAGCTTCCAGAAACAAGCAATTCAACTACCATGGCTCTATAGTCAGGATTACATAGGATCTGGCAGCATCTACATTAAGGCCTTGTAGAACTTGGAATATGACATTCCAGAAGGCAAAAGATCTAGGTTTACAACTAAGAATCAACTACCCAGCAAAACTGTACATCCTCTTTCAAGGGAAAAGATGGACTTTCCATGAAACAGGGAACTTTCATACTTTCCTATTGAAACAACCAGAGCTGAACAGAAAGTACATGAATCTAGTGAACCATGGAGGGGGTAGATGAGAAGGACTAACTGTGAGGAACTTAATTATATTGAACTGTTTGTATTTCTGCATGGGAAGAAGATACTGATAACTCATATGAGCTTTCTCATACATAGAAACAATTAGAAGGAGCATATATAGACAAGGTACAGGAAGGAACTGAATAGGATGGTATAATATAGTAAAATGATTGAGTCAATGGGTGATAAAGGAAAGTACTGGGAGGAAGGGAAAGGAGAGGAAGAAGGGGCTGAGATATTTCACATAGGAATCAAGAGGAAGCTTTTAAAATTGAGTGGAATGGGAGAAGGTGAGGAGAATGAGTGAGCCTTCATTTGCTTCAGAAATTACTCAGATAGGTAATAACATACACATTTAATAGGGTATCAAAATCTATCTTACCTCAGAGAAAAAATGAGATGAAAGGGAAGGGATAAGCAGGAATGGGGGAGGGAAGGGGGAATAGGTGATAGAAGAGAGGGAATATTGTGGGGTTTTGGAGCTGAGGAAATGGAGATAATCAGTGTAATTTTTATTGTTGTTGTCTCTTCTCACTTTGGTAGTTCAAGGGAAGAGACCTAGAGGAAGATGGATTCAGATTGTGGCAAAGTTAAGTGAAGGGTTTGTTTTGCTGCTGTTGCTATTGATGTTTTGAAAGGATAGAGAGACATGGACATGTTTATAGGCAGTTGCAATAATCTCTCTAACATATTCTACCAATCAAATCTTTCATCTGTTTTTTTATCACAGTCAGTAAACATTAATATATTCATGTTATATCTGAAATATTGTACTAAGCACTAAAGGATACAGAGATAAAATGAAAACATTTGGGCCTTCAAGAAATTTACATTCTCTTGGGGGAGACAATATGTATGTGTTATATGCTATCTACACAGTGTTAATTTTGGGATAATAAAGAAAAATTCTCTGCTCTTAAGGAGTTCACATTTAAGGGAAGGCCTGATAGCAATGATACACATGCAAGATACATACAATGTAAAAAGAAAGTAATCTCAGAGAAAAAGATAAAAGGAGAAAGAGAAGCCTCCTATGGAAGATGGGATTTATTGTTTTTACTGTTCAGTTGTTTTCAACCTTGAATCCATTTGGAGTTTTCTTGGCAAAGATCCTGATTTTTTTCCAATTACAAGTAAAGATAATTTTCAAGATTCTTTCTTCTTTTTTTGGTAATATTTTGAGTTACACTTTTCTCCCTGTCTCCTTTCTCTCCTCCCTCTCCATAAGAATGAGAAATCTGATGTGGGTTAGATGTACAATCATGCCAAACATATTTCATTATTAGTCATGTTGTAAAAGAAGAATCAGAACAAAAGGGATAATATGAGAAAGAAAAAAAAACCTACAGCAAAATTTTAAAAATGAAAATAGTATGCTTTGAACTGCATTCAGTGTCCATAGTTCATTCTCTGGTATGAAAAGCATTTTCCATCACAAGTCTTGTAGCATTTTTTTGATCATGTATTGCTGAGAAGAGCTAGGTTTGTCATAGTTGATCATCTCATAATGTTGCTTTAAGAGGTACACTGATCTCCTTGTTCTGCTTACTTCACTCAGCATCAGTTAATGTAAGTCTTTCTAGCTTTTTCTGAAATTTGCCTGCCCATGATTTCTTAAAGAAAAATAGTATTCAATCACACTCATATGCTGCAATTTATTCAACCATTCCCCACTTGATAGGCATCCTTTCAATTTCTAATTTTTTGCCACTACAAAAAAAGAGCTGCTATAAATAATTTTGTACATGTAGATCCTTTCCCCTTTTTTATAATCTCTTTGGGATTTAGACTTATTAGTGGTATGGCTGGATCAAAGTAAATGCACAATTTTATGTCGTTTGGGCCTTAGTTCCAATTTGCTTTCCTGAATGTTTGGATCAGTTCACAATGCCACCTTCAGTACATTAGCATTCTAGTTTCCTCATATCCTTCCCAACTTTTCTTTTTTTCATGTTAACAAATCTGAAAGGTGTGAGTTGCATTTCTCTAATCAAAAAAATTTAGAGCATTTTTAATATGATTACAAATAGCTTATTTTTTAATCTAAAATTTTTCTTTTTATATCCTTTGACCATTTATCAGTTGGACAGTGATTTGTATTCTTATACATTTGACTCAGTTCTTTATTTATTTTAGAAAAAAATTGTTTCCCAGCTTTCTGCATTCCTTTTAATCTTGGCTGTGTTGGTTTTGTTTATACAAACCCTTTTTAATTTAATATAATTAACATTATCTATTTTGCATTTTATAACAGTTTCTATCTTATTTTGTCATAAATTCCTCCCTTTTCAATAGATCTGATAGACAAACTATTCCTTGTTCTCATAATTGCCTTATGGTATTACGTTTAAGGTCTAAATCCTGTACCCATTTCAACTTTATTTTGGTATAAAATGTGTATGTAGATACTGCTATCAACCATTGTGGTCCTAAGACATTCCTCTTCCTGAATCAAATCACCCTAAATTCTAATTTCCATTAAATTTGATTCAACAATTCTTTAATGCCATAGATAAGGTACTAGTACTGGGGATACAAAGATGGAAAAATGGCATCAAACTCATCCTAAAGTTTGACTTACTTTTTTAATAGGAAGCATGCAATATCTATCCAAATAAATAGGATAGAAGGTATAATGTGATAGAAGCAAAAGAAGGGAAAGGTAAAGTGCTATGGGAAATCTGAGAGTGAAAATATTAGTTTCAGCTAAAGGAGTTGGGAGTAGTTTATGTAGAAGATAATAACAGGATTATTAGGGCAGCTAGACTCCTTGGAGTCAGGAGGACAGGAGTTCAAATCCAGCCTCAGATATTTACTATCTGTGTGACCTTGGGCAAATTATTTGACCTTAATTGCCTCACATCCAAAGTCATCTTCAGTCATCCTGATTCCTATCTGGCCACTGCAGCATGACGGCTCTGGAGGAGAAAGTGAGGCTAATGACTTGGCACAGCACTCACCTCACTCAAATCCAATTCATGTGCTTGTCATGGTATCGCCTCCCTGATACCATGGTCTTCTTCAAGAATGAAGGCTAACTATTTATTATTATTATTGCTATTATTATTATTAATTATTAACATCAGTATTGGATCTTGTTGGAAACAGAGGACTTTCATTTCAATGTGATTGGAAACCAACATCGATTAGACATGGGCTATGTTCTAGGAATTGAGGCAGTAAAGAGATAGTAAAGTAATCCCTGACTTTAGAGAGCTTACATTTTCTGTATGGTAAGTTGAGGAGGAACAGATATATACATATATATATATATATATATATATATATATATATATATATATACGTATATATATATATACGTATATATATATATATATATACGTATATATATATATATATATATACATATATATACGTATATATATATATATGAAAATAAAATGCATACAGATCAATTTCCTGGGAGAGGGAGCAGGCAGTGATAGGGTTAAGATGAATGAAATAGGGACATGGGAGGGTTGGGATTGACATGAACAAGCATGAGGGAACAAAGTATGGTTGTCAGGAAAAAGAACTTTAGTCAGATGTTGAGAATGTAATTGATGATGGCCAGTCTCCATCCTCCACGGTCAGTGGTTGACTCCCATCCACAATTGTCACTGGCTGGCAACCAGCTTACATTGACACTGGCTGAACTCCACTGATAGTGGCTCACTCCCTCCTTCCATGGTCACCGGCTGTCCTCCATCCACCATTGACACTGGCTGGCCCCCCATCCTCCATGGTCATTAGCTGACTACCATCCACCACTGACATTGGTTAATCACATCCTCCATTGACATTGGCTGATCTCCATCCTTCCTGGTCACTGGCTGACACCTATCTGCCATTGTCACTGACTGACTTCCACTCCTGGAATGCTCTTCCTCCTCATTTTTACCTTCTTAGCTTCCCTTGATTCTTTCAAGTCTTAGCTAAAATCCCATCTTGTGTAGAAAGATCTAAAGTTCTACCTTGTGTAGAAAGCTTTTCCCAATCCCTTTTAATTGTAGTGCCTTCCTATTGTTGATTTTTCCAATTTATCCTATATGTAGCTTGTTTATATATAACTGCATGTTGTCTCCCTCCATTAAATTGTGAACTCCCCGAGGACAGGAACTGTCTTTTGACTTTCTTTGTATACCCAGTGCTTATCACAGTGCCTGGGACAAAGAGAACAGTTAATAATTTCTTATTAAATGAATCATTGATTTGATAGAGCCACAACAGCAACAACCA
Organism: Macrotis lagotis; assembly: GCF_037893015.1. Classification (NCBI taxonomy): domain Eukaryota; kingdom Metazoa; phylum Chordata; class Mammalia; order Peramelemorphia; family Peramelidae; genus Macrotis; species Macrotis lagotis. Next base: position 149,650,626 of record NC_133658.1, read on the forward strand.
CCACCACAGCAACTAACATTTATATATTCCTTATGAACAAGACTTTCTAAGTACTTTATTAATGTGATATTATTTGATACTCATAATCACCCTGGGAAATATACTATTATTATTATTATTCACATGGAAAAATCGAGAAAACTGAAGTTAAATTACTTGCCCAAGGACACACAGTAAGTGTTTGAGGTTGGATTTGAATTCAGATTTCCCTGACTCCAGGCCTAGTGCATCATCAGTTGAATATCATATACTTCACAACAGCAAAAAGTAATGCTATTTTAATTATCGGTCCTTGAGAAAGAAGTAGAAGGTAAAGTAGAATTCATAAACATAAGGGAAGAATAGTAGCCCAGTGTCTGGTCCTAATCGATGATCGTTACAGGAGTCACTGGAGAACAGAGGTCAAGGTGATTACAGAATATGACAAGGTGCCCTTTTATGTGTCAGATTCTATGAGAAACAGTTGATGCACAGACAGAAGCAAAAAACAGCCCTGTTCTCAATGAGCTCAGTCTTATAGGTCAGGAGTTTATACATTATTTGGTGTGAAATGGGGAGCCACTGAAGATTGTTTTTGCTTTTGTTATTAAAATAGATAAGTGATCTAATCACTGTATTATATTAGATGATTCAGGCTGTGGTGGTTTGGACTGATTGATTAGAGAGACTGAGGGAAGGCTGGAAGACCAGTTAAAAGGCTACTACAATATCACTGGTCAGAACCCACAAGGATTAGTTAATGTAACTAGGCAAATGTCAGCTTTCACAGTTCATTCATGATCCCCACGGCCTGCTCTCTCTCTGGTTCCCTTTCTCTGGCCCTCAAATGTGTTTTGCAGCATTGTTCTTTCTTTATAAATTCAGGATTCACAAAAGTCACATGTCTATTTTGATTAGCCCTGTCTCAAAGACAGTAAATGTTTAAATACTCAATTTGAGAATGGAAGAATTTTTTTTACATAACTGTCTAATTATACTGTATCCATCATTTTTTGAGAAATAAAACCTTAGAAAAGGACCTAAAAGAGCATTTAATCTAGCCCTCTTTCTTTAAGCTGATTTGAACATAAATTACTCTAACTGTGTAAGAATCTATTTTAAAGGGTTTTATTGATGTCTTTTATTTGACTGCTATCTTTCACTCACCTGAGAAATCCAATTAGTTGTCAAATTTTGTAATTTCATCTATACCATGTTTCATATGTGTCCCCTTCTCTCTATTCACATAACTACCACCCATAATAGCCCTTATCAGTTCCTGATCAGTAGCTAGCTGACTCAGTGACTAGAGCACCAAGAAAATCTGATTTCATATTTGACCTCAGTCACTTCTTAGCTTTGTGATCCTGGACAAATCATTTAACCTCTTTCTATCTCAAATTCCTCACCTATAAAATGGGGATAATAAATGGTATTATATCACAGGGTCGTTGTGAGAAGCAAAGGAGATAAAAGACTTAGTAATGACATGTGCTTAATAAATATTTTCTCCCTCCCTTTCTTTTTCCTTTCCTCCCTCTCTTCTTTCCTTTCTTCCTCCCTCCTCCCTTATTTCTTTCTTGCCTTCCTCCTTCCCTTCCTCCTTCCCTTCCTCCTTCTGTCTCTCCTTCTCTCTCTTCTTCCTTCCTTCCTTCCTTCCTTCCTTCCTTCCTTCCTTCCTTCCTTCCTTCCTTCCTTCCTTCCTTTCCCCCTTCTTCTCTCTCACCTTGACTAATACAAATGCCTAAGTGGGCAATCTCAAGTCCCTCCCATTTCAATCCATCCTAAACACATTAACTTATTCCTATGACTACCTATTACTTCTGGAATCAAATATAAATTTTGGTATTTGACATTAAAAAGTTCTTCATTATATAATCCCTTCCTAGTTTTCTAGTCTTTTAACAGTCGATGCTATCCAGTTGCACTGACCTACTTGCTGATAGTCACACATGACACTCCCTCTCCTTTCTGTGACTGACCTTGTCTCATATATGAAATACTTTCTTTCCTCAGTTACCACTCTTAGAATCTTTGGCAACCTTTAAAACTCAGCTCAAATTCAACATCCTTCAGGAGACCTTTTCTGGTCTTGACAGCTGCTACTTTGAATCTACTCAGTATTTATTTGATATGTCTTGATTAACTGGCAAGTGTGAGGTGATGGATTTACTCCACTTTAAGTAATAAAATCAATCAATTTTAATTTTAGACCTTAGATTAAGTGGGAAAAATCCTTTAAATTGGAATAATGTTGCAATTATGGAATTATGTTCTGATAGGAAACTTGGGCCCTAGGGTTCTCTATAAATAATCAAACTAGTTGAAAAGAGATTCATTTAAGAGGGTGAAGCAACTATGGTTTTCCAGCACATGTTTGAGGAACCTATTTTAGTAAAAGAAGTCTCAGCTTTAGGTTTGGCCATATTTCTTTCCATATGCACATACACACTCCACATACTTCCATACACTTCCATTTGAACATCAGAGAACTTTGAAAATCTTCCTATCAGTGTCTTAGGTGGCACAGTGGATAGAGCACTGATCTTGGAATCGGGAGGATAGGAGTTCAAATCCAGTCTTAGACAACTAACACTTAATAGTTGTGTGACCTTGGGCAAGTCACTTAATCCTGATTGCCTCTTCTTTGTTTTTTTTAAAATATTTATTTATTTTCTTTTTTTACAAATAATTTTTTTATACATTGATAGAATATTCTTGTCTAAGAGTAAACAGAATACCCCTCCCCCACCAAAATATAGACTTGATTGAGCAATAAAGTAAAGGGGAGAGAAAAAATTAAAATTTAAAAAAATAATAGTAATAATTGTAGGTATGTCCAGGTTGCACACTGGACGGAGCCCCAGCCCTGGAACCAGGAGCACCCGAGCCCATATCTGGCCCCATGCACCCAACAATCACCCAGCCGTGTGACATGCAAGCCACCCCAACCTCACCGCCCTGCAAAAACCAAAAAAAGAAAAAAAAGACCCAAAATAAAATAAAATAGTAATAATAGTAGGGGTGGCAGGGTGGCAGACAGAGCATTGGCCCTTGAGCCAGGAGCACCCGGGTCCAAATCTGGCCTCAGACACCCAAAGATCACCTTGCTATGTGGCTCCAGGCAGGCCACCCTTCCCCATTTGCCCTGCACCCCCCCCCCAAATAGTAATAGTAAAAAACGTGCTTCAGTCTTTATTCCAACACCAACAACTCTGTCACATGTGATCACATTTTTTATGATAAGTCCATTGCAAAAGTTACTTCCATATTTTTTCACCATTTCTATTGCTGATTGCAACTCCCTCCTTTTGTATTTTTCCACTACCATGTACTATATTTACTCTCTCCTTTCACTCTGACTCTACTGTAGGGTAGCTGAGTGGCACAGCAGACAGATCCCTGGACCTGGGACCAAGAGACCCCTGAGCCCCCCTACCACCCCTTAGGACCAGCATCCACCTGGCCCTAGGGTCCCGGACAGGCCATCCAATCCCAGCCTCTTGCAAGAAGTAAAAAGGAAAATGTGTTATATCTGACCACTCTCCCCCCATGGTCCATCCTCTCCTCCATCACTCACATCCCCCCTTCCCCCCTGTTCTCCCCCTTTTCTTCTTACTCCAGATGCCTATACCCCATTAAGTATATATGCTGTTTCCTCTCCTAGCCACCTCTGATGAGAGCAAAGATTCCCTCATTCCCCCTTGCCTTCCCCCCTTCCATATCATTGCAAGAGCTCATTGTAATAAAGGAAAAAAAAATCATTATATGAGATATCTTGGCCTATTCCCCCTCTCCTTTTTCTTTCTCCCATTACATTTCCATTTTTTTCTATTGACTCCATTTTTACACCATATTTTATCTTCACATTCAGCTTTCTCCTGTGCTTCAACTATAAAAGCTCCCTCTACCTGCTCTATTAACTGAGAAGGTTCATATGAGTATTATCAGTGTTATTTTTCTATGCAGGAATACATGCAGTTCATCATCATCAAGTCCCTCATTTTCCCCTTCTCCTCCAGTCTCTATGCTTCACCTGAGTCCTTGTATCTGAAGATCAAACCTTCTGTTCAGCTCTGGCCATTCTAACAGGAACATTGGAAATTCCCCTGGTTCATTGAAAGTCCATCTTTTTCCCTGGAAGAGGACATTCAGCCTTGCTGGGTAGTTGATTCTCGGTTGCATTCTAAGCTCTTTTGCCTTCTGGTATATTATATTCCAAGCCCTACGGGCTTCCAATGTTGTTGCTGCTAAGTCCTGTGTGATCCTGACTGCAGCTCCACAATATTTGAACTGTGTCTTTCTAGCTGCTTGTAATATTTTCTCTTTGACTTGGGAGTTCTGGAACTTAACTATAATATTCCTAGGGGTTGGTTTTTTCGGATCTCTTTCTTGGGGGGATTGGTGGATTCTCTCCATTTCTATTTTGCCCTCTGCTTCTAGAATATCAGGGCAATTTTCCTGTAGTAATTCTTTGAAAATGATGTCAAGGCTCTTTTCCTGATCATGACTTTCAGGTATTCCGATAATTTTTAAATTATCTTTCCTAAGTCTGTTTTCCATATCAGTTGTTTTTTAAATGAGATGTTTCACATTTTCTTCTAATTTTTCATTTTTTTTTTTGTTTTGAAGTAACGAATCCTGGTTTCTCGTAAATTCATCAATCTCCCTGAGTTCCATTCTATGTCTGAAGGATTTGTTTTCCTCAGAGAGTTTTCTTATCTCTTTTTCCATCTGGCCAATTTTGCTTTTTAAAGCATTCTTCTCCTCAATAACTTTTTGAACTATTTTATCCATTTGACCTAAGCTGGTTTTTAGCATACTATTTTCTTCAGCATTCTTTTGGATTTCCCTGACTAAGCTGCTGACTTCATTTCCATGTTTTTCCTGCATCTCTCTCCTTTCTTTTCCCAGTTTTCTTCTAGCTCCCTCATTTGATTTTCAAAGTCTTTTTTGAGCTCTGTCATAGCCTGAGCCCAATTTCTGTTTTTCTTGGAGTCTTTAGATGCAGAAACTTGTGCTTCCTCATCTTCAGAATGAGTATTTTGATCCTTCTTGGGCTCATATGCAAAATATTTCTCAATGGTCTTCCTCTTGTTTCTCTGCTTGCTCATTTTCTCAGCCTGAGCCTGGTTTTGGGGTGCTTCCTGAGCTTTTGGGACACTCCCAAAAGGATCTCAGTGTGTGAGGCTCTGTACTCCTTCCTGGTCTTTGAATGACCATTTGTGGCCCCCTCTGCCATGGGGCTGAGGTGGGGGGGGTCGTGCTGTTCTATGGGGGGAACCTAGACTGTGATCAGTATCTGAATGTGGTCAGAGCCCCAGAGTCCTGTTCCAGAGGCAGAGGACAGAGCTCTGCAGTCTCTCTTCACTCCCCTCTCTAGGGTCAATGGGTTCATGCCCTGGGGGCTCCTGCTTACCAGCTCTGCCTGCTTTGCTTCCTGGATCTGGGCTGCCAAAAGACCAGACCACGTTGCTCACTGTGTGTCCTGAGGGCTCGGTTTCATGTGCTCGCTCTGGAAGAGGTCCCCCACTATTCCCCCAATTTGTGCTTGGTGCTCCCTGGGGTGTAACTCCAGAGACTTCCTCACTGCTATGAGCCGGGGCTCCCAGTGCGCTGGGGCTGCCTCCAGGAGGCTGAAGTTCTTTCGCTTTGGTGGGCCAACCCTCTGGTGCGCCACCCCTCTGGACCCCAGGGAGCAGAGCCTTTCTGCTCTTTTCCAGGTTACCTTGAGTAGGAGAACTGCCTCCCTGGGTCCCTCTGTGGGTTCTGTCTCTCGAAAGTTTAATTAGAGCCCTTAGTATCTAAGTTTTATGAGAGAGCTTCTAAGACCTGTTGCTCTCCTGTAGCCAACTTGGCTCCCCTGATTGCCTCTTCTACAGGGTGTCTTCAATCATTCTGATTCATATCTGGCCATTGAACTCAGATGACTACAGAGGAGAAACTGGGGCTGGTGCCTCAGCACAACTTGCCTCCCCCCCACCTCAAATTTATTTCATGTGTTTGTCATGGTATCACTCCCTGATGTCACGGTCCTCTTCAAGAATGAAGGACAGTTCAACCATTCTGGAGAGCAATATGGATCTATGCCCAAAGACTAATCAAACTGTTCATTCCCTTTGACCCAACAATTCCAATTCCAGGTCTATATCCAGAAGAAATTTTTAAAAATGGGAAAATTCCTACATGTTCTAAAATATTTGAAGCAGCAGTGGAAAAAAATGGAAATTGAGGGGATGCCCCTCATTTGGGGGATGGTTAAACAAGTTATGGTACATGAATACTATGGAATATTATTGCTCTATAAGAAACCATAAATAGTTGGACTCTAGAGAAGCATGGAATAATTTACAGGATCTGATGCTGAAAAAAAGGTAGCAGAACCAAGAGAACAATATACATATTAACAACAACATTGTGAGATGATCAATGTTAATGGAAGTAGCTCCTCTAAGCGGTTCAGAGAGCTAGGACAACCATATTAGATTGGTTATGGACAATGTTATCCCCATCCAGAGGAAGAAAAACAAAACCAAAAAAAAAGAGACAACCTTTCATAATCTGATGAACACTTTATAAAAATTATCTCTTATGTATCTCCCTTAATCCTAATTCCTCATACCAAAAATAACTAATATGTAAACATGTTTATCCAAAATATTTATGTACAATGCTTACCTAACTGTTCACCACTGATGGGAGGGAGGGTGGGAAGGGAAGGTGGAAGGAAATTTTGTACCTTAAAAATATACATGTGAATATGGATGAAAGTAAATAAAAAAAAATTTTTAAAAAAGAATGAAGGACAAACATCATTGCCTAGCTACACCCTTCAATGAGCTGGCAGCAGTATCTACCTTGGTAACTAAGGACCAATACGGAAATGAATTTGCCAGGCTTAAAGGGAATTTCTTCACTACTCCAATTATAGGAGGAAAGAGTTTCCATCTGCAAAGAGCTGTGTACTACCCTTTTGCCACTTAAGATCTCTAAATTTGAACCCTTACTTCCCTGAACTCTATATGTACTTCTGGTAGAGCATCACAAATTTTTCCCCTACTGTTGATGGTGGTAAATGTATATATTTTATATCAAGATTTCTTCCTGTACCATCTTAGTAAATATTCCTTTCTAAAAACTGTTTATGGTTATCTGACTAAATTGTTATCAAATGATAATGTTGAAGGGAAGAACATAAGCTGTTAGAGCTTATAGCATTCCTTGGTAGTACTCCTAAAACTCCCAAAAAGATGAGTCAAACTCTGGGGACTCAATTCCCTAAAGTTCCTGCCTGTTCCTTAAAGCATTAAGCAAAATAAAATCACAAATCAATGTCATCAGAGAGAATATGCAACATTTTGAAACCATTTCCCTCCCTGACCCTAATCACCCCCCCCCGCCCCCACCAAACACACTGGAAGTAGAAAAGCATATTTTATCTTCTGCTCTCCTTATCTTAGATTGATTATTGACTTTGCCTGACCTTTAAAGAACTCCACCCCTTGGGAACTCATTTAATGATGCTATTTTTCAGTTCTCTCATCTGAAAAAGAGCGTTGATCTTGATCAGCTCTAAGATTTCTTCTAGCGCTACATCTGTAATCCTAAATTCTTAAATTAAGAGTCTCAAACCTAAGCTCTTTGACTAAATATTATGTGTTCAAATAAAAATTTAGAGTATCTTGTACTATGTAGAAATCATCCGAGATACTCCATGTCTGTATGGATTAGGTTCTGTATATTCTGTATGTTCTGGAGGATCTTAAAATTAAACAACATTGTCTGAAATGGTTTTTCCATAAGACCTTGCTTATGGTTGATTGGCTTCAGTTTACCATGTAACTATCGAACAAGTATCTATCTCAATATCATCTATTCCTTGAACATGCAAACCCAATACTATGATTAAGTTCTGAGTTTTCTATAAGTCACTCATTTGCAAAAATTGTTTGGATGCTCTCTCACCATTAGAATATAAGCCTCTTGAGAGAAAGGATTCTGTTTTTGCCAGTATTTAGGTCAGTGCCAAGAGCAGAGGGAGGAAGGGAGGAAGGAAGGAAGGAAGGAAGGAAAGAAGGGATAAAGGGAGGAAGGAGGGAGGGAGGGAGTTAGGGAGGGAGGAAGGAAGGGAGGAAGGAAGGGGGGAAGGAAAGGGAAGAGAAGGGAAAGTAAAGAAAGGGGAGGAGAGGCAAATGAAGGCAAGGAGAAGGAAAAGGAGGAGAGAAAAAGATGGTATGAAGAGAGGGGAAGGTAGAAAGGATGGGAGAAAGGAATAGAGAAAAAGGAGGAAGGAAAGGAGGCAGGCACTGTTAATGGGGGGTACATCTGTTGCATAAATTGAAATTTGGGTTGTCTGCTTCATACTATCTTTTTTTTAGGTTTTTGCAAAGCAAATGGGGTTAAGTGGCTTGCCCAAGGCCACACAGCTAGGTAACCGGATTTGAACCCAGGTACTCCTGACTCCAAGGCCAGTGCTTTATCCACTATGCCACCTAGCCGCCCAACTTCATACTATCTTAAATGATGTAATATTTGCAAAACTCACTTAGTATACTACCTGGAAAATAGAAAGCACCATAGAAATTCTTATTCCTCTCCTCCTGTCCTGATATACTGAGATAAAAGCCATCACAAGTAGCAAGACATCATAGAACTAAGCTTATGTTGCTGAAAATTGTGAAAGGCGTCTCACAAAAAACTCATATTTATACACCTAAAAATTGTGAACAGGCATTTCTGACCTGTTTAAAATCTGACAAACAAAGAAGTTTTAAATTCATTGGTTAAACATATAACATACCACCACCTGATTCATTAGCAGGGACAATTGCTTGACAGAAGAAAGTTAGGTAGTTGCAATCCAAATTTAAGCAAAAATAGTTGCATAATTGGTGATCAGGATTATCCAGTAAACTCAGCCATTGATGCAGGATTCTTCCTTTTGCATATATCAATCTCTATGAGAAGTTCTCAGACATGAGAACTGTTAAAAGTAAGTCAAAATAAAGTGGACTTAGAATTGAACCTTCATGTCACTGTTACTAAAATTGCTACTTTTCTTTTAAATAATGAAGCATATTTAATCACCTTGCTTGCTGCAATTCTAATTATTATTAACAATATAAAAATCAGTAATATCACTGATATTTCCTAGTGAGTAAATCAATTGATTATATATCATTAATAATATTTAATAGTGATAGAAATAAGTGTTCTGTATCAATAAATTAAAATCTTCTAAAATCTTCTTTCTTTTTTATCTCATTCTTTCAAAATATTTATCCATTTTGTATATTATAATTTACTTAATAAGAAGGTACAGTAGCCCTGCAGTTTACCATGTGATATGTAATGTATGTGTTGGTGCATCCATATTGGTTGTCTAAATAGGGTTCATAGGAAGGCATCTAGGAAGTATGTTCAATTAATTTTCTTTTATTTGTTTGTTTATTTTAACAATGATAAAATGCATTCATCAAAGGATGAAAAGAATGAATGTTGAAGAGTGGAATGACATGAGGCCATATCTAGTAAGCTAAAAGAAAATACTGGCTACATTCAGTTTCTGAGTTTAGGTAGAATGGGCATAGCAATAGAATTGCCTTCCCAAGTAGCAAATCTTGTTCCTATGATCTTTCCTGATCCCCATGGTTTCTCAAGGTTTTCTTCTATTTATTGTGTATAGATTTTTCTCTCCATAGAAAGTAAGTGCCTCAAGGGCAGAGGCTATTTCATTTTTTATCTTTTTATACCAAGTGCTTCCTACAGAGTAGGTGCTTAATAAAGATTCATTGATTGATTTATATATTCTATTACATGGGCACCCTGTTTGCCTATCTACAAAGGACCCCACTTTATGTTCTACCACCCTAATAACCAGTACAATTTCTATGTCCTGAATCTGATTAATTAAGTTTGAAAACATATCTAGTTAAAATACAGAAGAAATAAGAAACAGATGTTCCTTGGTCTCATGTCCAATGATCTGCTTGACCCAACAACTACTAATGTCCTTTGGAAAAACCTAGAAGATGTTTCTTTGACTATTACATACTATTTTCTCTTGGTAACCCAGTGATTAAACTGGTATTTTATTTTCTTTATCACCATCAATCATGCAATCTTGTTGGATACCAAGGTGATATATTAGCTCCTTTTTGTTGCTGAAGATGAATATCCATACAGACTGAAGCAGACAGAATTATGTTTTCAAGGTATTGGGAGGTTCCTAATCTTCTGTAAGCAGAGAAAAAAATCAGAACATTCTGAAATCATGAGGCAAGACTAACTAAGCAGCTAATGTTGATTTTGAAACCTACAATGACCATGTTTTGGTTCTAGGAGATGCGGTAGACAGGAGCCCAGGTGATGAAAATCACAAAAAAGAAAGTAACATCCCAGAGCTAGAGCCAAAACTAAGATGGCTCCAGAACTAAGGTGAACTCTCTATGCTGGTTCTGAAATCCATGTTTTGTCTACTTTTTGCATGAATTATTCTAAGGAAGTGGTTATTTCCTTACTTACCACCTTGGAAGGTACAGGACATTTGAAAATGTGGGCCAATGAGGGGGATTTTATTACCTAATTACTTAGCTGTATGTCACCTTGCTATTCAGTGCCAATTAAATGCTTCATTATTTGATTTGTGGTTTTTTGATTAGCTAAAGAGGAAAGAATGCACCAAATGAGGACATAAGCCATGATTTTTTTAAATTGATTTCTCCAAATATCTTCCACTGTTCCTAGAAAGTAGCTTATTAACTCCAGAGCCAGAGTATGGTGTTGTTACATAAAGAAAAAGAGTAGGTAACTATGCCCTTAAGCAACATAATCACTGGAAATCATTTCCTTCTCCTTCTGATTTTCAATTTACTGGTTCAGGTATTGTCAGCTATGGTATACAAGAAGCTTAACCTTTGTGGGAAAGGTACTGAGTGAGGAGAGAAAAAAAATTAATCATTCACTATGGCTAGGATTGTCTCTAACCATATTTTGTGTGTCTCAGAAAAAAGACAACATGAAGTGGACATGATACCTATCTTCAAGTCTTTGAGAAAGCTGTCATGTGGAAAAGGGATTATACTTACTCTAGTTGGACTGAGAGACAGAAGTAAGAAAGAAGCAAATTTTGACTCAGTATAAGGAAAAGTATCTTAGCTATTAAAAATATCTAATTTAGAATTAGAAGTTGCATAGGTGGAGGATTTTGCATATGTTTGATTTGTTCTATGTATCAATAGCTTTTGCTAATTTTTTTCTTCCTTTTAAAAATTGTTTGTTATGGTAGATACCTCTCTAGGAAAAAGTAGAGGAGAAGATTTAGGCAAGGGGGAGGCAATCTAAGCAAAATAATAATATTTAAATTTAAAACTATTTTTACTATATCCAAGGGATATGAACTGCATTGATAGGTTTTGAGTTTTCCCTATTTGACAAAAATTATTAGGAAAATTAGAGAATAGCCTGTTAGAAATTAGTATAAAGACCAGCATCCCACACAATATCCCATGAGAGGTATATGATTTATATATTAAGGGTAACATCATCAGCACATGATATTTCATGATAGGTATATGATTAAGATATTAGGTGTAATAAGAAAATTAGAAGAGTATGGAAAAAATTACCCATCATAAGGATAAGCAGAAACACACAAGAAATGGAGGGGTTCATAGGAGTTAAATGGACAATTTGGATTACGTAAAATTGAAGAGATTTTGCACAAACAAAACTAGTGTAGGTAAAATTAGGAGAGAAAGAGATTGGGGGAGAAAGAATCTTTTTTCGTGATAAAATTTTTCTAATAAAGGTCTCATTTCCAAGATATTTAGGGAACTGAATCATATATATATATATATATATATATATATATATATATATATATATATATATATATATATATATATATATATATATTGTGTGTTTGTGTATAAAGAATCATTTCTCAATTGATAAATAGCCAAAGAAAGTGAATAGACATTTTTCATTGGAAGAAATCCAAGCTATCAATAGCCACATGGAAAAAAATGTTCTAAATCAATAATAATTAGAGGAATTGAATTAAAACAACTCAGATACCTCACGCCCATCAGATTGACTAAGTTGACAAAAAAAGGAAATGGAAAATTTTAGAGCAATTGTAAAAAAAACAGGAACTTTGATGCACAATTGTTGGATATATAAACCATTCTGGAAAAAATTTTGGAAATAGTTGTCCCAAAAAACTATTAAACTGAACTTAATCTTTGAACTAGTAATATTGTTACTAAGTAGACCAAAGAAGAGGGAAAAGGACTAATATATACCAACATATTTGTAGTAATTTATTTTGTGGCAGAAAACAATTAGAAACTAAAGGGATATCTATCAATTAGAGAATGGGTGAACTTGTATTTGTTATATGGAATGTTAGAGGATACTATTGTTCTGTAAGAAGTGATGAAGGAAATGTTTTCAAAGAAACCCAGGAAGACTTGTAGGAATTAATGGAAAGTGAATGAAGTGTAAGAGAAAGAAGAATAAAAAAAAACAGTTATTAAGGGTCTACTGGATGTCAGGCATTGTGCTAAGTACTTTTTACAAATTTCACATCAATTGATTCTCACAATAGCCCTGTGAGATAAATGTTACCATGATCTCCATTTAAAACTTAAGCAAACTGGCAGAACCAAGATGGCAGAGTAAAAGCCGAGATTTACCTGAGCTCTCCACCAAATCACCCCTAAGAAATCGAGGAAGAGACAATGGGCTATTTGATTGAGTGGCTGTGATGGAGATTTCCAGTCCTCTAATCCAGAGAATGCCAAGATCAACTTTTTCAGCAGGAAAATTCTGCCCCACCAGGATGAGAGTGGAGCACAATTCAGCAGAAGCTTCAACAGTGCAGACCCAAACTCAGTAGATCAGCTACAGATCTCAGGAGCCACTGAATCAGCAGAGGCAGCTGCATTCAGAGCTCTTAGGCCACAGATGGGTAGGGGTCAGAAGGAGATTACTGTAATCTCTTTGCTATCACTGAGTCAGGGCTTTGTTGCTTTGCCCAAGTATACTGGTTTGCAATCTGGGACCTAAGTCCCAGGAACAAGAGGAGAAGCACAAGAGAGCTTACAGTTGCAGCAGAGCAGGGACCTTCTTCACAGTTTCAGGGCAGAATGGAGTGCTCCTGATCACCCCCAGACCAGAGCAGAGGTCAGGATCATAGTAACAACCTCTACTTATATTATAAGACATTGGAAAAATTGAAAACTTGTAGGTCCTTAGAAGTATCTCTGAAAATATATGCAAAAATCCCACAAAACTTGGAATAATGAACCCTCAACCCTATAAGCAGAACTCCACCTTAACAGGGTGAAAATCAAATCATAGGCTAGGAAGATGAGTAAACAGAATACACACTCAGAAGATAACAAAGTCAAAACTTCTATATGCAAAGACTTCAAGAAAAATATGATTTGGTCTTGGGACATGGAAAAGCTCAAAAACAATTTTGAAAATCAAGGAAAGGAGGAGTAAAGGAAAAAATGGGAAGGAAAATGAGAGTAATTTGAGAAAATCATGAAAACTGAGTCAGTGACTTGGTGAAGGAGATACAAAATAATATGGAAGAAAATATTCTAGAAGGCAAAAGAGCTTGGATTACAAACAAGAATCAACTACCCATCAGAACTGAATATACTCCAGGGGAAAAGAACATTCAATGAAATAGGGGACTTTCAAACTGTTCTGATGAAATGAATGGAGTTGAACAAAAAATTTGATCTTCAAATGTAAGACTCAAATGAAACATTAAAAGGTTAACAGGAAAGGCGAATCATAAGGGACTTAATGATGATGAATTGCTTATATTCCTGCATGGGAAGATTATGCTGATCACTCATATGAAGTTTCTCATTTATTAGGGCAGTAAAAAGGAGCACATTTGGGCAAGGCACAGGTGGGATTTGAATTTGAAGGGATACTATATTAAAAAGATGGAATTGATGGGTGAAAGAAGAATCTACTGGGAGACAGGGAAAGAGGGAGGTAGAATGGGGTTAGCTATTTCACATAAAAGAGGGAAGCAAAAGTTTTTGAGGTGGATTTCAAAAGGGGTAGTGAGTGAGCCTTACTCTTATTGAACATAATACACACTCAAATGGATTATAGAAATCTATCTTACCCTAGAAGAAAGGAGTAGAGGAAAGGGCTGGGAGAAGGAGGGGGAGGTGATCGAAGGAGGGGAAGATTGTGGGATGGGATAGTCAGATGCAAAACATTTTGAGGAGGAACAGAGTGAAAGGAGAGAGAATAAATGGGGTGGGGGGGATAGGATGAAGGGAAATATAATTAACAGTAGTAACTTTGCAAAAAAAATTTTGAAACAAGTTTCTTTGATAAAGACCTCATTTCTCAAACATAGACTACTGAGTAAAATTTATAAAAACAAGAGCTACTCCTCAGTTGATAAATGATCAAAAAATATGAACACTTTTCAGATGAGATTATCAGTTTTATCTATTTAGATCACTTAAAATGTTCTAAGTAACTATTTATGGTAGAAATGTTAGTTGGGACAATTTTGAGGTGCTACCTTATACTGATTTGATTTATTAATATGACAGAAAGAGAGAATGACAAATATTGGAGGATGTGAGGGAAAATGAGATTAATGCAATGTTGGAGGAGTTTATATAGTGATACAGCAATGCTGTAGTGCAATTTGGAGCTATGCTCAAAGGGTAAAATCCATGCCTACTTCTTGACCTAGCAGTGCCACTACTATGTCTATATATCAGAAGAGATGAAAAACAAAAAGCAAAAGGACATATAGATATATAAGGATATTTACAGCAGCTCTTTTCTGTTGGCAAGGAACTGGAGATTGAGGGGAAGCCCATTGGTTGGGGAATGGTTGGCTACATTGAAGTATGTGATTATTATGAAAAGCTATTCTGTTATAAGAAATGATTAATTTGATGCCCTCAGCAAAAAAAAAAAAAAAAAAACATGAGCAGATGCAATGGAAAATGTACTACATACAAATTAATAGCGATGTTATAGGATGATCAACTATGAATGACTGATCTTTTTCTCAGCAATGCTTATGACCCAAGACAACTCTGAAAGAATATTATCCATACTAAAGACAGAACTGATGCTGCTAAATACAGATTGATGCACACTTTTTTCCTCTTTTTGGGGGGGTTGTGTTTACTCTTACAATCTGATGATTATAGTAATGTTTTTCATTATTATATATTTCTGATGTATATCAAATAGCTAGCTTTCTGAATGAGGGGGATTGGGTAAGACAAAGGGAGAGAATTCAGAACTCAAGGTTTTAAAAATGAATTTTGAAACCTGTTTGAATATGTAATCATGAAAGATAGAATAAAATAAAATTTAAAACTATTTGAAGAACCAAAGCAGAGATTAAGTGATTTGTTCTCCTCTCTCCATCTTTTCCTCTTTCCTCTTCTTTTCTTTACTTATGTCCTTCCTTTATTCCCTTTGTAGATAATATTTGAAACCATGCTTGAATTCAAGTCTTTTTGACTTCATCCCCAATATTCTATCCAATATAATAACAATAATATTGCAAAAATATTTAACTTTGAAAAAACTTTGATCAGTATAATGATCAACCAAACTTTCAAAGGATTCATGAAGAAAAAAAAATTTCCAGATAGAAAAGTGATGACTCAGAGTAAAGAGTAAAGAATCTTTTTCATTTCTTTCTTTTTCTTGTTTTATTTTCATTTTCTTCAATTATGACTAATGTAGGAATTTGTGTTACGTAATTATGCATATTTCTAATAGATATATATTTCTAATGGATTCTACTTTGTAATATGTGTGGGAGGAGGAAGAACTGAAAATAAATAAAATAAAATTAATATAAAAAGATAGATAATGTGTTTACAGTCACTAAAGGACTTCAAGAAGAAGTTTGGTTGCCATTTGTTGGATATATTTTAAAATGGATTTCTAAACCCTTAATAAATGGTTAGTCTAGCTGAGGTCACTTGCAAAAACAATTCAATGATTCTAAAACTAGGAAGGAAATGACCAAAAGATCTGGTTTTCTCTATTCTATAGATCTTTCCCCATGATACCACTGGCTTAGGTAATATAACTGCAGTCTTCAAGTACTTCAAGATTATATCCCAAGAGACCTATTAGATCTTATTTGACGTGTTCCATGAATGATATTTTTATTTGTTATTAGAACATGAATTAACATTTGTTCTCATGTTTTTGAATTCTCTTCACATTTGAAAAGTACAAATTCAGTTAGAAATCTGGAATATATCATCTCAGTATGGGTAGCATTCCATATGTATCTAGAGAAAAGCAGTGATTCATTGGTAGACCTCCTTAAACTTTAAGATCATTGAAAGATCCCAGAAGGTGTACCTTTTCTAGGTCATAATTCTTGATGAAGGATGGTTAAGTGCTTCTTTATTACCTTCATTCAACCTGAATGAACAAATTATATTTTTCACTTTTTAATTAAAGATTTTAACTTTAATTTTGCCATAGCTACTTTCTGATACACTTAATCCCCATAGAATCATTCTAGAGAAAAATAGTCATGCAAAACCAACTGACACAATGATCATACCTGACAGCAAATGTACCATTTTGGAATCTGAAGTCGTACCCTTCTTTAGCAAGAGTGGGAAGGGTGCATTTCATTTTCTTTATTAGGAACCAATAGTAGTCATAGATATTGATTTTAAGTCGGTCGGTTGTCTTTTAATTTTTGTTTAACATTATAGTCATTTTTTTTGTATTATTTTCTTGGATTTGCTTGTTTCACTTTGTATCACTTAATGTATCTTTGTGTACCTCTTTGAATTCATCATATTCATTACTTCTTATAGCACAGTAATATTCCATTACATGTTTCCATTGAATGGGTACTGATTTTTCAATTTCGTCTTTTGAAAGCACCAAAATGTTGCCATAAATATTTTAGTGTGTGTGGAATCTTTCTAGTTGGAATGAACTAAGAGGTCTAGTAGTCTCTCAAAGATATATGGATCTTTAAAATTTTTAAACATTAATTCACTATTGCCTGGATCTTAGCTAATCAATATCCAGAAAAATTCTGCCCAGTGGATGAGGATTTTGGGAGTCCCAGCTCCCCATGACATTGATGTTTTGTTGCTTATTTCTGCCACTTGCTAAAACCTAGAAAGTTGAATTTCCATTTGAAAGAAAGAATTGTCAGTATACTGTGTTTGAACCCTGGGACCACTATCTAATGGGAATCAGGTGTTCAGATGTTAGAATTTGACTTGGACAGAAAGTTATAAGGAGTTAATCTGTTTGGCAGTCAAGAAAATCAGGTACAAAGAAGCTAGGTTTGAGAAGATTGGGTTTCACTGGAATCTATTAATATGGATTAATGCTAATTATGTATTAATATGGCATGGACAACTTGAATAACACCTAGATGTCAGAAAAGATCATAAGATCTCAGGGTCAAAGCAACATTTAACAAAGTCAAGTGTGTTGTAGGGGAAACCCAGGATTAAAGATAAGTTAGTCAAGCATGATTGATAAAAAAGGGAAAGCAAGTCATGTTCAAAGCTAAGGTCAGGTTTATGTCACCATATATGTGAGCCCCATCTAAAACAAATTTTATGGGAAGAAGATGGAGTTGGTGACAAGATTCCATTGAAAAGATAGGCTGGAGGCAGCTAGGTGGCACAGTGGATAGTCTCTTCTGAGTTGTGGGCAAGTCACTTAACCCTATTGCCTGACCAAAAAGAACAAAACAGAACCAAAAAAATAGAGCATAAAAAGATAGGCTGAGATAACTATCTCTGATATGCCAATAATTTAAAGGAGTCACATTTGAGAGACCTAAGATCCTGGAATATATATGACTAGATTAGATTGTTACATTCCTGGAGGTCAGTGATAGTGTTTTTCCTATCTTTACCTTTTCATCCCCAGTGTTCAGCATAAACTGATATATAGTAGGTCTTTCTTTTTTAGTTTTTTTGCAAGGCAATGGAGGTTATGTGGCTTGTCCCAGGCCACACAGCTGGGTAATTCTTAAGTGTCTGAGGCCGGATTTGAACTCAGGTACTCCTGACTCCAGGGCTGGTGCTCTATCCACTGAGCCACCTAGTCACACCCTACATAGCAGGTCTTAATAAATGTTTATTAACTGACTGAGTAGTAGGAGTGGAAAAAAGTGGGAGAGGGTCATAAGGAGGATAGTTAGATTTACCATTTTTGTTTGATTGTTTCTAGGGCAGCTACTTAGTGTCAGTTAACTTATTTTTTCATAACTGTATTTCAATATAATCAGGTTTCTATATATTTTTTATCTTATGGGTTTAAAAAGAAGTCCATAATACAAAAAAGATTAAGAGCCCCTCATTTGGAGAATATTAGAGATGCATCTGAGTATATTCTAACTACCCCAGGAAATTTTCCATGTCTGGAACCTTAGTGCAAACTGTACTATGGGGAAAATTCAAGCTTTGGAAACTACAGTATGTGTGTGAAAGAATAAATTTTGAATAGACAAGTGAACTGAATTATTTTAATAGAGCTCCTCTCTGAAGAGGAAAGGAAACAAGTCATTTTGACAACCTATCTTAACAAATGTTTGTTGAATTGAATTAAATGGCAGAATAGGCTGTGAATGATATGTCCTCTGATCATGAGGCTAATTCTTCCACAAACTTGATTCAATTGTTATTGGAGGGAAGTATTCTTCACCCACAACACTCAGCAGCCTCCTACTGGAGGTTCCAAGGGCAATAAGTAGTTCTTTCATTGTCTAGAAAAGGAATGTGGCTCTTGTTTTGGTTTGAACTTGAAATAAAATCAGCAGGGATTTAACGTAAGTGAGGACCTGCCTGGAGAAGCAAAGGATATGGTATCAGCACGGAAATCCATTCCAGAGTAAAAGAGCAAGAGACAAGTATTTAGTATTAAAAAATGTCATAACAACTGGTAAGTTTTTCAAGAAATCTAAAAAGGTAAGTGATTCAAGAAGGATCAACAAGGTAGGAAAACATCATCCGAGTCTTGTAATGATGGCTATGTTTTAGCAGATGTGAATTCTCATTCAATTATCAGATTAGTCTGTCTACCACTTACCAGTATGACTTTTCCTAGCATTAACCTATTCAAAGCCTATATATTACATTTTCAGCAAAAAAATCCTGTAACTTTTTTGCTTCTTTCTATGTTAGAACCTCTTTCTCATTAGTTCCACATCATCTGACCTGACATTATTTGCATCTAATCTGAAAGATGTTGTTAAGCATGAGTCAGATGAAGTGCTGGCCCTTTAAGACCCTGAGAGCATTATGATATCCAAGAAACCAAATTTAGTCAAAGGGAATTATTATCCACAGAGTCCTATCAGTTGACCTAACTCCCATTCTGCATTACTCACATCCATCTTGGCACTAACTCCAACTCTGCTCAAATGGTCTATGATTCCATTTACTCCCACTCAGCTTTGTGACCTCAGACTCAGCCCACTCTTCTGATTCAAAAAACGTTGGCTTAAGAAAATATAAATGCATCCCCTAGTTTTTCTTTCTCTTCAGCCTAGCCTGCTCCTCTGTTCTTAGAGATGCCTACTGTTAGCAGGGTTCTTACTGGAGTGATTATTAAAGACTTACTAAGCTATAATAATGGATTTGTGTGCCACATCTAAAATATCAAATCTGTACCAGGTCAAGGGAGAAGTGGGAAGGAGTAAAGATGTGGTACCATTACAGGTGGAGGTTGGACTTTTCTAGAGCTTGTTATCTTCTCTGCCTTGAAAGGAAAAGCCCAAATGTGGTTGACCACTGAGATGACTAT
The DNA here is from genome assembly GCF_037893015.1 of Macrotis lagotis. NCBI lineage: Eukaryota > Metazoa > Chordata > Mammalia > Peramelemorphia > Peramelidae > Macrotis > Macrotis lagotis. The sequence goes on from NC_133658.1 coordinate 149,670,429, forward strand.
TATATCTTTTGGTTAGTATAAAAACATATTGCATGAACTGATAATACCTGAGACAAATTTTATTTAGGATTTTAAAAAGTAATAAACTAGGCCCAGAAAAGCCATACCAATCTGTAAAGTCTTATGGCAAACATCAAATAATATAAACCATAGTGGGTCACTGAAAATGGGCCCTTCCTTCCTTTCACTATCTACCACAACATTTCCCATTAGGTTGCCCCTGAATGAATGAGAGGGGCAATTTTTTATTAAGCTTTTTTACTCTGTATAAAACACTATGCTGAATGTCAGAAATAGAAAGAAGAAATAGAGACAACCCCTGTTCTCAAGGAATTCACTCTCGAATTGGAGAAGAGAACACATAAAAGTGATTTCAGCTTCAGGGAAATGGAAAGGGGGCATCATCAGGTCAGATAGCAATTTCTGGGTCTCATAAGATCAATTATATTATTTCTTGAAGATGTCCACAGACCTTAGCAATTCCAGGCAGATAAGTAGAATAAAATATGCTAGGAAAAAAAGATCTTTAGAGTATTGGTCAATAAAGGAATAAAGGGGAGAAAGAGCATGGAATAGGCAGTTTGGGAAGCACAAGACAAATTCCAACCACTTGACAACTCAACTTTGGGGCCATTGCCGTCTTTTCAGTCAGTTTTCCAAATTGACTAAATCTAGGAGGGTTTGACCCAGATTAGTACAGAGGCTGTTTCTATATCCCATCAATGGATTCTTTACTCACCCAGAGAATATAGAAACTCTGATTTCCAATTATTAAAACAACTGGTGGATAAAAGGTGATGTCTACATTGTGCCTTGGACTAGTCTTGAGGGTAACCTCTACCATTTAAGAATTTTGGAATGCCTATACTCAGAATTTTAAAACAATTCTACTCCCAAACCTACTTCTCTCCATATACTCTTTTTTTTGTTTCAAGCTCATTGTCTAAGTAGTTGCAGCAGAATTATCACTCAAGCAACCTTATAAGATAGATCAATAAATCCAATGATATTACTCTCATCTCTCAGATGGAATAGGGCTTATTATGATCTGGGATCAAAGATTGCCATGGAACAAGATGAAGCTCTCCAGACTGAGGAGCAAACCAAGGTCTAGGAGGTTCCTTGGCAGGGACCAGAATCTTGGGGATAATAGTGAAGAACTGGAGATAATACAGAGAGAGAAGAAGACTGAGTCAGAGACAAAAAATAGTGCCCAGAGTAGAAATAGGATTCAGTGGTAGTACCTTTTAGCTAAGATAAAGAGCAGAGGCAAAGGTCCTAGAATCAGATAGTAGTGCTTACCAGATAGTAGTGCTTACTAGATCTTTTTAGATCTAGGTTTTATAAAGAATTTAAAGAATACTTTTCTTGTACTTAGTTTCCTTCAGGTTTATGCAAGGCCTTATACCTAGTTCAATAAACTTCCTCTAAATTAGTCATACCCTATAATTGCTAACATTATTGCCACAATATTGTCCAAGGAAGCCAACATACCTAAACAATGGCAACCCTGACTCACCTGAGAAGAAACCACTACTTCCCATTTCTAAGAGTCAAATTCTAAACAGGATACAACCATATTATAGCATGGCACACACAATATTTAAATAATTGGAGCAAACTAAAATAAGTACAATATTATTTTCAATGTTACCACAAGACTAAACAAATCTATGAAGATTACCTTTCATAAAAGGACATAGTTAGATGGAAAAATTAAGAGAGTTCATCTCTCATTATATGCAGTTTGTGGAACCATTGTAAGCAGACAATCAGTTGAGTCCAGAATTATACAAAAAAGGGAGAACAGACTGGACTATCTTTTGAAAATTGCAAAGGCCTTTTGCAATTGAGCTCCCTCCCAAAAAAGGCCCAATTTCTGATTATGAATATTCGATTGTTGTCATTGCATAATGAGTCATGCAAAACTTCAGGCTCCAAAGATTCAAAAATGAGTATGACTTAGAAGTCAAAGAGGAAGTACATTTGTGAGTGTGAATACTTCTCACATGTGCATAACATATGAAGTATAATAATTGTAGAGTTGTAATGAGGGATTTCATCAAACATTTGCATTATCTAAAGCAGAGATGAATTGGTAATTTGGCATGTGATACTTGAGAAATGTCATTCATGTTCAAAGTCAAGAGTTAGAGAAGTCTCCATTTGGTAAACTCATTAAAGATTAGAGATAAGGCTTGCATAGAATAGGCAGGCATAGGTGGCCTATGCTATGCAGCAATAAGGAGTACAGCCACATTTAAAATCATAGATCAATTTGAGAATTGAATATTAACACAGAGCTTTTCAGGATCAAAATTGTGCAATGGGAGGTTTTTTATGCATTCTCCCATCTCCCTTCTTTTCTCATCCATAAATGCCCAGTGCTCTCCATTACTGACTCTGACAGATTATATTTTATTCCTACTCTGCTACCTTGCTAGGATCTGTACTCCTAAGGAATTCTAGCCCTTTGAACATTCCTTTCTGGGGCACATTTACCATAACATGACAGTCTTGATTCTTTCTCACCCAAGCTCTTAATTTCTTTTTTCCTCTGGTACTCCTTACTTTCTTTTATTCTAATTTCCCTAGCTTCCCTCTGATTACTCCTCCCAAAGAACCAACCAATGTAACAAATAATATATTTAAAGACAAAAATAATCAACAAAGCTAATCAATACATCAAATATGAAAAATATTTGTATTTTGTAGCACTTATGAGCATTCTATCTCTGCAAAGGAATAGGGTTGCTATATCTTTTTCTATCTTTTCTTTGGAGCCAAATTTGCTTTTCAGAATCTTGCGATATCTATTTTTGATTGTTTTGTGGTTATCTAATCACATATCTACTTACATGGCTTTTGTTGTTATTTGTCAGTAGTATCTAACTCTCAGTGACACCATTTAGGTTTTATTAAATTTATTTTTTCATTTTTATTTAAATTTTATTTATTTAAGGCAATACGATTAAGTGACTTGCCCAAGGCCACACAGCTAGGCAATTATTAATTGTCTGAGGCCAGATTTGAACTCAGGTCCTCCTGACTCCAGGGTCAGTGCTCTATCCACTTAGCTACCTCTCCACCCCCTATGGTTTGTTTGCTTTTTAGGGGTGGCAAAGATTTGCCATTTACATCTCCAACTCATTTTAAAAATGAGGAAACTGGGGTGATCAAAGTGACCTGCCCAGGTACACACAGTTATTAAGTGACTGGAGTAAGCTTTGAATTCAAGTTTTTTTGATTCCAAATGGATATTCTATCCATCATACCACATAGTCATTGTTCTTGCCTCAGATTATATCAGTTCATGCAGATTTTTTCTTTGCTTTTCTGTAACGATTATATTTGGCATATTTTATAGTATAACAACATTTTATGCTTTTACTGTTATTTTTTTAGCCATTCTCTAATTGAGGAGCATCTATTTTGTTTCCAATTCTTTGGTTTTCTAAAAAGTGCTGCACTCAATATTTTGATGTATATGAGAACTTTCTCCAAACTTTTGGGGCTAATCACACTTTGAAAGGCAATAATACCTCACAAAAATAGGGTTTGAGTACTTGAAGAATTGTTGAACTGAACTGATTTTGTGGAATGCCAATATAGGGAATTTCAATATCAACATATAATTAAAGTCAAGAAGGTGGGGAATTTGGTTTGTTCAGGGAATACATTGAAGAATATTCACATAGAGCCTTTTCACTGATGTCTGAGGGTAGTCCATTATGATTCTATAGCAGAGTGATCTGTTTTTAAAGGAAAGAAATATGTCAGTCAAGTGAAGCAGACCAAGTAGTGCAGCTCTGGGTATCTGGTGTTATTTAGGACAATTTTTTCTGTGTTTGACTTTCTATTTTCTTGTGTTGGGTACATGTTGAGAGTATTCTGTATATGGTGTTGTACAGTCGAGCTGAGGTTTTGAATACAAAAATTAAGGAAGAATTTAATGGTGAAGAATTTGTCAGGTCATTAATAGCTTCATCTATAACAATCTCTTGACACCTTTTCCATCCTTTTGGACATGTCTATTTTAGCAACATTGAGATTTCTTTTTTTTTTATTTTGTGAAGGGGTGTGCTGGGAAAGAGGACAGGGCTCTAGTGGTACTCCTTAATTCATATTATAGAAATGATAATCAATTATATCAACCTTTCTTTAGATTCATTATGCTACCCCTCAGAGAAATCCAAAGATTTATTAAAATTTCCAGGACTTGGGGCAGTTAGGTGGCATAGTGGATAGAGCACTGGCCCTGGAGTCAGGAGGACCTGAGTTCAGATCCAACCTCAGACACTTAATAATCACCTAGCTGTGTGATATTGGACAAGTCACTTAACCCCATTGCCTTGCCAAAAAAATAAAAGATTTACACAATTTCTAGGACTCATATTCTTTTAGAATTCAGGAATGCTAACTTTATTCTGATATGCAAGAATCATCAGATATGGGCTAAACCAGACACCAAACTGAGAGCCAATGACCAAGACTCTGGTTTTCTTAATTCCCCACTACTGCCTGAAGCATTTGGATTTTCCTATGATCTGTCAGTACTGCTTCCTCTCAACATCAAACTCAGTCCTGAGGAAGAAAAGGGTCATGTGCCATTTTGCAATCTGGATTGATAGGTTGTTAATGTAATAAGGCAGGTTACATTGTAGCACCCTCTCAAATCTTCCATTTAACAAACTCACATCCTACCCTCTGATGTGATCCAACCAGACAGCTAATGAGACTCCACACATCCTAGCTCTGTTTCTGTGCACGTAATATTTAATTTGACTGTTAGCATTAATGTTGAGCTACTCCCCTTGAGGGGCATGGGATGGCACAGAGAGTTTCCTACACTTGGATATTAGGCTTTTTAAAAATTTATTTTAATGGTAGAGTGGAGGAAGGACTGGGCGAGTTTAGGGTGCTAGACATTCGTTTTCTCCACAGGATGCCAAATCCTTGGTCATTTTACATATCTTTCTCCATAATCAAATATGACAATAATCAAACTATTATATCTTCAGCCTATGGAATGACTAATGCTGAAATTTCCAATATTAATTCTGCCTATATACAATTAATAATGTTTGCTGGATTGAATCCTAGGGAGTTGCCTAAGGCATGTAGGGTTTAGATTATTTGTTGGACACTCAACTAACAACTGCCAGAGGTTAGCTTTTAGTCAAGGTCTTCCTTATGCCAAGTGGGCCCTACACTGCACCATATGATCAATAGATTTAGAGAATAAATCGGCTATGGAATCATGTAGTTTAACTTCTTCATTTTATAGATAAAGAAACTGAGACACAGAAAAATTTAGGTACTTGTTCTGGGTCACATAAGTTAAGACAAAAATTTAGGTTTCTATTAGGTAATATGCTATAAGCACTGGTTAAGTTCTGAGGATATAAGTAAAAGTAAAAACTTTCTTTCATTAAGGTGCTTACAATCTAAATGGGGTAGGCAACATACAAACAAGGCAATCACAAGTAGTCAATGTCTGAGTGGAAATAGGCCCAGATTTGCCTCACTAAATTCAGAACACTATCACTCCAAGTTGTCCTGAAGGACCCTAACCAGGCTCGAAAGCACTGATTTTATTCTATGTTGTCCATTTTCTGAGAGTGTGGTAAGTTCAAGATAGTGAAGGAGATAGATTTTGGGGACATGAAAATTGGGAAATTTTCTTTGTTATTCATATTTGATGGAAGAATATTTTATTTTCTTATAAATTGGTAAATAGAGAGAAAGAAGGCAAATGATTTCTAATTTTAAAAATATCTTAATTTTTAAAAAAAAAGTCCAAATTGATTGAAGGCAGATACTATCTTCACTTTTCAATTTATTCCCTGTGTGTTTAGAACAATGCTTGAAATATAGTAATCAGAGAATTTTCAAGGCAGAGCCAAGACAGCAGCCTGAAGCTAACATGCTCCCAAAGCCTTTCCCTACCAAAGGTAAATAAAACCTCTACTCTGGCATTCAAATTACAGATCCCACCAAGAAAAAGAGAAGATTCAAAGAAGTTTTCTACTATAGACATCATGGAGGATCTTTAGTGAAGGTCTGTCTCTCTGGGGGGAAAAATGGAAATGAAGTCCAAGGGGCAGGAGAGCAGGAAAGCCAGCAGAGGGCTTTTATCTGAGTGCAATACAGGTCCTGACAGCTTAACAACAGCAGAGGTTCTGGGAGTTAGGTAGCAAGCCAGCAGGGTGGATTCCAATCCCAAATGAAGTCTGAACCATGAGAACACCAGGATAAAGGACAGGACTAGGTTGGGAACAAACCACTGTTAAGTCAGAACTTGTACATAAATGGGGGAAAAATCTCTGCAAAGACAAGGTCTGGACTGCATAGGCCAACAGCAAGCCAGGGATCATACCCCAGTCCCAGAAAAAAATAGCTTGACTCTGTAAAACTTGTACCCCAGGAGCAGAGTTAAAAATAAGATAAACAAAAAATGCTAAAAAAGCACTCAGTATGGAAAACTACTTTATAGACAAAGATGATAGCAATGCCACATCTGAAGAAGAAAGTAATGAAAAATCACTCATGGGGAAGTATCAAAACAGTCTATAAATTGGAATCAAATACAAAAGCTCATCCAAGAGCTTTAAAGAGAAGAAGAAGAAAAATGGAAAAAAAGAAGTGAATGTCAGACAGGGAAATTATGAAATGTTGACCAAATAAACCAACTCCATTGACAGTAAAAATAACCAACCTGAAAAGGAAACACAGAAGCTAATTGAAGAAAATAAAATCCTAAAAATTAGAAGTCAACAAATAGAAACCAATGAATCTACAAGACTTCAAGATTCCATCAAACAAAATAAAAATTCTGAAAACATTGACACAATTTTAAAGTACCTTTTAGGGAAAATTAATGACCTGGAAAATAGATCCAGAAGAGACAATCTATGAATCATTGGACAACCAGAAAGCCTGGATCAAGAAAAGAACCTGGAAGACATTGTGCAGGAAATTACAAAGAAAACCTGTCCAAATGTACTAGAATAAGATAACAATATAACCACTGAAAGACTCCACGGAACCCCTCCAGAAAGAGAGCCCAGGATAAAAACTCCAAGGACTGTAATAGTCAAATTCTAGAACTCTCAAATAAAGGAGAGAATATTGCAATTAGTAAAAAAGAAAACAATTAAAATATAAAGGAAACACAATCACACTTACACAGGACCCATCAGCCTCAACACTGAAGGATTGTAGGGCCTGGAATAGCATATTTTGGAGAGTAAAAGACCTTCAATTACAACCTAGAATTTATTACCCTGCAAAATTCACCATATATTGTCAAGGGAAAGGATGGATTTCAACAAAATAGAGGGATTCCAGAATTTCCTAACACAAAGATCAGAACTGAATAGAGAATTCAATCATCAAATACACAACTCAAGAGTTCCATAAAAAAAGGTAAAGGAAAAGAAGGAAAAAGCAAAACAAAACAAATGTTGGCCAAGAATATCAAATTGTATACAACCTAAAAGGGAAGATACAACACTTTTAATTCTTTAGAATTTTACTTTTTTAAGGATAATTAGAGGGTAGAATATAATTGAAGAGAATGAACCTAAAGGATATAGGCATAATTGGATCTTATCTTTCCATTGTAAAGGGCCAAGATGATATCACTATGCTTGAGACAAAAAGCCCTGAAGAAAATCAGGGGTGTTAACTTTAAATTTAATGTCTCATTACCCTTTGATTCAATTTAATCAAAAGGTGCTTAGCCCCTTGTCTAATGAGATTGTCATAAACTTCAAGAACCTGAATCAGTGCTTCTGTAATTTACAATCATGTGTAAAGTTCTCCAGTAAGACTTCCAGAGCATCCTAGTACTTAGAGATCTTTAAGATTCTTAAGGTTAATTAGTTCAGCAACTTTAGCTTCACTTAACAAAGACTTAAGTACCCTTGGTGGGAAGAGAAGTGTAAAGTAGGAGAGAGAATAGGTCTTGCTTCACTCAATAAGATGTTAAGTACCCTGGGTGGGGGAGTGGAGAGGATATAAAATGTGTAAGAAAATAGACCTGGGGGGAGGGACACAAATAGTTCAAGATATGATGTGGTTTTAGATGATACTTTGGCTCCTGAGGAAGACTGTGTGTATTTGACAAATATTATGTGAAGGGATAAGATAAAAAAATGATTATAGTGATAATTTAATGCAATTTGAGTCAAAGTTGCTTATCAATCAAGTAAACAATCTATAATGATATTCTGATATATGAGTTTATCAAGCAACCAAATAATCAAATTGGGATTGATGATACCTGATTAATAGTATTAGAGCAATAAATAACACCAATGGAAGAGGCACAAAGATTAATAATTTTAGAGGGAAAGGAGAATGTGAATCCTGAGTAAATTCTATTAAATAGAGTTAGCCCAGTGAAGGAATAAAATACATTCTCACTTGAGTTTAAAAAATTTAACAATCTACAGGGAAAACGGCATTGGAAAGGGAAAGAAAAGGGAAGAAAGGACTGATAAAAGGAAAGGGAAAGTATAAGTGAAAATAAACTGAAAGTTATTTTTTTTAAAGAAAAGTCAAAGGGGAAAGGTACTAAAATTTTGGTGAGGAGGAATAAGAAAAAAGGAAAAAGATTAATATAAATGGAGAAAGAAAATATGAAGGGAAATAAAGAATTAGTAATCTTAACTTTAAATGTAAAAGGGATGAACTGTCCCATAAAAAAGCGGATAGCAGAATAGATTAAAAATCAGAATCCTACAATATATTGTTTACAAGAAACACATTTGAAGTAGAGAGATACACACACAGGATAAAGGTAAAAGGTTGGAGCAAAATATATTATGCCTCAGCTGGAGTAAAAAAAAAATCTGGAGTGACAATCCTAATCTCAAATAAAAAGAAAATTCAATCTCATTAAAAGGGAAAAGGAAGGAAATTATATCTTCTTAAAAGGCACCATTGGTAATGAAGCTATATCATTACTAAATATATATTAATCTAGTAGTATAGCATCCAAATTCCTAGAGGAAAAGCTGAGTGAATTACAAAGAGACATGGATAGCAAAACTTTATTAATGGGAGACATCAATCTCCTTCTCTCAGAACTAGATAAATCTAACAACAAAATAAACAAGAATGAAGTTAAGAAGATGAATGAAATCTTAGAAAACTTAGATATGATAGTACTCTGGAGAAAAATTAATGGGGATAGAAAAAAAATTATACCTTTTTCTTGGCAGTACATGACACCTTTACCAAAATTGATCATGCACTAGGGTGCAATAATATAATCAAATGCAGAGAGGCAGAAATAATAAATACACACCTCTCAGACCAAGATTCAATAAAAAGGATCAGGGAAAGATAAACCAAGAACTATTTGGAAGTTAAATAACTTAATCTTAAATAATGATTGGATCAAACAGCAAATAATAGAAATTATAATTATATCCAAGAAAATGATAATAACATCTTACCAAATTTAATGGAATGCAGCCAAGACAGTTTTGAGGGGAAGCTTTACATGTCTGAATGTAAATATGAATAAAATAGAGAAAGAGGAGATAATGAATTGAGCTTACAACTAAGAAAAGCTAGAAAAGGGACAAATTAAACATCCCCAATTAAATACCAAATTAGAAATTCTGAAAATTAAGGCAGTGATTGATAAAGTGAAAGCAAGAAAACATTGATCTCATAAATCAAACTGAGAGTTAGTTTTATGTAAAAGTCAATAAATTAGACAAACCTTTGGTTACTCTGATTTAAAAAAAGAAAGAAGATAACCAAATCACCTATGTCAAAAATGAAAAGAATAAATTGACCACCAGTGAGTAGAAAATTAAAGAGATAATTTTGAGCTACATTGCTGAATTGTATGCCAATAATTTGGATAACTTGAATGAAATGGATGACTATTTACAAAAATACAAACTGCCCAGATTAACAGGAGAGGAAAAAATTACTTAAATAATCCCATTTTAGAAAAAGAAATTGAAGAAACCATATATAAACATTGTAAGGAAAAGTCTCCACATCCAGATGGATTTACAAATGAATTCTACCAAACATTGAAGAAATAATTAATTCATATTCTATTTAAACTATTTTAAAAAGATAGGAGAGGATAGCATTCTGCCATATTCTTCTCATGACACCAACATGGTGCTGAAATCTAAACCTGGAAGATACAAAAGAAGAAAAAGAAAATTATAGACCAATCTCTGTAATGAATATTGATGCAAAAATCTTAAATAAAATTTTAGCACTGAGACTTCATCAAATTCTTACCAGGATAATGCACAATGATCAGATTGTATTTATACAAGGCAGGCAGAGATGGCCCAGCATTAGGAAAATACTTGACATAATTAAAAATATTAATAGCAAAGCCAACAGAAATCATATGATTATCTCTATAGATGCTGAAAAAAAAAACCTTTGTTAAAATACAACATCTATTCCTTTTAAAAACACTAGAGAGTTTGGAGGAAATGGAGTTTTCCTTTAAATAATAAATAATATCTATCTAAAACCATCAACAAATACTAAATGTAATGGCAATAAACTTGGAGCATTTCCAATAAAATCAGTGCTGAAACAAGGATGTCTATTATCACCATTACTATTAAATATAGTATTAGAAATGCTAGCAGTAGCAATAAGAGAAGAAAAAGAAATTGAAGGAATCAGAATTGGCAATGAAGAAGCAAAGCTTTCACTCTTTGCAGATGAGATGATGGTATATGTAGAGAATCTGAGAAAATAATCTTAAAAAACTCCTCAAAACAATTAACAAATTCAACAAAGTGTCAGGATATAAAATAAATCCACATAAATCATTTGAATTTCTATATATATGCACAACAAAGTCCAAGAAGAGATAGAAAGAGAAATTCAATTTAAAATAACTGTAGTAAACATTAAATACTTGGGATTCCACCTCCTAAGACAAACCCAGAAACTCTATTAACACAATTATAAACCACTCCTCACCCAAATAAAATCAGATTTAAATAATTGGAAAAATGTCAAATGTTCATGGTTAGGTTGAGCTTATATATTAAAAATGAGAATTCTACCCAAATTAAAATACTTATTCAGTGCCACACCAATCAAATTACCAAATGATTACTTTACTGAGCTAGAAAAAATAGTAACAACATTGTTCTGGAACAACAAAAGGGCAAGAACTGCAAAAAATGAATGAAAAAAAGTAAAGATGGAAAAAAATGTAAAGAAAGGTGGCCTAACTCTTCCAGATCTAAAGTAGCAGTCATAAAAAATACTTGGTACTGGTTAAGGAATAGAATAATGGATCATTAGATTAGGATAGGCTGAAAAGAAACTACAGCAGATGACTACAGCAATCTACTATTTGACAAACCCAAAGACATCAGCTTCTGGGATAAGAACTCACTATTTGACAAAAATTGTTGGGAAAACTGGAAAAGAGTATGGCAAAAACTAGGCAGATCCACATCTTATACTGTATATCAAAATAAGGTGAAAATTGGTACAGGATTTAGACATAAAGAACAATACCATAGATAAATTAATAGACCAAAAAATACTGTATCTATCTGATCTATGGAAAAGAGATAATTTTTTGACCAAACAAGAATTAGAGCACATTATAACCTGCAAAATGAATGACTTTCACTATATTAAATTTAAAAGTTTGTGCATTAATAAAATCAATGCTGCTAAAATTAGATGAAAAACAGAAAGCTGGGAAACAATCTTCACAACTAGGAGTTCTGATAAAGGTCTTATTTCTAAAATACCTCGAGAATTGCATCAAATTTATGAGACCACAAGTCATTCCCCAATTGATAGATAGTCAAAGGATATGAACAGACAGTTTTCAAATGAAGAAATTAAAGCTATATATGATCATATGCAAAAATGCACCAAATCATTATTGCTTAGAGAAATACAAATTAAAACAACCATAATGTATCATCTCACATCTATTAGATTAGCCAAGATGAGCAAAAGAGAAGATGATCAATGTTGGAGAGGTTGTGGGAAGATAGGGACATTCATGCATTGCTGGTGGAGTTGCGAATAGATTCAATCTTTCTGGAGAGCAATATGGAACTATGGCCAAAGAGCAATAAAATTGTTCATACCCTTTGACCCAGTAATTCCAATTCTAGGTCTATATCCAGAAGAAATTATAGTGAGTGGAAAAAGTCCTATATATTGCAAAATATTCATAGCAGCTCTTAATGTAGTGGCAAAGAATTGGAAATTTAGGGGATGCCCATCAATTGGGGAATGTCTAAACAAGTAATGGCACATGAATACTATGGAATACTATTTTTCTATAAGAAACCATAAAGGGTTGGACTCTAGAGAAGCATGGAATAACTTATGGGATCTAACTCTGAACAAAGGGAATAGAACCAGGAGAACGATGTACACTTCAATAACAACATTATGAGATGAACAACCTTGATGGAAACAGCTCCTCTCAGCACTCCAGAGAGCTAGGACAATGGTATTTGACTGGTTATGTACTTTATTATCCCAAGTAGTGGTAGAAAAACAAAACAAAATGAAACACACAGAAAAAAACAAAAACAAAAACATTCCTTCCAAATCTGGTGAACACTTTATAAAAATTCTCTCTTATGTATCTCTTTCCCTTAATCCTAATTCCTCATGTCAAAAAGTACTAATTATTAAACATGTTTAACAAAATATGTATGTAAAATGCTAACCTGATTATTCCCCGCTGAGGGGAGGAGTGGGATGGGAAGAGAGGTTGGAGGAAAATTTTGTAACTTGAAAATATGCATGCACATATGGATGAAAATAAATAAATTTAAAAAATAAGAAAAGAAATAGAGTAAACACTTAATAAATGGTTTATCAATCATATAAAAAAACAAGAAATCATTGAAATATGCAAACAGGCAGATCCTAAACTTTCTAATCAGATAACCAATAGAATAGACTTAGACTTTTCACCCAATTGGCAGAGGCTTCACAGAGGGGTCAGAATGAGAGGAGTGACTTGCATAACAGGAGCATATTTTTGCTATGACATTTACTAACAGAAGTGAGTCCAGAAGAGAGCAAACAGAACACTTAAAGAAATATAAAACTCTCACATACAAGAGATGAAACTAGAGATTTTTAGCTAGAGAAGAAAAACCCTGAAGGGCCATGAGGGCTGTCTTCAACTTGAAGAAGTATAATAAGAAAGTGAGATCAGCTTTCTTTTGCTTAGGCCTAGGAACAGAGCTATTACAAGAATTCTTGAACTAAGGGCAAATTCATTTGAGGAGGAAATGGTGACAGAGAGAAAAATCTAAAAATGGTGGAGGCCTCAAATGGCCTCATCTGTGCCTCTGTGAAGTTGAGAGTTGGGAAGGGCTTCTGGAGACCACCATGCTGAGGATATCAGTAGGTAATGGCATTCAACAATGCAGGCTTTAGGGAGACTATAAGGTAAAATTAACAATCTGTTGAGCAGTCAAGTGGTGCAGTACATAGAGGACTGAGCCTAGAATCAGGAAAACTCATCTTTGTAAGTTCAAATCTGGTCTCAAACACTTAGGAGCTGTGTGGGAACCTAGGCAAGTACATAACCCTACTTGCCTCAGTTCCTTAGCTATAAAATAATCTGAAGAAGGAAATGACAAACCATTTCAGTGTCTCTGCCAAAAAACAAAACAACACAAATTGGGCCATAAAGAGTCAGAAATGACTGACAACAACAACAAAAAACACAAAAAGGAATAAGTGATCCTCTCCATAGATGTCAGTATCCTGGGGTAAAGCCTCATTCTCCACCCAAGGTAGTTATGTTTTTGCATAAGACAAAGAACCAGAAACAATGGTACAAATTATAGAAAGGCAGAATGCTTTTTAATATAGCAAAAAACAAAGATAAACCAAAACTAACTTCATAACAAGAGCTATCCAGAAATTGGATCAGCTACCTCTGCAAAGACTAAGATCTTCATAAATGGATATCTTCAAGCAGAGACTGAATGACCACTTTTCTGAAGATATTCCTAGTGAGGTGCAGGGTCAGAATACAATGTTTGAGGTCCCTTACAATTCTTGGATTATATGAATCTATGGTTTTATAGCTGACTGGATATTCTACTCTTTTTCTAGGCTGAATTTCTAGCCTTGATTTCAAGAGCTTGGACCTAAGTGTATATTCATATATGCCTATATGGCAGCTGCCTCTGGCACCTCTGGGCAGGACCAAGTCTAAGGGCAAAAAAACCTAGAAGTCAAGGGAAGCAAAATCAAGAAGAAGAGTATCTCTTAAGGTGTTCTCTGAAGTCTGTAAAGGATTTCACACAAAAGGCCTGCATCTCACCCTGTGAAAATGAACTCTACCTCATAGATACATTAGGCAAATTACTTTGCCTCTAGTCAAATGAGTCAGAAATAGCAAAAAATCCTTCACTGAGCATTCAACACCATTAGTCTCTGGCCTGTTGCAGATTTTCTTCTTTGAGGACCATGGCATTTCATATACTGTCAGTTTCTCTCTGAAGTGACATCTTCATTTTGTTAGGTGAAAAAACTGGGCTGCCCTCAAGCAATATTTTGGGGTTGAGTGTTGAAAGCCAAGTCTTCTTAAGATCTCAGTGAACTCTTAGGCTGGATTCACTTTCTTTAAGGTCAGGGAAACAGTGGAGAACTCCTGTAGATCTTGCAAGTGATTTGTCAGATACCTGTGAAAAAGGCTATGAAGTCTCTTTGAAAAAAAGGACTAGACTAGGAAATAGGATCAGATCAACACAATTGCTGAAATTTTAAACTAAAGGAGAAACCAGAAGTCCTCGAATCCATCCTATATCTCAATAGAGAATAGGAAAACTCACACTTTTATAGTGTTCTTAAAGTTTGCAAAGTACTTTACAAATCTTTTTCTCATTGAGTCTTTACATAAATCTTGGGAGGTATTATCTCCATTTTCAAATGAGGAAACTGAGGTTGACATAAGTTAAATGATTTGCTAAGGGCACCTAATTAATAATTGTGTGAGGCTGCATTTGAACTTAAATCTTCCTGACTCCAGGTTCAGTTTTGGTCAGTGGTTTTATCCACTGCAGATGAACTATTAATTCCTCTCTACTGAGACCTCCCAGGTGAAAATTTCTTCCCAGGTTAAACATCATTCTAACCATGCAGGTCAGCTCTTTCTTTAAACCTTAAGGTTCACAGTCAGAGTTGTATATATAACCCTAGTGCTGTGGAATCATATTAAAATGTAATTGAGAAATATTTAACAAAGTAAATTATAATACAATAAAAGATATATAGCATTACATTTTAAAATTAATTAATATGTTACCTCTTTTCCTCAGGTATAGATTAGTGGTCTGTTTCCTATTAGAATTTAACACTCTTGATGTAGAATGATGAGAGATTATAGGATTGACTGACCCAGAATTATTCAGCAAACATATATCATCCACAGGATTTGAACCCAGGGATTTGGGGTTATAGGCCAGCTCCAGAGATTCACCATGACAATCTGCCTTTCAGGACCATCAAAATGTAATATATGGTCTTTCCCTTTTATACCCACTTGTACGCCTCACTTCACTATTTTTGGAGTAATATATACTTTTTCAATCTCACAGATTTGTAGCTTTGTATCATCCTCAACTCTTCATTCACCCTCTGGTAAGCAGAACAGGACAAAGATTCCCTTAGAGACTTTAGTCCAAGTTGACATTAATCGTTATGATTCAAGTCAGACCATTCGATGAGTTCTGAAATTATCTATAATAATTGTATTATAATTTAGCCTATGTGTTACATCCTATACTAATAATTGGTATAGAGATAGAATAATTCAATTTCCAAAGGATTTCATGTACACTATATTATTTAAGCCTTTTCACAATCCTGTGATGTAGGCATTGCATGTTCCATTTGATTGATGAGAAAATTGAGGTTCACAGAGATAAAATATCTTGGTCATAATTAAATCATTGGTTGACTTGGTAACCATAGTTAAATAACTGGCAATTGGGTGACCAAGCCACCCAGTAAGTGTAAGAAGCCAGTTTCAAACTTAGGTCTTTCTAAATTCAGATTTAGCCTATTCTCTACTATATCACACTTCACTTTTACCAATATGCCCTGAGGGACTTTGCCCAATGCTTTCCTGAAATTCTGATATTCTAAGTCTCTAGAACCAAACTAGTTACCTTCTGCTAAAAAAATAATGCTAGTCTGCTCTTGATAATACCATGGTATCTCTCCATGATTGCCACTTCCCTTCATGAGTGTTCAGAAACTATTCCTTTAATAATGGTTCTAGACTTTTTCTAGAAATTGAAATCCATCTCATTGTCCTAGAGATTAAAGAATTCACTTTCCTTCATGTTTTAAAAATTGGGAGACTAGTCAAAGTCAGTCCAAACATGCAACTGTATATCAATGACATTTCCCCAATCTAATAACTTTTTTCAAAATTGAGGTTCATCTGGAATGACTTAATGAATCTGTACTAGTTATTACTTTGCTTATCTTCTAAACAGTCATCTCATGTCTCACAGCATCAGATAATTTCCAAACTAGATGATGGTCAGTTCAAGCCTTAGCTGAGCAGGAAGAACATCCTAGATAAGTTCTTTATCCAGCCTCTACCTAAAGGCCTCTAGTGATAAAAAAGAAATCACTACCACTGAAAATATCTCAATATGCATTTTGATAGCTCTGGTAGGAACTCCATGTCAGGTTAAAATATTGTGCCTTTACAACAAGTCTTACACTTTCTTTTTGTCTAGTCACATAATTACCACCCAAGTACAATCCCTCATCACCTCTTGTCTAGGTATATTGTACTTGGTACCTCTGCCCCATGTCTTACCCCATTTCAATCCACTGAATGGTCAGTGATTTTCCTCAAGTGCAGATCTGATCATGTTAACATTCAAATCAATAAATTCTACTTGTTCCCTGTTATCTCCAGGATCAAATATGAAATCATATTTGCTTTTAAATTCCTTTACAATTGAACTCTTTCCCACCTCTCCAATTTTCTTATATTCTACCTCCTCCCAATATTGTTCCTTTCACCTTTTCCCCAAGTAGTTCTTCCTAGCTGTTCTCTCTTGTGGAGGGGTACAGGACCTGCATACATCTTCCTCATTTCCCTGTTTCTGTTTCCAGGATTTACTTGTCCTTCTGTCTGTTCCATGTTATTCTAGTAATCAACAGTGAGACTAAATCATATAAATTACAAATTATGTGATTAAATATATTAATACAATTAAAATCTAGGTAATTAAATGTATGTGATAAATCCCTAAGCTGAATGTCTAAATATATACATTATTGGAGATTCATTTATTTCTTCAGCAAACATTTAAATGCCATATATATATATATATATATATATATATATATATATATATATATATATATAGACCCGGGAATGTACTAGTCAGAGAAGTAGAAGATATAAAACATTCTTCAATACATATAATAATATAAAATAATATGGAAATGGGAAAAAAGAAAAATGCACAGAATACTAAGGAGGAGAAGATAATTTCTAATTTAGAAGAATGGGGAAGGCTTCATAGAGGAGATGACAACTGAGTTTGACTTTGAAAGATGGACAAAATTTCAGCATGGATAAAGTGACTTCTTGAGGTCTCTTCCAGCTCTAAATCCATATTCCTGTGATCCCAAATAGGGGAGTATTCCATTTATAGAGGTAATACAAGAGCAAGAAAGTGTGGGATATATTTTTAAAATTAAGAGTCCTATTTGCCTGATGCCATATGAGACAGGGAGCTATGTGAGATAAACCTGGAAAGTTGAGTTAGGGCAAGGTTGTGAAAAACTGCATTTTTAAGGAGCTTGGATTTTATCCTCTTTGCAATAAAAAGGGTCAATAATATAGTAAGAATATTAATCTACCAGGATGACAATAGAGAGTACCACAGATATAGATCAGAATAAGAGGTGAAAAGAATTTTTGACAGTCAAGAAAAAGGGTGAAGATAGTGGGATAGGAAAGGAGAGGACACATCCAAAAGATTTCTAATATAGTGTTCAAGTAACTGTTGACTTCTTGAAAGTTTTATTAAGTTCATATAGGGAGATATAATTAAGTGTTGCATCTTCTTTTCATTAAATTATGTAATTTTTCAAAAAATACAGATTGGAGGATAGATCAATGAAAAGGAAGAAGAGATATGGTTCTTGGAATTCATGGAGGGAAGGGAACAATGAAATTCCAAGATATGCTTCTGATTATATATATATCACATATCCCCTATTGGTTGGTTCTTGTCCTTTTTTAATCAAAGACCAAAATGACATCACTAAACTTGTGAAAAATTGCAGTGTGTCCTACTGTGACTGATCAGACCAATATGAACTTGGAATGCTCTACCACATAGGTTGAGCACAAATATTCTATGTGAACACCTGGGGTGGGTACTCTAAAATTACATATGTCATGTTTTCTTTGAACTGCTTCAATTCTGCCTTCCTCATAGATTGCAGCACCCTCACTGATGAGGACACACCGTGCTGGGTAGTCCTGTACCAGTGTTTCCCATGCTGTACAATTGATTCTAAAGTTCTTCAATCAGGCCTTCAGGCTGTCTCAGTATAGCTTCTTCTGACCCCCTTGTGAATGTTTGCCCTATGTGAGTTCTCCATAAAATAGGTTTTTTTCTTTTCCTTTGTTTTTTGGCAAAAGTATATTCTAACACGTCCAGCCCATCATAGTTGCACTCTATAGTAATGTTGTAATGTTTGGCAGTTTAGTTTGAGGAAAGACTTTCTATTTTCTATAACTGATGGTTCCATATATGGATAGTATGGTTCTAGTTAATGGAGCACCTGTATTTTCTTGGTGTTACTTGTTAGATCAAAATTAGCAGAAGCAGCAGAAAAATCAATCTATACTTTGTCGCATCTCAGCTTCAGAGGCTGCATTGAGTGCATAATTATCTGCAAACAGAAGAACATACACCAACACTCCCTCTACTTTAGTCTTGGCTTGTAGCCTTTTCAAGTTGAAGAATTTGACATGAGTGCAGTAGCTGACCTTGAGGTCATGTTCATCCTCAGTGAAGGCATTTGATAATATGGCTGTAAGCATGCTAAAAGAATGGGAGGAAGGATATATCCTTGTTTCATTCCATTGTTAACTGGGAAATCTCGAGTGCATCATCCACTATGCAAAGCCAAGGCAAGCATACTGTCATGGAACTGATGTACAGTACTTATGAACTTCTCCAGGAAACCAAATTTTGACATAATTTTCCATAAACCCTCATTACTGACAATATCAAAGACCTTGGTCAGATCTACAAATGTGAGGAATAGTGGATTATGTTGACTAGCCTAAGAAGTCCAGGAGAGGAAAGGGTATGTGTAGCTCAATGAACTTCATGAGACTTGCTTTCAAATATAAGTTTTATATGATCGATAGGTATATTGCAGCATCCAATGCTCAGATTTTTGAAATTTCATGAGAAGCAGAAGACGACTTTAGTAATCATGGAGTCACAATTATTATATAGAAAAGGAAACAAGGGGCCTACAGACAGGAAGAAATTTATTAATAATAATTAATATTCAGAAAATAAATGATATATAAAGAAAATATATGAATCAATATAAGATTTTTAAAGTAAGTTGCTAGTGCTTTAAAGTTTCTAATTATTCATATTATTTATGTATTCATCATAACAATTCTGGAAACTAGATACTTATTTTTCTTCATTTGTGTATACTATAGAGATATACCTGGCTGTCTGGGTACCCAGAGGCAGAGTCAATGAGTGACAAATCCCTTCCTGGAACCACAATTTCATGAGAAAACTGAACTATACGCTTTCATTTATGACTGACTTTCTCTTTCTCTAGCACCTATCCCCTCCAGCTCCCTATTATTTATCTGCATTCTTTGCATTTGGGTGTAGGGGGTCATCTTATATTTTAGTTTTTATTTCTCCATTGCATTTTATTATCTTCATTTCATAGATGGGAAAATTGCTGAAGCTCAGGGATATTGATATGATTGTCTTGGTTACATACCTACTAAGCACCTGTGTGGAAATTGAATATTGTTTTTGTCTTTCACCATAGTATCCTCTTCACTATGAAATATTATCACTTCATATGCTAACCAAGGTCATTTACAAACATATGGAAGAGCCTAGGATCCAGTGCTCTTTCTATTACATGATGATATAAAATGTACTTGGGCTAAATAGAAAAGGAATGAAAAAATAAATATATAAATAAATAAGGGGCACTTAGGTGGCACAGTGAAGAGATCTCCAGCCCAGCAGTCAGGAGGACCTGTGTTCAAATCTGACCTCAGACAATTAATAATTACCTAGCTATGTGACTTTGGACAAGCTACTTCACCCCATTGCCTTGCCAAAGAAACCACCAATAAATATATAAAAAAAGATTGAATGGATAAATAACTAGAAGAACTGAGACAAAGAATCTTGAATCAGGGACTACTGGCCTTAAGAGTCCATAGGTAGAGAGCTAAACAAATACAAATAAATTTAACAGAAGGGAGAAGAGGGTATCCAATATTCCTTTAGACCATACAGAAAAATGAACATCCCATAGAGGGGACTGGAAGGACTGGAAGGACTGGAAAAAGAAATAGAGAAGCAAGAAAATAAAATCAGCATAGCTTTAAGAAGACCTAAACTAGGATCAAGAGGACAGAAATAAAGAGAGGGCAGGTCATGATCTATAGAAGATGCTTCAAGACTAAGGAAGAGAGGCAGCCAGGTGGGGCAAAGGATAGAGCACCTGGAGTCAGGAGGACATGGCTTCAAAATCTGAATTCAGACTCTTAGTTTTAGAAAGATTTTATTTATTTCAAGTTTTACAATTTTCCCTCAATTCTTTCTTCCCTCCCCCAACCACCACAGAAGGTATTCTGTTAATCTTTACATTGTTTCCATGGTATACATTGACCTTAATTGAATGTGAAGAGAGGGAAATCATATACTTAAGGAAGAAAAATAAAGTATGAGATAGCAAAATTACATAATAAGATAGTGGGTTGAATTCTAATTTGAAGTAAATACTCTTTGTTCAAACTCCACAATTCTTTCTCTGGATACAGGTGGTATTCTCTATTGCAGAAAGCCCAAAATTGTCCCTGGTTGTTGCACTGATGAAACAAGTAAGTCCATCAAGGTTGATCATCACTTTCATGTTCCTGTTAGTGTGTACAATGTTTTTCTGGTTCTGCTCATCTCACTCAGCATAGGTTCATGAAAATCCTTCCGGGCTTCCCTGAACTCCCATTCCTCCTGGTTTCTAATAGAACAATAGTGTTACATGAGATACATATACCACATTTTGTTAAGCCATTCCCCAATTGAAGGACATTCACTTAAATTCCAATTATTTGCCATCACAAACAGGGCTGCTATAAATATTTTTGTACAAGTGATGTTTTTACCCTTATTCATCATCTCTTAAGGATATAGACCCAGTAGTGGTATTGTTGGATCAAAGAGTATGCACATTTTTGTTGCCCTTTGGGCGTAGTTCCAAATTTCTCTCCAGAAGGGTTGGATGAGTTCATAGCTCCACTAACATTGTATTAGTGTCCCAGATTTTCCACATCTCTTCCAACATTGATCATTGTCCTTTCTGGCCATATTAGCAAGTCTGAAAGGTGTGAGGTGGTACCTCAGAGATGCTTAATTTGCATTTCTCTAATAAGTAATGATTTGAAGCAATTTTTTGTATGAATATGGATTGCTTTGATCTCCTTATCTGTAAATTGCCTTTGCATATCCTTTGACCATTTGTTAATTGAGGAATGGCCTTTTCTTTTTGAAAATTTGACTCAGTTCTCTGTACATTTTAGAAATGAGTCCTTTGTCAGAAATACTAGTTGCAAAAATTGATTCCCAAATTACTACATTTCTTTTGATCTTGGTTACAGTAGTTTTGTCTGTGCAAAAGCTTTTTAATTTAATGTAATCAAAATTATCTAGCTTGTTTTGAATGATGATCTCCATCTCTTCTTTGGTCATAAACTGCTTCCCTTTCCATAGATCTAACAGGGAAACTACTCCATGATCTTCTAGTTTGCTTATAATATTGTTTTTTTATGTCTAAATTCTGTATCCATTTTGATCTTACCTTCATATAGGGTGTGGGGTGTTGGTCTATTTCCTAGCCAACACCATACAGTTTTGATGACTGATGCTTTATAATATAATTTTTGATCTGGAAATCCTAAGCCACCTTCTTTTGCACTTTTTTTCATTGAGTCCCTGGAAATTCTTGAATTTTTATTTCTCCATATAAATTTACACACAATTTTTTCCAACTCTAATGTAATATTTTGGAATTTTGATTGGTAGGGCACTAAGCATGTAATTTAGTTTCAGTAGAATTGTCATTTTTATTATATTAGCTTGACCTATCCATGAACAGTTGATGTTTCCCCAGGTATTAAATCTGATTTTATTTGTGTGAGAAGTGATTTGTAATTGTTTCCAAAAAGTTTTTGAGTCTGCCTTTGCAGGTAGACTCCCAAGTATTTTATATTGTCTGAGGACACTGAATGGAAGTTTTCTTTCTAGCTCTTTCTGCTATATATTGCTAGTCATATGGAGAAATGTTCAGGATTTATGAGGGTTTATTTCATATCCTGCTACTTTGCTAAAGTTGCTAATTATTTCTAGTAGTTTTTTAGATGTTTTTTGGGATTCTTTAGGTATGCTATCATGTCATCTGCAAAGAGTAAGAGTTTTGTCTCTTCCTTTCCTATTCTAATTCCTTCAATTTCTTTTTCTTCTTTAATTGCTGAAACTAACATTTCTAATATAATATTGAATAGTAGTGGTGAAAATGGGCATCCTTGTTTCATCCCTGATCTTATTGAGAATGCCTCTAACCTATCCCCATTGCATATAATGCTTGCTGATGGTTTCAGACAGATACTGCTTGCTATTCTGAGGAACAATCCATTCATTCCCAAACTCTCTAGAGATTTAGCAGGAATGGGTGCTGTATTTTGTCAAAAGTTTTTTTCAGCATCTATTGATATGATCATATGATTTATAATAGATATATTATTGATATAATTAATTATACTAACAGTTTTCCTAATATTGAACCAACCCTGCATTCCTGGGACAAATCCTACTTAATCATAATGCATTATCCTCCTGATAACTTGCTGTAATCATTTTGCTAATATTTTATTTAGGATTTTTGCATCTGTATTCATTAGGGAGATAGGTCTATAACTTTATTTCTCTGTTTTAGCTATTCCTGATTTAGGTATTAGCACCATATTGATGTCATAGAAAGACTTAGGCAGAATTAATTCCCTCTTCACCTTTTTATCCAAAGAATTTAATATAGAATTGGAATTAATTGTTCCTTAATTATTTGATAGAATTCACATGTAAATCCATCTGGCCCTGAAGATTTTTTTATTATGTAGTTCAATAATGGATTGTTGAATTGCTTTTTTCTGAGATAGGGTTATTTAGGTTTTTATTTCCTCTTCCTTAATCTGGGCAATTTCTATTTTTGTAAACATTCATGAATTTCACTTAGATTGTTTGATTTATTGGCATAGAGTTGGGCAAAATAATTCTGAATTATTACTTTAATTTCCTCCTTATTGGTGTTGAGTTCACCTTTTTCATTTATTATACTAGCAATTTGGTTTTCTTCTTCCTTTTTTAAATCAAATTGACTAGAGGTTAATCAATTTTATTGGCTTTTTCATAAAACCAGATCTTGGTTTTATTTATTAGTTCAATAGTTTTCTTGCTTTCAATTTTATTAATTTCTCCTTTAATTCTTTGAATTTCTAATTTGATATTTAATTGGGGATTTTTAATTTGTTCTTTCTCTAATTTTTCAGTTGCAGATTAAGTTCGTTGAATTCTTCTTTCTCTAATTTATTCATGTAAGCATTTAAAGAAATAATATATCTCCTGACAGCTGTCTTGAGTGTATCCCATAGGTTCCGGTATGTTGTTTCATTATTGTCATTGTCTAGCATGAAATAATTAATTCTTTCTATAATTTGTTGCTTGATTCACTCATTCTTTCAAATAAGGTTATTTAGTTTCCAATTAGTTCTGGGTCTATATCTCCCTAGGCCATTATTGCATATGATTTTTATTGCATTATGATCTCAGAAAGTAGTATTCACTATTTCTGCATTTCTGCAATTATTAGGTTTTTATGTCCTAGTACAAGGTCAATTTTTGTGTAAGTGCCATGTACTGCAAGAAAACAATTATATTCCTTTCTATCCCCATTCAGTTTCCTCCATAGATCTATAATATCTAGATTTTCGAACAATTTATTTATCTCCTTAACTTCCTTCTTGTTTATTTTATGATTAGATTTATCTAAATTGGAGAGAGGGAGGTTGACATCTCCCACTAGTAGAGTTTCGCTGTCTATGTCTTCCTTTAACTCTTTCAACTTCTCCTCTAAGAGTTTGGATGCTGTACCATTGGGTACATACATATTTAGTACTGAAATTACTTTATTGTCTATGGTACCTATTAGGAGGATATAATTTCCTTCCTTATCTCTTTCAAAGCTTTCTATTTGTTGCAGTTGCTTTGTCTGAGATAAGGATTGCTACCCCTGCCTTTTTCACTTCAGCTGAGGCAAAATATATTTTGCTCCAACCTTTTACCTTTACTCTATATGTATCTCTCTGCTTCAAATGAGTTTCTTGTGAGCAGCATATTGTAGGATTCTGGTTTTTAATCCACTCTGCTATTCACTTACATTTGTATTTTGCCCCTTTTTTCCCTTTATCCATATTCCCCAGTGTTTGTTTCTGAATACTGCCACCTTCAGTATGTTTGCCTTCTTATATCAACCACTCTCCCCTTTCTTTCCACTTCCTTTATCCCCTGCTTCCTTCTGTTAGTTCCCTTTTTTCTCCCCCTCCCCATTCCCCCTCCTCTTTTCCCCTTTTAATGCTTGGAAGGTAAGGTAAGCTTCTTAATTTAACTGAGTGTGTCTAAGTTAACTTTATGGTAAGTCTGATGAGATGAAGATTCATTTGGTTTTCATTTCCTCCCTTCTTCCCCTCAATTACAATAGGTCTTTTGTACCTCTTGATGTAATGAGATTTACCCAATTCAATCTCATCAATTCTCTCATCTCCTTACTGTCCCCCCTTTTTTAAGAGTTATTGTTTTTAAATCATTGTATCTGAGTCACAGAAAGGGTAAGAGTGTCCATCACTTCTAGCTAAGTATATTCTCTCTAATAGAGTGATAATTCTCAAGAGTTATGAGACTCTTTCTCCCAAGTGGGTATATAGACAGTTTCATCTTATTGGATAGCAGTTTTTTTTTTCTTTACCTCCCCTTCTTTTAAAAAAAAAAACATTTTCATGTGTCTCTTGAGCCTCCTGTTTGAGATCCAAATTTTCTATTTCTCTTTCTGGTCTTTTTATCATGAAGTTTTGGAAGTCTTCCAATTCATTAAATGTCTACCTTTTCCTCTGTAAGTGGAGGCTCAGCTTTTCCGGGTAGTAGATTCTTAGATGCATTCCAAGCTCCCTTGCTCTTTGGAATATCTCATTCCAGGCCCTTCTATCCCTTAATGTTGCTTTGTAATCCTTACTGTGACTCCTTGGTACTTAATTTTTTTTTCTTTCTGTCTGCTTGTAGGATTTTTTCATTTATGTGATAGTTCTGGAATTTGGTCACAGCATTCCTTGGTATTTGTGTTTTAGGATCTTTTCCCAGAGGGGATCGATGTATTCTTTCAATAACTATTTTGCCCTCTGGTTCCATGATATCAGGGTAATTTTCCATCACTAAATCCTGTAATATTAAATCCAGGCATTTTTTTTCTCTTCAGTGTTTTGAGGAAGGCCTACAATTCTCAGGTTCTCCCTTCTTGATCTGTTCTCTAGGTCAGTGGTTTTGCTGATGAGGTATTTTGCATTTTCTTCTATTTTTTTGATCTTTTGGTTTTGTTTAACACAATCTTGTTGTGTCATGAAGTCCTTAGTTTTCCCCAATTTCATTCTTTTTTTAGAGAAGAAGATTTTTCTTCATTTATCTTTTGCAACTCCTTTTCCAGTTGGTCAATTCTGTTTTTGAAGTAGTTTTCCATTGGCCCAAAAGTAGTTTTGAGAGAATCATTTTATTTTTGCATTTGTTGAATTGAGGATTTGAGAGAATCATTTTCTTTTTGTCTTTGCCCAATTGAAGATCTGATAGAATTATTCTTATTTTGTCCAATTGTATTTCCAAGTATTTTTTTCTTGTTGCAAGATGTTACTTTTCTCTTGCAATGTATTCATTTTCTCAAGTTTCTTTTCCAAGTTTTTCCAATTGATTTATAAGCTCCTTCCTGATTTCTTCAAGGAAGTCTTTCTGGGCTAGAGACCAATTCATATTGTCCTCAGAGGTGCTAGATCTCTCTGGGTTAGAATCTTTTTCTTCTAAGTATTTATCCATTGGTCCTCACATTACCGGCCTTTCTTCATCTTTCTAGGATCTTGTGTTGTGGGGCTGGCTCTCAAAGGTTTGCTTTTGAAGATCCTAGAGGCTTTGTTCATTTGTCTTAGTAGTTCCAAGGGCCCGCCAGTAGGGTGTGCTGGTTACTTTCTCTGGAGTGTTTGGGGCCCTCAGCAGCAGGGTCTGAGTTGACCTTGGAGGAGGGAGCTAATCTCTTTCTGGGGGGACTAAATTTATTTCTGTTGAGTGAACTCTGTTGACCATGCCTTAGCCTGAGGGGGTAGGGGGTTGTTTGTTGTTTGTTCTTTGCAAAATTATCAGCTGAAATTATAGAGCTCAGGCCCCTGACCCAGCTTATTGTTCTCTAGGTTTGCTCTGAAACTCTGTCCTGGAACTCACCCTCCACTCATCAAAAGTATCTATGGCTGAGGCTTGCCCTCTGGCTTCTCCCAGCTGCTGTTCCCACACTGACCTTCTGCTTTCCTCAAATGGGTCACCCACAGTCCCCTGAGATAGACCTTCTTGGTAGATGTTCTCCTAGATTCTCTTTCTGTTTTTTTCCCATTGAATTTCTATTAAGAAGTTTCTTTCATGTTGTTTTTGAGGGGAAAGAGGAGCACTTAATACAGTGCCTGTCTTCTCTCCACCATCTTGATTGGAAGTCCATGAAATCAGACTCTTAATAATTACCTGGTTGTGTGACCTTGAGCAAATCACTTAACCCCATTTCCTTGCAAAAATGAGAGAAAAAAAGACTAAAAAAAGTGTAACAAAAGCATATGTCTGGAAGGGATATTTTGCACTTAAAACTCTTTCTCAACAACCATAGGAAAAAGAATTGATCAAACCTTTTAAACTTGAATTTTGGTGACTTAATTACATTGGTGAATCCTTATGGTGCAACTGTATGTAGCATTTCCCTTGGAATTCCCTGAAAATATAGCCAGGTTTGGGTGCATACTCATATGTTTATTGTTGTAACAGTTTTTTTCAGGCTATAATGCTTTTATTTATTTTTAACAAAGAATATATTGAAATGCCCATCTGAAAAGAGCAGGTATTTCAAAGCAGCTGCCAGAGTCTGATTTTTGTCTTGACATTTGTCAGAGGCAATGCTAAGGAGAGTTACAACCAGGTAGTCAGTCTGTTGTTATGATATTAAGAGATGCATTACAAAAGAAATAATGTGGAGGAAAGGCAAAAACCAAAATTAAGAATAGGTAATGCTAAATTAAAACCTATAATAGACAATGGCTGAACAATCAAGCAGCAGTGGGTGTGAGAGAGGTTGATTAGCTGTTTGCTGAAATGAAGTCCCCTGTGATTCATTTCAGGGCTTACTGACCACAGGGTTGACATACACTCACCAACCTGTCTCCTGTACTTTTGGGAACTATAGTTCCAGAGGTAAATCATCATTCGTTCAATTGTTTTCTAGTAAAAAGCTAAAATAGTAACCCTTGATAAAAACTTAGGAACTTTCCAGCACAATCACTAAATCTTTGGGTCTCAAGTTTTCAACAATTTTCTTCCTCCTCCTCCTTCTTCTTCCTTCTTCTTCTTCTTCCTTCTTCTTTCTTCTTTCTTTTCTTCCTCTTCCTCTTCCCTCCTCTTCCTCTCTCTTCCTCCTCCTTCTTCTTTTTTGATTGGCCTAATAACCTTGCAAAGGAAACCTCTCATTCTCAAACTTTTTCTTCACTCAAGTACATTGTTGAGATGATATTTGCCTCATGCTCTGGGGATGACTTCTCCCACAAGGATATTTATTGTGACTCCCTGTCTGGAACAACAATAACATGAAAAATCTCATCTACTGCTTCTTCTCCACTTCTGGTTCATTCTCTGGTCTTTTCTATCTCAGAACTGCATTGTGATCATGAGTGTCCTCCTTTTCTCTCCCCTACCAATTTCCCTTTAGTTTGGCATGTAAAGATGTAAAGATCTTCTATTAGAATGTATGTTTCTTTAGAATGGGGGCTAGCCTGTTTCCTTATTTTTGTATTTCCAAAGCCTAGCATTGTGACTTGAAAATAATAGAAATTTAATAAATGCTTTATCTATCTATTATCTATCTATATATCATCAATAGATCCAAGTAGTATAGTTCATTATCTACATTTTATATAAAATCTTTTATGTAAGATTTCTCCCTTTCTTCCTTTCCTTGCATTAAGAGGTAATCACTCCAATCTCCTTCATTGATACCATCCTGAAGATTTCTCCAAAGGGAGGAACAGTAATGTATTGCCTCATATCATAGTTTCATCTGGATGGAACCATGATGGACTTCATCTTTTCACATCTTCTCATACCATTAAAAAAGATCAGAGGGAAATATTTTTCGTGTAATTTGCCCCCAAGATAATAATAATAACAATAATAATGTTTATTATTATAATTAGCAGTTATATGGTGTTTTAAGGTTTGCAAAGCTCAACTGTGTCTCAGAACAACTTTTGGAAATAGTTGCTATCATTTTCTTTATCTTCTATATGTGGCAGACAGATGTTAAATGATTAGGCAGGGTCATATATCTATGTCAGGGGAAGAATTTGAACTCATGTCTTACTGTCTCCAAGTCAAACATTCTGTATTTCTACTTTATCAGCACAACATTAAAACTCTTTGTAGAAAAAGCATTTAGGTGGCAATATAAGCCAAGTCATCTGGGACTTGTATTCTCCATAAGCTTTGGTTATAAAACTGATCACAGTAAAGGAATTTACAATCCATGACCACCAACAGCAAGGTCATTCCCTCAGATTTAAGAGCCAGAAACATTAGCCTTTCTTGGATGGATACATTTAGTCCATAAGGTAAAGCAAATCTAGATTTGATGATGGTTTCAAACTGTATGGGGATATCCAGAAAGCCCGATCTGGTCACTGATTAATTTCTCAGACATTCCTCAAGGACTAAAGTATTTTTACTCACCTGTCACTCCTGCTTTATTCATAGATATCTTTATGAATAACCCATTTCTTGTATCTAAGTGAAAGAACAGACCCAAAGTACTTCTTGTAAGCTTTATGATTCCCAATCCAAAGTGAGAAAAAGTATGACCCCCAAACAAATCAGTTAATCTAACTATGCTTCATTTTCCTTATCTCAAAATTGAATGTATAGAACCATTTTAATTCAATTCAACAAATACTGAGTACCTACTAAATTCTCCTAGGAAATATTGTGAGAGTGGCGAGATATAAAGATGAAAGCACGTAGTTATAGCTCTCAAGGAATTTATAGTAGTATAATAATGATAGGGGAGACAAAACAAATACAAAAATAACTAATGTTAATTGGAATACTGCACTGTTTATTCAAAGGAGAGATCCAAACAAAAATTTTTAAACAAATTAAAGGAAATGAATTCAGATCTGTCAGGAAGGCTTCTTGGAGGAGGTTACAACTCTGTGGCATAGATAACTCTAGAGTTTTTAGGATTATCAAATGAGATAGTCAATAATCAGTGCTCTCAAAAGTGTAATAAAACATCTACACAAAAGAGGAATGACATCATTAAAGATTTTCTTCTTCATTAGAATGTGACAAAGGAATAGAAAGTTAGCATTAGAGAGTGCCAAGGGGCAGCTAAGTGGAACAGTAGATAAAGTACCAACCCTGGATGCCAGAAAGACCTGAGTTCAAATTCAACCTCAGATACTATGATGCTCTCCACATGAAATTTCCTTCCAAGAATAAAGTTTTCTCCTTTGAATCTCTATGCCTTGAGATTCTGCCCTTGCTCCCCATTTTCTGTCTGAGCTTAGCTTAGTAACACAATTGAGGCAAGGATCACTGCATATGATTTCTTAACTTTAGCTACAAAATGGAATTATTTCCTGTCTTAATAAAGCCATTCATTTGTACTTCTGTCCAAACCTATTAGAAGTGTTTTTTGTTATGTTAAAAATTCGCGATCATACAATAGCAACATAGTCTTGTTCCTATTAACTTGAAAGTGTCAGTCCACTATAATCCACTGAAAAGAATTACGTAACAGAGAAGGGGTTTCTCAGATAAAAAAAATGTATCATATAGTGTATTTCCTTTCTTGCCTCGTTGCCAGGAAGCTCAGAGCTAAAGTCATTGTCCAATTACATAATAACATCGCAGGTGCATGGAAACTTCCATTCCTAGGTCCTCTAAATTGATTTTTGTGTTGTTCTTTTATAATTGCTCTTTTTTGCATTGTGGTTAATTCTGTAAATTATGTCCAATTCTTCCTGGAAACAACTGAGATTTAAACCTTTTATCTATATGAAGTTGAAGAAAAAGGTTTTATCATTCCTAAGCATTGGACTTTATCATTGTCCTGGCCATAATGGTGACACTTACTGGCATTCTCTTGAGAAGAACATAGAGGTGCTACAGTCAGCAGTTGCCTGCTGCTGACTCCCCAACAACTCTAAGCTGGTATTACTCTGAGTGAGTTTCTGAGCAAACCACTTGGGCAGCCATCCATTAGCATTTTTCAATCTTGTGTAACATGTAGTCATTTATCCCTGTCATTTAGACCTGGGCGGTGGTCTTCAGCTTATTTCTGAAATCTTATTACATTTTTTATTCATAGAGAGGTAGGAGTTAGGTATCGAAGATCAATAGCAGCCTCCATCATGCTTACATTATTAATAAGGAAGACATTTTATGAAGACAGACCACTGTATTGGATTTATTCAGGAGCTGAGCATATTTCAGACAGATATGAAACTTTAGCTCAACTCCAGGGTCTCTATTCTTCTATGCACTTCTTTCCCATCTCTACATGTTCACCACTTGTACTCTTTAGAGGGTTGCTGCATCAGTATGCCATTTGCTACTATATTTCTTTTGTTGTTATTGTTGTTGCTACTATATTTCAAATAAGAAAAGTTCATCTAAGGATTAGAAAAAGAAATCTAGGAGACAGTACTATGACAATGAAACTTAGCACTTGGCTATATTAATTTGGTTGAGAAGCAAAGCAGAGGAAATGGCAAGTGAGCCACAGGAGAGACTATAGTTTCAGTTGTGCTAGGAGATATATATCTGTTCCCTTCCTCTCCACTTCTGACCTCTGATGGTCTGTGTTTCCACTTTCTCTCTATCTTCAAGCACCTGTTCTCTCCTCCAATATCTCCGAGGGCATATGCTGATGAAGGACTAAAAGAAATTAAAATGTTAGTATCCAGAGTATTGCAAAGAGGAAGTATGATACTTTGCTGATAGATGGAGAAAGCAGAATCAGAATCTTAAAACTGGAATTGCTATCTGAGAGAATCTAGTTCAATCTCTTCCTGAACAGGTATTGCTTCTATAACATCCCCCAAAAAATGACTGTCAAGAATCGACTGGAAAATCTCTAATGATGGAATGTCCATTCAATGATTCTCACTTTCTTTGTTGAGCAGCACTAATTAATTAATGTTCAAAGGTCAAACCTCTCTCTTCTAACCAGCACTCCCCTGTCCTTGACTCTAAAAACATTCAGAGAGAGGCACAGTAGAAAGAACATCCTACTAAAGAACTAGGTCTGAATTATATATCTAACACTTACTAGTCATGTGTCATTTTTTCTTCTCTGAACCTCAGTGTCTTCATATGTAAAATGTAAATAATAATACTTATATTACTGATTTCACAGAATTGTTATGAGGATCAAATTAGATCACAAATATAAGATGCTTTGAATGTGTTAAAGTCATCCATAAATGTGAACTCCAATTATTATTAACATCATTGTTAGCATCAGCTGCTTGGCATTCATTTTCAGTTCTCTATGGTAAATCTTCCTTGTTTGTTGTCTCCATGCTCATTCTTTCCTTGATCAATTGTCCTGCCTAGGACAGGAAGACTTCTATAACAGCCTGAATGAGATTTGATTTGGATCTTATAGGACAGTTAGAATTTAGACTGGTAAATTCAATTCATCAAGCCTTTATCAAACAGCTATTATGTGTGAGACACTGTAGTCACCGCTGGAGAGACAAACATAGCACAAATTCAAAAGCTTTCAAGGTGGGCAGGTTATATTTGGGTCTTTGAATCAATCTCTTTATGAAAGACATGCCCATGCTCCTTTATCACCTTAAAGAGAATGTGTCTCAATGCTTGGTTGTTGGTTAATTGGCTCAAAATGTTGGGGGAGGAGAGATGGAGAGAGAGAGAGAGAGAGAGAGAGAGAGAGAGAGAGAGAGAGAGCCACTCTTTTGTACTAGGATTATTAAAGAGGGATCAATCATGAACTCAGTCTTTTCTCTTTACTTCTTTTTTTAGGTTTTTTTACAAGGCAATGAGGTTAAGTGGCTTGCCCAAGGTCACATAGCCAGGTCATTATTCAGTGTCTAAGGCTGGATTTGAACTCAGATACTCCTGACTCCAGAGCCAGTGCTCTATCCACTGCGCCACCTAGATGTCCCTATTTCCTTCTTTTTTAAAGGGTATATCAGACCTAATAGTATTCCTAGGTTAAGGGAGGGAGAGAAAAATATAGCATCCTTCCAGTCCCCCAGTAGATGTGCTGCCTTAGAGCAGAGACTCATGGGAACTACATTTACTCTGGTCAATATAATCTAAGAGGAGAATTTCTGAATCTTTTCTTTCTAGCATTAGCCTTGAAAAGACTGTGTCAAAGTATTTCAGAGTCAGAGATGGCAGTCAAAGAGAAGGTAAGCCCATAATCTGAATGGTGGGTGTTCCTGAATTTTAGGATTATAGAAGAGTGTTAAGAATTCCTAAATGTTTACATGAATAAAATTGAGAAAGAGGAAATCAATGAACCAAGCATGCAACTAAGAAAATTAGAGAAAGAACAAATTAAACCCCCCAATTAAATACCAAATAAGAAATTCTAAAAATTAAAAGAGGAAATTAATAAAATCAAAACCAAGAAAATTATTGAACTAATAAATAAATAAAAGCAAGAGTTGGATTTATGGGAAAAAACCACTAAAAAGATAATTCTTTGGGTAATCTGATAAAAAAGAAAGAAGAAAATCAAATTACTAGTATCAAAAATGAAAAAGGAAAGTGAGGAGGAAATTGAATTAATAATTCAGAACTATTTTGTTCAATTATATGCCAATAAATTTTATAATCTAAGTGAAATGGATGAATATTTACAAAAATATAAGTTGCCCAGGTTAAACGAAGAGGAAATTAAATACCTAAATAACCCCATCTCAGAAAAAGAAATTCAATAAGCATCAATGCACTCCCTAAGGAAAAAAATCTCCGGTGCAAGATGTGTTCATAAGTGAGTTCCATAAAGAATTTAAGGAACAATTGGTTTGAATACTATATGAACTCTTTGGAAAAATAGGGGAGCACAGAACTCTGCCTAATTCCTTCTATGTCACCAATATGGTATTGATACCTAAACCAGGAATTTCTCTAATGAATATGAATGCAAAAATCTTAAATAAAATCTTAACAAAGTGATTACAACAAGTTATCACTAGGATAATACACTATGAACAAGCAGGATTTATTCCAGGAATGGAAGGTTGGTTCAATATTAGGGAAATTGTCAGTATAATTGAGTATATAAATAATAAATTGAATATAAATCATATTATTATCTCAGAGATGCTAAAAAAGCCTTTAACAAAAAACATTAGAGAACATAGAAATAAATGGATTATTACTTCGAATGATAAGCAGTATCTATCTGAAACCATCAACAAGCATTATATACTATGGGGATAAGCTAGAGTCATTCCCAGTAAGAACATAGATGAAACAAGGATGCCCATTATCACCAGTACTATTCAATATTGTATTAGAAATGTTAGCTTCCTTCAAGGGAGGAGCCAAGATGGTGGCATGAAGCTAACATGCTTCTTGGGCTTTACCCTACCAAAGAAAAATGAAGTCTCTGTCCTGATATTCACACAACAGATCTCACCAAGAATGAGATGATTCAAAAACTTTTCAACCGTAGACATCATAGAGGATCTTCAGTGAAGGTCTGTCTCTTTGGGGGAAAAGGGGAAGTAAAATCCAGGACACAGGAGAGCAGGAAAGCCAGCAGGAGGCTTTTAGCCACAGTACAATCTAGGTCCTGACAGCTTAACAAAAGTAGAGGTCCAGGCAGCTAGATAGCAAGCTGACAGGGAAGACCCCAACTCCAAACAAAGACTGGACCCTAACAGGACTGGATTGGGAATAAAACACTATTAAGTCAGAATGTCGAGATAAAGGAAGAAAAGATCTGCAAAGGTAAGGCCTGAACTGCATAGGCAACATCTTGGCCAATGACAAGTCAGGGATCAGACTCCAGTCCCAGCAAAAAAAAAAAAAAAAAGCTTGTATTTATACTCGCTATACTTCAGGAGCAGAGCTAAAACAACAAAGATAAGTAAAAAAGCTAAAAGAGTGAAAGAGTGCTTACTATAGAAAACTACTTTACAGACAAAGATGATGATAATAATGCCACGTCTGAAGAAAAGCAGTGAAAAATCACTCACAGGGGAAATATTGAAACAGCCTATAAATTGGACTCAAATTTAAAAAAAAAAAACTCCTCAAATGGCTTAAAAAATTTTAAAGCCAAAGAAGAAAGGAAGAAGAAAAATGGAAAGATGAAATGAAAGTCATGCAGGAAAATTATGAAAAGTTGACCAAAGAACTCAACTTCATTAAAAGTAAAAATAAGCAACTGGAAAAGGAAACACAGAAGGTAAATGAAGAAAATAAAATTCCCAAAGTTAGAATTGAACAAATAGAAACTAATGAAATCTACAAAACTGCAAGATTCCAACAGATATCTTATTGTCTGATCTTGTTATCTCTTATACTATTTGTTTCTTCCTTAAGGATATGATTTCTCTCTCATCACACTCAGTTTGGATCAATGAACAACATGGAAACAAAGTAAAGACTGACAGATTGCTTTCTGTGAGGGGGATGGAAGTAAGATGGGGGAAAATTGTAAAACTCAAATAAAATCTTTAATAAAAAAAGGCAAGATTCCATCAAACAAAATTTAAAAGTCTGAAAAATTTGAAGAAAATGTAAAGTACCTTTTAGAGAAAATGAATGACCTGGGAAATAGACCCAGGAGGAACAACCTACAAATCACCAGATTAACGGAAAGCCTGGATCAAGAAAAAAACCTGCAAGATATCACGCCAGAAATTTTAAGGGAAAACTGTCCAAATCTACTAGAACAAGATAACAATATGACCATTGAAAGAATTCACAGAACCCATTCAGAAAGAGACTCAAGGATAAAAACTTCAAGGGTTGTAATAGCCAAATTCTAGAATTCTGAAATAAAGGAGAGAATATTACAATCAGTAAAAAGAAAATAATTCAAATACAAAGGAAACAAAATCAGACTCACATAGGACATATTAGCCTCAAGATTGAAGGATTGGAAGACCTGGAATAGCATATTTCAGAGAACAAAGGACCTGGGATTTCAACCCAGAATGCACTACCCTGTAAAATAAGGCATATACTATCAGGGAAAAAGATGGATGTTCAATAAAATAGAGGACTTCCAGAATTTCCTGACACAAAGACCTGAACTCACCAAATACACAACTCAAAAAAAAGGTAAATGAAAAAGGAGAAGAAAAAACAAAACAAAGCAAAAAAAATGTTGGTCAAGACCCTCAAATAGTATACAATTCTAAAAGGAAAATTATAACACTTCTAATTCTTTAGAACTTCTCCTAGGATACTTAAAGCGTAGAATATAATTGAAGAGAATTAACCTAAAGGATATGAGTATAATTGGATTTTATCTCTTCATTGCAGAGGTCCAAGATGACATCACTATATTTGAGACAAAAAACCCTGAAGAAAAGCAGGGGTGTTAACTTTAAATTGAAGTGTGTCATTATTCTTTGACCCACTTTAATTGTACTGTTTTAACACCTTGTCTAATGAGGGCAATTTACAATCATTTGTAATGTTCTCAAGTGACACCTCCAGAGCCTCCCAGTACTTAGAGATCCTTAAAATTCTTGCAGCTAATTAGATCAGAGTTTGACTTAACAGGTACTTCACTTAACAAAGCGTTAAGTACCCTGGGTGAGGAGGGGAAGTAAAGTGCAAGAGAAAGAAGAGGCTTTACTTCACTACATGGTGTTAAGTACCCTGGGTGGGAAGGGGGAAAGGTAACCTGTGAAAGAATATAGATCTTTCTTCACTTGTCAAGGGCTGGGGAAAGGGGAGGGGGATAATATGTGAGAGAAAATAGGCCTGGGGGGAGGGGCACAAATAGTTCAAGAAATGACATGGCTTTGGCTGATACTTTGGCTCTTGAGCAGGATTGTGTGCACTTGAAAGATACATGAAAAGAGGGTAAGGTAAAAAATGATTATAATTTGATGCAATTTAAGTCAAAGCTACTTATCAAAAAAATGAAGCAAATAGTCTATGAAGATACCTTGATAATAATATAAGATTATCCAGAAATAAAATGATAAACTGTGATTGATGGTACTTGATTAATAGTATTAGAGCAATAAATAACACCAATGTAAGAGGCACAAAGATTTATAATTTTAGAGGGAAAGAAGGGAGAATGTGAATGCTGAGTAACTTCTATTCAATATATTTAACCCAGAGGGGGAATAAGATATGTTTCCACTTGAATTTAAAAATCTAACCTAATCTACAAGAATGGGTGGGGGGGATAAGTGAAAATGAACTGAAAGTTAAATTTTTAAAAGAAAAGTCAAAGGAGAAAGGTAGTAAAATTTTGCTGAGGAGGAAAAGAGAAAAGGAAAGAGATAAATATAAATATAGAAATATAACATAGAGGGAAATACAGAATTAGAAATCAACTATAAATATGAATGGAATGAACTGTCCCATAAAAAAGGAATGGATAGTAAAATTGATTAAAAACTAGAATCCTATATTATGTTGTTTACAAGAAACACATCTGAAGCAGAAAGATGCACACAGGGTAAGGGCAAAAGGTTGGAGCAAAATATATTATGCCTCAGCTGCAGTTAAAAAAATCTGTGGTAGTGATCCTAATCTCAGATAAAGTAAAGCAAAAATCAATCTCTTAAAAGGGATGAGATTTTCTTAAAATGCACCATTGATAATGAAGCTATATTATGTGCATTATTAGCTTCAACAAAACAAGCTATATCATTACTAAGTATGTATACACCTAGTGGTACAACATCCAAATTCCTAGAGTAAAAGCTGAGTCAATTACAAGGAGACCTAGACAGGAAAACTTTAATAACAGGAGACCTCAATCTCCCTCTCTCAGAACTAGATGAATATAACAACAAAATAAGCAAGAATAAAGTTAAGAAGGTGAATGAAATCTTAGAAAACTTAGCTATGATAGATTTCTAGAGAAAATTTAATGAGGATAGAAAAGAATATATCTTTTCCTTGACAGTGCTATAAACCAAAAAAAAATTAAGAAAAAATAATGTTAGCTTCAACAATAAGAAAGGAAAATTGGGAAGGAAGAACAAAACTCTCAATCTTTGCAGATGCCATGATGGTTTACCTAGAGAACCCTAAAAATTATGTAAAAAACTTCTGGATTGGGGAGGCTAGGTGGTGCAGTGGATAGGCCAGTGGCCCTGGAATCAGGAGGACCTGAGTTCAGATTTGATCTCAGACACTTGATAATTACCTAGCTGTTTCATTTGGGCAAGTCACTTAACCCTATTGCCTTGCAAAAAAAAAAAACTTTTTTATAAAATGATTCTTATTAAAAAGCTACTGGAAATAATTAGAAACTTTAGCAAAATCACAGGATATGAAATAAATCCACATAAATCCTCAACATTTCCTTATATTACTAGCAAAATAAAACAGTAAGAGCTAGAAAGAGAAATCCTATTTAAAATAACTTGAGACATAAAATACTTGGGAGTCTACCTATCAAGGCAGACTCAGAAACTGTAAGAAAACAACTACAAACCACTTTTCACAGAAATAAAATCAGATCTAAACAACTGGGCAAATATCAGCTTCTTATGGATAGGCTGAGCTAATATAATAAAAAATGACAATTCTACATAAATTAAACTACTTAATTTAGTGGCATACCAATCAAACTTCAAAAAAAACTACTTTAGTACGCTAGAAAAAAATTGTAGCTTAATTCATATGGAGCAACAAAAAATCAACAATATCAAGGGATTTAATGAAAAAAAAGAAGGCCTTACCAGAGCTAAATATATCATAAAGTATAAGTTTTCAAAAATGTCTGGTCCTGGCTAACAAATAGAGTGATGGATCAGTGGAATAGACTAGGTGCAAAAGAGATAGCAGGAAATGATTATAGTAATCTGTTATTTGATATACTGAAAGAGTCCAGCTTCTGGGATAAAAATTCATTCTTTGATAAAAACTACTGGGAAAACTGGAAGATAGTATGGCAGAAACTTTTATTAGACCAACATCTCATACTCTATACCAAGATAACATCAAAATGAATATGGGATTTAGATATAAAAGAAAATGTAAGCAAACTTGGAGTACAAGGAATAGTTTACCATAGGATGTATGGAAAGGGGAGCAGTTTATGACCATGGCAAATATAGAGGACATCATAGAAAACAAACTGTATAATTTTAATTATATTGAACAAACAAAACCACTCCAACCAAGATCAATAGAAACGTAGCAAATTGGAAAACAACTTTTTACAACTAGTGTTTCTGATAAAGGACTCATTTCTAAGATATATATATATATATATATATATATATATATACATACATACACATGTATGTATATATATATATATATATATATATATATATATATATAGAGAGAGAGAGAGAGAGAGAGAGAGAGAGAATTGAGTCAAATTTATAAAAAAAAAGGATATGCAAAGGCAATATGCAGAAAATAAAATCAAAGCTATCTAAGGATGTTGCTTCTCTGACCTCCAAATCAATTTATCTTTAGTGATGAAGAATTCAGGCATTTTTGCTGACTTGTAGTATTATAAAGAACTGTAGGATAGCATTATAATACTGCATTCCTTTGACAATCTGTGGAGCATAATAGAGACTCATCAAGATATTGTGGATTGTATCTTTTGAAAAAATAAACCTAAGTCTATTTTCCTTCTTAAGGAAGTCCAAACCAAAGATAGCATAAGTCTGAAGAAATATTGAGCCAAAATGAAAGACAGGACTCACTAGTGAGGAAAGTGATCATTGAGAATATGCTATGTGCTCTAGGCATTTTTCTGTGGGGTAGTATAAAAACTATTCAATATCCAATGTATTCATTAATAGAGACAAGGTATTCTAACTGTATCCTGTAATTTCATAGAGACAACTCTAGGTGGGGGTAATACAAGTCAAAAGGGTTGTATTGTAATTTGGAGGGCTGCCCCAAAGTTTAGACCTAGTTCATGTAAACTTGAGAATGGAGGGCTTGATCACGGGCAAAGTAAAGATAAAATAATGCTTGCCCATAAGGATCTTCCTGTCAACCGAGGAAATACTGTGTTTAAACAGATAAATAAATATATTAAAATGTGAAAAAAAGGTAGAACATAGATAAGAACATGGATAAGTACTTGAACCACAAAAGGCTTCCTTTAGGAAGAGACAATGAAACTAAACCTTGAAGGAAGCCAAGAATTCTAAGATGTGTAAATGAAAAGAAATGCTATCTAGGGATATTTGAAATCATATGAGAATGATCAAAGGGTAATGACAGACAGAACTGAAAGCAATATTACAGGCAATAATTTATGGTTTCTTCTGCAATTTTACAGAGAAAGGAACTGAGATCCAGGAAAATGGAATGAATGTCTTGCTCAAGGCATGCAATCAAGATAAGATCTGAATCTAGGACTTCTTGTCTTATCCAGCACCCTGTCCACTATACTATGCTCCTCCATGGAGGCAGAAAATGGAATGAAAAGATCAGGGAGCAATAACTGGCTATTTGACTGGAACTAAGTATATAGGAAGGGAGTAATGTGAAATAAATTCAGTAAGGTAGGCTAAAACCAAATCATAAAGAATATTAAATGTTAAGCTTATGAATAAAGACAAAGAGGAAAAGGCATTTTCATGTTTGAAATTAGCTTCAACAAAACAATGGATATGAGAATATGCATCATGTGCTAAGGCCAGATGGGGACAGAGAAGTTTACTTCTACTCTGCAAATGTTTATTCAGCATTCACAGTGTGCATAAAATTGTGAGAACAACAAAAGTAATTGCCGAGATCAAATAGAAATAATTGGTGACCTCAAGGAGAATATTAGAGAGATAGGAAGTATATACACATATCTATGTAGAGTGAGCATAAAGGTTTCCTTCACCTCTGGAAGAGATAATGAGAGATTTGACTTATATGTCTATCTAGTGCCTCAACTATAGAAACATCATTTAAGGAAGAAACTCAGTAGAAGACTGACCTGTTCTCTGGCATGAATGGTACATGGAATGTGCTCATAGAGCAACATAAGGAATTTACTTCAATAACATTGTCTTTTGAGATGGGAATATTCATGTTTGTTTATATTTTTTTTTAGGTTTTTTGGCAAGGCAAATGGGGTTAAGTGCCTTGCCCAAGGCCACAGAGCTAGGTAATTATTAAGTGTTTGAGACCAGATTTGAACCCAGGTACTCCTGACTCCAGGGCCGGTGCTTATCCACTGCGCCACCTAGATGTTTGTTTATATTTAAAGACAAAAATAAATTGCTCTGAGACTTTGAGTTTAAAAAAAAAGAAAAGCAGATCTACCTAGGATAACTGATGTCTCTAAGTTGAAAGACATTAGACACCATCTGAAGGAATTGTTAATTAATGGTAATATCACAGAATATCTAAGTTCATATGCCTGTATACCCTGCTGGTAAGGAAAAAGTTTTGAGAAGACATAAATGTTTGATTGTGTATGGGTATTATGGCACACCCTATATGGTAATGACTAAGTCCCCTTAATTGTGCTACACACTAGTGATTCAAAGAAAGGAAAACATATGATCCCTGCACTCAAGGTGTTAATATTCTAAGGGAAGATGACATTCAAACAGTTATGTACACATAAGACAGATACTGTAAAGTGAAGGTAAATTCCTGGGAAAATAACTAGCAATGGGGTGGAGGTAGGTAGACTTGAAAAAGCCTGTTGTATAACCTGGGATTTGAGATGAGTCTTGTAAAAAGCTAAGAAGAATCAGAGATAAGAAGGAATTTGATTACAGGAATGATGTTGGGAGGCAAAAAATGGTGTGCTAGGAGCAGCAAAAAGGCTGTTGCCACTGGAAGGGACTTAGTAGACAATGTCTATGATGGGAAACATCTTTACCATTCCACAATAGACTAAAGTAGACAATGCTATAAATTCAAGATGCATTTATTTGACTTTTTTCTAGACAGT
Source organism: Macrotis lagotis (assembly GCF_037893015.1). NCBI lineage: Eukaryota > Metazoa > Chordata > Mammalia > Peramelemorphia > Peramelidae > Macrotis > Macrotis lagotis. The sequence goes on from NC_133658.1 coordinate 149,712,222, forward strand.
CAGGTTTTCAGTGTTGGACTTGTGTAATAGATATCATCAGATCTGTCTTGTTGGAGGAAGACAAGAGAAGAAAGATGTTATCTACCTAGTAGGATTTGACCAGTTTGGCACTCTTGGAAGCACTTGTCACTTTTCTATGACCTATTGAAGAGAGGACTGATGACCTGATTTGCTTGAAAAGTACTGGTGTATCTGAATGATTTGACTCTCAAGAAAAATGGTATATAATCTGGAAGATGCTGCTCTGAAGCTGTCAGTGGACAAGCACCCATTTTGAAGATCTATCAAGTGTGTGAGTCTCAGGTTGGGTCAATAAGAAGTTTGGTACAAGCTCAAAAAGGATAAAAAATGTTAAATACTAGATAGTCATATATAAAGAATATTTGACATTTGAAGTCTTTTAGATAGTTTTTATATACCTAAGTCTATGATCCAATCTAATTAGAAACTTCCTTCGATAATCAGGTCAAGCCCAAAATGTGTGCCTATCATATGCAACTCTTGTCAATATCCTCTGGTACGTTCACCAATAGGGAATTCACCCAACTTACTAGTGGTCTTTCGTCATTTTTCCTGGTATCAAGAAGATCACAATAATATCCTTAAATTATCTATCTATCATAATCTTATGCTTGTCAGGTGATTAATTCTTTTTCCCTTTCTGTTGTTATTGTGCCATTTTGGTCATGTCTGAGTCTTCATGAACTCATTTGGGGTTTTCTGGGCAAAGATACTGGAGTAATTTTCCATTTCCTTTTCCATCTCATTTTACAGCTGAGGAAATTTAAGCAAACAGACTTGCTCAGGGTAACACAGTAAGTATATGAGGCTAGATTTGAAATTAGGAAGACTAGTCAGCCCTCTCAATCCACTGACCAGCTTGTGCCTGCTACTGTTTTTCTTTGAAATTATTCATTAATTATATGTTACTCACATGCATCATGGCCTTTTCATTGCTCTTTGGAGGAAATTGATTTTAGTCCTATGGAGATATCTCACATTTCATAGTTAGAGAATGTTCTAGTGGATTATTAGAATTATAAAGATAGGTCTTTATTTCCAGAAGAATTCTGGGATTCGATTCTTCAATACATATTCCAATCTTCTGAAGGCAATGAAGACTTTTCCCATATTACTACTTAATTCTAGGATCAACATGTTGTCCAATTTCATTTTCTGACCTAGAAATTCTTCATTCACCTGGACTGTTTTCTGTGAATGATCAAGTCAAATTCTTTTGAGTGGTTATAGTAGACTGTATAGTGCCCTGGGACCTGATGCAATCAGGAAAATGTCATCTGTAGCCAGAAGAATAAGAAGGAAAGATCTCATCATTATGGTAAATCCTCCTTCCTTTTCCCTCTTTTCTGGATCATCTCCGTCAGAGTGACATACAACTTTGGTGAGTAAACATCTCATTTTTTTGCCTTGTCTGACATTTGTGAAGAAGGGATAGACAAATAAGTTTATTTTTGTTGTCCCATCTTTAAAGGAATTGTGAATGATTTAATGTATAAATGGGAGACTCTACTTTTAAGGTGACATTTTGTTGTAGAATTTTGTTCTATTGAATCTTCTTGTTGGTAAGCAACAAATAACTACAGTGGGATCTGGTACTGTTTATATTTTTTAGTCTACTGTTCAATGGTAAAGATTCCCATCATAGACTATCACTTTCAAAGGCTAATCTGTATACTCTCTTCAAAAATAATGTTTATTCAATGTACATTAGATTAATAAAGTTTTTATATAGCTGATAAAGTGGGCATACAAATGGATAGTTGCTGATTTTTTTTGTCATATTTGTTCAGTATTAATTTTTAAATCCAAAATTTTTTCCATTCTTTTTCATATATTTGCCTCCCTCAGGTATCTTGTGAATTGATCCCTTAGTACATTAATAAGTGTGTAATTGTCAGCATCTGCTCTAAATAATTATAGGGCAGCTAGGTGGTACAGTGGATAGAACATTGGCCTTGGAGTCAGGAGGACCAGAGTTTGTATCTAGCATCAGACAACTGACACTAACTAGCTGTGTGACTCTGGGCAAGTCACCTAACCCTGATTGCCTCATATTGAGAGCCATCTCCAGTCATCCTGATTCATAAATGGCCAATGGTTTCACATGACTGTGGAGGAGAAAGTGAGTCTGTTGAAGTAGCACATCACATCCTCACTCAAATCTAATTAATGTGCTTTTCAGGATATGACCTCCCTGATGTCATGGTTTTCTTTGAGAATGAAGGGAAAACATTATTATTAATCTAAATATTCTGTCTAATGTGGCTGCTTTCCCATATTTGGTCTCTTCTTCATTTCTATGGAGTGCCAGGTCAGAAATCAAGAAGATGCATTTTCTTGAATGCAAATCTTGCCTCAGAAACTTGACTTGTGTGACCCCAGGCATGTCATTTAAACTTATTTGCCTTACTTTCCTCATCAGAAAAATGATACAGAGAAGGAAATGGTAAACCATTCTAGTATCTTTGATAAGAACAAAACAAAACACACACAATCCCAAAATAATAATCCAAATGGAGTTGAAAACTACTTCAGTGACTCAACTTCAATAAGAACAGCAACAATAGCCATCTCTCCCACAAACTCAGGTAGGACTATGAGTTCAAGTACCAACGTGCTTGATAGTTTCTTACATAAATGTTCTCCTGATAACTTTCCTTAGTTAGTCAAGTTTTCTATAACCTGGTTTTACTCTCCCCTTTTCTTGGTACATTATGAAAAAATATAACTCTAAATAATTTATTGTCTTTCTCCATAACATTTTATAAATAAGTTAATATTCTAAATTGGTTTTACCTTTATCCATCTTCTTTCCATTTGGCATGCAAGTCAAGTGTTTGCTTAGTAAGGAACTTTTAAATTTCTTAAATTGTCATAGTTGGGGAAATTAATATATATCAGATTAACTTCAGTATTAAATTATTATAATCAATGTTGGTGTAATTTTGTTATCTATTATCAACTTTTCATTCTTAATTACTTACTTAACTAGTATTGAATTCTTCCAATTGTATCATTTTCTTAATCTTATTCTTTGTTCTAACTTTTTAAAATTCTGTTCTTGATTCTGACAAAACAGCCATTTGACGGATGATTCCCACATCAATAACCAGTTTCCCCTGTTAAATATAATATAATATAATCAATTTCATTTTTGGTGAGATATTATTTGGTCCATCTCATATCCAGCACTACCAATTCTTTTCTGGAAGAAAGTATTATAAAGCAAGGGGGCGGTTTCTATATAGTCTACAAGTCTTTGGGTTCTTTTAATCATTCTTCTTGAAATATACTTTCCTATATATTTCTCAATACTTTCACTTGTTTCAATCTTTGCATTGAAATCACTGAGTAACATGTAATTGATTGAGCAAATTGTTGCCTCTTGATATGCTATAGCATCAACTCCAGCAATTTTTTCTTATGCCCCTCCAAGGAGTATCTCTGAGGATTTTTTCATTTAGCTATAATTTCTTCCTTTATTTTTTATTTATTCTGCTTTATTCTGATTTAACAAAATTCTCAGGACTGGTATGATTTAGTTTCTTTAGTATTATGTCCATTCATTCATCTTCAAGAATAATCTTACATTAGGTATTAACAACAAATTTAATTTTATAAGTGGTCTAAATCCTGTGTTTCTTAGATGACTTCTTCATATTTTTCCATATCATACATCAACACTGCATAATAGGAAATTAGGATCCTTCCTGACAGGAGACCCAGTGTCATTTTCTATTTTTCTTTGCTTTATGTATTGCTATGGTCTAAGAATTCTTCATTAAATGACCAATCATCTGATAATGAGCCTCTCTGTATCTAGCAATACTAGTTCTCAGAAGAAAGGGTTTGGCTATTGCCAGGTTTATACTCAAAATATTTCTACTATGTTTGAACCTAGTAGAGTCTACTCCCTGCTGAAATAACTTTAAATAATAGAATACATGATCATCATTAATCTAAAAAACATTATGAGCTGTTGAATCAAAACTTTGTGGGGGGGTTGGGGGTTACAATTAGAAGTTTATTAAGAACTAGTCTTTCATCACTATATCCCTCTCTGTTCTCACTTGTGGGCTGGTTTATGGTTCAGAATGAAAAACAAAAAGGAAAATGTAACTTTATCTACCATTATCTGAAAGAATTGTGATGAAAAGCATTAAAAAGGTTTTGATAATAACTCCAATTGATGTAATATTTTAAAGTCTGCAAAGTGCTTTACAAATTTTTCAGTGAAACAACACACTAGGAGGTTAGTATCATTATTATCCCCATTTTGCTGCTGAGGGAGATATGAATGATGTGAATAGGTCTATGGCACATGACCAACAAGTTTCAGAGGTAGGATTTAAGTTTAGATATTCCTGACTGCAAATTTATTCCTACTAACCATTCTTTCTCACCATGATTCAAATGAGGATAGATGTGTGTTGGTAGAGTATTAGGCAACTCAAACAAACTTGTGTGAGCCCAAATTTATGCTTGATAGGGAAATAGAATCAGTACATTTCCACTTTTCTGACATACGTGAAATCACCAGAGGCAAGGTGATAGAGAGAAGTTAAAAAGTTACTGTAGCTTTTCCCAGTTTACCTCTTAAACAACTTTAAATAAAGTCTCTAAAAAGATATTAATGAGACAGAACCCACAAAAATGAGAGAGGGAAACAACTTTTCAGCTCAAGGAAAGATTTCAGGAAATATCAATCTCATTTGGGTGTAAGGGAAGTGCAGCACAGCATAGGCAATGGAATTGTGAAGCCTTTGGGAGGCTCTTAAACACAGCACAATTGAGTAACCAAGGTACATAGGTCCTGGTTTAGCAGATCAGCAGACCAGCAGACTAGCAATGAGGACCCCAGTACCAGTGTGGAAGACATATTGCAAGTCCAAAACATTGGTGCAAAAGGTGGAACTGAGTTGGGGTATCCTAATGCAGGGAGTAAGTTGTAAGCACCTGAGACCTTATTGTGGAAAGCCAGAAACCAGTTTCCTCTCCCCCAGTATAAGAAGCACAGGACTATGCCTCCTATATCCCAGAGCAGAGTTCAGCTATTTAAATGAGCAAAAATAAGAAACAAACTGAAAAGAGTCAAAGCCATAGAAAGCTACTATGACAACAGTAAGATCAAAACACAAATATCTCAGAACAGGAAAGCAGTGACAAAATGTCTAAAGATGAATCTCAAAGGGGAATATAAATTGGTCTCAAATCCAAAAAGTTCTCTTGGAAGAATTCAAAAAATATTTTAGAAATAAAATAGGAGAGGTAGAATAAATATTGGAAAAAAGATGAATTATGCAAGAGGAAGATGAAAAATTGGAAAAGGAAGTACAAAAGTTGTCTGAAGAAAACAAGACCTTTAAAAGTCAAATTGGCCAAATGGAAAAAGAAAACAACTATAAAAATAGAATTGGTCAACTAGAAAAGAAGTTACAAAAGTTAACTAAAGAAAATAAATCCCTAAATATTAGAATTGGACAAGTGGAAACAAATGACTATATGAGACACTAAGAATTATCAAACAAAACAAAAAGACTAGAAAAGTAGAAGAAAATATACAGTACCTCTTAGAAAAAAAATCACAAATTTGGCAAATAGATCCAGGAGACATAATTTACAAATATTTAATCTGCCTAAAAGCCTTATTCATAAAAGGAACCTGGACAATAGTCTTCAGGAAGTTATCAAGTAAAACTGTCCTCAAAACCAAGAACAAGAAGCTAAAATATACATTGGAGAATTCACCAATCATTCCCAGAAACAGATCTAAAAGTAAAAACACCAAGGAATATTGTGGCCAAATTTTCAGAATTGTTAGCTAAAGGAGAAAAATACTATAAGCAGTCAAAAAGAAACAATTAACATACCAAGGAATGGTCAGGAATGTGCAGGATGACACACCTTCAATATTAGAGAATCAGAGGGCTTGGAATATGATATTAAAGAGAGAAAGGATCTTGGATTATAACTAAGAAACAATCACCCGACAAAATTCAGCATATCCTTTCAGGGGTAAAGATGGACATTCAGCAAAATAGGGGATTTTCAAATGTGGCTTATAAAAAAAAAACAAAACTGAACAGAAAATTTAATCTTCATATAGAAGACTCAAGAGATGAATGAAAATGATAAATGAAAAGGAAAAAGAAGTGTTAGTCAATGAGACAAAACTGTTTATTTCCCCACATGGAAAGATTATACACCTGTAAGTCTTGAGAATTGTATTCATATTAGGAGAGTTAAAAGGAGCATACGTAGAGAGTAGGGGGTACAAATTGATTATGATGTGATGATACTTGTAACTCAAAAATTTTATTTCTATTAGAACAGTTGAAAAGAGTATATATAGACAGAAGGTATGGGTATAAGATAGATATAAAACAATTAAAACATAAAATAGATTATTCTGAGAGAAGAAAAGGGAAGTAGAAGAGGATAAATCACATTACATGAAGAGGCATAAAGAATGTATTATACTAAAGCAAAAAAAGGAGGGTGCTAATATTGACTGATCTTACTCTTCTCAGATTTGGCTCAAAGAAGGAATAATATATCTTCCCACTGGGTTTACAAATTTATCCAACTCTACAGGAAGTAGAAGGGGAAAGGAGAAATAGGAAGTTATAGAAGGAGGGGAAGGGGAAAGAAAAAGGAGGAACAAAGTAGAAGGGAGAACAGACAGAGAGAGCTGGTGTTCAACAAAGCAAATGGTGGTAAGGGGAGATTGGGTGAAAGGAGAGCTAAAAGTATAAATGGGGGAAATAGGATGGAGCAATATACAGAATTAATAATCATAACTGTGAATGAGAATAGATGAATTCTCCCATAAATCAGAGGCAAGTAGAAGTGTGTGAATTGAAAACCAGAATCCCACAAAATGTTGATTACAACAAACACATTTGAAGCAAATAGATACACACAGAGTAAAGATTAAAAAAAACTGGAGCAAAATATATTATACTTCAGTTGAAGTTAAAAAAAGAGATAGCAATCCTGATCTCAGATAAGCAAAAGCAATTATAGACTTAATAAAAAGAGATAAGAAAGGAAACTATATCTTGCTAAAATGCACCATAGCCAATGAAGTAATAACATCCAAATTCTTGGAGGAGAGAGAAATTAACTAAGTTACAGGAAGAAAAAGACAGTAAAACTACACTAGTATGGAAACACAGTCTCCATCTCTCAGAATTAGAAAACTCTAACAACAATAGAAATAAGAAAAAGTGAAGGAGATGGACAGAATTTTAGAAAATTTAGATATGATATACCCCTGGAGAAAACTGAATAAACCTATAATTAATATGCCTTTTTCTCAATAACACATGGCATGAGGGCATAAATACTTCACAATCAAGTATAGAGACAGAAATATTAAATGTACCTTTCTCAGATATGATGAAATTAAAACTACATGTCATAAAAGACCATGCAAAGTCAAACTAAAAGATAATTGGAAATCAAATTATCAAAAATATATCAAAAATGAAAAGGGTGAATCTACCACTAATGAAAAAGAAATCAAAGCAATTATTTACAGCAATTTTGTCAAATTATATGCCAGTAAATATGACAATCTAAGTAAAATAGATGAACATTAGGAACAGTACAAATTACCCAGATTGGCAGAAGAGGAAATAAAATATTTAAATAAATCATTTCAGAAAAAGAATTTGAATAATTATTCCATGAACTCACTAATAAAAACTCACCAAGGCCAAATGGATTCACAATTGAATTCTACCAGACATTTAAAGAACATAATTTTTTTGAAAAAATAGGTGAACAAGGAAAGAGTCCTACCAAATTCCTTTTATTACATAAATATAATGCTACTACTTATGCCTGGAAGAGTCAAAACTAACAAGAAAAAAAGACTAATTTCCCAAATAAATATTGATGTTAAAATTTAAATAAAATATTAGCAAAGAGATTACAGCAAGTTATTACCAGGATAATACACCTTGACGAGGTGGGATTTATATAAGGAATGCAGGGCTGATTCAATATTAGGAAAATTATCAGCATAAATGGCTATATCAAAAACAAAACTATAAGAAATCATGATTATTTCAATAGATGGCTGGAAAAGCTTTTGACAAAATACAGCACTCATTCCTAATAAAAACATGAGAGAGAATAGGAAGAAAGTTTTTTTTTTAAAAAATGATAAGCAGTACCTATCTAAAACCATCATTAAGTGTTATATTCAGTGGGGATAATGGGGATAGAAGCACTCTCATTAAGATCAGGAATGAAGTAAAGATGCCTATTATCAACATTATTATTCAGTATTTTACTAGATATATTAGCTTTAGTAATAAGAGAAGAAAAAGAGATTAAAGGAATTAGAATAGGCAATGAGTAAATAAAACTATTTCCATGTGAAGATGATATGATGGTATATTTAGAAAACCTTAGAAAATACACTAAAAAAATAATAAGCAACTTTAGCAAAATTGCAGGATATAAAATAAATCCACATAAATCATCAATATTTCTATATATTACCAACAGAGCTCAGCAGCAAGATAAAGAAAAACAAATTGCATTCAAAATAACCATTGAAAGCATAAAATAGATGGAAGTCTACCTACCAAGACAATGAATGTCATCACAATTAATACAATGTAATACAATTTCAATATAAATGTAATTACAAAGCAATATTCACACAAGTCAAATCTATATAATTGAAAAAATATCAATTGCTCATGGATAGGCTGAGCTTCATAATAAAAAGGCAATTTTACCTAAATTAATATATTTATTTAGTGCCAAACCAATTAAACTACCCCCAAATTATTTTGCAGACCTAGAAAAATCGACAAAATTCATCTGGAAGAACAAAAGATCAAGGATATCAAGAGAAATTATGAAAATGCAAAGAGAGGTAGCCTAACCATATCACATATAATACTATATTGTAATGTGGGAGTTATCAAAACTATTTAATATTGGCTAAGAAATAAATCAGTGGATCAGTGGAATATGTTAAATCCATATGACTCAGCAGTACATAGTTATACTAATCTATTTCTGTTTGATAATCTTATAAAGACTTTAGTTTCAGGGATAAAAATTCTCTATTTGAAAAAAACTGCTGGGAAAGCTAGAAAATAGTATGCCATAAAGAACATATAAACCAATATCTTAAACTCTATGCAAAGATAAGGTCAAAATTGGTATATGATTTAGACACAAAGCGTGATACCATAAACCAATTAGAAAAGTAAGGAATTGTTTACCTGTCAGATTTATGGAGAGAAGACTTTATCAATGAAAAAGAGATAGATAACTTTATAAAATGCAAAGTGGATAATTTTGATTACATTAAATAATTGAAAAGTTTCTACATAAACAAAACCAATACAACTGAGATAAGGAAAGCAGAAAGCTCGTAAACAATTTTTAAAGCCACTATTTTCTATATCTATATAGAGAAATGAATCAAATTTATAAAAATACAAATCATTACCTGATTGATAAATGCTCAAAGAATATGAACAGGTAGTTCTCAGATGGGGAAACTAAAGCTATCTATAGTCATATTAAAAAGTGTTCTAAGTCACTACTCATTAGAGAAATGAAAATTAAAACAACTATCAGATTGGCTAATGTGACAGAAAAGGGAAATAATAAATGTTGGAGTAGGTGTGGAAAAAGTGGGAGACCAATGCAATGTTGGTGGAGTCATGAATTGATCCAATCAATCTGAAGAGCAATTTAGAGCTATGCTCAAAGGCAATGCAATTGTGTACACCCTTTGATCCAGCAATGCCACTACTAGGTCTTATCCCAAAAAGACTACAAAAAAAGGAGAAAAGATCCAGTTACTTGCTTTTTTTTGAGGTGGCAAAGAATTAGAAATTAAGGAAGGGATGCATATCAATTGGGAAATTGCTTAACAAGGTGTGATATATGGATATAATGGGATATTATTGCTCTGTAAGAAAAGATGGGCAGGCAGATGTAAAAAAATAAAAACCAAAAAAAAAAAAACAGGACTTAAATGAAATGATGCTGAGTGAAATGCGCAGAACCAGGAGAACTTTGTACAGCTAAAATGCAATCATTTGTCTGCAAGGTCTTGAGTTCACATTTCCCCCCTCCTCCAGACAGAGATTATACATGTAAAACCAATTGAAACACCTTTCCATACAAATCATGTTATGAAAGAAGAATCTGATTAAAAAAACATGAGAGGAGGGAAAAACAACAAAATGCAAAACAAATTTTAAAGACTGAAAATAGTAGGCCTTGGTCTGCATACAGACTAAAAAGTTTTCTCTCTGTTTGTAGATAGCGTTCTCCATTACAAGTCCCCTGGAATTGTCCTTGATTATTCTACTCTTGAGATGAGCAAGTCCATCATAGTTAATGATCACAGAATGTGCACAATGTTCTTCCGCTAACTTCACTTTTGCTATCCTTCTAGACTTTTTTGAAGTTCCACCATTGTTGCTGTGCCTTATTGGTAACAAATAGAAATGTTGATGCTTTAGGTGGGTTTATTTTATAAACTGCAACTTTGCTAAAGCTGTTGTTTCAAGTACATTTTATTTGATTTTCTAAGATTCTCTAAGTATATCATCATATCATCTGCAAAGAATGAGTTTTATTTCCTCATTGCCTATTCTAATTTCTTTAATTTCTTTTTCTTCTCTTATTGCTAAAGCTAACATTTCTAATACTATGTTGAATAATAGTAATAATTAACATCCTTGCTTCACCCCTATCTTTTTGGGAATGCTTCTAGCTTATCCCCATTGCATATGTTGCTTGCTGATGGTTTTAGACAGATACTTATCATTTTAAGGAAAACTCCATTTATTCATATGCTCTTTCATGTTTTTAATAACAATAGGTACTATATTTTGTCAAAAGTTTTTTCAGCATCTTTGAAATAATAATGTGATTTCTGCTAGGTTTGTTAATTATATAGTCAATTATGTTGATGTTTTCCCTAATGTTGAATCCACCCTGCATTTCTAATATAACTCCTACCTGATTATAAGATATTATCCAAATGATAATTTGCTGTAATAACTTTAATAATAATATTATATTTAAAAATTTGCCTAAAAATTCATTAGGAAAATTGATCTATAATTTTCTTTCTCTATTTTGACCCTGCCTGGATTAAGTAGCAGCACCTTATTGATGTCATAGAAGGAACTTGGAAGAATTCCACCTATTTTTAAGTAGTTTAACAAGAATTAAAATTAAATGTTCTTTATTTTTTATATTTCAAATAATAATTTTTATTCCCAAATTTGTAGTTATTTTTCTATTAATTTTTATTAAAGATATTATTTGAGTTTTACAATTTTCTCCCCAATCTTATTTCTCCCCCCCCACCACAGAAATCAATCTATCAGTCTTTACTTTGTTTCCATGTTGTGCCTTGATCCAAATTGGGTGTGATGAGAGAAAATTATATCCTTAGAGAAGGGGCAAGAATTCTAAGAGGTAGTAAGATCTGACAATAAGGTGTCTGTTTTTTTCTAAATTAAAGGGAGTAGTCCTTGAATTTTGTTCCAACTCCATAGCTCCTTAACTGGATACAGATGGCACTGTCCTTTTCAGACAGCCCAAAATTGCTCCTGATTGTTGCATTGATGGAATGAGCAAGTCCTTCAAGGTTGATTATCACTCCAATGCTACTGTTAGGGTATACAGTGTTATTCTGGTTCTGCTTATCTCACTCAGCATCAGTTCATGTAAATGCCTCCAGGCTTCCCTGAAATCCCATACCTCCTGGTTTCTAATAGAACAGTAGTACTCCATGACATACATATAACACAGTTTGCTAAGCCATTCCCCAATTGAAGGACATTTACTTGATTTCTAATTCTTTGCCACCACAAACAGGGCTGCTATAAATATTTTTGTACAAGTAATTTTTTTTACCCTTTTTCTTCATCTCTTCAGGATATAGACCCAGTAGTGGTTGCTAGGTCAAAGGGCATGCACATTTTTTTGCCCATTGGGCGTAGTTCCAAATAGCTCTCCAGAAGAGTTGGATGAATTCACAGCTCCACCAACAGTGTAGTAGTGTCCCAGATTTCCCACAACCCTTCCAACAATGATTATTATCCTTCCTGTCATATTGGCCAATCTGAGAGGTGTGAGGTGGTACCTCAGAGAAGCTTTAATTTTCATTTCTCTAATAATTAATGATTTAGAGCATTTTTTCATATGGCTATGAATTGCTTTGATCTCCTCATCTGTAAATTGCCTTTGCATATCCTTTGACCATTTGTCAATTGGGGAATGGCTTTTTGTTTTAAAAATATGACTCAGTTCTCTGTATATTTTAGAAATGACTCCTTTGTCAGAATCATTAGTTGTAAGATTGTTTCCCAGTTTACTACATTTCTTTTGATCTTGGTTATAGTGGTTTATCTGTGCAAAAGACTTTTCATTTAGTGTAATCAAAATCCTCTAATTGGTTTTTGGTAGTGCTCTCCAACTCTTCTTTAGTCATAAACTGCTCCCCTTTCCATAGATCTGACAGTCCTTGATCTTCTAATTTGCTTATAGTATTGTTTATTATGTCTAAGTCCTGTAACCATTTGGATCTTATCTTAGTAAAGGGTGTTAGGTGCTGGTCTAATCTAAGTTTCTTCCATACTAACTTCCAATTATCCCAGCAGTTTTTATCAAAGAGGGAGTTTTTATCCCAATGTCTGGATTCTTTGGGTTTATCCAACAGCAGATTACTATAACCATCTCCTGCTTTTACACATAGTCTATTCCACTGCTCCACCACTATATTTCTTAGCCAATACCAAACAGTTTTGATGGCTGATGCTTTATAATATAATTTTAGATCAGGTAGGGCTAAGCCACTTTCGTTTGCACCTTTTTTCATTAAACTCCTGGCAATTCTTGAATTTTATTTCTCCATATGAATTTACTTACAATTTTTTCTAACTCATTAAAGTAATTTCTTGGAATTTTGATTGGTAGGGCACCAAACAGATAATTTAGTTTTAGTAGAATTGTCATTTTTATTATATTAGCTTTAGCTATCCATGAGAAGTTGATATTTGCCCAGTTATTTAAATCTGATTTAATTTGTGTGAGAAGTATTTTATACTTGTTTTCAACAAGATTCTGAGTCTGTCTTGGCAAATAGACTCCCAAGTATTTTATATTGTCTGAGGTTACTTTGAATGGGATTTCTCTTTCTAGCTCTTCCTGCTGTATCTTGCTAGATATATATAGAAAAATAGAGGATTTATGAGGGTTTATTTTATAACCTTCAACTTTGTGAAAATTGCTAATTGTTTCCAGTAGTTCTTTGGATGATTTCCTGGGATTCTCTAGGTAGACCATCATGTCCTCTGAATAGAGTGAGAGTTTTGTCTCTTCCTTCCCAATTCTAATTCCTTCAATTTATTTTTCTTCTCTAATTGCTGAAGCTAACATTTCTAATACAATATTGAATAGTAGTGGTGATAATGAGCATTCTTGTTTCACCCCTGATCTTATTGGGAATGACTTTAGCCTATCCCCATTGAATATAATACTTGTTGATGGTTTCAGGTATATACTGCTAATTATTCTAAGGAACAGTCCATTTATCCCTACACTCTCTAGTGTTTTTAATAGAAACAGATGCTGTATTTTGTCAAAAGCTTTTTCAGCATCTATTGATATGATCATATGATTTCTGATAGATTTGGTGTTGATATAATTGATTAGACTAATAGTTTTCCTAATATTGAACCAACCCTGCATTCCTGAAATAAATCCTACTTTATCATAATGTATTATCCTGGTGATAACTTGTTGTAATTGTTTTGATAAGATTTTATTTAAGATTTTTGCATCTATATTCATAAGGGAAATAGGTCTATAATTTTCTTTCTCTGTTTTAACTCTTCCTGGTTTAGGTAACAGCACCATATTGGTTTCATAGAGAGAGTTAGGCAGAGTTCCATCTTTCCCTATTTTCCAAAGACTTTATATAGAATTGGAACCAATTGTTCCTTAAATGTTTGGTAGAATTCACTTATGAATCCATCAGGCGCTGGAGATTTTTCTTTTAGGGAGTTCAGTGATGGCTTGTTGAATTACTTTTTCTGAGATAGGGTTGTTTAGGTATTTTATTTCTTCTTCATTTAACCTGGGCAACTTATATTTTTGTAAATATTAATACATTTCACTTAGATTATCAAATTTATTGGCATAGAGTTGGGCAAAATAATTTTGAATTATTACTTTAATTTCCTCCTCATTAGTAGTGAGTTCACCTTTTTCATTTATGATACTAGCAATTTGGTTTTCTTCTTTCTTTTTTTTAATCAAATTGACCAGAGGTTTATCATTTTTATTGGTTTTTCATAATACCAACTTTTAGTTTCATTTATTAATTTTATAGTTTTTTTTTGCTTTTGCTTTTTATTAATTTCTCCTTTAACTTTTAGAATTTCTAATTTGGTATTTAATTGGGGATTTTTGATTTGTTCTTTCTCTAATTTTTTCAGTTGCATGTTTAGTTCATTGATTTCCTCTTTCTCCAATTTATTCATGTAAGCATTTAGAGGTATGATATATCCCCTGAGAGTCACTTTGAATGAATCCCATAGGTTTTGGTATGTTGTTTCATTATTGTCATTATCTAGGATAAAATTGTTAATTCTTTCTATAAGTTGTTTTTTGGTCCACTCATTTTTTAAAATGAGGTTATTCAGTTTCCAATTTGTTCTGGGTCTATATCTCTTTGGCCCAGTATTGCATATGACTTTTATTGCATTGTGATCTGAGAAAGATGTATTCACTATTTCTGCCTTTCTGCAGTTGATCATTAGGTTTTTATGTCTTAGTACATGGTCAATTTTTGTATAAGTTCCATGTACTGCAGAGGAAAAGGTACATTTCTTTCTATCCCCATTCAGTTTCCTCCATAAGTCTATCATATCTAATTTTTCTAACAATCTATTTACCTCCTTAACTTCTTTCTTGTTTATTTTATGATTCGATTTAGCTAGATCTGATAATGGGAGGTTGAGGTCTCCCACTAGTAGAGTTTTGCTGTCTATGTCCTCCTGTAGTTCTTTCAGCTTCTCCTCTAAGAATTTGGGTGCTGTCCCACTGGGTGTATATATATATATATATATATATATATATATATATATATATATATATTCAGTATTGAAATGACTTTATTGTCCATGATACCTTTTAGGAGGATAAAGTCTCCTTCCTTATCTCTTTTAAAGCTATTTATTTTGCTGCTGCTTTTTCTGAGATAAGGATTGCTGCCCCTGCTTTTTTTACTTCAGCTGAAGCAAAATATATTTTGCTCCATCCTTGTACCTTTGCTCTATATGTATCTCTCTGCTTCAGATGAATTTCTTGTAAGCAGCATATTGTAGGATTTTAGTTTTTAATCCACTCTGCTACTTGCTTACGTTTTAAGGGAGAATTCATCCCATTAACATTCAAGGTTATGATTACTAATTCTTTATTGCCCTCCATGCTATCTTCCCTCTGTTTGTATTCTTCCCCCTTCCCCCCATCCATATTCCCCAGTATTTTGTTTCTGAATACCACCCCCTTCAGTGTGTTTGCCCTCCTATATCTCCCCCTCCCCTTTCCCTTTTTCCCTTTTCCCCTTCCTTTCACTTTATTTCCCCCTTTTCCCCCACTCCTCTTCCCTTTCTCCGTCCCCCTCCCCTTTTCCCCTTTTAATACTTGAAAGGTTAGATGTTTTATAAGTTAACTGAGTAAGTGTAGGTTGACTTTAAGCCAAGTCTGATGAGAAGAAGATTCAGGTGTTTCTCATCTGCTCCCCTTTTCCCCTCTATTACCTTAGGTTTTTTGTACCTTTTTAGTGTAATGAGATTTACCCCATTCAATCCCCTCCCTCCTCCCATCTCTTTCCTGTCCCCCCTTTTTTAACGAGGTAGTGTTTTTTAGATCATTCTATCTATGTCATAGAAAATTCTGAGTGCCTGTCCCTTCTAGTTCAGTATGTTCTATCGAATAGAGTCAAAATTCGTGAGAGTTATTAGGGTCTTTTTCCCAAGTGGGGTTAAAGTCAGTTACATCGTTACGTCTCTTTAGATAGCAGTCTCATGGATAGGTCATGAATGTCCATCCTTTCTGGCTAGGTATATTCTCCCTGTTAGAGTTACAATTCTCAAGATTTATGAGAATCTTTTTCCCCCCATGCTGGGATATAGCCAGTTTCTACTTACTGGATAGCATTTTTTCCCTTTTACTGCGCCCCCCCCCCTTTTTTAACCTTTTCATGTGTCTATTGAACCTCCTGTTTTTGATATCCAAATTTTCTGTTTAGCTCTGGCCTTTTCATCAGAAATTTTTGGAAGTCTTCCATTTCGTTAAATGTCCATCTTTTTCCCTGGAAGAGGAGGCTCAGCTTTGCGGGATAGTAGATTCTTGGCTGCATTTCAAGCTCCCTTGCTCTTCGAAATATCTCATTCCAGGCCCTTCCATCCCTTAATGTTGTTGCAGCCACATCCTGCATAATCCTTACTGTGCCTCCTTGATATTTAAATTTTTTCTTTCTGGCTGCTTGCAGGATTTTCTCTTTTATCTGATAGTTCTGGAGTTTGGCCACAACATTCCTTGGTGTTTTCATTTTAGGATCTTTTTCTGGTGGGCATCGATGTACTCTTTCAATAACTACTTTGCCCTCCAATTTCATGATATCAGGGCAGTTTTCCATCACTAGATCCCGTAATATTAAGTCCAGGCTTTTTTTCTCTTTAATGTTTTCAGGAAGTCCTATAATTTTCAGGTTGCCCCTCCTCGAACTATTCTCGAGGTCAGTGGTTTTGTTGATGAGGTATTTTACATTTTCTTCTATTTTTTTCTATTTTTTGTTTTTGTTTAACTGACTCTTGCTGTCTCATTGAGTCCTTAGTTTCTGTAGACTCCATTCTTTTTTGGGAGGAGGAGTTTTCTTCATTAGCCTTTTGCAACTCCTTTTCCAATTGGGCAATTCTACTTTTGAAAGAGCTTTCCATTTGACCAATTGAGGATTTGAGAGAATTATTTTCTTTTTGCATTTGCCCAATTGAGGATCTGAGAGAATTATCCTCATTTTGTATTTGTCCAGTTGAGGATCTGAGAGATTTATTCTCATTTTGTATTTGTCCAATTGTCCAATTTGTCCAATTGTCCAATAATAAAGTTTTGTTTTCTTGTTGCAAGGTATTAATTGTCTCTCCCAAATTTTTAAGCTCCTTCCTTATTTCTTCAAGGAAGTCTCTCTGTGCTGAAGACCAGGTCATAATCTTCTCAGATGTTCCAGGTCTCTCTGAGTTAGGGTCTTTCCTTTCCAAGAATTTTTCTGTGGATCCTCCTTTCCACTGACCCTTCTTCATTTTGCTAAGACCTTGAGTTGGGAAGGATCTGGTTTACAGGGGCTTGGGATTGCTAAACTTTACTCACTGAGTTCAGTTTATCTGCCTGGCCAGGTGGAGGTGCTGGTTGCTTTCTCTGGAGTATCTGTGACCTTGATTGCGGCCTTCTCCCTTTGCTTGAAGAGAGGAGTCAGAGCTATTGAATTCTTTTGCCTTCAATCAATGGTGGGCTTTACCCTGGCCTAAGGTCATTGCTCAGCTGGGCTGGTTCTTCTGCTCACACACCTGGGCCTGAGGCAGAAGTAGTTTGCAGTTGTTGTCCGGGAAGAGTTCTAAGCTGTAATGGGACTTAGAGTTCCTCAGATCAGAGGAGCCCAGGGATGGTGTTCTCAGCTCTCCTGCTCCGGAACTCTCCCCTCAGCCCTGTCTGCAAACTCATGGGGGACAGCCCCAACACCAGTGCCTCTACTACCTAGTTGACTCAAGTACCTGCCATCTAGCCCCACCACTGATCCAGCAGGTCCAGCTCTCGGGCCCTCAGACTCCCAGCTCCAATTCAGCTGTTAATCCGGCTGATCCAGGGCTGATCCTCCCTCTGAGCCCAGACTCACCCACCCGAATTTGGCCAATGCTACTGCTGGAGACAAATCCTGAGGTAGATGTTCTGTCTCCTGGTTTTTCTTTCTGGGTTTTGTGGGACAGATTTATTTTAAGAGGTTTATTTCATGTGATAGATGGGGAAGAGATCAGGAGACTTTAGAACTGTGCCTTTCTTCTCTCGGCCATCTTGGCCGGGAGTCTAAATGTTCTTTGAATGTTTGGTAGAATTCAATGTGAATTCATCTGAGCCTTGAAATTTTGTCTTAAGGTATTCATTGATTGTTTGTTCAATTTCTTTTTTGAAAATGGGATTATTTCTCCTAAAAGGTACCAGAGACAATGAAGTTATTTCAATACTGAATATATATGTATATATATATATATATATATATATATATATATATATATATATATATATGCACCCAGTGGGATAGCATCCAAATTCTTAAAGGAGAAGCTGAAATAACTACAGGAAGACATAGACAGCAAAACTCTACTAGTGGGAGACCTCAATCTCCTACTCTCGGATCTAGATAAATCAATTCATTAAATAAACAAGAAAGAAGTTAAGGAGGTAAATAAATTGTTAGAAAAACTAAATATTGGTAGACTTATGGAGAAAACTGAATGGGGATAGAAAAGAATATACCTTTTCTTCTGCAGTACATGGCACTTATACAAAAATTGACCATGTACAAGGACATAAAAACCTAATGATCAACTGCAGAAATAGTGAATTCATCTTTCTCAGATCACACTGCAATAAAAGTCATATGCAATATTGGGTCAGGGAGATATAGATCCAGAACCAAATGGAAACTCACTAGAGAGTGTAGGAATAAATGGACTGTTCCTTGGAATAATTAGCAGTACCTGAAACTATCAACAAGTATGATATTCAATGGGGATAGGCTAAAGGAATTCCCAATAAGATCAGGGGTGAAACAAGAATGGTCATTATCACCACTACTATTCACGTTTTTCCATCTGGCCAATTTTGCTTTTTAAAGCATTCTCCTCAATAACTTTTTGAACTGTTTTATCTATTTGACCTAAGCTGGTTTTTAGCATGCTATTTTCTTCAGCATTTTTTCTGGATTTCCTTGACTAAGCTGCTGACTTCATTTTCATGTTTTTCCTGCATCTCTCTCCTTTCTTTTCCCAGTTTTTCTTCCAACTCCCTCATTTGATTTTCAAAGTCTTTTTTGAGCTCTGTCATAGCCTGAGCCCAATTTCTGTTTTTCTTGGAGTCTTTAGATGCAGGAGCTTGTGCTTCCTCATCTTCAGACTGAGTATTTTGATCCTTCTTGGGCTCATTTGCAAAATATTTCTCAATAGTCTTCCTTTTGTTTCTCTGCTTGCTCATTTTCCCAGCCTGGTCCTGGTTTGGGGGTGCTTTCTGAGCTTTTGCAACACTCCCACAAGGGTCTCAGTGTGTGAGGCTCTGTCCTCCCTCCTGGTCTGTGAATGACCATAAGCACCTCCCTCTGCCACAGGGTTGAGGTGTGTGTGTGGGGGCCCTGTTGTTCTATGGGGGGGCCTAGACTGCGATCAGTACCTGAATGTGGTCAGAACCCCAGATTCCTGTTCCAGAGGCAGAGGACCAAGCTCACAGTCTCTCTTCACTCCCCTCCCTCAGCTCAATGGGCTCATGCCCTGGTGGCTCCTGCTTACTGGCTCCGCCTGCTTCTGTTTCTGGGTCTGGGCTGCCAAAAGACCAAGATGCTCCCTGTGTGCCTCTGAGGGCTGGGCTCCTCATGCTGGCTCTGGCAGAGGTCCCCCGCTGTTCCCCCACTTTGTGCCCAGTGCTCCTCAGGGTGCAGCTCAGGAGACTCCCCCGCTGCTGTGAGCTGTGGCTCCCAGTGCCCTGGGGTTGCCTCTGGGAGGCTGAAGTTCTTTGGCTCTGGCTGGTCACCCCTCTCACGGGCTGTCCCTCAGACCCCGGGGAGCAGAGCCTTTCTGCTCTTTTCCAGGTTACCTTGAGTAGGCAACTGCCTCACTGGGTCCCTTTGTGGGTTCTGTCTCTCAAAAGTTTAGTTAGAGTCCTTAGCTGATGAGTTTTATCCTATCTGATTTCTTTTAAGCCACTCAATCTTTAAAATTAGGTTTTTAAATTTCCCATTAATTTTTACTTTATTTTTCCATGGACCTTTTTTCCATGTGATTTTTACTGCCATAATCTGAAAATGATTCATTTAATATTTCTGCCTGTCTACAGTTGATTGTGAGATTTTTATACACTAGTAGTCAGTTTTTGAGTAGGTGCCATGTACCGCTATTCTTATTTAATTTTCTCCAGATATATCACATCTAACTTTTCTAAATCTAAAGTTTTCTATATAATATCTAACTTTTCTAAAATTCTATTCACCTCCTTAACTTCCTTCTTGTTTATGTTTAGAGTTATCTAATTCTAAGAGAGGGAGGATGAGGTACACCCCTACTATAGTTTTGCTGTCTCTATCTTCTTGTAACTCATTTAGCTTCTCTTCTAAAACTATGGATACTACACCACTTGGTATGTTTAATATTAAGATTGCTTTATTGTCTATGGTACCTTTTAGGAAGATGTACTTTCCTCCTTTATTCTTTTTAATGAGACCTATTTTGCTTTTACTTTGAGATAAGGATTGCTACCCCTGCTTTTTCACTTCACCTAAAGCATAATATATTTTGCTGAAAACTTTTCCCTGTTTCAAATGTGTTTGTTGCAAACAACCTATTGTAGCATTATGGTTTTTAATCCACTCTGCTATCCACTCCCATTTTATGGGAATTCACATTCGCAGTTATAATTACTAATTCTTTATTACCCTCCACCCTATGTCTCCTCCATTTATTCTTTTCTTTCTTCTTTTACCCTAATCTTCCCAAGAACCCTTTTGCTTCTGAATATTACTTCTCTCAGTCTATCCTTCTCTCAACCCCCTCCATTTTCTTTCCCTTTTTTCTTTTGCTTTTCTCCTCTTTTCTTCCCTCCCCTCTCACTCTATCCTCCTCTTTTCCACCTTTCCCCTCCTAAGGCCTGTAGGTTAAGAAATCTCTAAACCCAAATGAGTATATGTATTATTACTTCAGTGAGCCAAATTTGATGAAAATAAGATTCATGAAATTCTCACCCTCTTCCTTCTTTCCCTCTACTGTGATGTCTTTTGCATCTCTTCATGTGATGTAATTTACCCCATTCTCCCTCCACTTCCTCTCATTCCAATACAACTCTTTTTTTAATGTCTTATTTTTAAATCATTCCATCAAAATGAACTTATGGTCATACATTCTAAGTATACTCCCTCTAATAGAGATACAGTTCTCAGGAATTATGAGTATCACTCACCCATGTAGGAATGTAACCAATTTATTATTTTTAGATAACATTCTTTTTCTTTTCCCCTGTTTGCCTTTTTATGTGCCTCTTGTGTATTATTGTTAAAAGATCAAATTTTCTCTTGAGTTCTGATTTTTCATGAGGAAAATTTGAAAATCATCTATTTCATTAAATGTTCACTTTTCCCATGAAAAAATATGATTAGTTTTCCTGAGTAGTTGAGTTTTGGTTAAAATTCAAGTTTATTAGTCCTCCAGAAAATGATACTTCAGGTCCTTCCATCCTTTAATACTTTTAACATGTCCTGCATAATCCTGATTGTAGCTCTTTGGAATTTTAATTGCTTCTCTTTGGCTCTCTACAGTATTTTCTCCTTGATCTGATAATTCTGGAATTTGGCTAAAATATTCTTTGGCATTTTCATTTTAGGATTTCTTTCAGGAGGTGATCAGTGGATTCTTTCAATGACTATTATGCATTCTGATTCTAGAATATCCTGGAAATTTTCTTTGATGATTTCCTGATGATGTTGTCTAGAATTTTTTTGATCTTGGCTTTCAGGTAATCCAATAATTCTTAAATTTTGTCTCCTGGTTCTATTTTCCAGGTCAGTTGCTTTTCCAATGAGATATTTTATATTTTCTTCTATTATTTTTTTCAGTTTTAACAATTTTACCTGACTGATTCTGAATGTTTCATATGGTCACTAACCTCCAAGTCTAATCTTCAATAAATTATTTTCTTCAAATAGTTTTCTTTCATTTTTGCATCACCCTTTCTATTGGGTCACTTCTGTTTTTAAAGGAGGTTTTATCTTTTTCCATTTGCTTAACTGTATTTTTGAAGGAATTATTTTCTTTCTTAATTTATTCAATTGCATTTTTCAGTTAATTTTTGTGCCTCCTTTTTTAAGATGTTGAATTTCTTTTTTATTAATTAATTAATTTATTTATTTTCATCCATATGCATATTTCCAAGTTACAAAATTTCCCTTCACCCTCCCTTCCCACCCCCCTCCCTTCAGCAAGGAACAGTTAGATTAATGTTTCACATACATAACTTGATAAACATGTTTACAAATTAGTAATTTTCGGCATGAGAAATTAGGAATACGGAAAAGAGATACATGAGAGATAATTTTTTAAAGTGTTCATCACTTTCAAGAGGGGTTTTTTTCTTGTGTGTTTTGTTTTCTTTTGTTTTTCTTCCTCTGGATGGGGATAATATAGGCCGTAACCAGGCAAATACTGTTTTCTAAGCTCTCTGGACTGCCAAGAGGAGCTACTTCCATCAAGGTTGTTATCTCATAATGTTGTTGTTCATGTATACATTGTTCTCTTGGTTCTACTCCCTTTGCTTAGCATTAGGACCCATAAGTCATTCCATGGTTCTCTAGAATCTGATCATTTATGGTTTCCTAAAGAACAATAATATTCCATGGTATTCATGTACCATTGCATTTCTTTTCCCAATTTTCCTATGAGATTCTTAAAATATTTTTTGAGCTCTTCCAAGAAGTCTTTTTTGTGCTGGTAACCAATTCACATCCTCCTCTGTAGCTCCATATGTAGTATTTTTTTCTGCCATCCTCTTCTAAGTTAGGAGTTTTCCTTGTCTTTATCTGCAAGGTAACATTCTATAGTCTTGACTATTCTTTGACTTGTCTTTCTCATTATGAGTTTTATTCCTGGGAACTGAGCCAAACTTCTTGATTTGGAGAGTGTGACCTGCTCATAGATTTTCCACACTGAGACCTTTAGAGGCTTTAGAGGCTTATTTATTAGACTTGGCTGTCTGTGTTGAGAATACCAGCAGCTTGTTCACTGAACAGAGGTCCAACCCAGTCATGCCTGATTGAAAAAGAGATCTGAGGTACTGTGTTGTAGCCCTCCCATCTGTCCTGCTGTGACATTGATCTACTAACCAGACCTCCAGGGATCCCTACTGAAGATTTCTCCTGTGGCTGAGAAACTCTGGTTGGTCCCATCCACACCCTGCCCAAGCTAGTTTCAGTTCCTTGCCCTGCATGTACTACTGCTCCATCTAAGACAGACCTTCCTTAAAAAATATTCCATACTGCTCTTTTGTGTCTTCTATAGCTCCAGAATCCATTTAGAAACTTAATATTATTTCTGAGGGAAACTCAGGAGAGTTTAAGGAAGTCCCTGGCTTGTCTCTACCATCTTGACTCTACCACTCCAGGCCCCCTCCAATTTATTTTTGTGTATTATTTTTCTTTTTCCTTCTCATAGTTTCTGCTTCTTTATTATATATTTTTTCTTTCACAGAATAACTAGTATGGAAATATTTCAAACATGATTGTACATGTATAACCTATATTACATTACTTGCTATCCTAGGGTAGGGGGATGGAAGGAAAGGAGGGAGACAATTTTACAAAAATGAAGGTTGAAAACAATTTTTAAATATAATTGAAAAAATAAATTTAAATAAAATTTAAAAATAGAAGTCAGCCATGTAAACCTTCCTGGATCATTCACAAGCTCAGAATTTTGATATAAGATCACTGGCCAATCTTAGACACCAACAAGCTTAGGATTGGAAAATAAAATGAGAAAATATTTACAAAAGTACCTGGCACATATACATTGTAATTGCTATATAAATGCTAGTTGTTGTTGTTATTTTATGGACTTAGAAGTTTGATTGTACCAAAAGTGCACAGCTGCAACAGTAAAATTGCCAGGATTATTCATCTAGTAGTCAAATGAACCAAACTTCAGGGAGGGAGGTGGTTTTCCATGTTGTTAGATAGAATCCTGAATGATGGAGTGCTGATGATTTCTACTTTATGTAAAATCACATGTTAGGACTTAGGTTTGATTCTCTAGTTGTTTTCTTTGTCATATAAACTAATAAACTAATAAATATACATTTAAAACTGAGAAAAGCACTTCAGAAATCATCTAATTCAAATTCCACATTTTACCAAGGAAGAAATTAAATGATTTGCCCTAGGTATACTCAGATATGTAAACGAGTATACACATAGAGATTTTCATATAAGTGTGTGTGTATGTGTGTGTGTGTGTGTGTGGGTGTGGATGTGTGTGTGTGTGTGTTTATGGTGGTATAGTGTATATAATGCTAGTCCTGGAGTAAGGAAGATTAATTTCCTATGATCAAATCTGTCCTCATACTCCTATTATTTGTATGACCACAGGAAAGTCACAACATTTTTTGCCTTAGTTTCTCATTTATAAAATGAGCTGGAGATGAAATAGTAAACCATTCCAGTATTTTTGCCAAAAATCCCTCAAAAGGAATCATGAAGTTATGACTGTAAACAATTGCACAAAATAGTATATTACATGCCTTAGAAAAATGTATATGTATGGATATATGTATAGAAAGATATGTAGATCTCTCTCTCTCCCCTCTCCCCCCTTCTCCCCCTCACCACCCCACTTCCCCCCCTCCATTCTTTCTACAAGAATTCAACCTCTTTACCAGACAAAATATTGGAAACAACTAAAGTCTTTCATTGGTAGAAATCATGTGCAAGTATATACATTCTATTATACATCTATATGTTCATATACACATAAATATGTGTGATTTATCTATATAATCTATTATATTAGTATTGTATAATATTACGATTATACATCTATATTATATAAGATTAAGATAATCTATAATATTAAGATCAGTGGTATACAAATTTTCAGCTCTTTAGGGTTGTAAATAAACATTAAATTGTATATGTGACTCGATGAATTTTTGTTGGGTGAGAGCTAAACAGTTGGAAAACCCCTTATCTATATAATATTAGATAATTATATTATATAAACATTATTTATACACACACAAATATAGACAAACATAACTATAAATGTGTCCAGCGATTTTCTTGCTGGCAATTAGGCATATTAAAGTGAAGAAACTAGAACAATGGCAGATAGTCCTCATAGCTTCACCTCCATACCTCTTATATTCTTGCCCCAGGTTGGCATGACAGTCAGCACCATTATGGAAATGAAAGGACCCTTGCCACCACAATTCCTTTAGAATTTCGGTGGCAAGAATGCCTAAAATTGGGAAAGCATAATTACTATGACAAATTTCATAGGAGTTTAAGGGAATTTTCTAACCCCAAGATAGATATTTTATTCAGGCCAATGACTTAAGCAACAGCAGCAACAGAATGAGTTCAAAGGACTAACAATCTTAGTCTGGAACTTTTGTTAGCTTTTCTTAGTTGACTTGCCTTATCCTATGAGGATTAAAAGGAGCTTAGTTATTTAAAAAATTAGTTACAACTTATAGTTACCTATGCCAGGGAAGAAGCATCTTAGTAGGTGGCTCCCCAAATGGCAGTAGGAAGCAGCAGATAGCCATAGAGAAAATATATAGATTAAAATATCACCAGATTATAACAGGAAATCATTTAGTGAATTTCACAGCTGGAACCAGGGAAGATGCCTAACAGAGTTAGATAGGATACCAAAAAACATAATACCAGAGAAATATATGGTACAAAAAAGAGAACAGTGGAAGCAGTTAGCAGGTTGAAGAACAGAACAATACTCAATAGAGCTACAAAGTATTGCCCAGTGGAGAACATCAAAAGTATAAGTAGCAATATGCCCAGAGTACATGTTCCCCACATAGGTATTCTTTACTTACCATGTAAAAGCCTAAAGGGAATTTCAAAAGGGAAATAACAACTGATTTGTAGATTTGAAGAATTATTTCAAGATGTAGAAATGGTTGGTGATACTGAGGAGGCTTCAGTTTAAGTATTGGAACAGCATAATCAAAAGACAGGAAAGGGTTAAATATGAAGGTTACAGTGGATAATAATCAACAGGAGTAGCCTAGAATGAAGCTGTTCCCTCATTTTGGTAGTTTCCTTGATTCAATTTTTTGCTAGTGTCAGAAAGAGTTCTCTAATAATGTGGTTGAAATTTGAACTATAACCATAGAGGCAAAAGAGGATGGAATGCTTCTGTCTAGAAAGGCTAGAGACAGATTGTATGTTGCAAAGCAATGGTAGGAAAAGTTGAATATGTTGAGTGAAGGCAGATTATAAGAGACCATGAAAACGAGTCAGAGAAGTTAGAATTTGAAGAGTGTGGGGGAACCTAAATGGAACTCACACCAGGTAATACTATCTCCATCTTTAACCTGAAGTTGACTCAGTCCATAAGTGACTAAGCTGAGCAGTGGCATTTCTCTCACTTCCTCCCCAACTCCCTCCTACCTTTCTAAACACCAACCAACAGGTAAACAAGATACCTTCCTCAAAATCTAATTAACCTCAACAATATCTCATGCTAATTATCATAATTAGTGGAGAGACTGGCAGTGGCCAGAGGAATATAACTTCTAATAATCTAATATGACTGAATTTGAAACTGCTTCTATTCAAGAAAACTGGAGGGCGTAACAAGTGGACTCATCCTCTTTTCCTTTCATTTCTTATAACTCAGTTGTCCCCTCATTGCAACCCCCAACCAGGCAGTGTGAATACACAAGGCATCAGTCTCACCAAATCTAATTCTAGCTACATTATAGGTAGTGACCTCTCTCAAGTGAATTACTGTTAGTAAAATTAATTATATGATAATAGTTGTATAATACCCTGCCCCAACCTTATCATCCCCAGTAAGGTTTGCTCTTGGGATGAAGATATATTACTTTTTATCTCTCCTCTTATCTCTATGCCTGCCTCTCCTTTTTTTTCTACTTTCCCCTTTTCCATTTCTCTCTCTCTCTCTTTTCCTTTTCCTTTGCCATTTTATAGACCAATCTCCCTAATGAATATTGATGCAAAAATCTTAAACAAAATTTTATCAGTGAGACTACAGCAAGTTCTTACTAGGTTAATACACCATGATCAGGTAGGATTTATACTAGGAATGAAGGGATAGTTCAATATTAGGAAAACACTCAACATAATTGAACATATCAAGAGCAAAATCAACAAAAGTCATATGATTATCTCAATAGATGCTGAAAAAAATCTTTGATCAAATTCAACATCCATTCTAATTAAGAACACCAGAAACTTTAGGAAGAAATAGAGTTTTCCTTAAATAATGAATAGTATCTATCTAAAACCATCAACAAATATTATATGTAATGGGAATAAACTTGGAGCATTTCTAATAAAATCAGAGGTGACAAAAGGATGCCCATTATCATCCTTATTATTCAATAAAGTATTAGAAATGATAGCTACAGCAATAAGAGAAGAAAAAGAAATTGAAGGAATCAGAATTGTCAATGAGGAAGCAAAACTTCCACTCTTTGCAGATGATATGATCGTATATTTAAAGAACCAGAGAAAATCATCTAAAAAATCCTTGAAACAATTAACAAATTCAGCAAAATAGAAGGATATGAAATAAATCCACTTAAATTATCACTATTTCTACTTATGAACAACAAAGCCCAAGACCAAGAGATAGAAAGAGAAATTCCATTTAAAGTAACTATAGTCAACATTAAATACTTGTGAATCTATCTCCCAAGACAAACCCAGAAACTGTATGAACACAAAGCACTTCTCACCCAAATAAATTCAGATCTAAATAATTGGAAAAATCTCAAATGCTTGTGGTTAGGTCAAGCTAATGTGATAAAAATGACATTTCTGCCCAAATTAAATTACTTATTCAGTGCCATACCAATCAAAGTACCAAATAATGATTTTACTGAGCAAAAATAGAGTAACAAAATTCATCAGGAGCAACAAAAGGGCAAGAATAGCCCTTTGACAAAAAAAAAATATAAAGGAAGGTGGCCTAGCTCTACCAGATATAAACAGATCAAACCATTCTGGAGAGCAATATGGAACTATGCCCAAAGATCAATAAAACTGACCCAGCAATTCCAATTCTAGGTCTATTTCCAGAAGAAATTATAAAAAATGGGAAAAGTCCCATATATTCCAAAATATTCACAGCAGCTGTGGTAAAGAATTGGAAATTGAGGGGATGCCCATCAGTTGGGAAATGGCTAGAAAATTTATGTTACATGAATACTATGGAATATTATTATTCTATAAGAAACCATAAAGGGTGGGACTCTAGAGAAGCATGGAAGACTTACAGGATCTGATGCTGAGTGAAGGGAGCAGAGTCAAGAGAACAATGTACACTTAACAACAACATTGTGAGATGATCATCCTTAATAGCAATTCCTCTCAGGAGTTCAGAGAGCAAGTTCAACTGTTTTAGACTGGTTATGGACAATGCTATCCCCATCCAGAAGAAGAAAAACAAAACAAAACAAAACAAAACTCACAAAACCCCTTTCAGAATCTGATGAACACATTATAAAAATACCTCTTATGTATCTCTTTCCCTTAGTCCTAATTCCTCATCCCCAAAATAACTAATCTGTAAACATGTTTATTAAAAATATATATGAACAATGTTGACCTGGCTGTTTGTCTCTGAGGGGAGTAGAGTGGTAAGAGCGGGTGGAAAGAAATCTTGCAACTAAAAAATAGACATATGCACATGGATGAAGATAAATACTTTTTTAAAAAAGAAATAATTCCCAAACATTACAAGAATTTCACTCTATAAACTAAATAGCAAAGATTGAAATGTAGATTTTACAATTTTACAATAAAATAAAAGAAAGCACAAATTACAATCTAGTTTTCTTAGAATTCTGTCCCTCTTTTTCTGTCTCTGTCTCACATACATGCTCATTCATACATACATACACACATACACACCCAGAGTTCCCTTTCAGATGTCTTTGGGGTAAAGAGCTGCCAAATTGCTCTGCTAGCTGTGTGACATAAAGAAGCTGAACAGACACAAAAAAACCTAAAGTTAAACAAAACAACTAACAAAACCTTACATGAAACTTTTGAAGGAAAGCACCAGAAGCAACTGCTAGTGAAGTAAATAGAGAACATGTTAGAATTGGAGACAAGAATACCTGACATTTACTAGTTGTATGATCCTGAGCAAGTCATACAACCTGTTTGTCAGTTTCTTCAACTGAAAAAAAAAGCGAGTAATAACTGCATCTACTTTACAGGTTTCTTCTAAAAATCAAATGAGATAATAATTGTAACACCATATTTATTATATAATATAATAATGCTTATTCCCTTTCTCCACAGTCCATCAAACCATGGTCCCAGAGACTGTCAGAGGCCATAGAGAATGTGTTGGTGGAAGAGAGGGCAAAGACTGGTCAGGAAACTGGAAAACTTTTTATATATTGTTCCTATATGTTACTAAGAAACTAAGAATATAGAGAATATATATATATATATATATATATAGATAGATAGATAGATAGATAGATAGATAGATATAGATATAGATATACACCCATATGTATACATACACACATTTAATACACATATTTGTATTCATAAATATAAATGAACAATACTATTGCTATACATAAACACATAAACATCTATATATGCACACATGTATGTATGCATACATACATAAATGTAAGTATAGAGATGGATATAGATATAGTTATGGATTAGGTATAGACATAGTTATAGAGATATAGATATACAGTTATGGGTATTATATAGATGATATAGATATTAGAGCTTTCTCAAAGGATGGAATGATTTTTTTACCCTTAAATTCACATGTACCGAACAGAATTAAATAAAGTTTATTGGGATTTTTCTTAAGATTACAGAAATGAATTTTAAACATTATATAACTGCCTTTGTTTGCATAAATTTGTTTTGGGCATATATCCTACTTCTCCTACCTGCTTGCTCCTAGGAGTCTTTATTTTACACTCTCTGCCTGGCACATAGTAGATATATTTTTTAAAATACACTTTGATTAGTTGATATCAGTATTCCTTCACCGGATACAAAGAAGACCAATGACTAAATAATAACAACTTTAGTCCTTGGAGCACTTTATAATAATAATAATAATAATTATTATTATTATTATAATTGTAACAACAACAACAATAATAATGCTTGTCCTTCATCTCCAAGGAAGTCCATGACAGCAGAGAGGTGATGCCAATGACAAGTATGTGGACTGGATTTGAGTGTGGGGATGCTGTACTGTTACCAGTCGAACTTTCTCCTCCAAAGCCTTCTGAGTCCAGTGGACAGAAATGAATCAGGACAACTGGAGATGTCCCTGGATGTGGGGCAATTAGGGTTAAGTGACCTGTCCAAGGTCACATAGGTAATAGGTGGCATGTGTCTGAGGTTGTATTCAAACTTCCATTCTCCTGAATCCAAGAACAGCTCCCTTTGGGGCACTTGAAAATTTCCATAATACATTCCTCCAAACAATTCTGTGTGATTAGTAGTTCAAGTATTATTATTCTTGTACTACAAATAAAGAAACTGAGGTTTGGAGGTATTAAATGAATTTACTGGGGTCACACAATTAATAAATACCAGAACAAACATTTGAATGCTGGTCTCTACAGATTCCAGATATAAAATGTTATATGACATCACATTTAAAACAAAATATTGAAATTATCTGCTTTCAAATCCAAAGATTTTTGACTCTCACCACCTCTCTCTCTGTCTCTGTCTCTGTCTCTGTCTCTCTCTCTCTCTCTCTCTCTCTCTCTCTCTCTCTCTCTCTCTCTCTACTAGCAGCTGTTTCCAGAGTGTACAGCCCAGGGACAGTAAGGGGTTTGGGTGAGACTTCAGAAGTCTCTTTCCTATACCTTAGGCAGGACTCTATGACTTTGCTCATACTCAGGTCCAGGTTGTAGTCTGTGGTCCTAGCCTCAGAAAAAGAAGTTTTACTGCCATAGTAGAGCAGGGACTCTCCTCACAGTTCCAGGGGCACAAGGGAGTGCTTGTGGTCATCCACAGAGCAAAGCACAGGACAGGAGAGCAATCAGAGCTTCTCATAGGGTCTTGAGATCCCTGGAAGGTGCTCCTGAAAATAGCTGCAAAAATCCTCAAAAGCTTGGAACAGTATGTCTTCTACCTGAAAGCAGAGTCCCACCTTAACAAAGAGTTAAAATCAAGTCATAGGCTGGGGAAATGAGCAAATAACAGAAGAAAATATATCCAACCATAAACAAATACTTTGGTCCCATGGAGGATCAAAATAAATAATCAGAAGAAGATAACAAAGTCAAAGCTTCTGTATCCAAAGTCCTCAAGAAAAATATGAATTGGTCTCAGACCATGGAAGAGCTCAAAACAGATTTTGAAATCAAGTAAAGAAGGTACAAGAAAAATTGGGAAGAAAAATGAAAGTGATACAGGAAAATCATCAAAACCAAGTCAGCAGGTTGGTGAAGGAATAACAAAAAAATGCTGAAGAAAATATCATCTTAAAAACTAGTTTCGGTCAAATAGAATAAGTGGTCCAAAAGGTCATGGAGGAGGAGAATGCATTAAAAAGCAGAATTGGCCAGATGGAAAAAAAGATACAAAAGATCTCTGAAGAAAATAATTCCTTCAAATATAGACTACAGCTAAAGGAAGTTGATGACTTTGTGAGAAATCAAGAAACAATAAAACAAAACCAAAAGGATTAAAAGATAGAAAAAAATGTGAAATATCTCATTGGAAAAACAACTGACTTGGAAAACAGATCCAAGAGAAATATTTTAAAAATTGTTGGACTACCTGAAAGTCATGATCAAAAAAGGATCCTAGACTTCACTGTTCAAGAAATTCTCCAGGAAAAGTACCCTGATATCCCAAAAGAAGAGGAAATAAATAGATATTGAAAGAATCTATTGATCACCTCCTGAAAGTGATACTGAAATTAAACTTGTAAGGAATATTATAACCACATTTCAGAATTCCCAAATCAAGGAGAAAATATTACCAGCTGCTAGAAAGAAACAATTCAAATATCATAGAGTTATAGTCAGATTAACACAAGATTTAGCAGTCTTTTAGGCTAAGGGCTTGTAGGGCTTGGAATATGATATTCCAGAAGGCCAATAAGCTTTGATTACAACCAAGAATTAAATATCCAGCAAAATTAAACATATTATTTCAGGGGAAAAGATGGACATTCAAAGAAATGGGGGACTTTCAAACTTCCCTGATGAAATGACCAGAGCACAACAGAAAGTTAGAATTTCAAATATAGGGACTCAGGAGAAGCATAGTGAGGGTGGATAGGAAGGGAAAATCATGAGGGACTTAATGATGTTAAATTGCTTATTTTCCTTCTTGGGAATATGATACTGATAGTTCATATGAATCTTCTCATTTATTAGAGCAGTTAGAAGGAGTATTTATAGACATGCACATGAGGGAGCTGAATCTGAAGATATAATATATATTTTTTTAGGTTGTTTTTTTTTTTTTGCAAGGCAATGGGGTTAAGTGGCTTGCCCAGGCCACACAGCTAGGTAATTATTAAGTGTCTGAGGCTGGATTTGAACTCAGGTACTCCTGTCTCCAGGGCTGGTGCTCTATCTACTATGCCACCTAGCTGTCCCTGAAGATATAATATATTAAAAAGATGGAGAAAGAAATGAACTGGAAGATAGGGAAAGGATTGGTAGAATGGATAAAGTTATTTCACATAAATAAATAACTTTTACTTTAAATACAGATTGCAATGGTGGAAGAGGGGGAAGGTGAGGGTGAGTGAGTGAGCCTTTATTGTCATCAGAAGAGGTTCAGAGAGGAAATAACATACACACTCAATTGAGTATAGAAATCTATCTAACCCTAGAGGAAAATAAGAGAGGAAAGGGATGGGAGAAAGGGGAGAGGGGAAGAGGAGGGGATGTCAATGATAAAAGAGATGGAAGATCTTGGGAGAGGGTAGTCAAATACAGAACATTTTTCAGGAGGGAGAGGGTAAAAGGAGAGAAAGAGTAGAATAAATGGGGGTAGAGGGAATAAGATGGAGGGAATTTGTCATTTTCCCAGCCTATGACTTGATTTTAACTCTTTGTTAAGGTGGGATTCTGCTTTCAGGTGGAAGAGATATTGTCCCAAGCTTTTAAGGGTTTTTGCAGCTATTTTCAGGGGCACCCTTAAGAGATATCAATTCTTCCAAGACCTTATAAGAAGTTCTGATTGCTCTCCTGACCTGTGCTCTGCTCTGTGGATGACTAGTTACAATTTCCTCAACCTATTCCCCCCCACCCCCCCACATTGAAGCAATTTCTCTGATGGACTTATGATAAAAATCCTATCCATCGCAAAGAAAGAACTGATGGCATCTGAATACAGTCTAAGCACATATTTTTTCCCACTTTATTTTTTTGAGGTTTCTCTTCCTAGTGGGGAGGGTTATGATTACTTTTTCAACATGACTATTTTAGTAATGTGTTTCATGACCACACATTTTTAACCTACACTAAGTAACTTGTTTTCTCAGTGGGGGAGTAGGGTGGGAGAGAGAATTTGAAACTCAATATTTTTGGAAGTAAATATTGAAACTTGCTTTTTATGTAGCAGGGGATAAAAAAATAAAAAAATAAAATAAAAAATCCCTGCCCTAGAGATTTCTTAATCTAATTGTAAAAGATTTGGGTTTTGTGCTTGAAAAAGTGTTTTTGGGGGTGATTGGGGGTTGTTTTGGTGTTGTTTACAGTAATTTGGAAAATATAATAGTAAGAAGTTTTGGGGGGCTAGAAAGATAAAATAAGAGGTTACTAATAAATCTGTATTTAAGTATTTACTTCTGTTTTCTGTCTATATGAATTGGTGTGAGTCCTAAACTCTCTGGATCCTCAGTCCTCTTCTGAATAATAAGGGAACTAGATAAATTGACCTTGAGATTTCATTCTAGCTCTGTAACGTGATGGAGACTGCAAAAATCGTTGACATTCAATAGGGGCTCCTATACCTTCAAAGGTTAGAAACTACTGGATTAAATTATCTCTCATTTTTTCCCTGAACCCTAAAACCCCAAACTATTCCCTATATATGTAGAAAAAGCTAAAATGAAAATGACTTAGTTAAATTCCCTAATTAGACAGAGGAGGAAATTGGGCCCAGAGAGAAAAAGATATATATCTAGTGTTAATCAAGTCATCTGATTCACTGATCACAGCCTTGTTGACTACATCCCTTCCCCTCCATTTCATAACCAAGTTCCTATAGATGTGAGGGTGTGATATAACCAAAAAAAAGGGAACAGACAAATGGACATCAGGTGGTTCAGCTCCATTAACTGAGCCACTTTCTGTTTTTTAATGTGATTTGACACTGATAGAGAAATTTGTCACTCATTCCTGACACGTATCTCATATTGAATTTTCTATATGCCAGTCACTATGTGAAGTGCTGGGGTCACACAAAGGCAAAAATAAGTATTTTTCAGTTACCCATTTATCTCATAATCCTTGTCATGATTCCTAAGATGTTTTAGATATTTGTCAACCTTTGTAAAGTAACTTGTTATGAAAAATAATTTGAAATACTTTCATTTTTTGGTTAATTTGAAATATTTAATTTGGTTTTAATATTCAATTAATGGTTAGTGAGATGGTGCCCTAGGGCATAGAGGGCTGGATCTAGAGTCAAGAAAATTCATCTTCCTGAGTTCAAATCCAGTCTTAGACATATTTGTTAGTTATATGACCCTTTGGTCTGTTTACCTCTGCTTCCTTATCTTTAAAATATACTCTAAAAGAAAATGGATAACCACTCCAGTATCTTTGCCAAGAAAATCCTAAAAAGGGTCAATACGAGTTGGACATGATTGAAATGACTGAATAACAGCAACAAAAATGGACTTAAGGAGATCATATTCTAAGGTAGGACAGGAAGCAAATGGACATGTAATGAAAGATATATACAATGTAAAAGGAAGATAAATTCAGTGGAATGACTTTGAAAGGAGTAAACAAGGAAATAAGTATTTATTAAGTACTTACTATGTTTCAGATACTGTACTAGGTACTTTACAAATATTATCTTATTTAATCTTGGTAAGAATCCTGGGAGATAGGTGCCATTATTGTTTTCATTTTACAATGAGGAAATGAGGCAAGCAAATTGAAGTAACTTGATTGAGTTATAAAACTGGTAAGTGTCTAAAGCTGGATTTTTTTGTTTTTCTTTTGTTTTGGCAAGGCAATGGAGTTAAACGTCTTGCCCAAGGTCACACAGCTAGTAAGTATCAAGAGTCTGAGGCTGTATTTGAATTCAGGTCCTCCTGACTCCAGGGTCAGTGCTCTATCCATTGCTGCCCCCTGAAGCTGAATTTAAACCCAGATTTTCTGACATCCAGGTAGATCATCTTGTCCTACGACTCATAGTTCCATCTGGGGAAGAGCTGGTGGGGAAATGGCCTGGGAAAGACATCCTGCAGAAGGTAAGATTTTTATATGTGTCTTGGGAGACATCAGGGAAGCCAGGAAGCAAGAATAAGGAAGGAGAACCTTCCAGGAGAGGGGAATATTCCAGTGCAGATCTACCAAAGGAGGTGAGAGATGGATTTTGATATGTGAGGTATAGCAAGTCGGACATTGTGGCTGGATCATTGAATATGTGAAGAAGAGTAAAGTATAAAAAGCTAGAAAGATAGGATGGTGTAAGGTTGTGAAGGGTTTTAAATGCTGAAGGGAACATTTTATCTTTGATACTGAGGGATGATTCTTTTCCTTTGTTGTCAAAGAAGACCAAAATGATATCACCATGTTTGAGACAAATTACAGTGTGCCTGACTTTAACTCAAAATGCTCTACCACAGGCTGGGCACAACTATATGAACATCTGGAGTGGGTATTCTAAGCTTCCGTATGTCACATTTCCTCTGAGATGCTTCAATTTCCCTCTTCTCAGAGAGTGCAGCACTCACTGATGAGGCATGCCATGCTGGGCAGTGCTGTGCCAGTGTTTCCCATGTTAAACAATCAATTCCAGATTTTTAAGAGAGATCTTCAGGGTGTCCTGGTATTGCTTGTTCTTTCCCCTTTGTGAGCTTTTACCCTATGTAAATATTCCATATAATAGTCTTTTTGGCAAGCACACTTTTGACATTCTAAGAGCATGACCAACCTACCTTAGTCACATTCTCTGTAGTATTGTTGGAATGCTTGGCAGTTTAACTTGAGAAAGGACCTTTGTGTCTAGGAGCTTTTCCTGCCAGGTGATCTTCAGAATCTTTCTATGGCAATTTAAATGAAAGCAATTCACTTTCCTGACAAGGCATTGGTATATTGTCTAAATTTCACTAACTTACAGTAATGAGGTCAGCACAAAGGCTCTGTAGACCTTCAATTTATTAGTTAGTCTAATATCTCTTCCCTTCCACATTTTCTTTTGGAGTCTCACAGATACTGAGATAACCCTGGCAATGCATGTGCTAACCTCATTATCAATGTATACTTCCCTGAAAAGGATACTGCCAAGGTAAGTGAACTTGTCCACAGTACTCAAAACTTCTCCATTTGCTGTAATCAGTGGTTCCACATATGGATGGTAGGGTGCTGGCTACTGGAGAACCTGTGTTTTCTTAATGTTAATTGTTAGACAAAAATAAGCACAAACAGCAGAGAATAGATCCATACTTTGCTGCATCTCAGCTACAGAGATTGCATTGAATGCAAAATCATCTGCAAACAGAAGATCACTCCCTCTACTTTGATCTTAGCTTGTAACCTTGAGGAATAATAGGGAGCCACTGGAGTATATTGAGAAAGGAGTGATATAGTTATACCCATAGTTAGTCATTCCACTTTAGGAAAATTATCTTGGCAGTTGAGTAGAATAAATGGATCAAAATGGGGAGAGATTTGAGGCAGAAACATTTTTAACTAGACGTCTCTTGCAATAATAAAGATATGAGATAAATAAGGGCCTGCACCAGGATGGATTTGTAAGGAGAGAAGGAAAAAATATATGAGAAATATTGAGGTGGATGAGCAATTTTTCACTTTCGGTTGGAAAACTTGAACTGGATGTATTGTAGACATCTCAAAGTCAAGTTATCCCTAGTTGAACTAATTATCTTTTCCCCTTTTCCTAATTTCTCTATTACTGTGAAGGGTTTTGATATCCTACTAGTCACTCTGGATCTCAACTTAGGTGTCATGCTTGACTCCTTGCTCTCAGCCACCATAGCTAATCATTCTACCTTTTCAACATCTCTCCTTTACTTTTACTTCACTCCTCTGATATAGCCATCACTCTTATTCAGGTCCTCATCATTTTACATTTGGACTATTGCAATGGCCTACTATCCAGTGGAGAAATAAATCGGGATAACTACCAAGATTTTGGATGGCAGATATAGACTGAAGGAACTTCAAGGACAGATTTCTGAGACTGCTTGAGGGAGAAACTAGAAATGGCACTGGGGAGCAAATAGTTTTCCAGCTCCCACATCATGACTAGTGAGGGGAAAGAATGAATATAAGTGCTGGAAAGGTAGGTCAGGGAAGGCTGTCATCCATCAGGAGGGAGTCAAAAGATAGAAGTGGGAAAGGAAAGATGACAGCAAGTTTGTTGCCTAGTTATAGGCATTTCAGAGCACATATTGAAAGGAGTGAATAGTTTTTTTCTGCAATATTGCAGGGGATTATGAATAAAGGATTTAACAGTGGAAGACAAAGAATAGTTTGAATGGTGATATCTAAAGATTCAGAATCATTGGGATGAGTGGGATATGATAGTCAAGGGTGGGAGTGGTTTATCAATTATTGAAAAATGCGTTCAGGTAGATTTTGATTTTCCCTACAGATTGGCCACAGGGGAGAATTCTCTCAGGGGCTTAGGAATATCAGGCAAAGGGACAAGAGATGAAAGCTGAAGAAACATTACTCTCCTTCCCTCCCTGAGGCAGGAGACCAGGCTGGAGACTTGATGAAATGGTCTTTCTCCTCTTTCCAGGAAGAGAGAAGTCTGCTGAACAATGGAAAAGGGGTTTTTTCTTCTCAAGAGAGGTATGAGACAAGGCAGAAAATTTAGGGGAAAAAATGATGTTTTCTCCTCAAAGACAGGAGACATGCTCTGTGAAATGGTATTTCCCCACTTAACCAACACATGGAATGTAACCCTTTTCATTTAGTATTGTTCAATCAATCAGTATTTATTTAGCATCTACTATGTGCTAATTCTGGGGATACTCTTAGTTCCCGGCAAAATTATGATGATGTTGTTATTTATACTTCATTCTGGAAGAAGGTCAAGACATCAGGAAGATGATACCATGTCATGCATCTTAAATTGATGAGTAAGGGGGATACTATGCAAAGCAACCAGCATCACTTTCTCCTCTGGAGTAATTTGAGTCCGGTGGCCATATATGAATCAGGACTACTGGAGATGGACCTAGATATGAGGCAATCAGGGTTAAATGACATGCCCAAAGTCACACCATTAGTAAGTGCCAAGTATTTTGAGTTCAGATTTGAATTCAGGTCCTCTTGGCTCAAACACTACTTGTCTATTCATTGTACCATATAGTTGCCCCTAACACATAGTAGATGTTTAACAAATACACATTGGTCACTATAATCTCATTTTAATTTCACAATATCTCTGTGAGGCAAATATTTAAGTTTATTTAAATATCTCTTTAATTATTATTATTTTCTTATTTTGGTCAGCTAGGAAGTGGAACCTAAATCTTTTTTTATTTTAATTTCAGATATTTATTAACCATACCATGCTACTTCTTCAGGAAAGGAGGAAATAGAATTGAAGGAGAGAAGAAAAGTCTCTCAGTGGGGAAGTAAGGAGGATACCAAAGCTTGTCTCTAACCTATCCACTCTACTGAAGATCAGTGACAGTTTAGGCTTTGTATCTGTGAAGCCCTGGGTTTCAGTCTCTGACATCTTGTTTCATGGGATAAAATTAGACAGTTATGGCTTATTCATGCAGTGCTGTCTCAAACACCTTTTTCAATGGAGCATAGACGAGGAAGACCCTTTAAAAACTACTGGTGCTACCTATTCCTTTGAAATGAAAAGAGAAAATTTCTGATCCACAGGAGGCAGCTAGCACTGCAATGGATAAAACCTTGGACATGGAATCAAACTCAAATCTGGTCTCAGGTACTTACTAGCTGTGACACTGGGCAATTCCCTTTACTTGTGTTTGTCTCAGTTTCCTCAACTGTAAAATGAACTTAAACATGCTATTCATCCCACAAAATATTCCAAGGCCTTCTCCCATGTTTGGAATTATTTCCCCCATCAAAGGAGAAAGAAAAATAAGGGAAAAAGTCAGTAAATCAGAAGAGCCAAGAGAAAGTAATGTCTTGAAAAACCTAGAGAGAAGAGAGTATAAAGGAGAAGAACGTATAATAAATTGCAGAAAGATCAAGAAAGATGAGGAATAAGGTTGTTATGAAGATAAAATTAGAGACATATAAAGAAAAGTTGCTGCACAACATCTGGCATTATGCTATATAAAAGTTTATTCTATTTTCTTTCCCTTAGGGTGCAGTTTGAACAATTTGGTATAGTGACCTCAGTTTGAATCCTATCTCTGCTACTTATTACCTCTTTGGGTCTCAATTTCCTCCTCTATAAGATTGTGGTTTGAATTAATACTAGTTGATATTTTCATAGGTCATTAAGGTTTACAAGGGAAATTAAATGGTGCAGTGGATAGTGTCAGCCATGGAATCAGGAGGACCTGAGTTAATTCTGCCTCTGACACTTGTTAACTATATTATCCTGGGTAAATCACTTAATCCTATTTGCCTCCATTTCCTTATGTGTTAAAACACTGGGGAAATAAATGATAAATCACTACATCTTTGCTAAGAAAACTTCAAATAGGATTATGAATAGCCAATCATGACTAAACAACAACTAAAGTTTATGAAATTCTTTATGAAATTTACATCTCACAATCATCCTGTGTGATAGATCTCACAAATATCATTTTCCCCATTTTATAGAAAATGTAGCTGGGACACAGAAAAATTAAATGACTTATCTAGGATCATACATCTACCTAGCAGACAAAGAAGAATTCAGACTCAAACTTCTCCCAATTTCAAGCCATTATTCATTCCATTTTTACCATGATGCTTCTTGCAATAGTAGATGAACCTTACAAAAGTTACCTTTTTAGCTCTACCCTTTATATCCTTGTTCTTAAAGTTTTCCAAGGAAGGAGTCTGCCCCTGTAGTCTATCTGATAGTTTACCAAACCAGACTAGACTAGGCTTTCTGAGTATGATTGGCCACTGTAACAGAGTGGGAAACATATTGATATAAGTATGAGAACAGTTCACAGAAACCCATGGCCAAGTGTAATTGTTTTATAAAGCATCAAATAGTAGATTTTTCCCCCACTTGAAATAAACTACATTCCTGATGTGAATGAAATGGAGAATTGGGACATTTTAAGTACTTTAAAATACACTATTTATGATGCCATGGGTTGTATTTTGTTACTAAGATTCTTCCATTATTATGTGATTTTGGAGAGGTTTATTTTGGCATGGTTTCCCTCCACTGTCCCCATCTCCCTGTTCTCTGGGGAGCTTGTAGTACTTAGAATTGTGTTGTATAATAGATAGTATAATCACAGTAAATTAAATGTGCCTCTACCAAGTGATGTTTTATGTTAATTCCATTGTGTGGTGGCAGCTGCATGAAGAGGAAGCTATAGATTGGCAGGGAAGATAGGTTATAAGCTTTGGAGAGTGTCCAGAATTCCATGCTATGGAGCATCTCAAAGGCCCTCTGGAAGACTGAGTCAGGGCACATTCTCACTTTACTATTGCTGTTTCACCTTCCTAGGGCTCCTGCTCATTCTGATTGGTCTCAAAAGCCCCTCCTCTATCCCGATTAAGCCTTTTTGGTGTCAAGGACCACAAACATTTTGAAAAGGACCTTCATACTCTTTGTGAGCTGCAAAATAGCTTCACTACGAAGGGGAAACAACATTGGCAATGAAAGTAGGGGACTGGGGTTTGAAGCCTAACTCTGCTATTTACTTCCTGTGTGACCTTTGCCATCTCTCTTAGTTTAATTCTTTTCATCTATAAAGTAGTATATCTTGACTTTATAACCTCTATTATCATGATTCCATGTTGCCATGAATCCTAGAATATCAGAATTGAAAGATCATCAAATACAACCGAGACCCAAACAAGAACTCTCACTATGATTAAGTCAACGTCTCTTCTTTTCTTGAAAACCTCATTAGAGGAGCACTTTCACTTTCTTAAACGGACCATGACATTATTAGATATCTTTTATGTTAAGATATTTTTTCCCTGAAATCAAACCTAAATGTGCCTCTTTTCATTTTCTACTAATTTCTTCTAATCTCTCTTTTATATGATAACCCTTTGGATATTTGGAGAGAACTAAGATGTCCATGATGTTTTTCTTTTTCTGGGCTCAATACCTCCATTTCCCTTAACTCATGTTCACACTACATTGTGACTAGATACTTCACTGTGTCTTCATTAATTATCATTTTCCTCTATCATCTCCAGTTTATCAATATCCTTCTGAAATACAGCCTCCAGAACTGAAATCAACATTCCAAATATATTCTAGTGCTCTCTGGTCCTAGATTGTATAACATTTATTATTAAACTTTCAAGTTGCATTTTTGTTTACCATATTGTATTGAGCCTACAGCCCATTAAAACCTCCATGATTTGCAGAAGAATTGATATCCAGTCATATCTCCTCTTTCTAATCATTTACATTCACACACACACACATACACACACACACTCACCATCTCAGTTTCTTAAATGTATCTCATAAACTTCTTTAGTACAAGATCAATTTGGGTCATATTTTAACAGTGGAAAGAGTAATTTTTTTCAGTTTCAAGAGGTAGAATAGAGCTATATGAGACATCAACCCTCAATAAATTGAAACATTTTCCTTTGTCACTGGAGAACACCCATGAAATACAAAGGTCTGCCTTTGGAGAGTTTGCATGCTATATACTAATTATTGGATTAACTATTGCAGGTACCAAAGAACCATGATTCCTGTCCTTAGGAAACTTATAGTCTACAATTGTAACACATTTATATGCATACATACAAACAATCATACGCACGTATATATTTATATATATATATATATATATATATATATATATATATATATATGAAACATGAAATATTATGCTATTAAGTACTATATAGAGGTGTGAGCTATTAAATTTTTATTAATAATAATATTATTATTAGGAATAGATTCTTCCTTCTACAAGAAGAATTTTAGACTTGTAGTTTTGACTCATCCTCCTAGTTGAAACTATGGAACACATTTTGAGAATATTTGAGTTTGAGTAGGTGAGGTGGGAAGCTGCCAGAAGCTTAGCTTGGAAGAGGGAAGTCAAAAGGAGAAGGTCATTAGCTCACCTCAAGTAGGGTTTCTTTCATTTCTTTTATTTCTAGCATATTGTCTGACACAGAAAGAACTTAATAAATATTTGTTGATTCACTAATTGAGTAATATAGCGGAAGGGAAGAACAAAAGAGACAGGTTGAGAAGAGTTTAGAATGGCAAACATTAGGTTTTTTATTTGATCCTTAAAGGTAATAAAGAGACCACAGGAATTTATTGAGGAGAGCAGTGTCATGGTCATTCATTCCCTAGAAGTTGGAAGCTTGTGCAACCAGGTACAAATGGGGATAATAATGGTGCCTACCTCCCAGGATCAAATGAGACCATGTTCGTATACTCCTTAACATGGTACCCAACAGGCAAATAATTATTGTATAATGAATACTTATGCCCTTTCCTTGCTTCCTCAACAGATATAATCCTAGAATGAAAAAAGAAGAATAGGGAATCAGAGGATCTGGCTGTGCTGCTTACTGTCTATATGATCTTGGGTAAGCCATGGCTCCTTTCTGCCTCATAATGTTGTGCTAAGGCTCAAATAAATGTGTGTGTGTGTGTGTGTCTGCATGTAGAAAATATATACATAAATTTTGCTATCTCTTGTACTTAATTTTTTCCCTTAAAGATATGATTTCTCTCTCATCACATTCAACTTAGATCAATGTATAACATTGAAACAATAAAGACTAACAGACTGCTTTCTGTGGTGGGGGTGGGGAGGGAAGCAAGATTAGGTGAAAAATTGTAAAGTTCAAAATAAACAAATTAAATTAAAAAAGAAATTATATACATATATCAATATGCATAAACATATGTACACATATATTTATTCATTAAGTTCTTTCTATGTTCTAGAACATAGCATACTAGGTACTAGAGATAAATATACACATATACAATATGCATATATATACACACACACACACATAGACATTTATATATGTAATGTGAATTCATATACATACACTATACAATCCCTACACAGATATAGGCACACATATGCAATTCATATAAATATGCATATTTGTAGATATGTATACACACAGTCAAATATATACTTGAACATATACACAAGGGCACATGTGTGTTTGTATACACACACCTATATAGTATATGCATATGTATAAAATATGTATTAAGTATATTTATATGCATGCATATAGACAATAGTATAGTAACTGTTTATGTATGTATAATATACACATGGATAGAATAACTAACATGTCATTGCATATATAATATATTCTTATTTGTTTGTGCATATGTATATGTTTATTAATTTAAACAATTATCTAATTAGGCAGGTAATACAATTATCATACAAATACACATACATATATGTTGTGCATACATGTTCAAAAGGCCACAGGCATGCTTTTATTTTACACAAGCACACTCCAAACTCACATATTCATATTCCTCTACAAATGTGCAGATGTGTGCAGATGTACAATTGATGTGTGCACATATAATACATATATACTAGTACAATTAACATATACAAATAAGTCTATATATTCATTTCCATGTGTGTATTCATAGTCATACTCACTTGTAT
Organism: Macrotis lagotis; assembly: GCF_037893015.1. NCBI lineage: Eukaryota > Metazoa > Chordata > Mammalia > Peramelemorphia > Peramelidae > Macrotis > Macrotis lagotis. Next base: position 149,756,306 of record NC_133658.1, read on the forward strand.
ATTCATAGACATATAGCATATATGCTTGAAATTTTGTGCATAGTCAAGCATATAATTCATTTGCATATAGATGTATTATATATACATAGAGATATTCAATGCATATTCATCACATATGCTTAGCATCATTGATATATGACAATATACACATATGCTTAAGTTCACAATGTGTTCTTATACATGCCATTTACATGTCACATAGGACTTCAAACATTCTCAAGAACTAAATGAATCAATGCCAGCTCTTTTCCTAGTCTCCTTTCTCTTGCCCTCTTTCCCACTATTCCCATGTCACCTCCAGTCACCCAGCAGCTTGCCAGGCTGGTCAGACAGGAAATAATCAACAGGTTGTCAAACACTTGATATGCGTGGAAGAGTCAAAGCCTTCTTTGTATCAGAGACTCACAAAGGCAATTCTCTGCAGTTGATATAAAAAGGTGTCAGTTCTGGTTTAAGTACTGTATTACCAGCAAAGATTTATCTGCCTCAAAGACAGGCCTCACGCCACTAAGGGAATAAACAGCTCTCCTGCTTATCTATTTCACAGAGCACAATATTTTCTCCAGTCGTCTCTGGCTCCAAAAGGACTTTTTCTCTGCCTTTCCTGTTTCGCCTCCTGTGATTTACAAATAAAATGAGCCTTCCTTCAGATGGTTACAAATGCCCTCTTCTCAAGCAATCCCTAAGGCAACTTCCCTGCAAGACCTGCATCTGGTCAGTCCCAGGAAGTTCAGCCTTCTCAGGGCATTTTTTTTCAAGTTGAGAATGAGCAAGAGTGAGTGAGGACCACACATCTAAAAATCTAGGTGGTATAGAATGATCCTAGATAGAGAGAATGACTCAGTTTAGTGAGGAGGAAGCCATGGATGAGAGAGAGCAGGAGGGGATGAAAAGGAAAGGAGATAGTTCATTTGGCTAATGAATATTCTCTAATATCTAGGGATTTTGTGAACAACTTGAAATCATAGAGGAAGCGACCTTGTGTTTGTAATTGGAACCTAACATTCAAGCAATATTAGCTAGTATCTACACAGCACTTTAAGGTTTGCAAAGTTTTTGACATATATTTAATCTAATTTGATACTCATAATAATGCTGAAAGGTAGGTCTTTAATAACTCCCATGTAATAGTTGAAGAAACTGAGGCTGACAAGTTAAGTGATTGGCCTAAGGTTCAGAGTCTGATCCAGAATTTGCATTTAGGTCTTCCTGATTCCAGCCTTTTACCTTTTTTTTTTTAGATTTTTTTTTCAAGGCAATGGAGTTAAGTGGCTTGTCCAAGCCCACACAGCTAGGTAATTATTAAATGTCTGAGTTTGGATTTGAACCCAGGTACTCCTGACTCCAAGGCCGGTGCTCTATCCACCGTGCCACTTAGCCACCCCCTGCAGCCTTCTATCTTCTGTAACAGGCAGAAATCTCACGCATCATGATGTGATGGGAGTCCTGGACCTGGTGTCAGATTCAAATCCATCCTTTGGTATTAATCTTGTGACTATAGAAAAGTCATTTAATTGCCCTGGCTTGTTTTCTCATCTGTAAAATGGTGATAATAACACTGCATTATATATTTCATAAGAGAATTGTGGCAATCAAATGAAATTATCTCTACAAGGCATTTTGTGAATGTTGAAATGCCATATAAATATAAAACATTATAATGATAGTTTTGCTTTATTGGAGTGCTATGAAGCATGGGGTGGAGTACCTTTGGAAGGTGTACCTGTACTACATGGCTGGGGAGGGTTTGTACGATGCAGAAGGGTGGATTTAATACTCAACATTTGCACAGGTTTGAATAATAACAAATAAACCACCTTTCAATATAGCTAAACACCATAAAGTCCCACGCCCCTCTACAACCAAAGATATTTGGATGCTTCTGCTGAGCTAACAGGGAATCAAGTGGTGGAAATATCCATATCAGTGTTGTTAGCTGACTAACTGAAATTATCTGGAATTGGAAAATAGTAAGAAGCTTATGCATTGAAAAACAGAGAAAGGGAACCCAGGAATGAAGGCTGCTACAGATTTGGGAGGAACACGGGATAGGGAATAAGTTTCTGAGGCACAACACTCTGGTGAGTGAAGCAGAGAAAGAAGGCTCCTCTCAGCTCTTCTCCTAAGAAGGACAGAAGCTGAGCATCTGGAAATCATAAGAAAATTGGTAGATTGTTGGCATGTTTTTACATAGCTCAGACCAAGATGCTGACACAGGCCATTGGCTTGGGATACTGAGAAACTGAGTCCTGATGGGATGGAAAATCCCATTGACCTAGAGGGATTATAAGAGATTGACCAGTTTAAGGGGGCATCTTGGTAGTAATCAGTGGATAGAACACTGACCCTGGAGTCAGGAGTTCAAACCCGGCCTCAGACACTTACTGATTACCTAGCTGTGTGACCTTGGCCAAGTCACTTAACCCCATTGCCTTGCAAAAAAAAATTCTAAAAAGACTGGCCAGATTAAGAGAAAAATGCCTTCAGAACTGGCTGACATGCAATTTACAGTATCCTCAGCAACTGGACCCAAGAGGCCGGATCTTAGCGAGTTGAGGATTAACCCCTTAAAGAGTCACTGGGGTCTGGCAATAAATACTGATGAATTCAAAAAAAAAAAAGGGAGCTCACCCTGGACATGTGACATTGAGAGTCCAGTAATTGGAATCTAAATACCTGATGGTTTGCTAAAGAAATGTCAGACACTGGGAAATGGTCTGGGGATTTCTCTTTTCTCTCCTACAGAGCCTCTCTTCTTCACTTTACACTATTATATCCCATATTATATCAAAGGTATTTATATTTCTGATCCTCCCTGATGATGATGATACTTGTCCATCATTCTTGAAGAAGAGCATGACATCAGGGAAGGTGATGCCATGACAAGCTTGTGAATTGGAATTGAGTGAGGGAGTACACCAGTCTCACTTTTTTCTCCAGAGCCATCTGGATCCTGGATCCAGGTCAATTGGAGATGGCCCTCAATTTGAGATAATCAGGGTAAAATGACCTGCCCAAGATCAAACAGCAATTAAGTGTACATTGTCTGAGACCAGATTTAAACTCTTGTCATCTTGACTCTAGACTGCTACTTGTTCACTGTATCACCTAGCAGCATTTAGATTTCAATTCCTATTTAAGCCTTCCCCAATCTTCCCAGTTGTAAAAGCTCTGCCACATCACTCTTCAAATTATTTTATATTTACTTTTACATGTTTTTGAGATCTGAATATGTAGGATGACCCAAAAACTCTTGCAGTAGTTTAAAATCTTGGTTGTAATCCAAATTCCTTTGCCATTTGAAACATCATATTCTAGGTCCTATGATCCTTTAATGTTGAAGCTATCAAGTCTTGTGTAATCTTGAGAGTGATTTCTTGGTCTTTTAATTGTTTCTTTCTGCCTGCAGTATTTTATCTTTGACCTGATAATTCTGGAATTTGGCTACTATATTGGTGATTTCATTTTGGGATCCCTTTCAGTAGGGATGCTTTCAATTTCTATTTCACTCTCTGGTTCTTAGGATAGCAGCACAATTTTCCTTGATGATTTCTTGAAAGATATTGTTCAGGATTTTTTTTTGATCATGACTTTCCAGTAATCCAATAATTCTTAAATTACTGTATTGTCCTATGTATAAGATGCACCTTTATTTAAAAAAATTGGGGTCTAAAAACTGGGAGCATCTTATACACACTTGTCTTTGCACTCATTGTTTCATATTCGTTACCAGTATATTAGGTTATCTTTTGCCATGTTCTGCCCAGAAATGGCTTGCAACATTTTCATACAGTGCTGAATTCAAGTTCATAGTGATCTGATTTGCAAAAATGAATGGAAATCATGCTGCTGAATGTAAGTTTGGTCCTCCTCCAACTCAGAAAACAATATAAGATTGGCCACAGGAAGAAGGAACCTTACTGAAAATGCCAGGACAGAAGAAAGCCATCAGAGGCAAGTCAGCCAAATGGCCTGATTTATAGAGGTAATTGAAGAGATACATTGAAGAGCAAAGGGCAATTAGAATTCCTGTATCCACAAAGTTGGTTCAGCATTAGACCAGAAGAATTGCTGATGGAAAAGAAGTTACTGATTTCAAAGGAGGACATAATTGTTGAGTCCACTTCTGGACTCTTTTATCCTTCCCCAGGTGAGCATTGGAGGGGCGGAAGACAAGGATTTCAAAGGAGACAAGTACTCCATCAAGATCTCCAAGTGTTCCATTTATTCACCAAAACAACAGGGCCTAAATATGTTTCTGGTCTCTAATCCACTCCCAGTACCATGGTACTTAGCAAAACAAGGTTCTGATATTCAAAGACACCAGGTGAAGATAATTCACAGTGTTCCCATACACAACAGTTCCCAATATATCCCCCTTCTTATTTTTAAAACAAAATTATTACATAATAAATGCCACATAAATTGTAAACAAAAGTTCAAAAATAGTATGCATAAATGTCAATTTAACGAAACCAATATTCCCAAATTCCTTGAAATACATTTTATCCCTAACTTACAAGCAAGGATTACAAAGTTTTTCTTCTTCCAACAAATAACCTTTCAAAGCAGTCAAATTCAAAACCCAAACTAAATGGAGTAACTTTTAATTTTAACCAACTACTTCAGAGATTAGACACTAACAAAAACATAGAAAAGAATTCTTTTGTATTTCAAATTTATCAAAGTGAAATTATTGGACACCCTGGCTGGTGCCAAAATCTCAGAATATAGAAACATTCTCCCACCTCTCCAGGCCAGTAAAGAGATGTAAAAATGTCCTATTGATGATTTAATACACATATACACAGATAACCAATTAATACCAATCAACAGAATATAAGTCATAAGCACAGACTTCATAAGACAAAATCCAAATTTCCTAATCCCAGAAAAAAAGTCTTCTTCCCCTTTTTTCTAAACTAATTGAACCATGAAGCTTCCCAATCACCTAATGAAAAACATAGTCATTGTCCAAACCCCGCTCCTTCCCAAACCAGGAAGAAAGTATGAGGGTTCCTTGATTTCTAAAGTAAGTTTTTTGAGACATGGGTTTGAATTTCGAAGTTCCAAAAAGGAAGGTTTCCCTTCTCCATCCCCCTTCCCTCTGCAAGAGGGTGGGAATGGCAGAGAATGAGAGAGAGCATTTGAAATCACCTAAGCAGTTAACACCAAAACAACCTGGAGTTGCTGCACCTTGTGAACAGTAGCCATCACCAGAACAAACTGTCCACAAACATGTGATGCTTTCTCTCAACACTGGAAGCACGCCATTCATAGCCCTCTGCTGCCCAAGCAACCACAGAGTTGTGCCCAGCTGTAGGCTGAGAAGTGAAACTTGCTATATTCATTGTAGGTGTCATAGTTGGTCACTGAAGAGAGGTTTCTGCACCTGCTTGCAGGTCCAGGGGCCCAGGTTGTGCCCAGAGCACACAGTGTGGTCTGTCAGGCAGCCATGGCCAAAAAAAACTCCAGCAAGAAGATTCTCCACCTCCCATTCATGGTACTGGTACTGACTCCTGCTGAGCAAGAAGCTTCATCCCCTGGGGCACTGCCTTGGAGACACTACTTCCCACTGACTCTTTAATGTTAACTACTTAATTATTTTCTCACTTTTGCTGGCTCCTCTTTGTTTCCAATCAGTCCCCTAAGTAACAAATCAACTTGTTAACTTTCTCCAAAGTCCTCCTCTCTGGGATATCACCTGGTTCTCTTGCTAGTATCCGCTATTTCCTTTAGTGGATTTTTCACCATTTGATCAAACCTCTTTTTTAAAGAATTGTTTTTTTCCATTTGCTCAATTATAGTTTTTAAAGAGTTGTTTTATTTAGTCAATTTTTGTGCTTTCATTTACAAGTTGCTGAATTTTTCTCACATTTCTTTCCCCAATTTTTCTACTTATTTTAAAAATCTTTTTTGAGTTTTTTGGTCTTGAGACCAGTTTATATTCCCCTCTGGAGCTTTCCATGTAGTCTTTTTTCTACATCTTCTGAAATTGTGTTATGTCCTTATTGCCATAGTAACTTTCTAGGGTCAGAGCTTTTCTTTGATTCTTCTTACTCAATTTGAACTCTGCTCCTGGACCATAGGAGTGCTGTTCTAAGTTTCTTGTGCTGGAACTTAGGGCCCTGCTCACAGACTTTAGGACTTGATTCATTAGCTTTAGCAGCTTTCTTACTGTACTGGAATTGTCCCACCTAGTTGCACCGAATGTGCAGGGGTTTGGGGCTCTCAATTTACCATCTGCAACACATATCGTAGTCCTTACCATTGACCTTCTGTGCTATTGGTCTGATGAGACCAGGGGACTTTGGTGTGGTGAGAATCTCCCTCTGCCTTACCTACCCAAACCTAAGCTGATCTCTACTTCCAGTTCTGGGACACACTTATCCTGCCCCCAAGTGAGCCATACCTTTTCTGGAGTGCTTCATTCCCCACTCTGTCTTTTTGTGAGTTCTGTTGCTCTAGAATCCATTTACAGGCTTGATTAATTTTGTTTCTGAGGGAAGCTAAGGAGAGCTCAGGGAAGTTCCTGGTTTTTCTCCACAATCTTGACTCTATCCCAATTTAAAATCTTAATACTTTAAAACTGCAAGGGAATTATTGGAACATTTCATATATATATATATATATATATATATATATATATATATATATATATATATATATATATACATTCTTGCCTATTCCCTGGGGTGGGGGAAGTAGTATTCTTGATGTCAGGGAGTATTTCATTTTTCTGGTTTTGTTCTTGATGCCTGACAAAGTATCTTGAATAAAATAAAACATTGATGAATGCTTCAAATGAATTGGGTTTAAATGAAATGTGTGTGTGTGGGGGGGAGAACTAAAATATTCATTTTAGGTTTAAAAGAAGTCAACTGCCTTGGTATAGGTAGGAGGAAACATAGTTAACCTACAAGGCAGTTAGATGGTATAGTGCATAGAGTTCTGGACCTGGATTCAGGATAGCCTAAGTTCAAATTCAGCCTCAAATACTGTAGTAGTAAGTTACCTTATACAGATTACTTTATCTTTGACTTCCTCAGTTTTCTTAACCAAAAAATGAAGATAATATTAGTACCTATGGCTGTTGAAAGGATTAATGATATATGTGTGTATGTGTTCGTATATATTTAGCATAGTAAATGATACAAAATAGATATTTAATAAATGCTTTCATGTCACAGAGAAAGACTGAAGAATTTCAGTGGACTTCAAGTTCCACAAGTCAAAGGTTTCAGGACATTGTCTCCAAAACCAATGAAATTGAAGGCTATACTGACAGAAGCATGTTATTGTTATTGTTTGTCCTTCATTCTCAAAGCAAACCATGAAATCTGGGGGTGTTGCTATTGCATGGAAGTGAATTGGATTTAAGTGGGATAGGGCTGTGCAAAGTCACAAACTTTACTTTCCCCTACAGAGTATCTGGGTCCAATGGCAGGGTTTTTCAGGATGACTGGATATGGCCTTGGAAACAGTGCGAGATCATGACTTTTTTTAGCTAAGATCTATATAATACCTTTCAGTTTAACTGAGGCAAGGTCCATTCAGGAATTAAATTTACCTTGTTAAAAAAAAATCCTATGGGAAGGGAAGAGCCTCACAGTTTCTGACAAAACAAATCTAAATTGCTACTTACATTGACTCTGAGCCAATCAGATGTTTCTTTTTCCTTTCTTCCTTCCTTCCTTTCTTTCCATCTTTTTATCTATCATTTATTTCTTATTTTTCTCCTTTTCTGTGTGCTCTACCCAAGAGAATGCAAATTTTGATTGCTAAAATCTCACCAAGTATCTTGGAGTTTATTGATTCTATATCACTCTGGATGGAAGCAAAGTGTTCAGAATCAGTGAAGTTATCATATTACTGTATTTTTCCCTAGAATAACAAATAAAAACCTTCCAGACCTTGTCTAGTATTCTGAATTCAGTTCTGTTTGAAATTCTTTTAACTCAGTAAAAAGTACATTTATTCCACTATGACAAAGAAGGAGTTAAATTACTAGTATGCTCTGTGAAAGAAATCAAATATTGACTAACATTTGGACCAAGTGTCCCAGACCAGTTTATTTCTGGGGGTATGTGTTATATTATATATGGGAGATTAGTGAGTATTGATAAATATTTGAAGTGGTGAAAAGGCACAGAAAGTTTGATAGGAAGAGAAAAAAAGATTCAGAAAAATTGTTATATATGCTGGAGATGCACTTCTTCTTTTTGAGTATGGCTTTAGTACAGTCCTAAGCAGCTCTAGGGCAACCACTAAGGTGATTAGATGACTATGGTGATTATGATATTTAAGATCACATAAGATCATAGCTATTTAATGACCAAAACTCTAGAGATGAAGGAATCTCCAACACCATCTAGACCATTTCTGTTCACAATTTACAGAAAAGGAAACTGAGACCCTGGTTAATTAATTTGACCAGCATCACACAGATCACAAGGGTCAGAAGTGGTATTTGAACTCTAGGGTCACTGAAGTGCTTTCTACCAAACTAATGCTATTTATACATTATATTTTTTCTAATGTTTTATATATCCAATCCACAGACTTCTTCAATTGAGCAACCAAGTCTCACTAGAGTATATAGGGAAAAACAGGACTGTCCTCAGTGAAACACTAATAATTTTCACCAAATATCTTGATTGTATGATTAATTCAGGTCCAGAAGAAATAGAGATATGGTATGTTATACATTTTCATAACATAAGAGATAATACTTTTATATCATGCTTTATAGTTTAAAAAGCACATTAATAGTTCAAGAGAGGGCAATAACTTACTTTTATGCAGTACTTGCAGTTTAAAAAGTACTTTTGCATCAATTATCTTATTTGATCCTCAAAAGAATCCAGTAAGGTAGCTAGCTCAGGGTTATAATTACTCTTTTACGGATGAAGAAACTGAGACTCAGAAAATTTTAAATGATTTACCAAAGTTCACATACCAAGTTAATGACAGGTCAAGATTCTTTTAATTATACTCCAAAAATCATTGGAAAAATCTTTAATATCAAATGATGGCCTAGGAATTATTTTTTTCAGAACACTTCTGTTCTCTCTGGAGGTAAAATTAAGAATTGGATGACTTGCATCAATCATGTCACTCTTTAAGATTCTAAAACTCATACCTTCACAGAACAACCCCAGAACCTTCAAGGTGGTTCCAAAAGGCCTTGATTCAAATCACTTCAATTTGATAAACTTGGCTCTGTTCAGTTCAGCAGTTATTAAGTGCCTGTTGTGAACAATGATGATGGATTTCATTTTGATTTCCATGGGGCTAACCACTTAGGCTTCCATGAAAATCAGTTCTTAAATCAGTGGAATGTGTCTTCCATTTGAGCATTGACTTGCCCACTTGCCTCCATTCTCTGGAGGTATAGACACATGAAAGACACAGATGGAAAGTTGATGGTACTGTTTCTAAATTAGTTTTCAGTGATACTTTAAGGGAAGTTTTCAGTTGTTTATGAAGACATTCTTAATAAATTAAAAAATCTGACTTGTCTAATTACCCTTGCCTTCTTACCAATAAAAGATATAGGAAATAATGTTCAGCATGATGTAGAGTGGCAAGAGAATGGTTTGTATGGAGTGCATTTCTATTGGTGTGAGAACATATGGAGAAAATAATATCTCACTTGTCTAGGAGCAGGTGACAGTTCCTGCAAACCTAACCATCTAGAGTGCAGTCATGAAATGAATATAGCAGTGGCAAAGATCTCTGAACAATTAGTGATTACAAATATCGTGTGCTTTGTCTATAGGACTGCCTTTGTACCCTTAGGTATCTATATGGAGCCTGGTCATGTATATTGATTGTTTTGTGAGAAATGGGATTACTATTTTAATGAACAGTTAGGCAAGGAAAGATAGGAGAGAAATTCCCTTGGAGTATCAGGTGTGTCTAAGTCATATCACAGTCATAGACTAGAAAAGAAACTTCATTTATCTTTGTCTCTCCACTCCGGTTTGTTCCAGAGATACAACATAGAGGCCAAGCAAAGAAAATCTAACTGCCCCAGCCCCCTAAGAAGCCAACTCCTCTGCTACCCAGTCCTAGGCAATAAGGATCCTGATAATTCATTCTTTTTTCCCTTTTTGTGGCTCAGGGCAGTCCCATATATTTTACATGCCTACACAATGCATTTTATGAAGCACATAAAAACTAGACGGGAATAATCTCTTTCCCTTGTACGGGCTGTCTCTTTTTTGGGGGAGATAACAGAGGCCTATTTCATTTTGTGGCTTGCTAGTAGATGCTCTGCCATAAATTGAGAAAGGAAGCTCTTTTTTGAAAAATGCCTTCTTTGACCCCATTGTCAGTGGGAAACCACAGTGAGAGAAATACCATTCTCTATTGGATCTTAGTTCAAGAGAGAAGATTGTGGGTGAAAGGGAGGGAGGGATTTCTCTCTCTTTCCTCTTTATTTCCTCCTGTCCTTTGCAGAATGGGTGAGGATGTTCCAACCTTAGGGAGGGTCTGCAGTACAAAAAAGACTCTGGCTCTCTGTTCCTTCAGGGTATTGCATGTTGGCTTCCCTGAATCATCCCAAGCAGATGGGGGTGCTGGACCCCTCTGATGAAACTGCATTCATTAGACCCGAAGCTGCTTGACAGGCTGTCTCTGCACATCATCAAATATGCACCACCAATATTTCATTATCAGACTCCTTTGCAGCCCCGCTCTGTCCACGCCTGGGTGAGCTTAGAAATTAAACTGTACTTTCACCTCTAAAGAATGCTGTCCCTGCCAGTCACTGGAGTGGAGAGATTGCCATGCTTTTGGGTTATTGAGTGATGGGAGGGGTTAGGGTGATGGGAGGAGAGGAGAGGAAAGGCATCTCTAGTAGGCAATGGGTTTTTTTGCCACTTCCTGAGCTGAAGTCACAGTTGGCCATCTCAATAGGCAGAGAGGAGTTCTGTCTAATACCTCATAGAGTATCTTTAAATGACTTTTTGGCAAATTGAATTGAACAATGGATCATTAGTTCATAGATTTAAGACTGGAAGGGACATCAGAAGCTATCAAGTTTAGCTCCCTCCTCTTTCAGTTTAGGAAACTGAGATCCAGGAAATATGACTGATCTGTCCAAGGACATAAAAGTAGATAGTATTAGTGGTGCAATTTGAAACTAGGTCCAGCAACTCTCCAGTAACACTGTCTGTGACTTCATGTTGCTTCTCAAAAATATTCTGGAGGATCCCTTACATAAAACACATTATCTCTCACAGATCCCTGGAATTTCACAATGACAGAGTTGTTCAAGTAGGGTCATCATTGTCCATTCTAGATTTTCTCTTTTCAAATGCAAATATTATTGGAAGGAATGAAGCCTATTAGTTACCTTTGTTGATTTACTTTATCAGATGCTCCCCTGAGGCAGTCCAGAAGAACCAGGAGATGAATAAGGGAAAGGTGGTTGAGAGACATGGTAAAGAAATTTCACCAGGGTCATGATTTCACATATAGCTAACTCTAATGAGAATATTCCTTTTACAACTCTGAGAATTCACTAAAAACTTTCTGCCCTTTACAAAACTAGCCAGAGTTAGTCAATGAGTCATTATTCCTCAGGTCCCAAAGAGGATGAGGGGACCTAGATCCACCTTGGATCACAATTCTTATATGATTTATCTGTAAATTCAGCAGGATCAGTAGTATGATAAAGCCGATGATATCTGGGGCAACTTTAAGAGAGGAAGAGATTCCAGGAATGGGGAGTTGTTATGGCCCATCTGTGCTCAATCCTCCATGAGTTCTCATTTAGAGTATTATGTTCAGTTCGGGGGCACCATAACTTAAGAAGAACATTTACAGTCTTTAGAATCATAGATGAGGGCAAATAAGAAGGGGAAGGGTATTTTTTGGGAGGAATGTCCATGCTATGAAGATAAAGTTGAAAGAAATTGCATGAAAAAAAAGAATAATCAGAAGGAAATATAGAGTTTTGTCAAGTTCAAGGGTTTCACAAACTATAATCAAGTATTTATATTAGGGCTGTCACACAGGAAAAAGGGATTTGGACTTAGTATGGTTAGTTCCTTAAAATAGGCCTAGGAGCAAAAAAGCAGAAATTGTTCAAGTTCATAAATGCAAATTTAGATTTGACACCAGGTAACACTTGTTTTGTAACACCACTACAGTCACACACCTAAACCCACACAGTATACAAGAATTTCAGTTAAAGAGAGCTCAGTCATTCATCCCATCTCAGCAAAGAAATCTTCACTGGGACACTTATTAAATGTGTGATTATGAAAAAGTAATTTCAGTGCTGCCTGTCTCAGTTTATTTATATGTAAAATGGGGATATTGAGAGTACCTACTTCCCAGGTTATTTAGCAGATCAGATAAAATAATATTTGCAGTTGTTGTTATTCAGTCATGTCTGGCTCTTTGTGATCCCATGGACCACAACACACCAGGCCCTTCAATCCTCCATTATGTGTAGTCTAGACACTAACTATCCATCCATCCATCTCATTCTCTATAATCCCCTTTTCCTTTTGTGTTCAATCCTTCTCAATGTCAGAATCTTTTCCAATTAAATCTATCTTGTCATTATGTGGGCAAAGTATTTAAACTTCAATTTCAAATTTGGGAATAGCATGAAGTAATTTCTTTAAGCATTGACTAATTTGATTTCCTTGCTGTCCAAAAGACTCTCAAAAGTCCTCCAGCATAAAAATTTGAAAGCATTAATTCTATGGTGCTTATCTTCCTTTATATTCTAACTTTTACAGTCATACATTCTTACTGGAAAAACTATAGCTTTGACTTTATGTATCTAAAAATTTGAGGTCATATTTAAACTCAGTAAGATGAGTCTTCCTGACTCTGGGGCCTGTGCTCTGTCCACAATACCATCTAGCTGATCTAATACTTGAAAAATTCTTTTTGAACCTAAAATTGCTAAATTAATGCTATTATTAGTATTATTTTGTTATTATTATAATTATTATTATCATTACAATTATTATTGTTCAAAGAATAAGGGATGGGTCATGGAGCCACTTCTTCCTCTTCCCAAGGAAAGTATATACTTTGCTAGTGACCTTCATAGGCACTCAGATGCCTTCATGGAAAGTTAACTCCTCCTTTGCATACCCAGAGAAAAAGAAAAATTTCCCCATGAATACGATTTTTATTACTTCAGATAATGAACCACATCATCTCTACCCACCTTTTCATCTGTTTAAAATCTCTCTTCTCATACCCAATAGACCCCAATTATTGAACACAAGCCACACCTTCTCATGGAAAATAAGCCTCTGTTCACTTCCATTTTTTCCCTTACAAGTTTCCTCTCTAGGAGAAAAAGAAAAAGAAAATTTCTCAGAATGACTCTAGAATATTCTACCTAAAGAAGGATTTCTAAATGCATAAAATAGAATATATCAAATTAGAGAGGTGGATACTTATATTGAAATCCAGATAACAGAATATTAATTAAAAATCATTCATATGTCCAAGATCTAGAGCTAGTAGTGACCTTGGAGACCAGTTAGTATAAACTCCTCATTGCAGATATGAGGAAATTGAAGCTCAGTGACTTGTCTATTATAATTGTAATTAGTTCAAAAGAGGGGACCCAGGTTCTCTGATTCCAGAAGACAGGCTCTTTCTACTATTCTATGCTATACTGCTTCACTCAGGCTTATTCAATCTTTAATCACCCCTCCTTAGTTATATGGAGTCAGTGTGGTCTAATGAACATAGACATAAATTTAAATCTGGGATCTGGCATAGACTAGCCATTAATCCATGGGAAATCATTTGACTTCCAAATCAATTTTTTTAGATTTCAAGTGGGATTGATAATACATGTATTATCTACTTTACAAGGTCCTTCTGAAGAAGATAATTTATGAACCTTTGAAGAGCAAAGTCGATGTGAGTAGTTCTTATTATCATCTGTTGGATTCCACCAAGAAGAAATCACCTCCACCAAACTACTACCACCACCATCAAGCTTATCTTTCCCTTGCCAGATTTGACAATGAAGAGTTATTTGAGTTGAATGGGTTGGAAAGGTTGCCACTGACACAACCAATCTCATTTCAAGGCAAGAGAGTGGCTCTAAGAAATATAAATTAGCAATGATTGCCTAGCACATATTCACTTTGGTTATTTATCTCAGTCATAAAGGTGAAAATTATTATTTAATTCATGGTATACCTGTAAGCAGCATTGTTTAGAACCAAAAAAAAAAATTCTACTAGTCATGAAACTTTGACCTTTTCAGATTTTGAAGATTCAAATAGATAGTAGAGGATAAATTCATATGAAGGAAAAAAACAGAGAAAATATTAATTTGCATACATATACAATCTTTTGATATTTGATACATCAAAGAACTAGTCTCATCAGAGTGTGTACTCTCTCCAGGCAGTAATTCAATAAACATTTATCTACCTCATAAAGATGAGACTTTCATTCCCCAATTGATAAATAATCAAAGGATATGAAGACAGTTTTCAAATGAAGAAATTAAAGCTATATATAATCATATGAAAAATATTTGAAATCCTTATTGATTAGAGAAATACAAATGAATACAACTGTGAGATATCACCTGAAACCTATCAGATTAGCCAAGATGAGAAAAAGGAAAAACAATCTATATTGGAGAGGCTTTAGGAGGATTGGGACATTGATGCATTGCTGGTGGAGTTGTGAATGGATCCAACCATTCCAGAGAGTAATATAGAACTATGCCCAAAGACCAATAAAACTGTTCATTTCCTTTGACCCAGCAATTCCATTTCTAGGTCTATATCCAGAAGAAATAAGAAAAATGGGAAAAGTCCTACATGTTCAAAAATATTCATAGCAGCTCTTTTTATGGTGGCAAAGAATTGGAAATTGAGGGGAGGTCCATCAACTAGGCTAAATAATGGCTAATCAAGTTATGGTACATGAATACTATGGAATATTGTTCTATAAAAAAAGACATTGTTGGACTCTAAAAAAAGCTTGGAATGAGTTACAGAATCTGATGCTGTGCAAAGGAAGCAGAACCCAAGAGAACACTGTACACATCAACAACATTGTGAGACGATCAACCTTGATGGAAGCAGCTCCTCTCAGGAGTTCAGAGAGCTAGGACAACTGTTTTAGACTGACTATGCTATCCCCATACAGAGGAAGAAAAACAAAACAAAACAACAAAAAAACTCTTTAGAATCTGATGAACACTTTATAAGCATTATCTCTTATGTACCACTTTCCCTTAATCCTAATTTCTCATATTGAAAATGACTCATCTGTAAACATGTTTATCAAAAATATGTATGTAAGTGGTGGCTAGGTGGTGCAGTGGATAGAGCACTAGCCCTGGAGTCAGGAGTACATGAGTTCAAATCCAGCCTCAGACACTTAATAATTACCTGGCTGTACAGCCTTGGGCAAGCCACTTAACCCTAATGCCTTGCAAAAAAATAATATGTATGTATAATGTTAATCTGACTGTTTCTGTCTTAGGGGAGGAGAGTAGGCAGGAAGGATGGAAGGAAATTTTGTAACTTAAAAATATACATGTGCATATGGATGAATGCTGAAAATATTTTAATAACATGTATTTGAAAAAATAAAATATTAATTAAAAAATAAAAACAAGACATTACACCTTTTACAAATTGCTACAAAGTCTTCAAGAACTGCTATGGTCAAAAAAAATCATTATGCTGTGGGCAAACTGATGATGGAATCTATTCAAACTTAGTTAAGATTGGTCCTTAAATAATAACCTTACTGTTTCTTCCTTGGACCTATTTTCTAAATCACACTTTTGGCAAAAAATGACCTGAGAGTAATATAGTCTTGAACTATGAATAGTTTTCATATCTTTAATTATACCTTTATTTAAAATAATTTTACTTCAAAATGTAAAATATATTCTTGTCTCTTAGATCATCTATCTTTATGCCAGAGTGAAACGTTGGATTTGTATTTCTGAGAATCTGGGTCCTGAGCCCAGTGGAAGATATTACTGACATATATATTTTCTTCCTTCCTTTCTTGTTAAAGTGATTTGCCCAAAGTTATATAATTACTAAATAGCTAAAGCAAGAGCTTGAACTTAGATCTTCATTCCAATTTCATTGTTTGTGCATTTTCTTCCATTAAAATGAAAGATCATTGTGGACAGTTATTATCTTTTGGCTTGAATTTGTATTCTCCTCTTATAATACAGAGCCTGGATTAGTAAGCACTTAACAAGTGATTATTTCCCTTCCATAAAGAATGAATTTTTCAGCTACAATTCACAAAGATCCTCTTTTCTGTTCTTTTTAATTGTCAAGTATTTTTTCCATCCTACCTTCCTAATCCCAATGAGGGAATAGACAGCATGCTTCATCATTTGTCTCTAGAATCATTATTGGTCATTTCATTGATGGGTTCTTCAGTCTTTCAAAATAATTCATTTATCCACCATTGCAATTGGTAATGTTCTTTTGGTTCTTATTTCTCTCTGCATCAATTCATATAGGTCTTTATAGGTTTCTCTGTATTTTTTTCCTTTGATCATTCTTATAACACAATAGGATACTATTACATTCAAATTCCATAATTTCTTTAGTTATTCTCCATTTGATGAACAATTCCTTAGTTTCCAATCCTTTGCCAGCACAAAGAGTTGCTAGACATATTTGTATACATCCTCTTTTTTCTGATTTCTTTGGATTATAGGTCTATAGTATTAGAGGGTTTTGTAGCTTAATATCTTTTTAGGCACAGTTTCAAATCACACAAAGATCATCTTTTAAAGCACAGGAAATGTTGCAATGTTAGTCAGTGGAAGGAGTACCCACAAGAATGATAAGTCACAGATCCCTAAATAAAAAGTTCTATTTCTCTCTCTCTCTCTCTCTCTCTCTCTCTCTCTCTCTCTCTCTCTCTCTTCTCATACTCATACCCACACCTAAGCCTATAAACATTTAGCTATAGTTATGCATTCAACCTTCAAAATCAATTTAGCATTAAGGCAGTCAGCACTTTTTGAGCAATTATACACGCAGACAGAAGTAGGGGCAGAGATATTGTCAAGACGAGGCGTGTCTCACTCTTGAAAGCAGATTAGTTCTAAAACCCCAAGGAACAAGGGAACAAGTAACTGAGCTCAATCCCATTTATAAAATCAGATGGAGCTGATGTATCTTCACCAGGTGTATCCCTTCCATCTGGGTACTCATTTTGAGGTAAATGCTGGGAAGGAAGCAACACCTTTTAATGGCCAGAGTTTAATTAAGCAGTCTTTCTCTGGTGTCCTCTTAGATAGGCACCCATCCACAGCAACTCTGGGACAGGTTGATATCCTGCTGGTTCAGTAATAGAAGAAAATCCCTCCACCAGCCCATGCTGCCTGGGGTCTTATCTTCAGGGCACTATTCATTTTTGAAAGTCTGATGTGTTCTGTTCAAGCTGGCTGGTTTTGTTGCTCTCCTTTATCCTATGTTTCTGAGTTATCAAAGATCAAGATGGGCCAGGGAGGGAAGGAGGCAAAGGGAGTAGGAAGGAAGGGTGACTTCCTTTAGCCTCATCAAGAATTTGGCCCTTGGCTACCTGATGCACTTGTGTGAGGGAGGGATTTATTCATGGACACCTGTCACAGACTGTCATTCCCCAGGCTGAACTATAGCCTGAACTATGTTGAATCATAAATCAGCTCCTCTTAGACTTCATAACTCTTCTTTATAGGTTTCTTTTTGCTCATAAATAAAACTCATTCCATATGTATATACTGAAAAGGATCAGGTTGAGTTACACTCCTGTTTCCTGGGACAGCTAGAAGTGTGTCCTCTGCAAAAGAGGTGTGTACCTGCCTTGAGGCAAATCAACTTCATAGAGAGTCTTTATTCAAAAAGACTTCAGGGTGGGGGGGCAACTAGGTGGCACAATGGATAGAACACCAACCCTGGAGTCAGGAGTACCTGAGTTCAAATCCAACCTCAAACACTTAGTAATTATCTAGCTGTGTGGCCTTGGGCAAGCCACTTAACCCCATTGCCTTGCAAAAACAACAAAAAACCCCAAAGACTTCAGGAGGAATCTAGGGGAACCAACATCCAACAGAAAGTTGATAATGGCACAAGGAATTAAAGAATCATAGTTATAGAGCTGAAAGAAATCTTTAAAGCATTGTTCAACCTTCTCATTTTACAGATGAGGATACTGTGTTCCACATCCATGTGTTTTAGGTGGTATAGGTGAAAGGTGTTAAGAGTCAGGATTCAAATGGGTTAGGATTTAGGTCAGTTGGATATTATTAATGACTCCATCACTCACTATTCATATAGTATGACTTCAGAAAATTAATTTCCCTACCCAGAGTCTCAATTTCTTCATCTGTAAAATGAAGTTGAACAAACCAGACTCTAAGTACCTTGCTTACTCTGATATTACATAATTCTATAATAGCTTTCATTAGAATTTTATGTCCATTTCCTTTCTAAAGGATCAGAGAGCTAGAAGAAAGACTATCAGCAACTGTCAGAGGGAGGCGGGGCTGGGAGGCCCAAATGATGGAAGAATTTATACCTATTCTTGCTTGGGGAAAATGGTAGGAATGGTCATCCTCTGCATAGCTGATTGTTCTGACAGATTCATGAAGCACACATTCCAAGGAGAAAGCAAGACTGACCAGGGATTGGAGTCAGAGATCAAGGACTCTTTGAACAGTGCTACAGAGTTACAGTATAGAATCAGAAAAAATATTTACTTACCCCCTCCCCCATTTGTCCTAGGGTAATGGTACACAGAATAAGACATTGCCATTTGCTACCTTAGCTAACTCAAGTTCTAGATGGCCCCCTAGTATGGTGTACACCAGTGTGTAGAACTCAAAGAAGGTCTAATAATCTGTACTTAAGTATCCCTTTGGGGTGCATATCAATTTAATTTTAAAGTGTGATATTATCTAGGTTTTTACTGTATTTTTATTTATTTTCTTAAATATTTCCCAATTACATTTTAATCTGATTCTGTTGCTCTAAAGAGTGTTGTGGGCTACATTCAGCCAGCCAGTCAGCCAGCTTCTGTGTTTGACACCACTAACACCACTAAATTTCATTATTGCATGGCTCATTATTTACTGTAGAGATGAAGCTACTCTACAGGGAAATTTTGGATACAGTAGAAAGGTAGATTTTCAACTAGTGTGACTTGGAGCAAGACACTACTTGTCTTTGTTTAGGCTTCAAATAGTTCAACTCTGATCTCTGAGATGTTGCAGTTCTGAATCTATAATCCTATTGCATATGCAAGAGTAGATATTTGTGCCAACATACTCTATGAAAAGGTGGGGGAGATAATTCATTGAGTCATAGAAGAGCTAACAGAGGCTTTAGAGGTCATCTAGATCAAGATCCCACTTTATGCAGATATTTATGGAAGAATATACAAAATAAATCTTGCATTCACTCTGTCCAAAAGAGAACTAATTATCTTTTCCCCAAATCTATTCAGTTTCCTGTTTCTGCCAAGGGCACTGCCATCCTTTCAGTTACCCAGGCTTGCAACCTCAGAGTCACCCTCAGTTCATCACTTTCTGTTGTTCTTTTGTTTTGAAGTTTTAACTCTGCTAACTTTACCTTTATGACCTTGGACAAGTAACTTACCCTTTTGAGTCACATCTGTATGGTGAGGAGGTTAGAACAGATATCTTCTGATGTCCCTGCCATCTCTAAATCTATGTGTTTAATATCTTGTTAATTCAATGTCCACAATGTAAACTTCATTGGTTTCCTTCTCCACCTTCATATGACCATCACTCTAGAGTAGACTTTGCTCACCTTTTGCTTGAACTATTGTAATAAATTGCTTTTTCTTTCAGTATTGTTGTTTCTCTTCAATTGGTCAAGTGATTTTCCTCTGTAGGGTTCTGACTGTACCACTCTCCCCCAAAACTCTCTCTTGCCTCAGCTATTTCCAGTCTATCTCTAACCTACCTCACCAGAATTTATTCCAGAGTAATCCTTTTACCTCTTTAATTCAGCTGACCAGGTCTCTTGTTGATGATGATGTTTGTCCTTCATTCTCAAAGAAGGTCATGATATCAAGGGAAGTGATGCCATGATAAGCTCATGGAGTTGAGTAAGGGAGTTGCAAGTGAGGGTGGTAACTTAGCACAATACACCCTCATTCAAATACAATTCAAAAAATCCAAAAACTAGTCTCTATAAGGTTCTCATTATGGTGCAGTGGATAGAGCACTAGCCTTGGAGTCAGGAGGATGGGAGTTCAAATCTAGCCTAAGACATTACTAATTTTGTGGCCTTAGGCAAATAACTTTACCTTGATTGCCTCACCTCCAGAGTCATCTCCTGGATCAGTCATCCTGATTCCTATATGGTCGCCAGACTCAGATGACTCTGGAGGAGAAAGTGAAGCTGGCAACTTAGCAAAAGCACTTCCCTCACTCAAATCCAATTTACGTTCTTTTCTTGGCATCACCTTCTTGATTTCATAGTCTGCTTTGAGAATGAAGGACAACCAATATCATCATCATCATCATCATCATCATCATCATTCATTCATTTTCCATCTCTGTGCTCTTATACAAGCTTTCCCCCCATTCCTGGGATGTCATCCTTCCTTTCAACTTTTGGTTTAAGCACCATCTTCTAAAGACTCCTTCTCCCTCCCTCCCCAACTAACACTCCTTCTAGAATATCTTTGAAATTTGGGAGTGGGTATTTTCTTGCATGTGGACATACTGTTTATTCAGATAGAATATAAGATTCTTGGGGACAATGACCTTCATTTTTACCATTCTCAAAATGTCCAGTGCAAAATGTAGGACAGTAAATCCTATATAAATGCTGAATGTTTCTTTGATTCCACTCTAAATCTGGAACTCTCTCTAAACTATTCCACCTCTTGTTTATAAACAGAGTAAACTGGGTTAGGTGACCTCTAAACTCCTTCCATCCCAACTCTGACATTTTACACTAAATTAGTTTTCTTTCTTTTTCAATGTAAGAATGACTCTGAACTCCTTAGGGGCTGACAAACAAATACCACATCCAGAGATAACAGCCACTCTGACCCACTTTAACAAGGGGCCTGATTGGTGTTTGTTGAAGTCCTGCTCATCTCAAAGTTCATGGGATAAACTGTGCATTGAGTTTCCATATGTGTTCTTTGTGTTCAGTTTGATAATACAGATTTGAGATGGCAACTATTTCAAAAGCAGAAACCCACCTAAGTATTATGCAAAGAAGGCCTCTTTAAGTGCCTTCCTAGATAGAATGTTCATTGTTCATAGTCACTAGAAGTCTAAGGAATTAGATGGGTCATTGGGAATTTGTTCAGTCCCCATATTGACTTTATGGAAATACATAATTCTCATTGCAGATAACCCTGGTGCAGTACTAATCTTAGGAGCAGGCCAAGTGTAGGTCAATCAACTACTAAATATTTCCTAAATACCTCTTATGCCCCAGATGGTAGTACTTGAACTATGTACTTCTTAGGGTTGTTGGGTGGGAAGTACATTGCAAGTCTTTCATTCTCAGCAGTTAGGTAGTAAAATATAGATTCAAAAAAATAGGGTATACAATTTCAGATATGATCAATGTGTTGGTTTGTTTTGCTTGATTATACTTATTGTTACAAGGAAGTGGTCTGATTTTTAAAAAAGAAGCATAAGTATGCTATATGTATGTGTGTATATATATACATGCATATGTGTATAGATATTCATATGTGTGTACATATGCATATATATATATACATCTCAAGTTTTTATCCATCAAATATGAAAATGAGTCAATATTTTGGCAAGATACTAATAGACTTTCAAATTTCACAAACATTTTCAAATTTCACAGCAGTGAGTTCGTATGATGACTTTGCAGACCTTCAATTAAGTAGTCCATCTAATACCTCTTCTCTCCCATACTCCTTCAAAAGCTTCCAAAGACTGAGATAGCTCTAGCAGTGAGTATATCTATCTATCAATTTGTACCTCAATGCAAAGCATACTGTCAGAAGCAGAAGAGATGTCTTTATATTTGTAGATCTAACAAAGGACTTTTATATTGTCAGTTGTGAGGGTTTTTGGAAAATTATATAAAAATTTGCTTGTCCAGACAAGGTCATCAGTATTGTATGTCAAATTTATGATAGCATGCTTGCCTGGGTTCTAGATAGCGGATGACGCTCTTGCAATTTCCTGGTCATAAATGGAGTGAAACAAGGTAGTGTTCTGGTTCTCATACTTTTCAGTATTATGTTTTCAACCTTGTTATTAAATACCTTCACTGAGGATGAACACAACATCAAGGTCAGCTACTGCATTGATGGAAAATTCTTCAACTTGGAAAGCCTAAAAGCCAAGATCAAAGTGGAGGGATGTTGGCATATGATCTTCTGTTTGCCAATGACTGTGTACTCAATGTAGTCTTTGAAGCTGATATACAACAACATATGGATCAATTCTCTGCTGCCTGTGCTCATTTTGGCCTAACAATTAACAGCAAGGAAATAAGGCTAGCACCACATCATCCATGTGTGGAAACATTGGTTACAGCTAATGGAAAAGTTTTGAATACTGTGGATAAGAGTATATGTGTAGATATGTGTACACACAAATAATTATGTATGACCTTTATCAAAACCCATTGAATATGGTCTTCCTCTTTATTGGTGAGATGAAGTTATTACCTGTATGAACAGTGGGAAAGAATTGACAAGAAGTAAGAGAGTTCAAGCTTTCACTAATCTTCTTCAAATCTCCCTGCGAGGATTCATCAAACTTTCAGAAGGCTTTGAGCACTGAGTCCCTTTGGATGCTCCTTACTTCCTACTTTGAGAGAGAAGGTCAACTCCATTCAAGTTTGCTGAAGTAAAACATCTTGGGAGGATTTGAAAGAAGGAGGCAATTTCCATGGTGTCTGCAATGATAGCTTGTTACACTAGAGAATTCTGAGAGTTTCCCCTTGGGTGGACTCAAGGACCCTATCTTTTGGTTGAACTAAATTATCTCACTCTCAGTGGGACAGCTCATTCACAATGTGTTGTCTGTTATGTATTCTCCTATGTATATCTTCTCTGATTTCTGATTTGCTATGATTTGGATAAGTGGATTTCTATGCTGTTGGCTATGGTATTGGCTAATACCATCGAGGAAATTGCATTAGGGAGAAGGGTTAAGCCTTGGATATAGAGTTGGGGGTCTCTCTTTTACCTAAGAGACAAAGTAATCAAACATTAATTCAGACCTAAACATAACTCTAAACCTAAAAATATTTAAGACCAACAAATCCTACTTTCCCTGTTGGCAAGAATGAAAGCCTCTCTTGGAGAAGGATGGGAGAAGGGATGCCTCCCTTCGAGCAACATACATAAACAAGAATCCTCACCACACATGTGGAGCCTCACTCCACATGAAGGGCTACCACCACTCCATGTAGTGCAGTAGATGACAGTTTCTCTATGTAAAATGATCATTATAAAGTACAAATTTGCCTGCAGATTTGGTAAAGGGAAGAAGAGAGGGAAGGGGGCTACATGCCAGTGGAAGGAGGGGACTGCTACACATTTCAAGAACATGTAGGGGCTGGGTTCAGAGAAATGAGAGCAGAGGGAGGAACATGTGGGGACAGGACCAGTCACATTGATGCCTGACTGGAACCAGGGAAAGAAGGCAGGGAGATGAGAACAGACAAGTGGAGGCCAGACACAGATAGAGAGAGGAGTGGACAGTGAACATGTTGGGGCCAGGGACAGACATATATTAACTGGATTGATGGAAGAGAGATACACAGACAAGGTGGTCAGAAGTCTCTTTTCTTTCAAATGAACCCCTAATCCCTTGGCAGTGATGGTGTTCTATCTACTGTTCTGCTTTTACTTAAGGGGTTTTCTTTGGGAGGTTGTTTATTTGTTGCTGAGGGTTTTTTTTTTTTGTATTTTGTGGGGCAGGGGTAGGAACCTGCTGAGGGGCTGGAACAGAGAGAGGAAGCACACAGCTCTATATCTTAAAGTTAAAATCAACATTTCCAGAATAGAGATTTCTTTCTTTTATTTATTTTTTGTTGTTGTTGTTGTTTCAAGGCAATGGGGTTAAGTGACTTGCCCAAGTCATACGGTTTTGGTTTTTTAAATATCTGAGGTTGGATTTAGATCCAGGTCCTCCTGACTCCAGAGTTGGTACTCTATCCTTTGTACTACTTAGCTTCCCAAGAATGAAGATTTCTTTCAGAATCCTTTACCTAATGTTGAATTTGCACAATGTGAAATTACATAAAGCAAGAAATGTCTGTATTTATATATATATATATGTAAATGTTACATAAATGTATATGTGCATATATGCACACACATATTTATATATGTATACACATAATGCATTCTAATTATTTAACAGATGACCAGAAAGAAGGAATTGTCCATAGCCACCATGAAATAACTAATTGGTGCTTGGAGTCATGCTATGAATATTGAATAAATTAATCATTGTAATTTTAAAGAGTACATCAAAGTTCACAATTTGGATTTCTGATCAGGTGACCCACTATGGAAAATGTGGATGACCTTGCCTTAGCCTGTTCTAATTTATAACATTCACTAGCTAGTCATATGACAAGTCTCCAGGGCATAAATCTGCATTCAGGAAGGGGCTGGGGAGAAGGATACGCTCAGATCATGAGGATGGTGCCTGAGGAGGCAAATGATGCAAAGTACTCTAGTGGAGGACCACATGCAATTAGAGCTGATCTGGAAGGCACTAGAATCTGAGAGTAGTGAGCAGGAACAAGACAGATAAAGAGAACAGAAAGGATGGAGACAGAGAAGGTAGAAAGATATCTTACTTCCTACTCAATCTTACCAAGTCTAGTCCTGTTTCTTAGAAATATTCTTCTTCAATTCCCTCCCCAGATGATGTTGCTTTGGTATTAATTGTTGCAACCCTAAGCTTAGGTGGCAAGAACCTCCCTACATTGACTGGTGACAGAGATACCTGGCATGAAGTCCTGGATTCTAAGCAGCCCTGTCCCCATCTTCTAAGGTATGGAACAACTCTGCTCTGGTCAACTTTTAGTAGCTTACTAATGTTGTTATAGGTCCCCTGGAATGGGTTCAGAGCTAAGACAGAAAGCCTACTAGTTTTCTTCAAGTACGCTCAGCCCCACCAGGAACATCCCCAACCCACCTGGGCACAATGTCCATAAATACTTAGTATATGCTTGTTCAGAATTTGTCTTCTTTCACTATGAATATTTATCACAAAAGTTTTTGTTTTTCTTTTAAATTGGTAGTGAGGAGAGAAATTAAATTATTGTTAATTGAAAAATAAAATAAAATGTTGATTGATATACAGCTGGAGCAGTCAGAAGAGTATAATTGCAGCATAGAATTATGGAAAATAAGGCAGTTAAGTGTATCAACTTTTCTTGTTATTATTTGCTCTTTTATTTGTAATTCCAACTCCTACCACAATGTCTGGCACATATGAGGCCCTTAATAAATGCTTTCTGACTAACTGTTTACCAAAACCAAGCTAACCTGTAAGCATGTCTAGTATCACTTTTTTCCCCTCTCCTTCAACCCAAGACATACACATTCAATAAAGTTAAAAGGAAGCCATGACCTGTCCAGCAGAACTTTGATCATGCCTGGATCTTTCTCTGGATTGTGAGAACTGGTTTCAACTACTGATCTGGTCCTCCTGTTTACTTTGCATGCTTTTACACATAATTTTGGCATCTAATCACCCAAGCAAATCAAGAAGGATTTATTAAGTAACCGTGGTGTGTGTGCATTAAAGCTTAACAAAGAAACAGTACCTGACCTCATGGAGCCTCCAGTTAGAATGGAAATATGATACGACTCCATGTTGCTATGGTGAAAAATTATACATAAATAGACCAAAGAAGTATAAAAATGTTGTGTGAAGTTTCATGGTAGGTCACTACTCACTGGTGGGGGAATAAAGGTTTCATAGGTGAGGGAGTTTTAGTTGGGTTGCTCTGTTTTTATTCTCTGCAATCACATTTAATAAGAATCTTGAAGGTCTTTTCAGGGCCAAATGAGCTCATTTCATAAACATTTATTAATTTCTATCTATGCACAATGCACGCTGTAATGTTCTGAGTATACAAAGATAAAACAAAACAACACTTATAATAAGAGGGCTAAGATAAATTGAAAGAACTATAATACAATAGAAAGTCAGTATGGGGGAAGGCTAGGTGGCACAGTGGATAAAGCACAGACCCTGAAGTCAGGAGTACCTGGTTGAAACCAGGATTTGAACATTTGGTCTCAGACACTTAATAATTTCCTTGCTGTTTGGCCTTGGGTAAGCCGCTTAACCCCATTTGCCTTGCAAAAATCTAAAAAAAAGTCAGTATAGAGTAGAAAGTCAAGAGTCTGTCTTGGAGCAGAAAGACTTGAGTTCAAGATTGCTTCTGAAGCTTCCTAGCTGTTTGACCTTGCCTCTAGTGTCTTCCCACTTTAGTTTATCCTCCCTTTAGCCACTAAATTGATTTTCCTAAAACATAGGTCTAACTGTTTTACCTCTTTATAAATACCAGTGGTTTCCCATTGTTTCCAGGATCAAATACAAAATGCTTTCTGTGACTTTAATAGTCCTTCATAACTTTACTCCCTCTAACCTTTTTGGTCCTCTTATATACTCTTCTTATATCCTTAGATTTTTTTTTATATACTCTTCTTACAGACACGTACTCTTTGATCCAGTGGCATTGGCCTCCTGGCTGTTCCACAAATAAGCCATTCCTTCTTATGGCTGTAGGCATTCTCTCTAGATATCATTCATTCTTGGCTCATTTTCCCTCCTCATCTT
This sequence comes from Macrotis lagotis, assembly GCF_037893015.1. Taxonomy (NCBI): domain Eukaryota; kingdom Metazoa; phylum Chordata; class Mammalia; order Peramelemorphia; family Peramelidae; genus Macrotis; species Macrotis lagotis. Next base: position 149,783,139 of record NC_133658.1, read on the forward strand.
CAGCTACTGACCTCTCTGGATTCCTTTTAACAGGAAGCCTTTCCTATCCCCTCTGAATCCTAATGTCTTCCCTATGTTAATATGTCCTGCTTATAGTTTGCATTGCATGTATTTTTTTGCATGCTATCTCCTCTACTAGATTGTCTTTTCCTTCAGGATAGAGATTGACAATTTCTCAGTGCTTAATTCAGGGCTTAGCACATAATAAGCGATTAGCAGATATTTATTAATTGGTTAATTAGCCTTGTTTTGTCTCAGTCACCTAATTTGGAAAGGGAGAACAATTATGGTACTCCTTCCAGGTTTTTGAGGATCAGATGAATTAACATGTGGCAAAAACTTTGAAAACCCTTAGTATTACATAAGTGGCAGCTATTTCTTTTTTCCCTTATATAACATCAAAATCGCAAGAGTACCTTTTCTTATTGTCTTTTCACATGTCAGGGAAGGGAATTTCTTGATGAAGATCTGGATCTAGTAGTGTTCACTGATAAATGGCCATGTTTTGTCCAAGTCACTTGTGATAGTATTCAATAGAGAAGGAGGAGGTAAGAAGATTGATTGTGTAGTCATTGGGATCAGCAAAGAAACAGAGATCAGAAAAGTGAGGTGTGGGGTAGAAAATTATATAGGCATGATGGAAGGTAAAGAAAGTAGAAGATAAGTAATAATGATATAAGGTTGGAAAGATAGTGTCAAATGGGGACCTTGAAAGGAAGTAAAAGGTACCTGAAATTTCATGACAGGAAAAAGATAATCACTCAAAGATCTTTACCTGATGGGTATGTGATCATATCCCTATGCAGGATGAACAGGAGTTGGATAGAGGGAGAGAGAAATGACTGGAAGAACTATTAGGATGCAACTGCAGAAGTCCAAATGGATGATATCGGAGGGGATAGAGAAAAGAAGATGGATGTGAAAGCAGAGAAGTAGATACAATCTACTCACTATTTGCATATAAGAAGAGAGGGAAATGGACAAATTAAAACTAAACACAAAGTTTCAGCCTTGGTCTAGAGAAACAAGTCAAAAGATTGAGGCTTTAGTGTCAAAAGATTGAAGTTCATATACTGTTTCTGCCACTCCTACTATGTGATGTGAAGCAAGTCATTTAATATCTATAGGCCTCTATTTCCTCACTGGTGAAATGAATGAGATTAGCCTATATGAATGTCCTTTCCAGTTTTAAATCTATGATACTATGAATGGTGGAACGACGGAATCAGAAATAGAGAATTCCATAAGAAGAGAAGGCTTCACTTTTTAATTGTTTCCCTCTTGTTCCTATCTATGTCCTCTTGAATGATTAACAAAATACACATTTTGAATCTAAATTATTTGTAGAACCAACCTACTACATTTGTCCAACTAGGGGTTGTAAGACCTAGGTTTCAGATGAAGATCAAATGAGATAATACAGGTAAAATACTTTGCACAATTTAAAGTACTAGAAAAAATTTGTCATTTTTATTAAAACCTGTTAGGATTAAATCTGGGATCTTATTGACTTGGGGTACTTACTCTGCTTATGCATAATAGAACTTTTCCTGCAATATATAGTCTTAGAGAATTTTCTAGAGTAGAAGAGTCAAACATATACAGTAACAACACTCCCAATTACCAGATTAAAATGTAATTGTGAACCACTACTGCATCTTGAAGGATATTATGAAAAGGGTAAAAATCCCACATGCACAAAAATATTCATAGCAGCTCTTTTTGTAGTGGCAAAGAACTGGAAATTGAGGGAATGACTATCAATTGGGGAATGGCTAAACAAATTATGATATATGTATATGATGGAGCACTATTCTTCTATAAGAAATCATGAGGGATGGGATTTCAGAAAAGCCTGGAATGACTAGCATGAATTTATGCTGAGTGAAATGAGCAGAACAAGAAGAACATCATACACACTAAAAAATAACATGAATTGATGACCAGTCATAATGGACTTGTCCATTTCAATAGTTCAATAATGAAATAATTTTTTTTAGCTTTTTTGCAAGGCAATGGGGTTAAGTGACTTGTCCAAGGTCACGCAGCTAGGTAATTATTAAGTGTCTGAGGCCAGTTTTGAACTCAGGTCCTCCTGACTCCAGGGCCGGTGCTCTATCCACTGCACCACCTAGCTGCCCCAATGAAAGACAATTTTAAAAGACTTGTGATGGGAAATACCATTCATAGCCAAAGAAGGACCTATGAAGTTTAAATGAAAACTAAAGTTTATTATCTTTAATTTTTAAAAATTGACTTATATATTATGTATTATGTAATTTTTCTGTCTAATGTTTACTTTCTTCTTTTTAGATCTGATTCTTTTCTCATAACATGCATGATCAATATGGATCTGTGTTTAGCATGGTTATAAATGTAGAACCTATATCAGATTATTGTCTGTCAGGGAGGGGAACAGAAGGAAGGGAGAGAGAAAAATCTAAGGCTCAAATCTTGCAAATAAAATGATTAGTATGAACTGCCATTGCATGCAGTTGGAAAAACAAATAAAATATTAAAAATAGTAAAATGTAATTGTAAAACATTCAACTAAATAAAAATTCAGTTTTCTAGGTCAATATATAACCAACAGGAAACTTTATGACCCCATTTCTATTTGAGTTTGACACCATTGGTTTAGAATGCTGAAAAGTTAAGTGAGTTGCCCAAGGACTCACAATCAGAACATATCATAAACATGATTTGAACTTTTTCTGGCTCCTAATTCATCTATATTACCGTGTTATTATTATTATTATTATTATTATTATTTCATTTTTATCCTTATTTTTGATAATAGACTGAAACAGTCAATTCACTATGATTATTTTTAGTTATGTGAGCATGTGGAAACTCATGGAGAAAATGGTAATGCTCTGGAAATGCAGAGAAGTCATGTCCTAGGACTGAGACACAGGTCAGACCCAAGCAGACCATCAAGCACACAGGCAACAACAGATTCAATGCAGCAGAGACAGGAAACCTTTGGAACTGAGGGAAGGCTTAGTTCTTCTTGCAAGTTATCCTATTGTGACCCAAATAGTTGTCAGTTTGGCTTCTCTCCCAATGTAGTAAGTCACACCTTTTGACATATTATGACAAGCTTCTCACTTCTTAGAGTCTGCACTCCCAGAAGGATTCAACTTCAACACCTACTCTTTGGTATAAAAAAAAAACATACACTGTCCATCCTGTATTCTAAAGGATGGTTTTCAACAGCCTTAGGTTGGATCCCAATTTCCATTCCTTCATCACTGTATCCTAAGAGCATGGCTCAGACATCTAATTCTATGTTTATAATTGTATTTGATACTTTATAAACAAATCCCCTAAATATAAACTCAACCCCTAGTCTCTAGGGACTCTAACCTAAAATGGATGTAGGAGTAAAAACAAACACAGGCAAATCCTAAAATAAAAACAATTAACTAGCTCATAAATTCTCTTTACCTTAGTTTGTCCACGCATAGAATATTGAAGTAGCAATAACCCAGAAAGTCAATGTAACTTGCCCAAAATCCCACAGCTAATGAGTGGAAAAGGTAAGACTCTGGTTTTCTGACTCTCAAACCAATCAGTACTCTTCTACTATATCATTCTTATTGAGGGGAAAGGGGGAGGTCAGAATAAGCATGCAATAATTGCCAGCCAAATTACAGACACTGTGCTAAGCATTTTGCAATTATTATCTCATTTGATATACACAAAACATTAGGTTGGTGTTAGAAGAAACTGAGACAGACAGAAGTTAAACAACTTGCCTAAAGTCACTCATTTTGTAATTAATTTAGACTATATTCAAACCCAGGACTTCCTGACTACAGGCCAAGAACTCTATTCACTTAACTGCCAATAATTGTTGCTAAAATTATGAGTGAAAAGCATCCTGCCATATTGGTAGAGCTAGCCTTGGATTCAGAAAGACAACTATTTACTGGTTACTTTGGACAAGAAGTTGAACAACTCAGTCACCTCAAGCAATTCTCTCAAATTTTAAGGTGCAGAAAATATGGTAATTGGAATTGGAAGATGAAATTCACTTTCCATGATTCTCTATACCATGGAAGTCACAAGTTCAGTTAAAAAATGAGTATACCAAAAAATATTTACATTATATACCTGAGAACTATCAGCAGAGATAGAATGTTTAAGGAAAATCAAACAAACAAAAGTTGCTGCCACCCTTATTGGGTTCTAAGCTTAAAGTACTTAGCCAATGGCCCTTGAAATCTAATGCTTCTAGCAAGAATAATAACAGGTGACATTTATATAATGCTTTAAAGTTTGCAAAGCATTTTACATGCATCATATTCTCACAGCAGCCCTGTGAGGTTGGTGCCATTATCCTTCTTTCACTGATGGAAACAAAGGAAACAGAGGCCCAGAGAAGTTACCATGGTTACATGGCAAGTAAATGTCAGGATTCAGGATTCGAATCTGGACTTTTCTTGACTCCAGGTCCATTGCTTTAATGGAAAACAGTAAATCCTAATGTCTGGGTTTGCTATAGTTTTAGCTTAATCTCATCTGCAACCTTTCCACCTCTATTTCTGGTTTCTGCTCCTATTATCAGGTCTGCCCTGGATGACCTAATTTTCTTCCTGCTGCCAGTGACCTCCTCCCTATAGCATTATTCACACCCAAGCCCTCTGCCTAGAGTCAAAGTCCCTCTTTAAATATCTCCCCAGGGAGATTTCCCTTCCTTCCAGTAACTGGTGATTGACTTTCCCTGTAAAGCCTTCCATGCTGATGTGTAGGAAGGATGCCCTAGAGAAATAAATTGTGCTTCCATATGAGGGCCCAGGGAGGAAGTGCTGGCTTTGGCAGAAGGCATTCAGGCTGCTGAGGTTTCCCACCTCCCTTCAATGAGTGATAGGGCCTCAGGCTGAGTTACTGCAGCCAGCCAAATTATCATTTTGAATGGTTCGACATGGCCACCAGTGGAGCAGAAACAAACTCATGGCAGCCATCTTAATCACCCAAAGCCTACCTTCGACACAAATCAATCTGGTGTTTAATATACACCAGAACTTTAACAATCTCTGGCTAAATGACCACCACTGCAAACTTCTTAGCCTAGACAGTAATAGGGAGAGTGTGTGGAAAGAGGTGGTGACTTGGACTATGAACCCTAGATTCATATTATATATCTAGCGTTTAATAATCCTTTGACTTTGGGCAAATTCCTTCCCTTCTGTGGGGCTCAATTTCCTTATAGGGAAACCAGGGATAGTATTTGCTGTACCTACTTCACAGGATTATTATTAGGAAAACTTTCTTTATGTTTAAAGCAGCAGTATACTAGAATGTAACACTAGATTTAGATTCAGAAAACCCAGGATTATGTTCCAATTCAGGGGTTTATGACTTATGTTATCTTAGTCATTGTTTTCCTGAACCTCTTTCCTCTTTTTTTCTCATTTATAAAATGGTAGAGTTGGATTCAAAAACCTAATCTCTCAGGTAGGCTCCTTGCTTCAGCCCTTACCCCTTCCATAGATCCAAAAGGTAGTTTCTTCCTTGGTTCTCCAATTTGTTTATGATATTACATTTTTATATCCATATCCACCATTTCTGTTTGATATTTGAGAGCAGAATCTGGCTCCTTCTTCTATTTCTATTCTAACTCCACTGTGCCTAGCACAGTGACTATCACATCTTGTTGTTTAGTAATTTCAGTCATTTCTAACTCTTTGTGACCCTATGTAAAGCTTTACTTGGAAAAGATATTGGAATGGGCTGCCATTATCTTTAGCTCGATTTACAGATGAAGCAAACAGGGTTAAGTGACTTGTCCAGAATCACATAGATAGCTAAGTATCTGAGATCAAATTTAAATTCAGGAAAATGAATCTTCCTGATTCCCAGTCCTGAGTTCTATCCATTTCACTACCTAGCTGTTTAAGTATGAACTTGGACAAGTGTTTAATTTCTTTTGGACTCAATTTCTACATCTAAAAAATGAAAGGAGACCAACTGATCTCTAAAGTCCTTTCCCTGTACTACTAGCATAGATTGTCTACCAGTTATCCTTATAATTTGGAGTTTATCTCTCCAATAAACTATGCTTTTCTATATCCTCTGCAATGTCCTTACTCAAAAAATATGTATAAATTAATTCCTTCATTTGATCTTCTTAATAGTCTGTATGTAGGGTATGATATTGCTATTCTTATTTTACAGACATCCAATGTCAAACATGCAATTAGAATTAATACCAGGACTGGAACACAAGCTTTCCGACTTCCAATCTGGCATTCTTTCCAGTAGAGTGTCTATTAGGTGAACCATGGAATGATAAGAATATTGGATTGGGGGCCAGAGGATCTGGATTTAATACCTTCACTCAACTACTTATTAACTGACTCTGGGCAACTCATTTAATTTTCTTGAACCTCAATTTCTACAGATGGAAAATATGCAAATAGAGGATGGATAAGAAAGGCCCTTCCAGTTGTAAATAGCTCTGGGTGGTATGAAGTGATTGAACTTAGATTTGATCTGGGTTCAAATGTTATCTCAGATACTTACCTGTGTGACCTGGGGTAAATAATTTAACTTCTCTGAGCCTCAACCTCTTCATCTCTAAAATGAAAATTTTGATAAAAAGAACATCTACTTCACAGGGTTTTTGTGATAATCAAATGAGATAATATGTAAATCGCTTTGCAAAGCATAAGAAAATCAAATAATAGTTACTGGGATCATCAACATCATTATTCCAGGAGAATTTTCTGAGGGGTAATAACAAGATACAGATATGAAGAGAAATAGTACACAAGCAAAGAAGTAAGGAGTATGACAGCAAAGAGCAGAATGCCCTTGACTTTTTTGTTTCCATTATGTTGCTTATCTACTTCCAAGTTGAAACAAGTTAGCCATTCTAATATTCTCCAGCTTTCCTATCCTTCTTTCCCTCTCAACTATTGAGTAGGACTGGGAAAACCATCTCTTAGTGGATAGATGTAATCCATTATTTCTCTGTCAAGAGGGAGAGAACATTATTTTTATAAAATTAATTATATTTCATGTAAATAAAAAGTTATTTTCCTTTTTTTCTGCCTCTTCCCTTCTTTTTTATTTAATTTATATATTTTCAACCATATGTATATGTATATTTTTAAGTTACAAAATTTCCTGCTTCTTTTTTTAAAGGAAGAAAACCTTGTGGGAAATATGCATTGTCAAGCAAAACAAATTCCCTCATTTTCTGTGTCCAAAGAATATAGGTCTAAATCTGTACACTGAGTCCATCACCTCTCTGTCAGTGTTTCATTATGAATCCTTTGGAATAATGATTAGTCTTTGATCAGAAGTCTTAAGTCTTTCAAAATTGATTGTCTATAGATTGTTCTCAATATTATGCTAAATTCATTTTAAGTTTATTCATCTTTTTGTATTTCTCTAAAACTGTCTATTTCATAATTTCTTACAACAAAATAGTCTTCCATTATATTTGTATACCATAATTTATAGAGTCATTCCCCAGTTGAAGTGCACTCAATTCTAATCCTTTACCACTACAAAAAGAGCTCTTAAAAATGTTTTTGCACATAAACATTTTTGTACTCTTTCCTTTTATTGTGTGTGGAAATTTAGATCTAGTACTGCTCTTGCTGGATGAAAGTATATAAAGAATTTAATAATTTAAGAGGGGGAGGGGAGTTGTTCCAAATATATTTCCAGAATGACTGAACTAATTTACAATTCTGCCAACACTATGTCAATGTACATGTTTTCCAATATTATACCCAACACTTGTCATTTCTTTGGCCAATGTTACCAATCTGATAAGGATGAAGTAGCATCTCAGAGTTGTTTTGATTTTCATTTCTCTAATAATTAGTGATGGAAACATCTTTATATAGCTAGTAATTATTTGGATTCCTTCAGAAAACAGTCTCTTCCTAATTCTCTTACCATGTCTTTTTCAATTGGAGAAGAGCCCTTATTGTTATAAATGTGAATCAGTTCCATATATATATATGTATATGTATATATATATATATATATATTGCAAATGAGATCCTTAGCAGATAAAATTTAATGAAAATGTTTTCTGTTACCTATTTCCCTTCTAATTTTATCTGCATTGGTTTTGTTTAAGTAAAAAACTTACCATATTCTTTGCCTATTTATCAATTGAGGAATGATTTATATTCTTATAAATTTGACAGAGTCCTTTAAATATTTGAGATTGAGATTTTATCTTAGAATATATCTATAATTTTCCCCAATTTTCCTCCTTTCTTTCTAATCTGGCTATATTGTTTTGTTTTAATAAAAAATATTTAATTTAATATAATAGAAAGTATCCATTTTACACCTCACACTGCTGTTAATCTCATAAACCATTTACCTCTCCAGAAGTAGGATAGAGAAGATATTCTATGTTCCTCAAATTTTCTTGTAATATCTCTTTTATATCTAGATCAATTTATATCTATATCAATTTTGGTATGATCTTGGTAAATGGTATAAAATATTAATCTATGTGCAATATCTCCCATATTGATTTCCAGTTTTCCTCAAAATTTTTACCAAATAATGAATTTTTATTCCTAAAAATAAATTTTTTTACACATAAAATATAAGTACAGATACAAGTACAGGCAATTTTCAGATGAAATCAAAATAAAATTTGAGGTCATATGAAAAAATGCTCTAAATCATTATTGATTAGGAAAATGAAAATGAAAATAACCCTGAGATATCAATTTATTATACCTATTAGGCTGGCTAAAATGATTAAAGGGAAAATGTTAGAGAGAATATGGAAAAATTAAAATACTAATTCACTGTTGTGGAACTGTGAATTGATCCAAACATTTTGTAGAGCAATCTGAAATTATACGCAAAATGTAATTAAACTGTCTCTATTCTTTGACAGCAATACTAGTAATAGGTATGTTTCTCAAGATGATTAGGGAAAATGTATTTCTAAAATATATATAACATTTCTCTTTGTGTTGTCAAAGAACTGGAAATTGAGAATGCCCATCAAGATAATTAGGGAAATCTATTTTTAAAATATGTATAACAGTTCTCTTTGTTGTGTCAAAGAAATGGAAATTGTGAGGATGCCCATCAATTGGGGGATGGCTGGACTAGTTATAGTATGTGATTGTGATGAAATTGTACTGTGCTGTAAGAAATGATGAACTCAATGATCTTAGAAAAGCATGAATAGACTTGTACAAAATAATGAAGAGCAAAATGAGCAGAATCAATAGAACTTTACATATGGTAACTCAGTTCTTCTCACATCACTTTGTATAAGTTCAAAAAGGCCTAGTTATGTTTTTGCCTTCTGAAACCAGTACCTTGATCATTGCTTATAGCAAAATACTGCCCCTTCATAATCATATCTCTCAACTTTTTCAGTCATTTCTGAACAGATGTGCATTTCCTAATTTCCATATTTTTTGCTAAGGAACTGATATAAATATTTTTGCACATATAGGTCCTTTTCTTTTCCTTTGATCTCTTTGAGGTGCAGAATTAAATAGTATTTACTGGGTCAAAGGGTATGCCTCTGGGCTCAGTTCCAAATTGTTCTCCAAAATGATTGGATCAGTTCACTAGTTCATCAGCAAATTATTAGTAAACTTATTTTCTTTCATCTGCTCCAGCATTTGTCCATTTGTCATTTCTGATAGGTGTGAAGTGGTACCTCGGAGGTGTTTCAATTTGCATTTCCCTAAAAAAAATAGGAATTTAGAACATTTTTTTTCATTTTTCATTAAAATATAATTATAGATAGTTTTGATTTGCTTTTCTAAAAATTATATGACCACTTGTCAATTGAGAAATTGTTCTCAATTTTATAAATATGATTCAGTTCTCTATATATTTGAAAAATGAGACCTTTAATAAAAGAAATACTGTAAATTTTAAATATTATTTCATTGCCTATGATACTGTTTATAAAATGTAGACTCCTTGATTATCTGTTTAATTAGCATTATCTTTTAGATGTTGTTGTTCTGATTGTTTTTGAAGTGGATAGAGCACTGGCCTTGAAGTCAGGTGGGCAGGATTTCCAATCCAGTCTCAGACACTTGACTCTTACTAGCTGTGTGACTGACCTTGGGTAAGTCAATTAACCCTAATTGCCTCATATCCAGAGTCATCTCCAGTTGTCCTGATTCAAATCTGGTCACTGGATCCGGATGGTTCTGGAGGAGAAAGTGAGACTTTTGACTCCCTCACTCAAATCTAATGCACTTTGTTATCATGTCATCATCATGTGGTCTTCTTCAAAAATGAAGGACAGGGAGGCAGAACCAAGATGGCGACAAGAACAGCTCTTATCTTAGGCGCTTTCATAAAACTCATAAGATAAGGACTCTAAATAAATTTTTGAGAGACAGAACCCACAGAGGGACCCAGTGAGACAGTTCTCCTACTCAAGGTAAGCTGGAAAAGAGCCGAAAGGCTCTACTCCCAAGGGTTGGAGGGGCGGTCCGCCAGAGGGGTGGCCTGCCAGAGCGAAAGAACTTCAACCTCCCAGAGGCAGCCTCAGGGTGCTAGGAGCCATGGCTCACAGCAACAGGGAGAGTTTCCTGAGCTACATACCCTGGGGAGCACCAGGCACAAATTGGGGGAACAGCGGGGGACCTCTGCCAGAGCGAGGACATGAAGCCCAGCCCTCAGGGCACAAAGAGAGCAGCTTGGTAAGCACAGCCAAGTTCCAGAAACAAAAGCAGGTGGAACAGGTAAGCAGGAGCCCTCCAGGCATGAGCCCATTGAACCTAGGGAGGGGAGTGAAGAGATAGACTGCAGAGCTCTGCCCCTGGAACAGGACTCTGGGGCTCTGAACATATTCAGATCCTGATCGCAGTCTAGGCCCCCCATAGAACAGCAGGCCCCCCCCACCTCAGCCACGTGGCAGAGGGGGGGTTCATATGGTCATTCACAAACCAGGAGAGAGGACAGAGCCTCACACACAGAGACCCTTGTGGGAGTGTCCCAAAAGCTCAGGAAGCACACCAAAAACAGGCTTAGGCTGGGAAAATGAGCAAGCAGAGAAAAAAGGAAAATCATTGAGAAATATTTTGCAAATGAGCCCAAGAAGGATCAAAATACTCAGTCTGAAGATGAGGAAGCACAAGCTCCTGCAACTAAGGACTCCAAGAAAAACAGAAATTGGGTTCAGGCTATGAGAGAGCTCAAAAAAGACTTTGAAAATCAAATGAGGGAGTTAGAAGAAAAACTGGGAAAAGAAATGAAAGAGATGCAGGAAAAACATGAAAATGAAGTCAGCAGCCTAGTCAAGGAAATCCAAAAAAATGAAGAAAATAGCATGCTAAAAACCAGCTTAGTTCAAAGGGATAAAAGAGTTCAAAAAGTTATTGAGGAGAATGCTTTAAAATTCAATATTGGCCAGATGGAAAAAGAGATAAGAAAACTCTCTGAGGAGAACAAATCCTTCAGACAAAGAATAGAATTCAGGGGGATTGATGAATTTACCAGAAATCAGGACTCTATATTTCCAAACCAAAAAAAAAAATTAAAAATTAGAAGAAAATGTGAAATATCTCATTGAAAAAAACTGATATGGAAAACAGACTTAGGAAAGATAATTTAAAAATTATTGGAATGCCTGAAAGTCATGATGAGAAAAAAAGCCTTGACATCATTTTCAAAAAATTACTACAGGAAAATTGCCCTGATATTCTAGAAGCAGAGGGCAAAATAGAAATGGAGAGAATCCACTGATCCCCTGAGAAAGAGATCCCAAGAAACCAACCCATAGGAATATTATAGCCAAATTCCAGAATTCCCAAGTCAAAGAGAAAATATTACAAGCAGCCAGAAGGATACAGTTCAAATATCACGGAGCTGCAGTCAGGATCACACAGGACTTAGCAGCAACTACATTGGAAGCTCATAGGGCTTGGAATATAATATACCGGAAGGCAAAAGAGCTTAGAATGCACCCAGGAATCAACTACCCATCAAGGCTGAATGTCCTCTTCCAGGGAAAAGGATGAACTTTCAATGAACCAGGGGAATTTCAAATGTTCTTGTTGGAATGGCCAGAGCTGAACAGAAGGTTTGATCTTCAGATACAGGACTCAGGTGAAGCATAGAGATTGGAGGAAAAGGGAAAAATATGAGGGACTTGATAATGAACTGCATGTATTCCTGCATAGAAAAATGACACTGATAATACTCATATGAACCTTCTCAGTTAATAGAGCAGGTAGAGGGAGCTTTTATACTTGAAACACAGGAGAAAGCTGAATTTGAAGATAAAATATGGTGTAAAAATGGAGTCAATAGGAAAAAGGGAAATGTAATGGGAGAAAGAAAAAGGAGAGGGGGAATAGTTCAAGATATTTCATATAATAAGATTTTTCTTTATTACAATGAGCTATTGCAATGATATGGAAGGGGGGAAGGCAAGGGGGAATGAAGGAATCTTCTCTCTCATCAGAGGTGTCTAGGAGAGGAAACAGCATATATACTCAATGGCGTATAGGCAAGTGGAGTAAGAAGGAGGTGGGGGACAGGGGGAAGGGGGGATGTGAGTGATGCAGGAGAGGATGGACTATGGGCGGAGAGTGGTCGGATATAACACATTTTCTTTTTTACTTCTTGCAAGGGGCTGAGATTGGATGGCTTGTCCGTGACCATACGGCCAGGTGGATGCTGGGCCTAAGGGGTGGTATGGGGGCTCAGGGCCTCTTGGCCCCAGAGCCGGGGGATCTGTCTGCTGCACCACTCAGCTACCCTACAGCAGAGTCAGAATGAAAGGAGAGAGGAAATATAGTACATGGTAGTGGAGAAATATGAAAGGAGGGAGTTGCGATCAGCAATGGCAAAGGTGGAAAAATATGGAAATAAATTTGCCATGGACGTGATCCACTTGCAACAGAGTTGTTGTTGGTAGAACAAAGACTCAAGCACATTTTTCATTATTATTATTTGGGGGGTGGGTGCAAAGCAAATGGGGCTCGTTGGCCTGCCTGGGGCTACATAGCAGGGTGATCTTTGGGTGTCTGAGGCCGGAACTGGACCCAGGTGCTCCTGGCTCAAGGGCCAATGCGCTGATCACCACCCAGCCACCCCTACTATTATAACTATTTTATTTTATATTGGGTCTTTTTTTCATTTCTTTTGGTTTTTTCAGGTCAGTGGGGTTCAGGTGGCTTGCATGTCACACAGCTGGGTGATTGTTGGGTGTACGGGGCTGGATGTGGGCTCTGGTGCTCATGGCTCCAGCACTGGTGCCACCTGGCCATACCTACAATTATTACTATTATTTTTTTAATTTTAATTTTTTTCTCTCCCCTTTACTTTATCGCTCAAGCAAGTCTATATTTATGGGGGGAGGGGATATTTCATTTACTCTTAAACAAGAATATTTTATTAATGTAAAAAAATTATTTGTGCAAAATGAGAATAAATATTAAATTCAAAAATTAAAAATTAAAAAATTAAAAAATGAAGGACAAACATTACAGTTCTCTGAGTTTGTGTTTTGATATTCCCTGCTACTAGAGTAGCATTTTATGGTCAGGTTCTTTTTGTTATTGTTTGCTCATTTTTCTAGCCTATGCCTTAACTTCGAATTTTATGTTAGTCTGCAGGGATCTGAAAATGGGAAGGTATTCTCCCAAGCTTTAGGCTTTTCCATGTTGCTGTTTTCAGAGCTAGTTTTAGAAGTCTGCAAGTTTTCAGTGCTTCCAATATGCTGGGATCCAGAACAAAGTGTGACCACTATTCTCATGTTCTGTGTTTTGGTCTTTTACTTAAGAAGGGGCTTTGCTTCCCATCAGTTACAAATTAACACTCCTCTTTACTGTGACCAGGGCTACTGATTCCCTTGTGATTGACCATTAGCACTCTTTTCTGTCTTAGAACTGAGAACCAGAACTGCTTATGGGTATGATAATTGCCCATCTGCCAGATATATCCAGAGCTAACAATGTGACTCCTATAATTTCTTAGCAATTGTTCAATCCCCTTGTCCTCTGAGTTGAGAGTTCTAGAAGAAGCTGCTGTAGACACAGTTGCCATTTCTGTGTGCCTATGTTTCAGTCAAACCTCCTGTTCTCTCTGCCCCTTACCCTCCACCTACATTGCTATAGATCTCTCCTCTAGACCTCAGTTTTCTTGGACTAGAAAAATGTCTTGCCTTGAACTTTTGCTGGCTCTAACACTCTAAAATTTGATTTGAGTCATTGAGTTATTTAGGGGCCAATTTAGAGATCATTTGATTAGTTTGTTGTTTCTAATCTGCCATATTGGTTCAATTTCTGGAGACTAAACAATTCTGATGATTAGAATTAGTTACAGTAGATAGAATACTGGACTTGGAGTCAGGAAGAACTTTGTTTAAGTCTGACCTCAGATTCTTATAATGCCTAATAAATATTTGTTCATTGTTTCCAATTAACCCATGAGTATTTTATAAATTTTTAGCATGTATTCAAAGCTAAGCTAGTCACTGAAACATATACAGAGGTAAATAACACATTCTCTTTATAGGAGGACTCTAGGTGGCATATTAGAACTCTTTTTTTTTTAGGTTTTTTTTTTTCAAGGCAAACAGGGTTAAGTGGCTTGCCCAAGGCCACACAGCTAGGTGATTATTAAGTGTCTGAGGCCACATTTGAACTCAGGTACTTCTGACTCCAGGGCCGGTGCTTTATCCACTACACCACCTAGCTGCCCCCATATCAGAACTCTTAAGCCTGTGGTTAAGAAGATCTGAATTTGAAACCTGCCTCACATTCATGTTAATTCTTGGACCCTGGGCAAGTCACTTAATATCTAAACTCCTCGATTTCCTCAGCTATAAAATGAATACAATATTAGCATGCAATTACCTGGGGGTTGTGGTGAGGATCAAGTGATAAACTGTGTGCAAGGTGTTTTACAAATCTAAAATTCTGTTTAAATACTAGCTATAATCACTGCTTTGTAGTATAATTTTAATTTTGTATTTGTTATTCTAAGGATATGTAGATGGTATAGTAGATAGGGTACAGCCTTGGAGCCAGGATGACTTTTGTTCAAATCTGGTCTCAGACTCTTGGCACTTACTAACTGTGTGACCTTAGACAAATCATTTAACCCTGATTGCCTTGAATACCGGACCATCTCCAAGCACCCTGATTTGTATCTGGCTGCTAGATTCAGAGGTTCTGGATGAGAAAGTAAGGCTGGTGTTTTAGCAGAGCACCCCCTCACTCAAATCCAATTCACTTGCTTGACATGACATTACCTCCCTAATGTCATGGCTTTCTTTGAAAATGAAGGACAAACATCATCATCATCATCATCATCATCATCATCATCATCATCTATTACTGCTCAATTCCCTTCTTTCAGATAAGTAGCATTCTTTATCATTAGTCTTCTGGAATCATCACTTTTCAGTGCATTGATCAGACTTCTTAAGTCTTTTAGGATTATTCATTTCATTTTACTCCCTCAGTGTATGTGAACTAATCAATATACTACTATAGAAGTGAGAAGGCATCCCCCCAAGGAATAGAACTGTTATTTCCTGTAAAACATTGCCTTGGTCTTTCTTTTCTTCCCTCTTTCCAACCCAGGGGCACAGATCCTATTCCAGTATCTCCCATCTTGAACAGCAATCAGTGTTCTGCCAAATGTGGCCTCCTATATCCTTGACTTTATCTTCATAAATAAGCCAACATATTTAGCAGAAATCATTGCATCTTTGTTTAGGGATTAGGGCTAGGGATCTATTTAAACTGTGCTGAGCACTGGTAATCCTGAAAGGGCTTCAGCAAGGCTGATACCACTGTGGGGCCACAGCGGTTAGTGTGCTGGCTCAGTTGCAGATGTTATTAAGCCAGCCGTGTGTGCTCCACACAGATAAGTAGGGATGGGGCACATCCACACCATGAAGGTATGCAAGCACACACCTATATATGCATTTGTAACTAAAATCTGCAACCTGCTGTCTTCCCATTTCCATGCCCAAAGAGGAGTTCTGCCTAGAGATATAATTCAACTCAAGCTACCAGTTCTTTCATGAAGCTTTTACTGACTGATCCCTGAAACTTCACAAATATACATATTTGTACAAATGCATACTTATCTGTATATGTAACGATATACAAGGGATATTCAGACATGGGTGCAAACATAGAGCACAAATCAAAATCATAGGATTCTAGCATTTAGAACCGGAAGGGACCATAGAGATCGTTTTGTCCAATTTTTTCCATTTTCCAGATATGTGACTGGGGAACTCAGAGAATTTAAATGTCACTTTCTGAGTAAAACACTCAGGTTTTATGATTCTAAGTACCAGACTTTTCCCATTGCCTCATGTTGCATACTCAGACAGAAACATAAACACACAAATACAGAGAAGCATATACATAGTTAACCTACTTTAATTTGGCGGTCTGGTTTACAAATGCTCATAAACTGTGCTATCCTCTATTAGAGGACATAGCGAAAGTCATATGAATCACTGAACTCTGGATGATAAATAAGAATATGTGAGTTCAAATCCTGATTCTAATACTTACTTTCACCTTTAGGGGCCTCAGTTTCCTCTTCTGATCAATAAATTGAATTCAATCATTCTGAAGATACTTTTCAGCTCTAAATCCTATGTTTTTGTGATTATTTTCATTTGATGTGGAGTTCATAGGTAACACCAAGTGTTCCAATGCTTGTCTCTGCTTCTGAGCTTTTTTAAAACTCTTTAATCCTGTCAGGAATTATATGGAAATCTTCATAAAGCTCAATCAATAGGGTTCTCTTCTGCCTCTGGGTTAAGATATTTCCAGCAATATTGCAGCCTCTAGATAGCTTCTCCCCTCTGAGGTTAGAGTCCCAGGCTGGTCATGTGAGACTTTTAATATCACTCAGAGTAATTGGTTAATTAATCCCTTTATTCAAAAAGCCTTTATTGAATCATCTATTTTTAAGTCTTACTAATGTAACTTATTTGGGAAGGTGGGAAAGTGGTCTGGGATACAAGCAGTAAATCCCTGGAGATCCAAAGCTTTAGCAGTCTTGGTGAGACAAGACAACTCCATTATACTAAAATCCTACTTTGATTTCTCATCATGGTGTAGAGTTAACTTGGTGTTCTCAGAGGTTATATCAGCAGAGCAATAATGCTGTAAAAGGTTTTTTTATTTACCAAACTAAGAAGATTTAAAAATGAGTTCCCTAATACCTATTGTCTGAGGATCAACCTAGTCAAAACTTCAAAAGTGTCATAGGCTGGCTCTAATAGTGAATGCTTTACCCTCAGTAAATCTTGAAGACCATCTCTTAAGGCATAGAGGAATTAAAATCTGCATCAGTAGAGGGAGGCCCAGGTTCACAAAGATAATGTATTCTAGAAACACGTGAATGTATATGGAAAACTGTTAAGAACAAATAAGGGGAATACAAAAAAATCAGTGTTCTAAAAGTGTAAAAGGAAAAATAATCAGAAAAGGAGGTTTGATTTGAAGGGGCAAAGAAGGATGAAGAGAGGAGAACATTCGAGGTGGGGTAACTGGTAAAAACAAACATGTTATTTGAAACATGAGGAGATTTCTGTGGGTATAATTGAACAGTTAGACAAAAAAGGAAGGAGGGACATAAAGATTTATGATCACACAAAGAGTTAATTAAAAGAGGTATAGTTTCTAGGAAGAAGGTGATAGTTCTACTCTGCTCTACTATTGTCAGATCAAATCTAAGGCATTATATTCAATTCTGGGTACTACATTTTAGAAAAAGGCATTGAGAAGTCAGACGGTGTCTAGATAGGAGGATTTAGTTGAAAGAACTATACATGTTTAGCCCAGAAAAGACATGCTTCAGGGAAATGTGGCAGTTGTCTTGCTATCTTCAATTATTTGAAGGTTTGTCAAATGGAAGAGGGATTAGATTTGCTTTGCTCAATCCTGTGGATAGAACTATTAGCACCAGACAAAAGTTGCAAAAAGACAAATTTAATAATAATAGTAAATACTTATATAGCACTTTGTTTGCAAAGTATTTTTCCTAGTATTTCTTATTAGATATGATATTGTTGGCTCCTAAAGGTTTGCAATGCACTTTACAAATAACTCATTTAGATCTCCCAATACCGAGGAAGAAGACATTATTATTATTATTAACATTATTTTATAGATGAGGCAGAGAATAGTTAAGGGATTAACCTAGGGTCACAGTGATTTAGGTTGAAGTTGAACTCAGGCTCAAGTCCATTGATGTCATATTGTGTCAATTAGCTGACTTCTAAATTTAGGCTAAATGTAAGCAAATATTCCTCATTTAAAGCAACTAAAAAGTGTTTTGGGTTTCCTTGTGAAGTAGTGAGCTGCATTTCATTTTTTTCAAGACAAGTATAGATGGAGGTAGCTAGGTGGTACAGTGTATAGAGCATGAGCTCTGGAGTTAGGAGGACCTGAGTTCAAATTTGGCCTCAGACATTTAATCATTTCCTAGTTGTATGATCTTTGGCAAGTCACTTAAACCGCATTTCCTCAAATAAATAAAATTTCAAAAATAAGAAAAGTCTAGATGAATACTTATAAGATATATTGTAGAGGCAGCTGCCCTGGAGTCAGGAAAACCTGAGTTCAAATCCAGCACAATTGCCTCACAGTGAAAGGCAGAGACAGAGACAGAGACAGAGACAGAGACAAGGAGACTGAGAGAGACAGTGACAGAGTGACAGTGAGATTTTAGCCAGGATTGTTTTCAGGTTTGTGTTTGATTAGGGGGTCACTGAGATCATAAGGTTTCTTCTCATTCTGAAATCTTGAGGTTCTGTGAACTTAATTGAATATATGGATCAATACATCTTGATTGAGGCTGAAGTTTAGCCTTGCATCTCATTTCCATTCTCAGTTTCCAAAAAGTGTCCTGCTGGGCACAAGATCAGGAATCTTTCAAAGTCCATGCTTAGCTTATGCCACTGCTACCAAAGGCATGAACCTTAGATCTCCAGCTCACAGCATGAGAGGAGATGTAGGAAAAAAACATCAACTCTTATCCTCAACCCAATGCTGAGGATCAGAGCTACTCACCCAGGGACAGACTAGCAGATGGTGTAGCTGGCAGCAGGTGAAGTGAGACAGTAAAGGATGAGCACTGCACCCCTCTTGGCATAGGGTCCAAATGGGTGTGTTTACCCTCAGTTAACCAGGAAGGAGTGGCACTTTGTTTTCATGATTACAATTTCTCAGCAGATGGTGAATCAGACCTCGATGTTTCTGTGTGTGCCTTGTACATTTTACTTGTTGGTAATGAATTTACAAATCCTTTAACTATGAAAACAGAGCTTTCCCCACTAGCAGAACAGATGGGAGAGAAGGCTTTCTAAAGACTTTTCATAGTGGCCTTTTTTTTTCTTTTTCCCAGTTTAATATCTGTGTGTGTGTATGTGTGTGTGTGTCTAAAAATGCCTCATTAGTTGGCAAGGGACTCTGTTCTGCCTTTTCTAATTTCTGACCCACTGCTGGACTGACTTCCCTTAGCCACAGAACTGCTAACCGGAAAGTTTCCAGGCCAAGCTGTGGTACTTTCACCTGAGAACCCAGAGGCCAGAGACTACATTGAAGGGCAATCCCTTTTCTGGAGAAGATAAGCAGCTATTTGCAGTAACTCCTAAATCAGGAGAAGGGGTTCAAACTCTTCCTCCAGAAGAGCATCAATTGAATTCTTTGAGGTGAGGATTAAGGATCAAAATTAAATTGAGGAAGTTATTTCTGAAATACTAAGCAGATGAATCAAGGTTATTGGGTCAGTTCAGCCAACAGCAGAGATGGCAAGCAAGAATCAAGGTCAAGTATCAAAAGTCTGATCTCTGGAACAAAGAACTGAAAATCTGAAGAGAAGGAAGAAGAAAACTGGAATTGAAAAATGTTAAAATTGAAAATTGAAAAGAATCTTCTTATCTTTCCCCCCAACTCATTCAACTTTTTTTTTATGGAGAGCACCACCATTCTTCTAGTCCCCAAAATTTATAACATTAGTGATGCCAAGAACCATGGGCATGGGAAATATTGAAATCAATTGGAGAAAAATTTTATAAATCTTTTGTTTGCACTGTTAAAAAAAAATCTTCACTCTTCCTCTATCACTCTGTTAAAACACCCTGTCTTGACTTCCAGTCTGACCTTGGCTTAGTTCTCATTGATAAAGCAAGCTAGGTTAAGCAGGCACTGAAACAACATTTGAGACCACCCAGACCAGAATCCTGGACCCCTCCCTAAAAGCAAACACTCCAGTGCAGACTTGGGCAACTCCCAAGTTAACACCTCTTCCCATGGACCCTGAGAGGGATTTTGGGCAGGGCTCAAGTTCTTTTCTTCCCAGACTTCTGCTGAACCTGGCAGCTGGCCTACTAAGATTAATTAGCAATCCACCTGATTTTTCTTTAATCTCTTCTTAACTTCTCTATCACTTTCTTTATGTTGTAACTTCTTTTAATAAATCTCTATTTTTTTACACCTGCATTCCTGGGTCAGAGAGTGATTCCTCAAGGGAAAAAGGCAACAGTAGTAAATTCTTCTCTCTTAATTCTCACTCACTCCACCCCCATATTTGATCAAGTGCCAAGTCTTGCTAATTTTAACTCTTCAGAATCTCACCAATGCATCATCTTAATTAAACCATAAATACCTAGACCAGGTCTTCATCCCCTCTTTTTTTTGTTGTTTGTTTGTTTTTTGCAGGGCAGTGGGATTAAGTGACTTGCCCAAGGTCACATAGCCAGGTAATTAATAAGTGTCTGAGGGTGGATTTGAACACAGATCCTCCTGACTCCAGAGTCAGTGCTCTATTCATTGCACCACTTAGCTGGCCCTAAATCAGTATTTTTAAAGTACTGGTCTGATTTATATCACTCCTCAACTCAAAAATCTTCAGTGGCTCCCCATTCCCTTTAGGATAAAGTACAAGGTTCTCTGACTGGCTTTTAAAGCCTTCACCATCTGATTTTAGCCTACATTTCCAGATTGACTTTCACAGCTCCCTCTAGACATTATATAAGGTAGACAAGCCAATATACCTATTGTTTTCAGGATATAATTTTCCATCTGCCACCTTAATGCATTTCTATAGACTGTTTCCAATGGCCAGAATACCTCAATTCTCATCTATACCTCTTGTGCCTCCACAGATCAGCTTCAAATACAAATATCATTTCCTTTAAGAAGTCATTTCCAATTCATACCACTGTTACTGACTCTCTTCATATACAATATTTGTTATTTTGTTTGTTTATTTTGTTTGTCTTTATTTAGCAGCAAACATTTTATAACTTCCTAGTAGAATGTAAAAGGCTTGAGTAACAGAAACTTCCTCACTTTTTTATTTGTAATCCCAAATGCTTAAGTGTCTTCTGGACAGTTATCAGCAAATTTTTTATTGATTAATTAACCATCCCTACCTTCTCATTCTGGCCTAGTCTTGCCCATATACTTTTATAATTTCTCAAAACAAGATTTAGCCTGGATGCATAAGATCATCTTCTAGGTCTCAGGGTACTGGACAGATTCCAGGGGAAAATATGTGGTGCAGAGGAAATGATATAGAGAATTGTGAACTAGCAGAAACAAAATCTTTCAAATGTGTGAAGGTCCCTACTCTTGAGAACCTGCCTCCCTTGGACACTGTTGATTGTATCCTGTCTTACCTTGACCCTATTGTATCTTATCCTCCATTTCCACCTTGACTTAACTTTGGCCTTGGCACTGGCAGACAGGAAATGACATGTTAGAATTGGACCTCGAGTACCTCGAGACAGGAAGGACCACCAGGTAGATTGCCATTGGAAGTTGCCTGACTCCCGAGGTGAAAAACCACACACCAAGCACCACCTCTGTCCAACCTACAATGGAGGGGTATTTAACAGGAAAAGCTGCCCCTTCAAGCTCTTCCTTCTTCCTGCCTCCCATGCAGAAGGATAGGCCTTCCTCTGGCTCTTCATTAAAACACATGGAGTTCCATGGCTCTCTCCATGTGGCCTGGTTAACCCTAGCCTTATGCCTGCTGCCTGCCTCTCTCTCTCTCTCTCTCTCTCTCTCTCTCTCTCTCTCTCTCTCTCTCTCTCTCTCTCTCTCTCTCCAAACTTCAGTTGAGCCTGCCAGCTGACCTGCCAAATCAACGTGGCTTTTCTTTAACCTCTTTTTAAACTTTACCTACCATTTTTTTAATGTGTTGTAACTTCTTTTAATAAATTTATGTTTTATTTCCACCCTTGCTTTCCTGAGTCTGAATGATGATTCCTCATAGGCAGAACTTAATTCAAGTAGCCCGTGGCTACACATGGACTGTCCATCAGTTATTACTCAATATTTTTTAAAAAGTTTAAATTTCTTTTTCAATTTTATTATTTTTAACATTCTTTTCTTTTTGAATTTTGAGCTCCAAATTTTCTTTGTCCTACCCCTCTCCCACATGCTGTCAAGACAAGCAAAATGATATTAATTATACATGCAAAACCATGCAAAATATATTTCCATATTTACCATATTGTCAAAAAAAAACAAAAAATACAGTAAAACTATACTTCAATTTGCATTCAGGATTCATCAGTTTTCTCTAGGAAGGTAGACAGTATTTTTTCATCTTGAGTCCTTTGAAATTATCTTGAATCATTGTATTAATCAAGGTAACTAATTCTTTAACAGGTAGTTATCATTACAACACCACTATTACTTCACACAATGGTCTCCCAGTTCTCACTTAACTTTACATCAGTTCATAGAGATAATACAATTTAAAGAATCAGAAAATAAATTTAAAAACCCAATTAAGTACCAAAATGGAAGTTCTAAAAATCAAAGGACAAATTGATAAAAGCAAAACACCATTAAAGTAATAAACAAAAATAGAAACTGGTATTATGGGAGAAAATAAAATAAATTACTGATTAATTTGATTTATAAAAAAGGAAAAAAGAAAACCAAATTTCTAATATCAAAAATGAATGAATCAAAGAATGACTATATAACCAATGAAAATGAAATTAAAGCAATTATAAGCAGTGAAATGCATAAATATTTACAAAAATATAAACTGTTCAGATTAATAGAAGAGGAAATGGACAACTTAAATAACCCTGTCTTAGAAAACTAAATTGAACAAGTGAGCTCCCTAAGGAAAAAATATTCAGAAATAGATGGTTATATAAGAGAATTCCATGAAACATTTAAGGAAAAATTTATCCCAATCCTCTATATGATATTTAGGGGAAAATGAGAAAATAGGGATATTATCAGTTTTGGGGGGGGGTGTAAATATGGCTTTTATACCTAAGAAACAGAAAGAAAACTATATGCTAATTTCCTTAATGAATATCAATGCAATTTTTTTAGATAAACACAAGCAAAGATATTACAGAATTCATCACAAAACTCATACACTATGACCAGGTGAAATTTAAACCAGAAATGTAAGACTAATTCATTATTAGAAAAACTATCAACATAATTGACTATATAAATAGCAATAAAAACAAAAATCATGATTATATCAACAGAAGCAGAAAAAGACTTTGTTCAAATACAAAACTGTTTTCTATTAAAATTACTACAAAGAAAATGAATCAATGGAAACTTTGTTAACATAATAAGTAGTATCTGAGACCAAGTTTAAGCATTATCTGTAATGGACTTGACTGAAAACGTCCCAGTATGATTAGGGGTGAAATAAAGATGTTCATTACCAACACTATTATTCAGAATTATACTAGAAATGACAGCAAAGTATCAGAAAATCATCATTTTTATACACCACCAAAACAGAGTAGAGATAGAAAGAGAAATTACATTTAAAATAATTACAAATAATATAGAATGCTTGGGAGTCTACCTGCCAATACAAACCAAAGGACTATAGGAATGCAATCATAAAACAGTTTTCCCACAAAGACAGATCTCAACAATAGGAAAATTATTTGCTCATTGGTAGACTGAGTCAATGCAAGAAAAATGATAATTCTATCTAAGTTAATTTATTTATCATTGACATATCAATCAAACTACTAAAGATTATTTTACAGGGCTAGAAAAATAGTAAAAAAAAACCAACCCAATTCAACTAAAGAACAAAAGTCAAGAATATCAAGAGAATCAATGAAAAGTCATATTACAGAAGACAATATAGCAATTCTATATTTAAAACTATATAGCAAAATGATAATCAAAAAATGTGATGCTGGATAAGAAACAGAATGATGGATCATTGGAAAGGATTATGCACACAGTACACAGTAGTAAATGATCATATTAATCAAGAGTTTGATGAACACAAAGAACCAGGATTTTAAGGTAAGATCACAAAATTTCAAAAAACTTGCTGGAAAAAACAGAAAGAAGTTTGGCAGAAAACTGGCAAAGATCAACTTCTCAGACTTCTGAAGATAGTAGTTATATCATTTAGACACAACAGTAATATCATATGTAAATCAGGGGGAAATGGGGGAAAAATTACCTGTCAGATCTATGGAGAATTTTTTGGAGAAGAGTTTTTTACTTTTGATAGAGAAAATTATGAGGAAAAAAACAAATCATTGTGATTACATAGAAATAAAAAAGATTGGAGTGGCTAGATAGCACAGTGGATAGAGCACTGGCCTTGGAGTCAGGAGTACTTGAGTTCAAATCCGGCCTCAGACACTTAATAATTACCTAGCTGTGTGGCCTTGGGCAAGCTGCTTAACCCCATTGCCTTGCAAAAGATTTTAAAAATGGATGTAGTCATATTTAGAAGAAAAATAGTAATGAAGATTTTTTTTTTGCAAAAATTTCTCTGGAAAAAGGCTCCATTTCTCAAGCTTGTAGCGAACTGAGTCAAACTGCTAAAAAATAAGAGCAATTTACCAGTTAATAAAGGATATGAATATACGGTTTTAGAAGAAGAAATCAAAGTTATCAATAGTCATATGAAAAATACTCTAAATCACTTCTGTTTAAAGAAATGCAAATTTAAAAAACTCCAAGTTACTACTTTGCATTTACCAGACTAGTTAGCAAGAAAGAATAGGAAAATGACAAATATTGGAGGGAGAGTAGCAAAGAATTGAAATCAAAGGGATGTCCATTAAATGGGAAATGGCTGAACATATTTTGATATTAAAACCATGATGAATTGTTATTTAGTTTAAGCAGTATGACTTCAGAATATCCTAGGAAGACTTAAATGAACTCATACAAAAGATAATCAACTGTTTTTTTTAATTTCTAATTTAATTTTTATTTTTTAGAAAGATTTTATTTATTTTGAGTTTTACAATTTTTTCCCAATGCTTGCTTCCCTCCTCACACCCCCCCAAACAGAAGACATTTAGTTATTCTTTATCTTGTTTCTATTGATCTCAGTTAAATGTGATGAGAGAGAATTCATATCCTTAAGTAAGTATGAGATAGCAAAATTACATGATAAGATAATGATTTTTCCCCTAAATTGAAGGTAATAGTCTTTGTTCAAAGTCCACAATTCTTTGTCTGGATACAGATGTATTCTCCATCACAAGAGCCCCCAAATTGTCCTTGGTTGTTGCATTGATGGAATGAGCAAGTCCATCAAGGTTGATCATCACCCCCATGTTGCTGTTAGGATGTACAGTGTTTTCCTGGTTCTGCTCAACTCACTCAGCATCAGTTCATGCAAATCCTTCCAGGCTTCCCTGAATTCCCATCCCTCCTGGTTTCTAATAGAACAATAGTGTTCCATGACAGATATATGTGTATATATATATATATATATATATATATATATATATATATATATATACATATACATATGTATATGTATATATATATATACATATATATGTATCATTGTTTTTTATCATCACTTTAATTTATTTTTTATTTTCATTTTGTACAAATGTTTTTTTATATTAATAAAATATTCTTGTTTAAGAGTAAATGAAATACCCCCTCCCCCCATAAATATAGACTTGCTTGAGTGATAAAGTAAAAGGGAAAGAAAAAAATTAAAATTAAGAAAAAAATAATAGTAATAATTGTAGGTATAGCCAGGTGGCACAATGGATGAAGCACCAGCCCTGGAGCCATGAGCACTTGAGCCTACATCCAGCCCTGTAGACCCAACAATCACCCAGCCGTGCAAGCCACCCGATCCCCACTGCCCTTCAAAAACCAAAAAGAAGAAAAAAAAGACCCAAAATAAAATAAAATAGTAATAATAGTAGGGGTGGCTGGGTGGCTGATGGAGCATTGGCCCTTGAACCAGGACCACCTGGGTCCAAATCCAGCCTCAGACAACCAACAATCTCCTTGCCATAGTCTCCAGGCAGCCCCCCCAGCCTCATTTGCCCTGCACCCTCCCTCAAATAATAATAATAAAAAATGTGCTTCAGTCTTTGTTCCAACACCAACAGCTCTGTCGTGGGTGGATCACATTCTTTATGGTAAGTCCATCGCAAAAGTTACTTCCATACTTTTCCAGTGTTGCTACTGCTGATTGCAACTCCCTCCTTTCTTATTTCTCCACTACCATCTACTATATTTTCTCTCTCCTTTCACTCTGACTCTACTGTAGGGTATCTGAGTGGTGCAGCAGACAGATCGCTGGTCCTGGGGCGAAGAGGCCCTGAGCCCCCATACCACCCCTTAGGCCTAGCATCCATCTGGCCCTATGGTCCTGGACAGGCCTTCCAATCCCAACCCCTTTCAAGAAGTAAAAAAGAAAATGTGTTATATCTGACCACTCTCCCCCCATGGTCCATCCTCTCCTACTTTATTCACATCCCCACCCCTTCCCCCTGCTCCCTGCCCCTTCTTACTCCAGATGTCTATTCCCCATTGAGTATATTTGCTGTTTCCTCTCCTAGCCACATCTGATGACAGTAAAGTTTCCATCATTCCTCCTTGCCTCCCCCCTTCCATATCATTGCAATAGCTCATTGTAATAAAGAAAAATCTTATTTTATGAAATATCTTGGCCTATTCCCCCCTCTCCTTTTTCTTTCTCCCATTACATTTCTCTTTTTTTTCTATTGACTCCATTTTTACACCATATTTTATCTTTGAATTCAGCTTTCTCCTGTGCTTCAAGTATAAAAGCTCCCTCTACCTGCTCTATTAACTTAGAAGGTTCATATGAGTATTATCAGTGTCATTTTTCTTTTCAGGAATACATGCAGTTCATCATCAAGTCCCTCATATTTTCCCCTTCTCCTCCACTCTCTATGCTTTACCTGAGTCCTGTATATGAAGATCACACCTTCTGTTCAGCTCTGGACATTTCAACAGGAACATATGAAATTCCCCTGGTTCATTGAAAGTCCATCTTTTTCCCTGGAAGAGGACATTCAGCCTTGCTGGGTACTTGATTCGTGGCTGCATTCTAAGTTCTTTTGTCTTCCAGTATATTATATTATATTCCAAGCCCTATGAGCTTCCAATGTAGTTGCTGCTAAGTCCTGTGTGATCCTGACTGCAGCTCCACGATATTTGAACTGTGTCTTTCTGGCTGCTTGTAATATTTTCTCTTTGACTTGGGAGTTCTGGAACTTGGCTATAATATTCCTAGGGGTTGGTTTTTTGGGATCTCTTTCTCAGGGTATCAGTGGATTCTCTCCATTTCTATTTTGCCCTCTGCTTCTAGAATCTCAGGGCAATTTTCCTGTAATAATTCTTTGAAAATGATGTCAAGGGTCTTTTCCTGACCATGACTTTCAGGTATTCCAATAATTTTTTAAATTATCTTTTCTAAGTCTGTTTTCCATATCAGTTGTTTTTTCAATGAGATGTTTCACATTTTCTTCTAATTTTTCATTTTTTTTGGTTTTGAAGTATTGATTCCTGATTTCTGGTAAATTCATCAACCTCCCTGAATTCTATTCTTTGTCTGAAGGATTTACTCTCCTCAGAGTTTTCTTATCTCTTTCCCCATCTGGCCAATTTAGCTTTTTAAAGCATTCTTTTCCTCAATAACTTTTTGAACTGTTTTATCCATTTGACCTAAGCTGGCTTTTAGCATGCTATTTTCTTCAGCATTTTTTTTGGATTTCCTTGACTAAGCTGCTGACTTCATTTTCATGTTTTTCCTGCATGTCGCTCATTTCTTTTCCCAGTTTTTCTTCTAACTCCCTCATTTGATTTTCAAAGTCTTTTTTGAGCTCTGTCATAGCCTGAGCCCAATTTCTGTTTTTCTTGGAGTCTTTTGATGCAGGAGCTTGTGCTTCCTCATCTTCAGACTGAGTATTTTGATCTTTCTTGGGTTCATTTGCAAAATATTTCTCAATGGTGTTCCTCTTTTTTCTCTGCTTGCTTATTTTCCCAGCCTGGGCCTGGTTTTGGGGTGCTTCCTGATCTTTTGGGACACCTCCACAAGGATCTCAGTGTGTGAGGCTCTGTCCTCCCTCCTGGTCTGTGAATGACCATAAACGCCCTCCTCTGCCATGGGGCTGAGGTGGGGGGGCCTTGTTGTTCTATGGGGGGGCCTAGACTGCGATCAGGATCTGAATGTGTTCTGAACCCCAGAGTCTGTTCCAGGGGCAGAGGATAGAGCTCTGCAGTCTTTCTTCACTCCCCTCCCTCAGCTCAATGGGCTCATGCCCTGGAGGCTCCTGCTTACCAGCTCAGCCTGCTTCTGTTTCCAAATCTGGGCTGCAGAAAGACCAAGTTTCTTTGCTGTGTGCCCTGAGGGCTGGGCTCCACATGCTCGCTCTGGCAGAGGTCCCCCTCTGTTCCCCCACTTTGTGCCCAGTGCTCCCTGGTGTATAGCTCAGAAGACTCCCCCGCTGCTGTGAGCTGTGGCTCTCAGTGCCCTGGGGCTGCCTCTGGGAGGCTGAAGTTCTTTCGCTCTGGTGGGCCGCTCGCTGGGTCCCTTTGTTGGTTCTGTCTCTTGAAAGTTTAGTTAGCGTCCTTAGTTTATAAGTTTTACCAGAGAGCACCGAAGACTCAATCCTTTCTTGTATCCATCTTCTATACCACTGTTTGTTAAGCCGTTCCCCAATTGAAGGGCATTCACTTAATTTCCAATTCTTTTCCACCACAAACAGTACTGCTATGAATATTTTTGTACAATTGATATTTTATTATAAAAATAACCAACTGTTAAAGACTTAACTACTTTGATCAAAAAATTTTGTTGTTCAGTGATTTTTCAGTCATGCCCAACTCTTCATTACGCCATTTGGGGTTTTCTTGGCTAAGCCACTGGAATGGTTTGCCATTTCCTTCTCCAGTTCATCTTATAGATAAGGCAGTTAGGCAACCAGACTTAAGTAACTTGCCCAAGGACACACAAGTATTATGTAAATCTGGATTCAAATCCTGTAAATAATTTGTTGCTATTCAGTTATTTAAGACTTTTCATGATCCCTTTTGGAGTTTGCTTAGATAGGACACTATAGTGGCTCACTATTTCCTTCTCCATTTTACACATGAAGAAACTTATATAAACAAGGTAAAGTGACTTCTCCAAGGTCACACATCTAATAAGTATCTGAGACCAGATTTTAACTCATATCTTTCTGACTCCAAGCCCAGCACTCTATCTACTGAGTCACCAAGCTGATTAGTTGTGACCTTACCAGTCTTCTTACGCCTTTCCTGATCTACCTGGGAGTTTTCATTGTAAGATTTCCTTCAGGTTATGATTGGTGGAGTCTTTACATTTCTATTTTGCCATCTGGAGTTAAATTATTTGGGGCAGAGTTCCTTTATAATTTTTTTCTTTGTTTTTATTCAACTGATATTTTATTTATATTTTTCCAATGATACAGTTTAAGCATTCATCCATTTGTATAATTATGTTACACAATTTTCTTCCATCCTCCATTCCCCTTTCCCCTCAGCAGCTAGCAGTCTAGTGAATATTTACATGTACATTTGTGCTTCACATGTTTTCATATTAGTTCCTGTAATTTGATCCAGGTTTCTCTAGAATCTGACCATTCATGGTTTCTTATAGAACAACAGCACTCCATAGCATTTATATATCATAACTTGTTCACCCATTTCCCAGTTGATAGGCATCCCCTAAATTTCTAATTCTTTCCCACTATGAAAAGGATTTTTATAAATATTTTGGAACATGTGGGACTTTTTTTCATTTTTTATGATTTTTTTCTGGATATAGGCCTAGTACTAGTATTGCTGAGTCAAAGATTATGAGCAGTTTTATTGTTCTTTGTGCATAGTTACATATTGATCTCAAGAATGGTTGGATTAGTTCACAACTCCACTAATAATGCATCAATGTCACTATTCTCCCACAACCTCCCCATAATTGACAGTTTTCTCTTTTTGTCATTTTAGCCAACCAGATATGTATGATATGGTACCTCATAGTTGTTCTAATTTGCATTTCTCTAATCATTCATGATTTGGAGCATGGTTTTCATATGATCTGTAATTTCTTCATTTGAAAACTGCCTGTTCCTATGCTTTGACCATTTATCCATTGGGGAATGACTTGTAACCTTATAAATTTGATTCAATTCTCTAAATATTTTAAAAAAGAGACCTTTACTAGAAAAACCCCTAGTTGTGAAAATTATTTCCCAGCTTTCTATTTTCCTTCTAATCATGGCAACATGTTTTCATCAGTGCATTTTTTATTTTATATAGTCAAAATCATCAATTTTGCAATATATAATATATTCTGTTTCTTATTTGCTCATGTTTCCCCATTCCATAGATCTGACAGAGTAGTTTTTGAACTGCTAAATTTTCTGTGATATCACCTTTACATCTAAATCCTGTACCAATTTTAACTTTATTTTGGTATAAGTTCTGAGGTTTGGGTTTATGTAAATTTTTTTATACTATTTTCCAATTTTCTCAACAATTCCTGTAAATAGTGAGTTCTTATCTCAGAAGCTAATGTCTTTTGGATTGTCAAAAAGTTGATTACTTTAGATATTTACTGTGGTTTCTTTTGAACCTAACGTATTCCTCTGATCCTTTACTCTATTTCTTAACCTGTACCAGGCAGTTTTGATGACTACTACTTTATAGTATAGTTTTAGATCTGGTAGAGCAAGGCCACCATCCTTTACATTTTTCATCACTTCTTTTAATATTCTTGACCTTATGTTGCTCCAGATAATTTTGTTACTATTTTCTTCTAGCTTGGCAAAATAGTTATTTGATATTTTGATTCATAAGGAATTGAATAAGCAATTTATTATGGTAAAATTCTCATTTTTTTATTATATTGCCATGACCTAACCATGAACAATTGGCATTTTCCCAAATACTTTAGATCTGACTTTATTTGCATGAAAACTGCTTCATAATTGTGTTTATACAGTTTCTGGGTTTGTCTTAGGAGGTAGATTCCCAAATATTTAATGTTATCTGCAGTTACTTTAAATGGAATTTCTCTTTCTATTTCTTGCCCTTCGCCTTTGCTCTTTATATATAGAGAAATGCTGATGATTTATGTGGGTTTATTTTATATCTTGGCTGAACTTTTTAATTATTTCATTTAATTTTTAGATGATTTTCTAGAGTTCTCTAAGTAGACTATCATATTGTATACAGTGAAAGTTTTGCTTCCTCATTGCCAATTCTAATTCCTTCAATTTATTTTTCTTTTATTGCCAAAGAACATTTTGAATACTATATAGAATAGTAATGGTTATAATGGGAATCCTTGTTTCAAACCTAATCTTATTGGAAATGCTCCTAGTTTGTTCTCATAACATATAATATTTGTTGAAGATTTTAGATAGATACTGCTTCTTATTTTAAGGAAAACTCCATTTATTCCTATATTCTCTAGTGATTCTAATAGGAATGGATGTCGTATTGTGTCAAAGGATTCATATGATTTCTGCTGATATTGTAATTATTATGTTCAACTATGTTGAGTGTTTTTCTAATATTGAACCATCCCTGCCTACCTGATTATGGTGTATTATCCTAGTAATAACTTTTAGCAAACTCTTTGCTAAAATTTTACTTAAGATTTTTTTCATCAATGATCATCAGGGAGATAAGTGAATTATTTTCTTTGCCTGTTTTGGCTCTTCCTGATTTAGGTATCAGCACAATATTGGTGTCAAAAAAGGAATTTGGCAGAAATATTTATTCTCCTATTTTTAACAATGGTTTATGTAGAATTGGAATTAATTGCTCCTTAAATGCTTGGTAGAATTCACTTGCAAATCCTTCTGTTTCTGGAGATTTTTCTTTTTTGTTTATTGATATTTTATTTATTTTTCCAATTACATGTTATAATAATTTTTCAACATTCATTCATTTGCATACTCATGTTATACATATTTCTACCATCCTCTCTTCCTAAGCTAACTCACCTGGTTATAGTTGCGTATGTACTTTTGTGTTAACATGTTAAAACATTAGTCATTTTTCTTCTTCCTTATTTCTTTGGTTTTTAAAATCTTTTTGGTGCTCTTCCATGAAGTTTTGTATTTGAGATCAATTCATAAACTTCTTTGAGACTGCCCATGTA
The DNA here is from genome assembly GCF_037893015.1 of Macrotis lagotis. Taxonomy (NCBI): domain Eukaryota; kingdom Metazoa; phylum Chordata; class Mammalia; order Peramelemorphia; family Peramelidae; genus Macrotis; species Macrotis lagotis. The sequence goes on from NC_133658.1 coordinate 149,815,554, forward strand.
GGTTTGTATGGCATTTTTATCATCTCTGTCAAATCTCTAACTAATGGTAGCTTTTTTTTTTTGGTTAACTCTCTTTTTTGTTTTTGTCTTTTTTTTTTTTGCTCATTTTGGTAGTTGAGCTCTGTTCCTGGAGTATAGGGAGTCAAATCCCAAGCATTTCATGTTGGGGCAGGAATCTAATTCCCTGGCTTATCACTTTCCAAGGTGTTGCCTATGTAGTCCAAGAATTGCCTATATAAAGCTGTGCTTCCTCCTTTATCTCTAGATTTTGCTTATAAAAATTCCCTGGCTTATCACTTTCCAAGGTGTTGCCTATGTAGTCCAAGAATTGCCTATATAAAGCTGTGCTTCCTCCTTTATCTCTAGATTTTGCTTATAAAAATTCCCTGGCTTATCACTTTCCAAGGTGTTGCCTATGTAGTCCAAGTATTGCCTATATAAAGCTGTGCTTCCTCCTTTATCTCTAGATTTTGCTTATACAGTGGTTTGTTCCCTACCCAGTCCTTTCTGTTGCCCCGATATTCCCAGGGATCACACTTTGTCTGAGCCTGGGGTCCTTCCCTGCTTGCCTGCTTTCTAGTTGAACCAGGACCTGAGCTGCTGTCTAGCTTCTGGGACCTGGACTGCTGTATAACTGCAAGAATTTGGGCTATGCTGTAACTAGAAACTTCCCCCTGGCTTTCCCATCTCACTGAGCTCTTCTTACCCTTCTCCTTCAAAGGGACAAAGCTCCATTGAAGATCCTCCACAATAACTAGAGTTGAGAATTTGTTTTGCTCTTTTTTTGGTGGGATCTGTAGCTTTATTCTCTCTCTCTCTCTCTCTCTCTCTCTCTCTCTCTCTCTCTCTCTCTTTATATATATATATATATATATATATATATATATATATATATATATATATGCTTAATTTAACTTCATGTAGGGAAAAACACTGGAAGCATGTTAGCTTCATGCTGTCATCATGTCCCTGCCCCAGAAGTCATCCTTTATAATTACTTGAAATATGTTTATGCTAATTTTTTGATCAAGGAACTCTGATAGTTCAGTAATTCTTAAATTATCTCTATTTTATCTCTCTTCCAGGTCAGTTGTTTTCCTGATGGCATTTCATAATTTTTTCATTTTTCCATTCTTTTTAATTTTGTTTTATTTCTTCCTTGATGTCTCATGAATTCAGTAGCTTCTATTTTCCCAATTCTAATTTTGAGGCATTATTTTCTGTAGTAAACTCTTGTAACTATTTTCTATTTGACCAATTCTTTTTTAAAGGAATTATTTTCTTTAGTAAATTTTTGAATCACTTTTCTCGTTTGCTTTAATTCTGTCTTTTAAGGTTCTCCTTTCTTTAGTGAATTTTAGCACCTCCTTTTATCATTTACTCAATTCTATTTTAAGGTGTTATTTTCTTCAGTATTTTTGTTGCCTCTTTTATCAAACTGTTAATTCTTTTCATAATTTTTATGTATCACTCTCATTTATTTTCCAGTTTTTCCTTTACCACTCATATCTCTTTCTTTTACTCTTCCAGGAGGGTTTTAATTGTAGCTGTTTTGTATTATTTTATTCTTCTGTATTTATATTTTGGTCCTCTCTGCTACCATAGTAGCTTTTTATAGTCAGATTCTTTTCTGTGGCTGTTTGCTATTTTTTTCTAGCCTATTTCTTGAATTTAAACATAATGTTAAAATAGACTTTTCCATGCTTCTGTTTTGAGAAATAGCTTTGCCAGCCTACAAGTTTTCAATGCTTTCAAGGTTCTGTGACTCAGGGAGAGATGTGGTTACTGTTCTCTTGGTCAGTGTCCTATTCTTTTACTCAGGAAGGATCCCTGTTCCTCTGTAGCCACAAGTAGTACCACTCTTCTTTGCCTTGGAACTGATACCAGAGCCCCTGATTCCTTGTGGCTGGCTAACAGTACTTCTTTTGGCCCTGGAACTGAGACCCAGAACTGCTTATGGACAATAGAGTTCCCAGTCAACACCAGCTGCATCCAATGCAGCAAAACATTCCCTATGATCTCTCTCTGAATGGTTGTCTATTTTATAATTGTCTTTGGTCCAAGAGTGCTTGAAGTTTCTCCTGGGCTATCATGTTATGACATGTATTTAGGGCTGGTCCCTACCCAGATTCACAGATCTGTTTTTCTGACTTCCTAAGTTGTCTTAGAATAGAAAAAAGTTTCACTCCAACTTTTTGCTAATTTTGCATTCCAAAATTTGATTTGATTTTAAAGTTTGATTAGAAGGGAATGTTGGGGGGGGCAGCTAGGTGGCACAGTGGATAGAGCACCAGCTTGGAGTCAGGAGTACCTGAGTTCAAATCCGGCCTCAGACACTTAATAATTACCTAGCTGTGTGGCCTTGGGCAAGCCACTTAACCCCATTGCCTTGCAAAAACTAAAAAAACTAAAAAATAAAAAAAATAAAAAGAAGGGAATGTTGTAAGGGTTGTATTCACTCTGAGCAACATAACTGCTACATCTTCTTTTACATTCACCTATCTCTCTAATAACATGCTTTATGATGCAACATTTGAGATTTCTTCATTGAAAATGTGATACAAACTGTTCAAGTCAATAATAAATCTTTCCTTTGCTACAGGATCAATCTTCTTTTATTTGTTAGGATCATATTTAAAAACCTTCAACCCAGATGACTAGAGTATTAAATCAAAATATCTCAGTGTTAAATTCAAGATCCTCCACTATCTGACCCCAGAAAAGTCTTGCAACCTCAGTCTTACATTTCTCCTCTCCACATATTCTACTCTATAGACATCCTGTACTCCTCACTGTTTTAGAAACAGATATAATTTCCTGCCATTAGATCTTTGCTTCAACCTTTTCCTATTCCTTTACTATCTTTTCCAGACTCACAGTACCACCATTATCATCACTACCATCTCTTCTTGTTGAAATTCTTCCCATTACCCTAGACTTGGTTCAAAATTACCTATTTTTCCATGAAACTTTTACAGATCCCAAATAATCTTTTTTTTCTTAGGAAGTCTCAATACCTTGATATCTGACTTACAGAGGTACTTAGTATATTTTATTTGTGCTTTTCTCTACTCCTTAGTATGCAATATGTTGATGATTTCATGATTGCTAGGCAGGAAGATTTGAGTTTGATTCTTACTACACACACCTGACTAACTGTGTGACCTTGGAAGATCATTCACTTTTAGCATTAGTTCACCTGAAAAATGGTTATAATTAGAGCTGTTGTGAAGAGCAAGACATCAACTTTTGTGTACTTTTTTGAATACCTTAAATGCTAAAGTTAAATAAATGCTAGCTATTATTACTATCATTTATGTGATCTTACCTAACTGGTTTGTAGGCAACTTGAAACTGGCTAGATGCAATGTCTTGTCTATTTTTATAAACCAGATAGCATCCTGTACAGTATTTTATTTGGCCTAGCTACTTATTTCTTGAATGAATGGACTATTTGTGGAATGGATGAATTGGGTAAAGTCAACCTCCTGGTCCTCCCTCCTCTGTAAGGTGAGAGTCAAATCAAATGATTTCTAAAGTCCCTTTCATCTTTGAAATTTCATAATTTTTAATCTGTCCTTTAAATCTATAGAACACAGCTGTGAGGTCCTCTGATTGAACACCAAGGGGAAATGCCCTTGTCTGTGGTCAGATGACCTGTGCCCTCTCTCTTCATTCCCCCACCAAACCACTACCCCACCTTTCTGGAATTCCTTTCGAACTTGTAATAAATGCCTCTGCAACCAGAAATTGATTTTCTAAAAATGTAATATGCCCACAAAACCAGTATGTAGAGTCCCACAGCAATTGAATTCCTTCCTGCCCAAAATCAATTGTAAAAGTGTATGTAAAAATACAATAGCACTAAAGCCCACATAATTAGGTGATTGTGCTAAGTGAGCATCTGATTGAAGTAGTGGCTCAGTGGAGCAGGCCTTGGAAGACACAATCTAATCAGCATGGAACAGGAAATATGTGGATTTCCAAGTGAGGAAAGAGACAGGTGAGGTATCACTGGAGAAAAAGAAAGATAGAATGATGTTAGAAGTGCCAGGCAAAATATGGAGTTCAGAGAGAGAAAGGATCTTTCTTAAAAGGTCTCTCTTCTCTTGCTTCTGTCCAAGGAGCAAAGGAAAGGTTAGAGAACAGAGCCAGAAATGAAGATTCTGGGAGGAAAATAAGAAGGAAGGAGCTTCCAAAGAGAATGAATGGAGCAGGGATAGAAGACTGAAAAGCAGAAGGTAGGGGTTGACCATCCTTAGAGACAAATACAATAGACAGTTACTTAAATGGTATGATTTTAAGAAACACCAGGACCCTCTATACCCCCTATCCAAAACAGTGCATATACACTTGTGCAAATATTTATGTATCTGCCTTCAATAACTATGAAATTCTATCATGAAGATAATTTTTCTAAGTAAAGCATTGCCCTCTCTTTATAGTTCCTTCTATACATGCTCTTAATTTAGCCACAACCAGTTGCTTCTGAGTCTTGTCTGTCTAGAAAATAAAATGTGGCTCAATGACTCCTACCTAGTCCCAGTGAGAGTATGAAGCTGAGAAGACGAGTTGACTAGAGAAATAATTAAATGATGACATAGAGAATCAGAACCAAAAACTTGGAGTCAAGAGACATGATTTTGAAACCTCCATTATTTGTTTAGTGAATGAGAAAATTACTTTACTATTTTGAAATTCAATTTCCCTATCTCTAAAATGTAAATAATAACATTTGCATTCCCAACCTTACAGATTTTGAGTGAGAGTCAGTTGAGATGATGGACATAAAAGTGCTTCTGGAAGTCCAGAAATGCCATAACAAATTATGGGATTTCCCTAAAGGGATTTAACTTGGAGACTATCTAGTCCAATTCATTCCTGAGAAGAAATGGTCTCTATGATACCCCTGGCAAGTAGAAAGCTAGAACTCACTACACCAAGAAGAATAAATTCATTCCACTTTTTTTCCTCTCTAATTGTTAGGAAAGATGTCCTTATCTATAACTAGATTGAATCTATTCACCCAAGACTTCTCTTTTAACTGCCAGAGTAAGTCTGATCATCTAAGTCCCTATAGATACAGTCTTTAAATATTTAGAGCAATTAAGTCTACTCTAGATAAACTATATCACACTGTTGCTTCACACTGAGTTTATAGCCCAATAAAATCCCTAGGTATTGTTATTCATATTTACTTTTGGTTAGTTATGTTCCCCTGATTTTTAACTTGGTGGTGCTGATTTTTTTTTAAACTGAAGAGCCTAACTTTATATTTATCTCTATTATTTTAACTTACTGGATTTGACCTATTGTTGTATCCTTATTACAACATGATTATGACTATAAATATTGCTACTAAATAATAACAATGATAATAATATCTGAAGCTAGATTTTAACTCAGGTCTTCCTAACATTATTTTTCAATAGGAGGAAAAAACTCTTAAACTTTCCAGAAAAAAACCCCAACAAAACACCAGATCTGATTATTGAAAGATATCTTTGAAGTTTCTTTCTGGTAAATGATAAGATAGGGACAGGGTTCTTAGAATAGTTTAGGATGGTTGAAAACAGATGCCCTGAATTGTCTGTAATTATCTTGAATATATGCTTTTGAGTCCAGTTAGAGCTTCTTGGTATTTGCTGCCCTAGCATCCTTCAGGGTTTATAACTTCATATACTATACTTCACCTTCTGCCATTTAAACTTGAACCAGACCTGATTGTATTCCTGACTCATTTCTTCAGTATGTTCTCTATCAAATCTCTTGGGGGTCATGTGAGCAGCAACATAGTGCATTAGACATTTTCTCTGATCTCTGCAACCTCTAAAACCTCTCCAAAACAGCAATTAGGTGCCAAAAATAAAACAACTTCAGCTGTCTCCATGGACACCCAGTATCCAAAGAAGATAAAAACAAAACAAAACAAAAACAATTCCCCCCATTCTCAGAAATTGATATTCACCAACACCCGATTTCACTCAGTACCTTTCCCTAGTTATAGCAGTGAGTCTATACTAGCAGACCCAAGGACATGGCAAAGTTTAACATCTCAAACTCATAACTGCACTCCATTCTCCTGCTTTCTCTTTCATATGCTGTAGAGATTCTGGCTCCCGGCTGCAGAATTTTGCTCAGGATATTAGAGCCAGATTGGCTTTTCAGGAGCAAAAGTCTACCAGGTGGCATGACCTGAAGCACTGAAACTAAAGAAATCAGATTCTGCATTTATAGAGAAAGCAGGCTCTTAACGCTGATGCCAGGTCAGAGAACTGATGAACACACTTGTAGCACAGGTCATCAAGATGTTGCCTTTGAGGGGAGCTTTATGGTACTCCACTAAGCCTGAGGGAAGAGCTCAGGATGCATCTGGAGCTTCTGATGATCCAGAAGTCATTTGGGCAAAGAGTTAGGATGGTGAATTGCCCTGTATGGAAGAAAACTGAGATACTTTGAAATCCAGGCCCCAAGGAAACCATAATCAGAGAGATGAGAGTCAGGAAGTGAATGACAAAGAAAATAAGGGGGAAAAAACTAAAAGTACCAAAGATTTTGAGGAAAAATAAAACTCAAAGACATTGAATATAAACAGAAAAATCAATAGAAAAAAAACAGTATAAACTGAAGATGCCTCCAGATCTAGTAAATGAGGCATCTATTAATAAATACTTAAAAAAAAACAAAAAAATGATCCAACACTGGAGACAGGAAAACCTGTGGAACTAGAGGAGAAGATGGGATAAAAAGACACTGTTAAAGGGTGACTTAATAGAGAAATGAGAATTATAAGTGCAGAATTAATGTCCTGCACAACAAAAATAATGAACACAGTAGAAAAACTTGAACATATAGTGGCAAGCCTCATCAAAGAAACAAGAGAACATAATAGATTAGAAACAAAGGACTATTTAGAAGAGAAATAAACAAAAAACCCCAATAGCATTAAAATAAAATAAATTCATTATGCAAACAAAACATACTGAATTCAAATAGAGAGGTCTGCAGAGAAAACTTGATGATCTTAGGTCTCCAAGAAGAATACAATAAGACAAAAATTCTTAACATCAAAATGAAAGAAATAATTGAAGAAAATTGCCCAGAACATCTAAACACAGAAAATGAAATTCCAATAGAATGAAATCTAAGACTAGCACTCCAAGGCTGGCCCATAGTGGTAAATTTAAATATTCAATTCAGAGATAACAAGCTCTGTAAGACATCAGGAGAAAGACCTTTTTCAAATGCAAAGGAAAGGACACTCAAATAACACAAGACTACATTGCACCCCCTAGAAAAAGAAAGAATGGAATAACATTTTTTGAAGATTGGTGGAACATAGTATGCAACCCAAGGTGATTAACCTGCAATATAAGCATAGCTATATAGAAAAAAAAAAGATTAATTCCAATTTGAAACAATTTTTAGAAAGAAATTAGAACTGAAGAGATGATTTGTCTCTCAATCACTCTAAATGAAAATGCAGAAGGAGTAAATAAAGGCAGCAGCCAAGGACAGTAACAGCAACAGAGTGACAGTAGAGAAAGCAGTAAATTTTTTTTTTTCTAAATTTACCCAAAGAAACAGGGAATCTGGAAGGCATAATAGTGAAGAGGTAGAAAGTGGTTATTATGTTTTTTTTATTTTATTTTTAATTGATATTTTATTTTTCCAGATATATGTTTTGAAGATTTTTCAACATACATCTATATGCATATTTTTAAGTTACATAATTTTCTTCCACCCTCCCTTCCCAGCCCCTTCCCCTCAGCAGAGAACAGTCAGGTAAATATTCTACATACTCATTTCTGTAAACATGTTTACAGATTAGTCATTTTTGGCATGAGGAATTCGAATTAAGGGAGGAAAATGAAAACCATGGGACAGAAAAGAATTCCATAAGAGAAATTTTGTAAAAAGTGAATACAGTATTCATCAGATTCTGAAGGGTTTTTTTTTTTTTTGGTTTGGTTTGTTGTTTTTTCTTACTCTGGGTATAGCATTGTCCATAGTCATTCTCCTAGGGTTGTCCTAGTTCTCTGAACTGCTGAAAGGAGCTGCATCCATCAAGGTTAATCAACTCACATTGTTGTTGTTTATGTGTACAATGTTCTCTTGATTCTGTTCCCTTTGCTCAGCATCAGATCCTGTAATTCATTCTGACCATTCATGGTTTCTTATAGAACAATAATATTTTATAATATTCATATGCCAAAATGTTTTCATCCATTCCAAAATTGATGGATATACCCTCAATTTCCAATTCTTTACTATATAAAGAGCTGTTTTGAATATTTTGGAGTTTTCCCTTTTTTTATGATTTCTTCTGAATATGTGGAAGTTTTCCTATTTTTTCTTATTTCTTCTGATTATAGGCCTAGTATTAGAATTGCTGGGTTGAAGGGTATGATCAGTTTTATTTCTCTTTGGACATAGCTCCATATTACTCTCCAGAATGGTTTGATCAGTTCACAACTTCATCAGCAATACATTAATGTCCCACAAACTCTCCAACATTGATCATTTTCCCTTTTTGTCATCTTAGCCAATCCTGTAGGTGTGAGGTGATACCTCATAGTTGTTTCAATTTACATTTCGCTCATCAGTAATGATTTGGACAATTTTTTTTCATATGATTATCCATAGCTTTAATTTCTTCATTTGTAAACTATTTATTTATATCTTTTGATCATTTATCAATTGGGGAATGACTTGTATTTTTTTAAATTTGACGCAATTCTCTATATATTTTAGAAATAAAACCTTTTTCAGAACCCCTAGCTATGAAAATTGTTCCTCAGCTTTCTGTTTTCCTTCTAATTTTGGCAGCATTGCTTCTATTTTTTAACCTTTTTAATATAATTTAATGTACTTCAAGTTATCCATTTTACAATTTATAATTTACTCTACTTCTTTCTTGGTCATAAATTTCCCCCCCTTTCCACAGATCTGATAGGTAGAATATTATTTGGTCTGTTAATTGATCCATGGTATTGCACTTTATGTCTAAATAGTATATCTAATTTGGAACAGGGTGTGAGATGTGGACATATGCCTAGTTATTTCCATGCTAATTCCTAGTTTTCCCAACAATTTTTGTCAAAAAATGAGTTCTTAATGCAGAAGCTAATGTTTTTGTGTTTGTCAAACAGCAGATTACTGTAGTATTTACTACTGTTTCTTTTCTGTCTAACTTAATACACTGATACATTTCTCTATTTCTTAATCAGAACCAGGCATTTTTGATGACCGCCAGTTTTAGAGTATAGTATTAGATCTTAGATTTTAGAGTATAGTTTTAGGTCATCTTCTATTTCCTTTTTTTTAAGGTTTTTGCAAGGCAATGAGGTTAAGTGCCTTGCCCAAGGCCACACAGCTAGGTAATTATTAAATGTCCGAGGCCAGATTTGACCTCAGGTACTCCTGATTCCAGGGCTGGTGCTCTATCCACTGTGCCACCTAGCCACCCCCTTTTTCATTTTTTTCATCAATTACCATGTTATTCTTGAATTTTCATTGCTCTAGATAAATTTTGTTACTATTTTTTCTAGCTCCATAAAATAATTATTTGGTAGTTTGATTAGTAAGACACTGAATAAGTAATTTAATTTGGGTAGAATTACCATTTTTATTATATTAGCTCTACCTAACCATGAGCTCTTGACACTTTTCCTATTATTTAGATATAACTTTATTTGGATAAGAAGTGCTTTATAATTGTGCTTATATAGTTTCTGGGTTTGTCTTGGGAGGTAGATTCTCAAGTACTTAATATTGCCTACAGCTAAGTTAAAAGGAATTTCTCTTTCTATCTCTTCCTATCTTGGATTTTGTTGTTCACATATGAAAATTCTGATGATTTATTTGGGTTTATTTTATGTCCTGCTATTTTGCTGAATTTGGTACATATTTCAAAGAGTTTTTAAAATGATTTTCTCAGGTTCTCTAAGTAAATCATTAAATCATCTCCAAAGAATAAAAGTTTTGCTTCCTTAAAACCCAATTCTGAATCCTTCAATTTCTTTTTTTTCTCTTACTGCTAAAGCTAATATTTCTAAAACCATATTGAATAGCAATGGTGATAATGGACACCCTTGTTTCACCCCTGAACTTAATGGAAATGCTCTGAGTTTATTCCATTACATATGATATTTGTTAATTGTTTTAGATAGATTCTACTCATAATTTTACGGAAAACTCCATTTATTCCATAATTTCTAGTGTTTTTAATAGGAAAAGTTATTGTATTTTATCAGACTTTTTCAGCATCTATTGAGATAATTAATCATATTATTTCTGTTTGTTTTGATATTGACAAGTTTTCCTAAAATTTAACCATCCCTGCCTATCTGATTATAGTGATTTATCCTAGTAACTACTTGTATAATATCTTTGCAAAAATTTTATTTAAGATTTTTGCATCAATGTTCATTAGGGAGATTGGTCTGTAATTTTCTTTGTTTTGGTTCTTCCTGGTTTAGGTATATGCACCATATTGATGCCATCAAAAGAATTTGGCATAACTTCTCTTATTTTTTAAAAATAGTTTATGTAGAATATGAACTAAGTTTTCTTTGAATATTTGGTAGAATTAACTTTCAAATCCATCTGGACCTGGAAATTTTTTCTTAGGAGTATATTGATGATTTCTTCAATACCTATTCTTGAAATGGTATTCTTTAAGTAATTTATTTCCTTTTCTATTAATCTGGTCAATTTGTATTTTGTACATATCCATCCATTTCACTCAGGTTATCAAATTTATTGGCATACACTTTGGCAAAATAACTCTGAATTATCTCTTTAAGTTCCTCTTCATTGGTGGTCATTTACTACTGTTCATTTCATTTCATTTTTTTTTGCAAGTCAATGGGGTTAAGTGGCTTGTCCAAGGCCACACAGCTAGGTAATTATTAAGTGTCTGGGGTCAGATTTGAACTCAGGCACTCCTGACTCCAGGGCCAGTGCTCTATCTACTGCGCCACCTAGCTGCCCCTCATTTCATGTTTGATGCCAGCAATTTGGTTATCTTTTCCTCTTTTTTAATCAGATTAACCAATGATTTATCAATATTATTGCTTTTTTTTAATAGAATCAACCCTTAGTTTTATTTATTAGAACAACAGTCTTCTTGCTTTCAATTTTATTATTTCTCTCCCTTGATTTTCAGAATTTCTGATTTGGTATTTAATTGGGGAGCTTTAATTTGTTCTTTTTCTAGATTTTTCAGTTGCATACCAAATTCATTGATATCCTCTTTCCTCTATTTTATTCACATAATCATTTAGAGATATAAAATTTCCCCTCAAGACTGCCTTGGCAGCATCCCATAAATTGAGGTATGAGGTTTCATTGTTATCATTTTCTTGGATATAATTATTGATTATTTCAATGATTTGTTATTATATTCACTATTTAAAAATTATTTAGTTTCTCATTAATTTTTGGTTTATTTTTCCATGGCCTTTTATTAAATGTAATTTTTATCACATCATGGTGTGAAATGTATGCATTTATTATTTTTGCCTTTCTGCATTTGATTATAAGGATTTTATGCCCTAGTTTATATGGTCAGTTTTGGTATAGATATCATGTACTGGCAAGAAAAAGATATATTCTTTTCTGTCTCCATTAAATTTTCTCCAGAGGTCTATCATATCTAATTTTTCTAAAAATTTATTTCCCTTCTTAACTTCCTTCTCATTTATTTTATGGTTGGATTTATCTAGTTCTTAGAGAGGGAGGTTTAGCTCTTCCAATATTAAAGTCTTTGTCTCCTTGGGATTCACTCAATATTTCCTCTAGGAGTTTGGATGCTATACCACTAGATGCAATCATGTTTAATAATGATATAGTTTCACTACCTATGATACCATTTAAGAAGATGCAGTTTCCTTCCTTATCAGTATCAGATCTAATGAGATCTATTTTTGCGTTTGCTTTATCTGAGGTGGATATCGCCACCCCTGAATTTTTTACTTCAGTTGAAGCATAGTGTATTTTGCTCTATCTTTTTACCTTTACCCCTATGTATCTCTCTGCTTCAATAGGGTTCTTGTAAAAAACATATTGTAGGAATCAGGATTTTAATCCATTCTGCTATCTGCTTCCATTTTATGGGAAAGTTCATCCCATTCACATTTACAGTTAAGATTACTGATTCTGTCTTCGCTCCATGCTATCTTTCCCTATTGATATCTTTCTCTTTCCTTTCCTCTTATTCCTCCTCACCAAAGTTTTACTCCCTTTCCCCTTTAATTTTTCTTTTAGAATTTAAGTTTCTGTTTATTTTCACATATACATTTGCCTTCCCTTTTATCAGTCCCTTCTTCCCTTTTTCTTTCCCTCCCCCCACTTCCCTGGAGAGTAGGATATCTTATTTCTTTTCTGAGCCAAATCTATTGAATAGGATTTAGTCCTGAAATTTGGTACAGTGTCTTCCCATTCCCAGGACAGAAGGACTCAAGTTTAACATAGTAAAGAAATAGGCTGGAAAATTAGCAAACAATAACAAAAAAGAAATGAACAATAAAAGGGAAGACCAAGACACATCTCAGAAAACAATAATATGATAACAACCATAATCACACCTGAAATAAAAAATACTAATTACACAACAAGAATTCCTAAAAGTGTTAAAGAAAAAGATGAGTAGTAGAGGAAAGTTTGGAAAAAGAAATGAGAGTGATAAAAAAAACTTACAAAAAAGAGAATTAACAGCTTGGTAAAGGAAGCATAAAAAATACCACTGAGATTTCCAGCTAAGATGGTGGAGAGAAATCAGAAAATCTTTTGTTGGTAGGCACTGGGGTTAAGCAACTTGCCCATGGTCATACAGCTAAGTAATTTTTAAGCATCTGAGGTCACATTTGAACTCATGTCCTCCTGACTTCAGGGCTGGTGCCACTTGGCTGCTCCAACCAGAAATTTTCTTAAGCTCTCCTAGTTTTCCCTTAGAAATGCCACTTAATAGATTTTGGAGTAACACAGCCCACAAAAAATCAGAGTGGAACATCTTGCAGCCATGGAAGGAGTTGAGTGTACCCAGGTCAAAGAACATAAACTAAGAGCCTGGGCTCTGGGGCAAGGCAGGGACTAACCTGAGGTCCTGGGCAATAGGACAGCTCTAGGATGGACCTTCTTGCACTTCAGACTTGGTGGGTCAGCTGTGTGGTAGCCAGACTGAGAGAGCTCCAGCAAGAGTTCCCAGGACTCCCCATCCACCCAATTCAGCCAATGTAGCCAGACCTAGAAGGTGAGCTCCATGTGTTTCCAGTGTAGAGGATGTCAGAGAACCCAGAGACAACCCCAGGTGTTTCCACAGTTGCCAATGGCCCAGTGAGTTGGTGGTGATATCCCCTACTCAGACAGCCCAGAAGAAGAGACTTGGATTCCTTACCAGCTGGTTCATTGAATAACACCCTGGACTTCCCAATATCGAAGGCATCAGGCCAGTAGACAAGTCTCAAAGATCTTTTAGTGAGCCTCTCCCCCAATTCAAGAATCTTGGAATAGAGCCTAGGAAGAAATTCCAAATTGAGCTAGAAAGATCAGAGAAAAGCAGGGTCTAATGACAGTTACCTTGGAGATAAGGATGTGAAAAACATTATCTCAGAAAAATAAGACAAAAGGAAAGCTTCAGGAAAGAATATGACTTAGTCTTTATACCAGAAAGACTTCTAGGAAGAGCTCAGAAAGGATTTTAAAAATCAAATGGCGACTTCCATAATGATGCCATGACAAGCACATGAATTGGATTTGAGTGAGGTGGTACTACGTTGTCACTTGCTCCTCCTGAACCATCTGTGCCCAGTGGCCAGATGTGGATCAGGATAACTGGAGATGGCCCTAGGTGAGAGGCAAAACCAGTGTTGAGTGACTTGTCCAAGGTCACACAGCATGTAAGTATCAAGTGTCTGAGCTTGAATCCCAACTCCCTTCTTTATGACTCCAAGGCCAGTGCTCTATCCACTGTGCCAAAACCAGCAACAAGCATTATATGTAATGGAGATGAGCTAGATGCATTCCTAATAAGATCGGGGTGAAACAAGGAGGTCCATTATCACCACTATTATTCAATATTGTATTAGAAATGTTAGCTTTAGCAATAAGAGCAGAAAAAGGAATTGAAGGAATTAGAATAGGTAATGAAAAAAACAACACTCTCATTATTTGAAGTGATATGATGGTATACTTAGAGAATCCTAGAAAATTATCTTAAAAAACTATTTGAAACAATTAGCAACTTTCTCAAATTTTCAGGATATTGAAAAAAACCCCACATAAATCATTAGCATTTCTATATATTGCTAACAAGACACAGAAGCAAGCAATAGAAAGAGAAATTCCATTTAAATTAATTGTAGACAATGTAAAGTACTTGAGGGCTACCTGCCAAGACAAACTTAGAAACTAAAAGAAAACAATGATAAATCATTTTTTGCACACAAATAAAATCAGATCAAATCAAATCTAAATAACTGGGCAAATGCTAATTGTTCATGAGTAGGCCAAGTTAATATAATAAAAATGACAATTCTACCCAGATTACATTACATATTCAGTGCCATATCAATCAAACTTTGCAAAAATTATTATATTGAGCTTGAAAAAATAGTAACTAAATTCATATGGAGGAACAAAAAGTCAAGTATTTCAAGAGAATTAATGGAGAAAAAGCTGCAAAGGAAGGTAGCTTAGTCATACCACACCTAAAATTATATTAAAAAGCATCAGTCATCAAAACTGGCAAAGAAGTAGAGTGATGGACCAATGGAATACATTAGGTGCAAAGAAACAGGAGTAAATGATTACAGAAATCTGCTGTTTACTAAACCCAAAGATTCCAGCTTCTGGGATAAAAACTCACTCTTTGATAAAAATAGATGGAAAAACTAGAAGATACTATGACAGAAACTAAACATAGACAAACATTTCACAATCTATACCAAGATAAGGTTGAAATGGGTAGAGGATTTATATATAAACGGCAATATCAGAAGCCAATTAGAAGAAAAAGGAATAGTTTGCCTGTCAATCAATTTATGATTAAAGAAGAAATAGAAAACATTATAAACTACAAAATGGATGATTTTGATTACATTAAATTAAAAATTTTTTGTATAAATAAAACCAATACAAACAAGATTAAAAGGAAGGCAATAACTTATGAAACAATATTTACAACTAATTTTTCTGACAAAAGACTCATTTCTAAAATATATAGAGAATTTAGTCAAATTTATATGAATATGTCATTCTCCAATTGATAGATGAACAAAAGATATGAAAAGGGAATTATAGGGTGAAGAAATTAGAGCTATCTATAATTACATGAAAAAATGTTCTAAATCATTATTGATTAGCAAATACAAATTAAAACAACTCTGAGGTACTTTACACCTATCAGATTGGACAATATGACTAAAAAGGAAAATGATTAATATTGGTGGGAATATAGGAAAACTGGGGACCCTAATATATTATTGGAGTTGTAAAGTAGTCTAACTTTTCTAAAGAGTAATTTTGAATTATGACAAAAAATCAATTAAAACTGGGCATACCATTTGATCCTGCAATACCAGGACTAAGTCTGTATCCCAAAGAGATCACAAAAAGGGTTTAAAAACCTACATGTACAAAAATATTCATAGCAATGTGTGGGACAAATGCCACTTAAATAAATTTTGGAGATCTCTCAAGGTGTGAAGAGAAGGCTTTATTCATTTCTCGAGAAACTGGCCACAACCAATTAGAGAGATTGAGACAAAAGCGAAAGGCCCAAGAATCACATTTATCCTAACTCAATTCCCTCCCTCCCCAAACTGACCCACCCTCATTAATGAGGAATGTGGTTTTATAATCTAAACATGAGAACTGCTGTAGGGAAAGGGGCATAGAATTCAAAGAAAGCAAACTAATATAGAGAATGGAGCATAAAATTCAAACTGAAATCAGATTATCTCTTTAGTCCCAGGAATTGAATGATTCCCCAGACATCAACAGATAAGATGAAGTCAGTTGATTCTTCAGCAGTATCCCAGAAGTTTGCTTTGTCAAGGGAGGAGGGGCACATAGTTAACCAATTTCAATCTATAATGTTTTACTGAAGAAATATCAAATCTTTATCCCAACAATCCCTCCTCTTTTATTTTGTTGAGATTTCTTCACATTCCTGAGTTGACCCTTAAGTCTAAATAACAACTCCCTTGATCACCTCCTTACTTCCCAGGAACCCTTTTAGATAAGCCCTATAATCACCATGATAATAGGTACATTTCCAAGGTTGCTGTACCTCCTTCCACTTTAAGTTTTATACCAAAGTCTTTAGCAAGGACTTTCTGGCTCCAAAATTGATCAAACTAAATTCTTGATTTTCTGTCATTGGATTAACCCCAAGAATAGCTAATATACCTAGTGATGTTCCTTAAATTATTTTTCTTGCAAATGGCCATTTCCACACTTTCCTTGCAATTCCACACTAACTCATGATGAGTTTCCCTTAATAAATGCCCAAGTTTGTACATCTTTACAAAGGATCCAGGTACCATCATTAATCTCACATGAGCCTGAGACCACCTATCTCTAAATTGTACAATCCAGAATATATGCACCCTGCTTTTGGAAATATTCAGACATATTCCAATCCCCAGGTAAATATCCTGGCCAGTCAGTTATAAACAATAGTCACTCTGAACTGACTCAGTCATATGACACTGGTGTTTCTCTCCTCTGGATCAGAATCCTGTGCCACAGTGCACCTCTGATCAGGGACTGAGAATCTAGGTCAGACCCAGGGGTACTGCCACCCACTAATCTCTCTTTCTTTCTCAATGGAGAACATTTTCACCCTGCCTCCCCTCTTCCTTTCCATAAGGAGAAGGGAATAAGTAGGGGTGTCATCCTTACAGAGTCAAAGAGAAGTTACAGATAAACAACGTACACGTGGGTGAGAGATGATAGAGATGGAACTGATTCAGTGTCTCTCCTCTCCTCTCTTCTCCTCTTATCTTCTCCCTTGGAATCATCCAATGTCCCTCAGCACCCTCTGAATCTGTTCCAAAAAGTCCACTCCAGCTCTGGTGACACACTTATCTTCTGGTAAAGAAACTGCTTAACATCTTAATTCAGTTCAAAACGCATGTCTTCCATCACAAGACAATGAGATTCTGGAGTTTATTACAATTTACATTTTGCCTTACTTATTGACACACATACTTCACTTTTAACATTTTTTACTTTTATTAGTGTTTTACTACATGAGCAAACACACAAGCTTGTAACATATACATTCAACAGTCATCTTTGTTCTAAGAGTAGCCAACATCTGGTTTAAAATAAAACAATTTTAACCTTTGTTCCCATTACAATGACTCTAACATCCTTAACCAAAATGATTTTTTTCCCAAATGTTCCCATATTTTCCTTTTTCCTGGTGTACTTATCTAACTCACATTCCTTTCCTTAAACTAGAATTTCAAACTGTAATTATCCTAAGAATCTCCCATTCTTCTCCTTAGTTAAATATCCCCTCCAAAACAAAAACTAAGGAAACTTAATTCCTACCTTAACATGTAGCTGATAGCAGGTCTCAGAACCAGACACCTAACCTAACTCCAGCTATTAGATCCAATTCACCTAAAACCTTTTTAGTTTACTTAGTAACTAATTATAAAGATCCAGGACATTAAAGGAAAATTCCTTTACAGATATAAATATTGAATGTCAGTGTCCAGGTAGGTCATGTGGATATGTCAAATGTCTTAGGCCAGATTTATTCTCCCAGGTGAGATATTATGCAAATGTCATTTGGGGGAAATCAAGTCAATGGGGTCCTACCTCAGCCATACTGAGAAGTCGCCCCTTTACGCTGCCCATCCCTGTCAACTGACATCCCTGACCCATTGGCTTCCTTGACTCCAAGAACATAGCATTTGCCCAGTAGTATTTCTTTTTGTTGACCATCCTGGTATCTGACATAGGAGAAAATCAATTCAAAGTCCTATGATCTAAAATAGTTGTTTTACCTAGTTAGAACTTACAGTGAATACATTTCCCTAAATTCCAATTATAATCTTAATGGAGTCCCAATTCATGAATCCCTTACCTAAAGCTCTGAATATTCTAACTATGACTGGCCCTACAGGCTTGTCTCCTACCTCTTACTAAAGACATCCCTTTGTCTGAAATCATATCTATTCTGTCTGTATATAAAGATGGTATATCAGATTCCCCTTGGCTAGAGAAAATTCCTTCTAGTCTGTTGTATGTTACAACAAATAAATGCCTCCTTTGTCCAGGAGATTGCATAGAGAAATATCAAATTATCTTGTGTTTATCTTTCCTATATTATATAGTGCTTTTACTCCAAAGCAAACAACCACTGCTTTGGAATATACATATAGATCTAAAATATTCCCAACTCAAATATAGATATAATTAGAAGCTTCTATACATTAACTTGTTTACCTACTAGACATCCTCAGCATACAAATGGTTATTTTTGTTTTGGCAAGGCAATTGGGGTTAAGTGACTTGCCCAAGGTCACACAGCTAGACAATCACTAAGTATCTGAGGCCTGACCTGAACCCAGGTCTCCTGACTCCAGGGCCAGTGCTCTAACCACTGTGACACCCAGCTGCCCCCTAACATGCAAATTGCTTTTCAGAATTCTTTATAACCATTAAAACATCTTAGGTAGCTTTAAATTTCCAACATGGTTTATTAATTTAACTATAACAGAACAGCAATAAGAGTAACAGAGTAACACACAAAATACTAGATTTTTTTAAAGCAATCCTTCCATTATTACATTATTCATGAACCCACAGATCTATCCCAGAAAGGGTCATACTTTTTCATATTTTCCTTATTGCCCTTCAAAGCAATCACATTAATCCCAGGCTTTAACAATACAGTATTTAAATAACATATTCACAATAGAGAACTAAATATTGCAAATATAATCTCCTTGCAGTTACAAAAGAATCACATAACTGATAAAAAAAAAACATCTCATTCATCAATAAGTTACCTTACGATAAAGCCCACCATTGCAATTTGTTCAGAGCCCCCATCGGCTGTCTGTAGTAAGAGAGAAGCCCACATTCTTGACTTCTTTAAAATTAAACATACATTGTTAATATACATTAAACATTAAGATTCTTATTTAAACATCTCATTTCCCTTAGAACAAGAGCAAAATGAATATCCCCTGTTCTTTATACTTTTGTATTTTTACCCAAATTTTCAGAATCCAATCTCATACATGACACATTTAAAAACCCCAATGTAATTGCAACTCAACTAACTTCCCAGCAGTTAAGTTTGATAAAAACTTTAGAGTACTTTATACAGAAAATCCAGCACTCACATTCCAAAAGCTCTATCCAAAATAAAATACAATTGTTAGCATTATTCAACATTTAAACCAATTAGAGTTTTTTTCCCCCAAAAGAAATCAGTAAACATCCTTTATAACCTAGGTATTTCCTCTTCTTAGTTAACCCAGTACCACTTTTCTTAGCCCAAAGGTGTTACAGTACAGTTTTAAAATCCAATCCCAAACTGCTTGCAAAAGTTACAATAGTGTTAAAACAGTTTAATCCCAAACTAATTTAACAATCTAGGTTATTTAATTCCTCTCATTCTGTACAAATTTTTTCACAATATTACAACACTAGTGTGGCTCTTAAAACCCTCAGTGTGCTTTCCAAAACTCTAGTTCAGAAACTTAAAAAAAAAATTTGAGTTATCACTCAGGCCACATGGCCAGCAGATATTCATTAAACGTGATTTCCTTTCAATAAAAGAGTCTCTTAACCCCTGGATCTTAGATATTTTTTCCAATCACACATCCTACCTGTGAAGGGATCTCTTTCCCCTTAAGGTTTCTCTCCTGTCTATACCCTCTCCCTCCATGGGCGGGTAGGCTCTCAGGTGGACTCGGTCTAGGGTTCAAATCTTAACAAGATAGTGGATGGGATTGAGACCACCACATGTCCAACCCACTACCCCTTCCCCAACCCAGGGAGAAAGCATGGAATCTTTCCCAGAAACTTGTAAGGATAAAAAAATATCTTTCCTCCTAAAACTTCTCAATCTTCCCCTTAAAGGTTCTTTCTTCTCTTAAACTCTTCTAAACTCTCCCCAAACCACAGCTTTTCTCTTTAAGAAACCCCCACCTTTCCCTTAACTGTGCACAGCTACCACTGGCTCAGTGAGGGGCTGATTTCCATGTGTGTGTGTGGGGGGGGCTGCTGCACCACCACTTTCTTCTCCTCTTACAATGATTTGTAAGCCATTTTACAAAGTTCCCAAAATCCATCTTTAGTATACAAAGTCAAACCTGCTCAAACCTCCTGTCTACATGCTTCAATCCATTTCCATACATAATTCCTTTTCTTTAGCTCCTCTTGACTTTAATTCATATTATTCTGAACTAGAATCACATAGCTTATCCAGCTGTATAACCCACAGATAGGATTCCATCCCCAGCTTTTAATAGTTAGCATTTCTTGATTATAACTGCTAAAACCCTGGAAAAGGCAAACAGTCATCCAAAAATCCCTTAGCCTAATCAGAATATTCCCTGTCCGTCCCCCCTTTCTTCAAATAGAGTAAAGCTGAATAACTTTTATAGAGGGACAATCATTTGGGGGGGGGGTGGTTGATCTTCTATTCTTAAATCCTTACATGTCCCATAATTTTCTGTAATAACCAACATTACCAGAATCTAAACTGATAAACTCCTAAAGCTTTGTTACCATATTGTTCTGGGAAAAGATTAACTATTTAGATTCCCCTATACTGGCATATCTTAGTAACCACATAATATACTTTAGGATTAACCTGACTCTCTGACAACCTCTTTTTTTTTCAAATTAAAATAGCATTTCTTTCTATGATAATATTCACTATCTCTTTCCTGTTTCTTTTTATTTCAAAATAAGGTCTCTTTGAAAATTTATTTTAGTAATTCTTCCTGAAGTAATTTTCTCTCTTTCTTAGTCCTTTTCTAAAAGAGAGTGGGGGAAAAACATTCTAGCACAACAGAATCATGGAGAACTGGGAAGAGAAGGGAACATAAACAGGGAAGGGAGGGCACTTCTCAACAGGGTGAGTAGTTTGGCCTCCATAATCCATTCTTTTCTTAATCAAAATAAAAATCCCTCTTTCAGTGCTCAAGAGACAACCTAGGAGTGAGGAGGGAGGTATTATCTATTGTAACACAGGCAGAAAGCAGGCTCAAGGGAAGAGCCAGAGAGTTAGATAAATACTGCCTAAAAGTCTAAAACAAAATGAGGCTACCCAAGGAACTCTTTAGGGGAACTTTTCAACTCCTCTTTTCCCTCTTTAACAAATCACACAAGTAAATAGACATTCTAAACACATAAAGACAGACAAGGCACAAACACAGATCACACAAAATGCAACAGAATTTTCTAAACTGAATTTCAAAACACAGGCCAATGGTAAATTCCTGATGTCTCAGGAGTACAGAGAGGGCTCTTCCTCCCAAAGGCAGACCAAATTCATTACAATACTAAATCATTTTCTTCTTACTTTTCCTTTATATTTTAGTCTTATTTACCTGGTTTGTCACAGGAGAAGGCTTAGGACAGAGTCCTTCCCATTCTAAATATTGACAGAGAGCTCTCGGGATCAAGTGCCCTTAGATCCAAGTCCCTTACACCCAAACTGGAAGGGGGTCACACCCCAACCCTCAGTCACCCGAATGGACTCTCCAGGAATCTAGTGCCTTCAGATTCTGAGGTCTAGGCTTACACAAATGGACCCTCCAGGAATCTAGTGCCCTCAGATTCCAAGGTCTAGGCTTACCATTTTTTGGGGGTCTCTATGCATAGAGGTTTAAAGACTGTTCTTTGTCCTCACTGACATCAGTTTCCTGCTGGAGATTTGCTGTTCTCTTCCGACCGAGTCTCTCCACTTCGGGTCATTTGCACAGAGGGGAAACCAAGGCTTCCCAGAAAATGACAAACTGCAAGAATTTTGTGGCAGCAGTGTTGTTTTGCCAAATTCTGAGAAGCTGAGGTCCCCAATGGGCATGCTATCCCAGAAGAGCCCCCAAACTGTGTGGGACAAATGCCACTTAAATAAATATT
Source organism: Macrotis lagotis (assembly GCF_037893015.1). Taxonomy (NCBI): domain Eukaryota; kingdom Metazoa; phylum Chordata; class Mammalia; order Peramelemorphia; family Peramelidae; genus Macrotis; species Macrotis lagotis. Next base: position 149,837,679 of record NC_133658.1, read on the forward strand.
ATAGATCTCTCAAGGTATGAAGAGAAGGCTTTATTCATTTCTCAAGAAATGGGCCACGACCAATTTAGAGAGATTGAGGCAAAAGCGAAAGGCCCAAGAATCACATTTATCCTAACTCGATTCCCACCCCCAAACTGACCCACCCTCATTAATAAGGAATGTGGTCTTACAGTCTAAACACAGAACTACCCTAGGGAAAGGGGCATAGAATTCAAAGAAAGTCAACTAATATAGGGGAAAAGAGCATAAAATTCAAACCAAAATCGGATTATCTCTTTAGTTCCAGGAATTGAATGATTCTCCAGACATCAACAGATAAGATGAAGTCAGTTGACTCTTCAACAATATCCCAGAAGTTTGCTTTGTCAAGGGAGGAGGGGAACATAGTTAACCAATTTCAATCTATAATATTTTACTGAAGAAATCTCAAAACTTTATCCCACACAGCAGGAATGGCTATGAAATTCATAATGGCAGGGAATTGGAAATTGAGGAAATGCTCATCATTTGAGAAATGGCTAAACAAATTGAGATATATGACTGTGATGGAACCCTTTTGTTCTTTATGAAATTATGAGTGGGGGTGGCTAGGTGGCACAGTAGATAAAGCACAGGCCCTGGAGTTAGGAGTATCTGAGTTCAAAGCTGGCCTCAGACACTTAATAATTACCTAGCTGTGTGGCCTTGGGCAAGCCACTTAACCCCAGTTGCCTTGCAAAAACCTTAAAAAAAAAATCATGAGTGACAGGACTTCAGAATAACCTAGATAGAATTGCATGAATTAATGTTGGGTGAAGTTAGTAGAACCAGAAGAACATTGCACACATTAACAGCAGCAGTGGGTGATGATTAAATGTTATGGACTTCTTCATTTCAGCAATTCCATACTCAAAGACAATTATAAATGCATATCCACATCCAGAGAAGGACTTGTGGAGTTTAAATGCAGCCCAAAACTTACTATCTTCAATTTTTAAAAGTTGTCTGTATATTTTTATTTATGTGTTTTTCTTTTTTCCTGTTTTGACTTGATTTTTCTTTCATAACATCATCAATATGGGTTTATGTTTAACATAGTTACACATGTATGACCTATATTAGATTGTTTTCTGTCAGGAGTGGGGAAGAGAAGGGAAAGAAGGAGAAAAATGTAGAACTCAAAACTTTGCAAAAAGATAATTGATAACTATCATCACATGTACTTGGACAAATCAATTTTAAAAATGCTGAAGAAACCTTAAAAAAACAGAATTGGTCTAATGGTAAAAATAGGCAAGAAAATTCACTCAGTGTTGGAGGGTTTGTAAAAAGATAAACATACTAATATATTTATGGTAGAGCTATAAAGTGGTACAACCATTTTGGAAAGCAATTTGAAATCATGCAAGTTAAATAACTATTATGTCTATATATTTTGAATAAGCTCTGTGATTGAAGTTATACTCCCAAGGAAACCATTGATAATAAAAAAAGCTTCCATTTGCTTCAACATATTTATAACAACATTTTTTCTTTTGTCTAAAACTGGAAAGAAAGTAGATGCACATCAATTTGGGAATGACTAAAAAAAATTGTGGTAAATGAGTGTAATGGAATTTTACTGTGCTGTCAGAAATGATATGTGTGATGAACACCTAAAAGCAGGGAACATAAACAAATGCAGAGTGAAGTAAGCAGAGCCAAAAAATAATATACACATTAACTACTACAATTTAAGTGGAAAGAATGATACATCAAAAAGTAAGGAAAGACAAATATAACACAATTACGAAGATTAAGTGGGACTCAAAGAGATATAGGAAGACAATTCCCCAAGCTATCCATTCTGGAGGAGGTAGATTCCCTAGGTGTTACTCATTGTGCACATATTCAGACCTTTTCATTGTATTGATCAGTTCTCTTTATTTTTTTTCCTCTCTCTTTTTACTCTAAAGATAAAGCAAGGGGAGGGATATCTGACATATGATTATGACATAAAAAGCAGAATATTTATTTAAAAAAAGAAACTTCTTTATTCTGGAAGTTAACTCCACCCATGGACTACTTCTCACATTGCAAATACTCTCCATGTAGGGTTTGTTTTTTCTGACTGCTTCTTTGCAGAATCTCCATTTAAAGGATGAGGTCAAGATCCCTTCATTCTTCTCCAGACTACATTCCAGACTTATTTTCATAGAACTTTCTCTGATTTTTCCCCATACAGGATACCTTCTCCCCTGCTCTCTTTTATATATCCTTCTCCATTTCGATGTAAGTTCCTTGAGGGCAGGGTCTATCTTCCTGCTTTTATTTATATTCCCAGTGTGGTAGCACAATGCCTAGCTCTTAGCAAGCACATAATAATGTTTGTTGACAGGACTAGAACATATCTTATCAGAATACATCAAAACTAATATCTGTCAAGTCTGGATTAAGTTAACTCTAGACAAAATGATGAAGGATAGTTTGGATGATCTCTCAGAGATTTTGGATTCCTGGGAAATCTCATGCTTTGCTTGTGAGTGGGGAAGTCATTGGTGTAGAAGCTGTTCCTGTTTTTGGTTCAAAGTCAGTACCCATTCCTAAGACTGAACTGTTATGTACATCCTGAGTATTGGAGATAAATTCATTCACAGAACAGTACCACTCTGCTCCCTGTCTTCCCCTTTGTGAAGCACTTACTCATGCAAACAAGATCCCCTCCCCACCAACCCATCTGCCTTTCTCCTGTTAACAATGAAAGGGCCTCTGGATAGAACATTACTGTCACAGAGGAGTCTGACTCCAGGTGAGAAACAATTAGTAAGAGGAGATGGGCTCTCAGGAATAGACAACTCTGTTTCTATATGAATGTCCTCTTTGGTCCTTATAGTACTAAATGGGGCAGAAAGATGGAAGCATTTTAAATAATTTTTATGGATAGGTAAGGAGTAGGATAGCTTTTGATCAGAGAGAGATTACCAGACACACTTATTTAAAAACCTCAAATGAATTCTTGCATTTCCCCCTACCAGGGGCAAAACAAATCTTTCCTTTCCTCAAAAGCACAGCTATACACTTCTTTCCTCTCTGAATTGTCCCAGGACTACCCCACCTAGCAATGATATGTCCTCATTATGAGAGGACATAATAACCAATATAGACTACTACTCATGGAGCAATTGATCTCTAATTAATCTCTTATTTTCTTCCCATGCTGGCATTCTATTATTCTTTTCTTAATTGAATAACAAAACTTTGTTTTTTAACTATGTGATCAACCAAATGAATGCATATAAAGCACTTTGCAGTTCTATATAAATGTGAATTCCTATTACTGCTAATGAAAACGACAGAAGTAAAAAATAATAATATTGCATCTCCATAAATTTCAAGTTAATGGTCTCTGAGGGTCATGTATCATTGCTCAATAGATGGAGTACTCAGGTTGGAGAAAGTTAATTCAAGGGCTGCCCCAGATACTTGCTGCCTCTATGACCATAAGTAAGTTAATTAAACTTTATGAGTAAGACAACTAAATGATGAACTCAGAGCCAGGAAGACCTGAGTTCAATTCTGACCCTGAGCACTTACTATAATGCTGGGTAGCTCACTTAAGCTTTGTTTGTCTCAATGAACTCAACTCTAAAATGAACATACTGGTAACACCTACCTCATGAGGCTTGTGAGGATAAAATGAGGTAATATTTGTAAGGTATTTAGCAGTACACAGCACATAGTAGGCACTTATTCCTTCACCCTTTCTGAACATCAGTTTCCTTATCTGTAATGTTGTATAATAATAACTCTAGTTCCTATCTCACAGGATTATTGCAAGAATAAGAAAAGATAAGATGCAAACTACTTTGTGAACTTTGAGTTGATAGATAAAAGATCAGTTATGTTTTTTATTGCTTCCCTTTATAGCTTCTAGATGTCTCAGTCTTTATTAAGTATAATGGAGACATTGTGTTAAGTTGAAGGGAAGCAATGACAAAAGCTAAGGCCTGGTAGCCCTCAAGAAGATGGCACTCTAAAAGGGAAGATGGCATATGGGTATGTAGGTATATATACAAGATACAAAACCTTAGGTCCTAGGTAAAATATCTAGTGGAGAGTGCTAATAATTGTACTTTTGTTGGTACTTTTTGGGAAGCCCATGATTTTAGGATGAATATGTAAATGAATAGTGATACATGGAAGCCATGAGAGACAGTTTAATGTCTCTCCAATCTAGGAGTAGCCTATGCCAGAGATAGAAGTAAGGGCAAAGTGTGGGGATAATGTATAATAAGACTGGAAAGGTAGCAAAGGGTTGAGGTTTTTGAAGAATTTTAAAGTAGAGTGTTCAACTTGGAGTCAATGAAAATCCAACTCCAGACGCTTATTAGATATATAACTCCAGTTAAGTCCTTAACCTAAATGTGCCTCAGTTTCTTCAAATGTGAAATGAGAGGATGGTCTCAATGACCTGCAAATTCCCTTCTATCTAAAAATCTATGAGACCATGATTTTTTTAAATGCCAAAGAATATTTAAATGTAACCATGGAGGTAATAAGGAAACACTGAAGTCTATTAAGAAGAAAATACCACATATGTTAGGAGAAGGAGACTATGGAGAAGACTATTGAGATTAAGTTGGGTCAGGGAGACCAATTACACTAGTGAAAAAATCCAGGTAACATATTTGGAAGGGACCTTAAAAGTCATTTGATGTAGCCTTTTTATTTTACAGAGGCAAAGATTTAAGTCCAGAGAAATTAAGGTAGTATATGGCAAAGAAAGGATTCAAGCCCAGGACTATGAATTCAAATCTAGACCTCTTTCAATTGTATAACATTGCCTTGAATTCAGTACTGGGCTGTAGATGTAGCTTAATTCATAGAATCATAGACCCTTAGAATTAATTCAAGCAACTATGTGAAGCTGGAAACAGAAGGAATTAAATTCAAATGCAGCTGGATATTTAGAAGTTGTGTGATCCTAGGCAAGTCACTTACTCTCTCTCTACATCAGTTTCCTCTCTATAAAATGTGAATAATAATGGCTTCTGCCTTCCAAGATTGTTATAATGATAAAATGATAAAAATAATTTGTAAACCTTAAAGTTTTATGTAAAATTATCCATTATTATTGATATAATTATTATGAATCTCAGAAGATAACTAGTATAAACTAAATCTGAAGTATGACTGTCCTCTACAATATCTCCAACAAATAGTAATCCAACTATTTCTTGGAGATATTCATTGATAGAGAACTCATTATCTCTTAAGACAGCTCATCACCTTTTTGGACAACTCCATTTGTAAATAAATATTTCCTTATACTGAAATCAGCTACCCTACTATGCATTCATTACTCAAGGTTCTACATTCTGAAGCCCAATAGCATGAATCAGATTACTCTTTTATGTAATATTTTTCAAATATTCATGTTATTTTCCCACTCAATAAACTTTTTAGTGGCTCTAGGATCAAGTACAAAATTTTCTGTTTGGCATTCAAAGCCCTTCACATCTTAGCCCCCTCCTCCAACCTTATTAGTGTTCTTATACCTTATTACCCATGACATTTTCTACCATCCAATGACATTGCTTTCCTGGATGTTCCACAAATAAGACAATCCATTTCTAGGCTCCAGATAATGTCCCTGATTGTCGCCCATACCCAGAATGCCCTCATCTTCAAGTCCACTTTCTGATTTTTAGGATTACTTTTAAGTCCCAACTAAAATCCCATCATCTCCAGAAACCCTTTCCATACCACACTAAATTCCAATGCCTTCCTTCTATTATTTCCTATTTATCTGTATATGGCTTGCCATTTTAGCTCCTGCTTTAATGTAAGCTCCATGAGGACAGATATTGATTTTTTACCTGTGTTTGTATCTGTGTATGTGCGTGTGTTTGTGTGAGTCCAATACTTTACACAGTGACTGACACAGAACAAATATTGATTGATTGAAATATTAAAAAAATAATTACAAGATTATGTCTCATCTAATTCTTCTCTTTTTCGGGCTAAATATTCTTAAGTACTTTAGTTTTATGGCATAGTTCACAAGCCTTAGTATTTCTTGGAAAGAGTAATATATTAGGAGTCAAAGCATCTAGGTTCAAATCCTGTCTCCTCTTATATCCCTGGGTTAGAGAAATTTCTTCCTTAACTCACTTTGTAAAGACCACTGGACACAGACATTCTTTAAAATTCCTTCTGTACTTAAATATTATCTTCCTCCACCATCTTGGTTCACCCTCCCCTGGTTATATTCCAGCTTTTCTAATTTCTTTATAAGAGATAACACCTCAAACTGAACATAGAACTCCATTTGTAGTTTATCCAAGGCAGAGTACACTGAGACTACTATTTCCTTACTCTGGTCACTTAATAACAAGTATTTTTAAGTGCCTGTTCTGTGCCAAGTATTATGCTAAACACTGGAGAAGCAAATATAAAGAAAAAGAAAGTCAGTCCCTACCCTCAAGAAGCTTTTACTCTAATGGAACTGGGAACCAATTCATAAAAGGGAGTTGAAAGTGGTAGGATAGAAAATGGTAGAATGGGAAGGGAGCATGACTAAGAAGTTCCAAATGCAGTCTGGAGAGAAATCTGTCTTGAATGTTATATTGAAATGGAGGTTCCAGGAGGATCCTTGAAGGAAAGTGAAGGAGAGGGACCTCAGGGTGAATAATACATCTAAGGTATACCTTCAGCCTAAGATAACATTTTTTGGTTTCCATCTCAGCTTCTTAATTAATACTGAGTCAAACTCTTCTTGACTTGAATTTTTCTTTGGTCACATCTATACCAGTATAGTATAGCAAAAAAACAAATCAAAACAAAAAAAATTAAGTTATATTAAATTTTACAATTTTAAGGTTTGATCTAAGAAGCAATGCATAAAAGACCAGGCAATACACCTGTGTTCAAGTCCCAAACTTTAAGATAGAATATGAGGGCAACCGTGGATAATAAGTCACTTAAACTTTTAATATTCTAAGCAACCCTTAGTTGCAGAGAAGATGCCAAGATGTCTTCATATTGGGAACTTCCTTATATGGGAGTTTTCTATATCAGTAAAAATCATGATTACATCTTTAGACCCATCCTCTAGATTTGGTCCATTACCTTAGACTGTCAAAATATTGGGTCCACTTATTATTGTTCTCTTATTCAATGTATTAATTATCTCTTTTAGTTTTTGATAATATGTAAACCTGTTCATTTGTAAAATGCAAGCGTGGGATCTCCAATGTTCCTTCAAGTTACTGATAAAAATGTTGAGCACAACTAGGCTAAGGACCAAGTCCTGTAGCATGTTCCTCCAGTTTGACATTGATCCATTAATAACTGCATTCTTATGATTTCCAAATTCACCAAAAAACACCATCATCCAGGGCACATCTCTCCATTCTACCAGATTGAGGCTGAATCATCCAACTGAGTCACAAATTTTCTGAATCATTTATTCAATATTTGTTAACTGAAAAAAGTTGCCTAGAACTTCTGGACTGACTTCTTATTATCAGGGCTGGCTAAATTCAGACCACAATTTGTTTCTTCAAAGTATTTCACAATTTTAGTGTTGGAAAGCAATTTGGTGTCCATCTAGTAGTAAACTTACATCCAACTGACCAACTGACAGACTTAGACCAATCTGTGCCTTTCTAGTTTCAAGTCTCAAAATGAGGGCTCCAATGATATGGAAGTCACTACTTTATAAGGTAGTGTTGCACATATTTCTAGCTCTAATTCTTAGGAAAATTGAACTCCCTGGGAACAAAACAGAGTAAATCTCCTGCCTATTCCACATGCTAGACTTTCAAATATATGAAGACAACTATTATATGACTGCTGAGCCTTCTCCTTGACATTTGTTTGGTGCTTAAAGCTCTTCATAATCTGGCCTCTTCCCCCTTTCCAGTTTTCCTACACTATAAAATTTGTGATCCAGGGATATTACTCTCCTGGATGTTCCTCATGAACCTCCATTTCCAGATTCTAGGCATTTACACTGGATATCCTTCATGCCTAGAAGAACCTCTCCCTCCTCATTTCTACTTCTAGTTTTCTTTAACTTATGTTCTACAGGAAGGTTTTCTGATTCTCCTTAATTCTAATGTCTTATCTCTGTTGATTATTTCCAACTTATCCTGTGTTTCTGTCTTGTTTGTAGATAGTTATTTGCAAGTTGTCTTCTCCATTCGATTGTAAGCTTCTTGAAACCAGGAGCTCTTAGTGGTTAGCAATGTGCCTGGTTCTCATTAAATATTTTCTAAGAGCTTATTGAGTTAAATTCAAATGACACTTTAGATTGCAAGATCTCACTGTTCTTCACCATCTTATTTGGCTTCCTGTAGATATTCCAATGTCCTTCCTAACTCTTGGTACCCGTAATTGAATGAATTCTTTGAATAATATGACCAGGGCAGAGTTTGTTAGGACTATCACCTCTTCATTCCCAGGTTTTTTGACTGTCATGTCATTCAGTCTACTAACTGCTCACTCCAGATATATATTAGTTTTTGCAAGGCAATGGGGTTAAGTGACTTGCCCAAGGCCACACAGCTAGGTAATTATTAAGTGTCTGAGGCCAGCTTTGAACTCAGGTACTCCTGAATCCAGAGCCAGTGCTCTATCCACTGCGCCAACTAGCTGCCCCTCCAGATATATTTTTATTGGGTTTTTTTGTTTTGTTTTGTTTTTTAGGTTTTTTTGAAAGGCAATGGGGTTAAGTGACTTGCCCAAGGCCAAGAGCTAGGTAATTATTAAGTGTATGAGGCCGGATTTGAATTCAGGTACTCCTGACTCCTGGGCCAGTACTCTATTCACTGCACCACTTAGCCGCCCCCCCCCAATGTATTTTTATACACAGTTGCCTAATAATTTCTTATCTCAAACTTTCAAGTTTAATATTTTAAACTCAAGTGTAGGACTTTCACTTATTTACATTAATTGATATTATGTTTTAGATTCAGTACTATTCCATCTTGTCAAGATCTTTTTGGATCATCCCTCTGGGTGTTTGATGTTCATCTACCTTTGTGTCATCTACATATTTCATAAATGTTCTTGGATCAAAGCCATCCTTGATGAGAATATTAAGTAGCAAAGGTCCAAGAAAAGATTCCTAGGGTACTCTACTAGAGACCTCCTATCAAGTAAACTTGGAACCATTGATAGCTACTCTGAGTCTAGTCTTTCAAATAAATTCTAATATGCCTAATTATACTATGATATAGTCCATATCTCTCTGCTTTTTTCTATAAGAATAAGACTTGACAAACATTTTGCTAATAACTTAGGTAAATATTAGCTAGAGACCTTCCCTGATCTAACAGTTTAGTAATTGTTTCCAAAAAAAGAAAAAAGAAATAAGGTTAGTTTGTCAGTACTTTTATTAATTAGATCAGAACTGCCTAACCTTACTTTTAAAAGTTTTTATTAAAATAATAGCCAATATATTTTGATTTGCCAGTTTAGTGAGACCTCTCTGGTAGCTTGGCTTCATTTACTAAAGCATTTAGTAAACCCGCAGTGTGCCATATAAAATTACAATGTGGACTGTATTGGTTTGTAGGCTGAATTTTGAACAGCCCTGAATCAGATCATGCAATCGCTTTGAAATCATTTCTTTTTCTAAATGTTTACTATTTCTTTAATAATCTACCTCTCCTAGAATGCTGCCAATAACTGAAGTCAAGCTTACTAGTTTAGAGTTTGCAGAATCAATTATCTTCTTTTAAAAACTACAAGCATTTGCTCTTCTCCAGACTTCCAGTTTTCTCTTTTTTTACATTCTCTCAATGCTACTAACTGTGATTTAGCAATCATACCCATCAGTTCATTCAGTACCTGAGCTGAGACAGGTAACTTGAATTCATCAGGAGTAACTCTTGTTTTCTATTACTATCTCCTGATTTATATTAGTTATCAGTTCTTTTAATGACTTTTATTCTAATTTTTCCCTTTCAAAGATCATTCTAATTCTTTTTTCAGAGAAAAGAACAAAAAAATTGAGCATCTCTGCCTTCTCTGATATCAATTTTCATTGTCTCCTCTATCTGAAGCAGGGGCCTGATCCTTTCTTTTTTTCCAAAACAAAAATATATTTTATTTATTTTTCCAATTTCATGCTTTGGAAGTTTTTAAATATTCATCCATTTGCAAATTTATAAGTTACTCATTTTTCTATCACCCTCCTTTCCCTTCTCTCTCTCCTTAATGGCAAACAGTCTGGTATAAGTTGTACATGTACATTTCTGTTTAACATATTAACATTTTAGTTTTTTTGTGTAGGAGGAATTAGGACTAGGGAAAGGATAGAAAACCATGAGGTAAGTAGGAAAAACTTGTTTTAAAAAAATGAACACAGTATACATTCAGATTCTTCTGCATGTGAATTGAATTGTCCATAATAGGTTTCCCAAGTTTGTCCTTGTTCTCTGAACTGCTGAGAGGAGTTGCATCCATCAAACTTGATCAACTCAGAATGTTGTTGTTAATATGTACAATATTCTTTTGGTTCTGTTCCCTTTGCTCAGCACCACTTCATGTAATTCTTTCCATGCTTCTCTAAAATCTGACCACTCATGGCTTCTTATAAAACAAGAATACTCCATAGGATGCATGTACCATAAGTTGTTCAGCCATTCACCAACTGATGGACATACCCTAAATTTCCAATTCTTTCTCACTACAAAAAGAGCTGCTATAAATATTTTTGAACATGTGGTACTTTTTCCCAATTTTTTTATGATTTCTTTTGGATATAAAGGTGGTATTGATATTGGTGGGTCAAAAGGCATGATCAGTATTATTGCTCTTTGGGCATAGTCCTAGAAGCTCTCCAGAATGGTCATGTCTGATCCTTTCTAAAAGGCTCTTTTTTCCCTCAATACAGTTTTTTAAAAAAAATATTTGTTATTCTTAGCATTCATTGCAAGATTTAGCTCATGCTTATGGAGTTCTAATGAAAGCTGCTAATTTTTTTGTATCCTGAGCTTAAACACCAAAAAAGATAACATTTCCATACTCACAACAGAATACAAACAAAAATTATTCTATATGAATCTTTATTTTATGATACTGATCTTACTGTATCATGCCCCATTTGGGTATTCATTGTCTATTGTTTTTCATTGTTTCCTTCATCTATGCATATGATTTAAAATCTAATTTGGTTGATGAGTTGTTTTGTGTATTTGCACTGTTTTTTTCAGACAATTTTCATTATTGTCCTTCATCAGAAATGTAACCCCTTGTGTCCATAAAATTTCATCCTTTGGAATTTTTCATTCTTCCATATAGACTTACTCTAAAGAACTTATTCCATGTTTCCTGTTATTCATCTTAACCTTTAAAAACCTGCTTTCCCACAGTTTGGAATGCATGTCAAATTATGACTGATTTGGCTTTTCTTATATAACAAAATCCCTTAAAGGTAGAATTCTAGACTTCTCTTCATTCTCCTTGATTCCAACAAGCAATTCTTTCCTACATTGGCAAGCTAATTCAGATTACTACTCCATCATTTGAGGGATTAAATTTTATTAAGGCAAACAAAAAAGTCATTATGTATTTTGCTCTTTGCAGCCTAAGACAGATAGAGAGACAGACAGAGAGACAAAAAGAGCTCCTGCAGAAGTCTGGATAATTAAATTTCTGTATCATTATTCTATCATTTCATGTATTGCTTCCTTCTGTCTAGATATGCTGTAGGATACTCCAATGAAATGATTGCCTCCCTTTACCTTTGCTCCAATATTTTACATCATGTTTATCATTTGAGACAGGAATTTCCTTATATGAGTATAAGACTCCACCTCAGTCCCACTCCTTTTACTTAACTCATTTGTTTTGCCAAAGTTATACCCACTCAAAGCCACGTTCCAATCATGGAATGTGGCAGAATTTCTTTCTTACAAGTTTCAGTGCCCCTAATGAAACAAAATTTGCCTACTTCCATTAACATCTCTAGTTCCTTTTCCTTGTTGCCCAAATGGTAGGTATTTATGCACTGATATTTGGGACTATGGTTCTTATCATGGGTTCTTTTTGTTCATACTGTTTTGGTGTGTTTTTTCATGATAGCCCATGGTATAGCCTGAATTTTTCTAGAATAGGAACAGGAAACAAATATGATGTTAGCTCTAGGAAATTAGTCTTCTGAACTAACAGAATGGTAGATGAACAGTCTGACAAAAGAGAAATATGAACCTCCTTTTCAATTCAACTAAAAAATTATTAAATAACTACTATGTACAAGTTATAATGTTACTATCTCCAATGATAATGAATCAGTATGTGCAGGAATAACAAAACTGGATTTTGCCTCTTTTTTCAGGAAATTAGTTTTTCTATGTTCCCCTTTTGTTAATCTTTGTGGGTATTAGTTAAATTAAGTATTTACCTTAATAATTATGAAGGAAACTGTACCAGAGGACTTACTGAAGGTCTGAAATTCTAGAATTTATTTACAATATAACATTTGTCCACTGAACTAAGAATGTATCTCTATCCCAGCTGTGGGTTTCTCTTCATAATAACTTTGCTTAGAATTTTCCATCTTGAAATCTTCCTTTAAGCATAAATTCAGTAATTAGACACACATACACACATATTCCCAAACATATATATTCTTCTCAGTGCATTGTTTATTTCCTAAGCAGCCCCAGCACATCACTGTTTTTTTAAAAAATATCCATCACTCTGGTGCTCTACAATGCTTTCAGCAGACTCCAGCCTCTGAAATCCCCAGCCCTGAGCAGCTCCCATAATCAATGCCAGAGCCCTCTGTAAGCTAACTCCATCTGTCTTCTCCAATGGGTCATTCGTCACTGGCTGGTGTTGTGTTGAGGAAATCATGATTGAATTGCTGTCATCAGTTCCTCTGGTGTTGGGAGAACAAGGTCAGAAGAGTGGGAGTCCAGAGATTTCCTTTTGCCTTTGCAGGGGTCCTCATGAAGCTATACATTCCAGCAAGGGCCCCCTGCCCTGGTGAAATTCATTCATCTGTTCATTTAATTCATATTTATTGAATGTCCACTCTGGGATCTCAAGGAGCTGGCAAAGGACTGGCAAAGGAGAGCCCTCCTTCTGCTCCTTCTAATCATTCACAGTGGCAAAGATTGTTAGAGCTGGAACTCTAAGTTAGAGTTCATCTAGGCCAAGGTATTTATTTTTGTTTTGTTTTGTTTTTTGCAATGGTCCATTTAGCAGGATGAAGAAGCCCATAGACCCCTTATCAGAATAATGTTTTTCAATACATAAAACATGAGCAACTAAGCAGTGTAGTGGATAGAGTACTGGCCCTGGAATCAGGAGGACCTGAGTTTAAATCCTGCCTCAGAGGACTTAATAAGTACCTAGCTGTGTGACCTTGGGCAAGTCACTTAACCCCATTGCCTTGATAAAACCAAAAATTAATCAATAAATAAATGTATAAAACAAATATATAGAATTGTAAAGAAAACAAATTATATTAAATATAGTGTTGGAAAATATTCATGGACACCAAGTTAAGAGCTTCTTATGTGTTCTAACTCCCTTATTTTATAGATATGGAGACTGAAATCTAGCAAAGGACATGTCACTGAGCAAACTGGTGATAAGAGCTGGGACTCAAACCACCCCTCCTGACATTTCCCACTATGCCATATGGCTTAATCCTTCTTCCTGTCTCTCTCTATGTGACTTCTCTTTAGTTGAAATTTTTGCCCTTATCATTTGTAAACTGATATTTAAAAGCAACACTGGACTAAGCATGGCCTCACCAGGCCCCCGTTAGTCAGCCTTGCCGCGCGCAGGGTGGAGCTCAACCGAGGTGACCCCTGAGCCGGCTCCACGGCTGCTGCCAGCATGTTCAAGGTAATTCGATGGTCAGTGGGTTCTGCCAGCCTGAGTCTTCTCTCCTTCAAAGTCTATGCATCTCATAAAAAGGAGAAAAGAGACAAATCTTCAGTCTGAGTTGATGAGCTTTCACTCTACTCAATTCCAAACTTTGAGTCCAAATATGTGGAGGAACCAAGAAGCCCCTTGGAAGAAGGAATCTCACAACTTAGAAAGTATGCTGTACCATATGCATATTGGTTTCAGGTTGCTTATGACAAAACTAAGCCTCCAATAGATACTGCTATTCAATATGGAAAAGCCAGCTGTGAACTTTTCCAAAATCCACCTCCAGAATTTTTGCCAAGACTCCTTGTGATTGGTTTTTCTGGAATTTTGGAATGCTTTTTTTGGTAAAGGTTCAAAAGTAAAGAAGCTTTTATATCCAGTTGGTTTCATGAGCATTACTGCAGCTGTATATTATCCACAAGAGGCTTTTGAATTTGCCCAGGTCAATGGGGAGAAATTGTATGATTGGAGCTTACCAATATTCATGGTCCTAGAAGATATATGGAAGACATACTTTCAAACAGATGCAAAGCAGGAGAAGGCTGAAGATGTGAAGCACTAATCTAAACAAAGAAATAAATAGAATGATCATAGTGCTGCCCATTTTCAACAGAAGTACTACAAAGACTTCATGCAGAAACCAGTATTTTGAACAGATAAAGAAAGATGGCCAGAGATATTGCTATTGAATGCAAAAAAGAGTCTTTCTTTTTCAGGAAAGATTATCTTTGCCTTCTTTGTTATCTCTGGTGATGTCATATTGCTGAATGGACTAGTTTGTTATTCTTTCATCTAGAGATAATTTTAAGTTCCTGGACTCCTCATCCTCATGCTACTATTCATGTACATAATTAAAATTCCAAGTAAAAACAATAAAATAAAAGCAACACTGAAAGGATGGAAATCTGAATCCAAACATTGGAATGATTAACTCCACTATTGCTGGGATTACCTATCAGGGTCTGCCTAACCCTCTTCATCTTTTTTCCAGCTGAGACCTGAGTGAGTGTCCCATGACTAAGATAGGACAGTATTCTGAAAGAGGGAAGTGGTAGTCAGTCTCCTATATTTCTTCTAGGTCAGACAGCATTAAGAATATAGGGTTAAGTATTGGATGTCATATTTTAGGAAGGAAGTGGGCAAGTTGAAGTCATCCAGAAAAGTAATATCAGGATGATATTGTATTGAAGGAAATGAAGATTTTAGAATTGTACTACACTAGATTTAAAACAAGAAGGAATGAAAATGGGCATTTAATCCAATCCCCTCATTTTAGTTGATCTTAGAGAATGGAAGACTTAGAGGGACAATGAGAATAGTAAAGTACTTGAAGGTTTGCCATATTGAAAGATTGGACTCATTCTACTTGGCTCCACAGGAGCAAGGAATAGGAAAATAGGGTTAGTTAAACAATGCAACACTTCTTAATAATATCAGAAGTCTCAAGTTGGAATGGATTGTCTAGGCATGTAATAAATTCACCATCACTAGAGATTTTTAAATGAATATTGAATGTTCACATTTCAGGGATTTTACTAAAGACTATGATTTATACTACAGAGATTCCTTGATTCTAAATGAGTATTCAAGAACAAAGGTCAGCAAGCTATGATCTAAGGGTCAAATCCAATCTGCTGCATATTTTTATGGCTCATGAGCTAAGAATATTTTTAAATTTATTTTAAATTCAATAAAGCTATATTTGAAATTAAAAAAACTATTCTTATCTCATGATGATCAAAAACAGGTGGTTGGTGAGAATTGACATTTCTAGATTGTACATAAATTCTAGCATAATATGCAAGCTGATTCCTAGAGATTATATTTATTATATCATCTCCTTGAGGATATATAATGAAAGAGTTCTTTGCTATCTCAGCTCTAGAAAGGATGCAGATGCCCTATGACTGTTCCCTATCGGGGATGAAAACCTTTGAACTTAGATGCTAATCCAGAAAGTGTCAACCTCCACCCCAAAAGACCTCTTCTTCCTGGTTTTAAAGTGTGAGGATGACATTATTAGTTCAGGATTGGAGAAAGAATGATGCCCTATTACTCACAAAACTACATGTATGAGCTTATAACTTCTTAGGCATGCTTATATATAGGATCAGACACTTAATATGTATTTCTCCCTTCTTTTGGTCAAGGTCTTGTGAGATCTCAAATAGCAACTCATGTCTCTTGTTCCTTTCCAGGTACCTAAGGAGTGAAGCATCACCTACCCAAACATTTATAGTAACAATGATAGGAGCAGAGGCAACAACTAAATTGAAAACAAGGAAAAAGTTACCTATAGAAAGAGTCTACCTGGTAATGAACAGGCTGTACTCACTGGAGGATAAATGTAAGATAGCCAATAAGCAGTTCTTATGCCTCCTAAAAAAGATGAAGAAGTTCTTCTTAATATACCAAGGAGACCTGCATACTAGCCTCTTAACTGAGCATAATCATTTCATGATTCTTTATTGCTTATAACATTCTCTTTCTGTGTGAGAATAAAACTGTTTCCTGGATTTGATTCATGATTCTCTGCCAGATTTTTTTTTACTTTCTTGACCATAGTTGGAGATAAGATTTTGGATTAAATTCAGAAATAGAATTGTTCCTTAGGAGTCTGAAAGGGAGGTAAAATTGGAGCAGGGAGTATCCTCACAATTTTCTTATTAAGGAGATAGGCAGTCTCAAGATAATGAACCCAGGGTAAAGTTCAATTGTAAATAAAGGACAGGCTTGATAAAATGTGATAGCCCTATGATCCATCTAATGGCACCTTACCAATCTCTGGGCTAGACTAGTAAAGGTGAAAAAGTCCACCTGCAAAAGTCCAGGTAAAATAATTTTTTTTTCCCTGATGCTCTCATATCCCTATCAGGAGGTGCGGAGAGAACTTTTCCCCAGTGCAGCTATTGTATAATTATAAATAATCAGCTAAATTCAATTCCACAAATTCTACTAAGTGTCTCCAATGTGCTGTGTTCTGTGCCAGATACTAGGAAATACAAAAATCAAAACCAAGAAAGTATTTGGCCTCAAGCTGCTTACAACCTAGTGGCTTATATTCTGTTGATTTAGGCTTTAAAATTGACCCTAGTGAGAAGAACCTGGAGATCTTTGTGCTTAGTAACATTGTAAAAATAAGTAACTGTGAAAGAAAATTACTTTGATCAATAAAATTATCCAAGACAATTCCAAAGGACTCAGGATGAAAAAAATGCCATTTGCTTCTAGAGAACTGATGAACTTATTACAAATTGAAATAAAATTTTATTGCTTCCCTTTGGGGGAGGCATTGTTTTGATATATTTAATATGGAAATATGTTTTGCATGAACAGAAATAAACTCCACCTCCTGGAAGAATTAAAGAATGATTACTGAACTTAAATGTCATATCAATTTATTGTTTAATTTTTCTCCATCCCAAAAGAAATTTGAAAGCGGACAGTCTACTTAGAATTGAGACAAAAATATTATATTATTATTAAAAGCATACAGAATAAACTACAGTCTATTTTGTAATAGAATTAATTTTGTACTTGTCTTCTTTCCTATTATGGTGTGACCTTCTTTAGGAATCCTGTATTCGATTTCCAGGTTGTAACTTATTCTCATCCCTGATGGTGCCTAGGCCTGTACCTTGGACAGAGCCCACATTTAAAACTGCTGAAGGAATGAAGCTTATGCAGTTTGTGTCCCCTTGACGCTAGATTTCAAGTCATTGTCTCAAGGGTTTGGGGAAGCTCATTACCACCTAAAGCCTTAAGAGCAAAATTACCTGAGAATTCCTGTATTCTTTTTCTCCTTACCAAAGAAAGTTTAAATATAAAGGTTTATTTTTCAGAGTCCCTTAAAACAATATTAGTATAGTGAAGTAAAACTCCATTGCAAAGCCCATCCTTAGAACAGCATGGTATAGTACAAAGTTGTTGGAACTAGAGTCAAAAGTTCTGGATTCTGATTCCTTCTATGATGGTTACTACCTGTTCCACCTTGAGCAAGCCTCAGTTTCTTCCGCTTTAGAATGAAGGCCCTTCCAATTCTAGATCACAAGCTATGAACTCTGAAAATCAAGCAGTTCAATATTTCCTCACTATAGGATTTTTCCCCCCAGATCTCCATGCAGGCTTCTTTCCTAAAGCTAATTTTATCATCCTCCTAAAACTGCTTTTGCATCATAAACCCTTATGGCAATCTGGTGAAGCCTATGAATCCCTGAATATTGTTGTCTATATTAATAATTGAAGAAAAGGCTAAATTCCTGTTAGATCATTAGTGAAAATAAAGATACCCATTTCCCCCCTTCTAAATTCATAGACCTATGGGTCTATGACCCATGGTCCCTCTCTATGAATTCCAAGTGAAGAACCTCTGTTCTAAATTAATGTTCTAACTTTTTCAATCCATTTCTCATCACATTCTTGGATATCTGGTGTAATCTCACCAATAAGCACTAAGTGAAAGAGGTGAGAGATTAGATTTCTCATGGATCTGATTCTTTTAGTCTTTCACATTCTGAATCAATATGATCATAGACAAGACTTGTAGCTTACATAAATATAGAAAGAGTTGAGCATTCTTAAGAGTCAGATAGTTGGTGGCAGAGTCAAGATGGCAGTGTGGAGGCAGGAATTCCTAGAAGCTCTTCCCCAGAACACTCCAAATACTGTAAAATGATGACTCTAACTAAATTTTAGAGTGGCAGAACTCACAGAAGACTGAGTAAGACAATTTTCTGGCCCAAGCCAACTTGGAAGATCTGCAAAAAAGATCTGTTCAGCAGGGTTGGAAAGGATTTCAGAACAGCCCAAAAAGCTGCATTAGAGAAAGCCAGTTCTAGCCTTCTAGGAACAGCCTGTGGGATGCCTGGGTCCCTGGGGGCATGTGGATCCATGGCAGTGGGAGCAGTTTCCATACGTCTCAGCCCAGGGATCACCAAGGACAACTTGGAAGGTCAGAAAGAAAACTGCTGCACCAGAGTCACCCCGGAGCTCAGGTCAGCCTAAGACTCAGTGGAGGCCTCAGCACAGCACTTCCCCAGGAACCTGCAGAGTCACAGCAGCTGCTTTCAGAGTGCTCAGTCCACAGACAGTAAGAGGATTGTGATAGATTGCAGAGATCTCTCTGCTATCCCTGGGGTGGAGCTCTGCTGTTTCGACAAGATTCAGATCCAGGTCACAGTCTGGGGCTCCATCATGCCATAGTGGAGGAGGAAGCCTTCCCACAGCTCCACCCCATTCTGCCATAGTGGAGCCGGAGTCTCCTCACAGCTCCAGGACATAGGGGAGTGCTTGTGGTCATCTACAGACATAACTCTGAAAGCAGCTGTGATGAGAGAGAGAAATTATATCCTTAAGGAAGAAAAATAAATCATAATTTTCCCCCTAGAATTGAAGATAACATTCTTTTGTCTTTGTTCAAACTACACAATTCTTCCTGTGGATACAGATGCTATTCTCCATCTCAGATAGACCAAAATCATCACTGATAGTTGCACTGATGGAATGAGCACGTCCATCAAAATTGATCATCACCCCCCATGTTGTTGTTAGGGTGTACAATGTTTTCCTTGTTCGGTTCATCTCACTCAGCATGAGTTCATGCAAATCCTTCCATGCTTCCCTGAATTCCCATCCCTCCTGGTTTCTAATAAAACAATAGTGTTTCATGACATACATGTGCCATAGTCTATTAAACCATTTCCCAACTGAAGGACATTCACTTAATTTCCAATTGTTTGCCACTACAAACAAGGCTGCTATGAATAATTTTGTGCAAGTGATGTTTTTACCCTTTTTCATAATCTCTTCAGGTTATAGACCCAGTAGTGGTATTGTTAGCTCAAAGGGTATGCACGTTATTGTTGTTGTCCTTTGGATGCAATTTCAAATTGCCCTCCAGAAAGGTTCACAGCTCCCACAACAATGTATTAATATCCCAGATTTTCCACATCCCTTCCAACATTGGTCATTCTCCTTTCTGTCATATTGGCTAGTCTGAAGAGCTATGGACAATGTTATCTCAATTCAGAGGAAGAAAAACAAAACAAAAAACAACCCTTCACAATATGATGAACACTTTATAAAAATTATCTCTCATCATCCATGAGTTATTACCTCACATCTCTCAGAATTTCTCTCAGACACACCTCTCAGGGAAGCATGGAAGGATTTGCATGAACTGATGTTGAATGAGATGAGCAGAACCATAAAAATATTGTACAACCTAACAGCAACATGATGATCAACCTTGATGGACTTACTCATTCCCTCAGTGCAGCAATCAGGGACAATTTTGGTCTATCTGTGAAGGAGAATACCATTTGTATCCAGAGCAAGAACTGTTTAGTTTGAAAAAGACTAAAGACTATTACTTTCAATTTAGAAAAAAAAATACTGTTATCTTATGTAATTTTGCTATTTCTTATAGTTTATTTTTTTCCCTTAAGGATATGATCTCTCTCACCACATTCAGTTTATATCAATGTGTACCATGGAAACAATGTAAAAACTAACAGACTTCCTTCTGTGGGGGGGGGGGCTGGTGAGAGGGAAGCAAGAAAGGGGGAAAGTTGTAAGACTCAAAATAAAGAAAAATCTTTCTTAAAAGATTATCTCTGGGGCAGCTAGGTGGTGCAGTGGATATAGCACCAGCCCTGGACTCAGGAGTACCTGAGTTCAAATCTGGCTTCAGACACTTTAATAATTACTTAGCTGTGTGGCTTTGTCAAGTCACTTAACCCCACTGCCTTTCAAAAAGTAAAATAAGAAAATATCTCTCACGTATCTCTTTCCCTCAATCCTGAATTCTCATGCTGGAAATGACTAATCTGTAAGCATGTATATCAATAATATATTATGTGTAATACTAAGCTGAGAATTCACTGCTGAGGGGAGGAGCGTGAGAAGAGAGAATGAAGGATATTTTGTAACTTAAAAATATGCATGTGCATATGTATGCAAAAATAAATTGAATAAATAAATAATTAAAAAAGAAAATAACTCCTTCAAATGTATAATGGAGATAGAAAAACTGATGATTTTGTGAGAAATAAGGAAAAAATAGAGGAAAAAACAAAAGAATGAAAAAGTAGGAAAAAAATGTGAAATATCTCATTGGAAAAACAACTGACCTAGAAAACAGATTCAGAAGAGATAATTTAAAAATTATTGAGCTACCTGAAAGCCATGACCAAGAGAAGAGCCTAGAGTTCCTTTTAAAAAACATTCTCCTGGGAAATTGCCTGATATCCTAGAAATAGAGGGTAAAATAGAAATTGAGGGAATCTATTGATCACCTCCTGAAAGAGATACCAAAATAAAAACTCTCAGGTATATTCTACCAAATTCCAGAATTCTCAAATCAAAGAGGAAATATTACAAACAGCCAGTAAGAAACAATTCAATTATGATGCCACTGCAGCCAGGATTACACAGGATTTAGTAGCATCTATATTAAGGGCTCCTAGGGCTTGGAATATGATATTCCAGCAGGCAAAAGAGCTTGGATTACAACCAAGAATAAACTACCCTGGTAAAACTGAAGATTATCCTTCAGGTGAAAAGATGGATATTTAAAGAAATAGAGAACTTTCAAACTTTCTTAATGAAAAACCAGAGCTGAACAGAATGTTTTTATCTTCAAGTACAGAATCAGGACTCAGGTAAAGCATGGAGAAAGTGGATGGGAAAGGCAAATTATAAGGGATTTAATGATGTTTGAACTGTATGTTTTCCTACTTGAGAGGAAGTTATTGATAACTCATATAAACCTTCTTATTTATTAGAGCAGTTAGAAAGAGAATATATAAGCAAGGCACAAGAGGGAGTAAGATATAAAGGAATAAAATATTATAAAATGGAGTCAGTGTGAGAAAAAGGAATGTATAAGAAAGGGAAAGAAGAGGTGCTATGGGCTAAGATATTTTATGAAAAAAAGAGTAAAGAAAAAGGTTTTTCAATGAAGTGGAAGGAGGAGGAGAGAAGGAATGGTTGAGCCTTCATTCTCATTTGAACTGGTTCAGAGTGGAAATAACATACACAGGGTACAGAAATCTATCTTATCCTAAGGGAAAAAGTACAGGAAAGGGATGGGAGAAAGGGGACAAGGGATGAGAGGTGTAGGTAATAGGAGAGAAGGAAGAATGTGGTTGAGGCTATCCAGATACATTATACTTTTGAGGAGGCACAAAATGAAAGGAGAAAATAGAATAAATGGGAGTGGGGAGAAATAGAATGGAGGGCAATTATGTTAACAATAGCAACCATGGGGAAAATATTGAAGGAACTTCTCTGATGGACTTATTTTAAAGAATGCAGCACATCATAGATACAGAGCTCATAGTATCTGAATACAGACTGAAGTATGCTTTTATTTCCTTTAACTTTATTTTTCTAGAGTTTACCTTTATTATGGGAGAGTGTATCATGTTTACTTTTACATCAAAATTATTGTAGTAATATCAAAATAATTAAATTAAATTTTTAAAAATTTCATGTGCATGGTTATAAAAGTAGAGCCTATATTAGATTTTCTGTCAGGGGGTGGGGAGAGGGAAGGAAGAGATGGCAACAAATATGAAACTCAAAAACTTACAAAAATATGAGTGGTGAAATCTACTATTGTATGTAGTTAAAAAAACAATAAAATATTTAAATTTTTAAAAAGAGTCAGAGACTTAGCTGAACATTATTCTTAGCTTCTTGGATCTTACAGACTAAATGACTCATTAAAGTTAAGTTGTTGTGTTTTTTTCAAGAGAAGTCAGAACATGAATATTTTTATTTTCACCAGGTGCCTCTTGAAAATTAGGTAATTGATAGTCCAGGAAATACCAGGAGTCCTTTACCCTGAGCAAATTTAGCCAAGTGACAAAATTGGCATTCTGAGAAGTCCCCTGCTCTATTCCAAAAGTGAAGGATTATCTGATATTTGGTAGCTCTCTTATGAAAAAGCAAAGATGGATGGTTTCCTAGCTATGCACATAGATAGATGGATAGACAGACAGAGAGACAGGTTTACATGTGCACATATATATGCATAAATATTATCATATTTATACCCTAGAAGCCTAGGGAAGCATCCATATATATGTATGTGTGTACATGCACATGCACATGCATATATATATATAATATATATATATAATATATATATATACATATATTAAATATATGTATACATACATATTTACACACACACTTATATACAGACATTCTGATTTTTATACAGAATATAATGAGAATTAGAGATGGTAAGACTTGAAGGATATCCAATCCAATTTCTTCTTTTGTTAGATTAGAAAACTTAGGCCAAGTGATTCATTTCCTCTATCAGAATCTCTTTAGCAGCCATATAAAACACTCTAGACTCATTCTTAATCAAAGGATACTAAGAAGAAAACAGAATATGTGCAAGGAAAAACCTACACTCTGTTTCTAAGAGAAGTTCTAGGGTTTTAGAAAGGGAGCATTTTTTTATTTTTTTAAATTTATTTTTTATTCTTATTTTGTACAAATGTTTTTTTAACATTAATAAAATATTCTTGTTTACAAGTAAACAAAATACCCCTCCTCCCATGAATATAGATAGATTTGCTTGGGCGAAAAAAGTAAAGGAGAGAGAAAAAAATTAAAATAAAAAAATAATAGTAATAATTGTAGGTATGGCCAGGTGGCACAATGGACAAAGCACCAGCCCTGGAGCCACGAGCACCCAAGTCCATATCCAGCCTCGTAAACCCAACAATCACCCAGCCGTGTGACATGCAAGCCACCCAATCCCCACTGCCCTGCAAAAACAAAAAAAAAAAAAAAAAAAGAAAAGACCCAAAATAAAATAAAATAGTAATAATAGTAGTGGTGGCTGGGTGGCAGACAGAGCATTGACCCTTGAGCCAGGAGCACCTGGGTTCAAATCCAGCCCCAGACACCCAAAGATCACCATGCTATGTGGCCCCAGGCAGGCCATCCAGCCCCACATGCCCTGCACCCTCCCCCAAATAATAATAACAAAAAATGTGCTTGAGTCTTTGTTCCAACACCAACAACTCTGTCATGGGTGAATCTCATTCTTTATGATAAGTCCATCACAAAAATTATTTCCTTATTTTTCCACCGTTGCCATTGCTGATCGCAACTCCCTCCTTTCTTATTTCTCCACTACCATGTACTCTATTTTCAATCTCCTTTTACTCTGACTCTGCTGTAGGATCGCTGAGTGGCGCAGCAGACAGATCCCTGGTCCTGGGGCCAAGAAGCCCTGAGCCACCATACCACCCCTTAGGCCCAGAATCCACCTGGCCCTGTGGTCCTGGGCAGGCTTTCCAATCCCAGCCCCTTGCAAGAAGTAAGAAACAAAATGTGTTATATCTGGCCACACTTGCCCCATGGTCCATCCTCTCCTCCTTTATTCACATCCCCACCCCTTACCCCTGCTCCCCACTCCTTCTTACTCCAGATTTCTATACCCCATTGAGTATATATGCTGTTTCCTCTCCTAGCCATCACTGATGAGAGCAAATGTTCCCTCATTCCCCTTTGCCTCCCCACTTCCATATCATTGCAATAGCTCATTGTAATAAAAAAATCTTATGTGAAATATCTTGGACTATTCCCCCCCTCCTTTTTCTTTCTCCCATTCCATTTCCCTTTTTTTCCTATTGACTCCATTTTTACACCATATTTTATCTTCGAATTCAGCTTTCTCCTGTGATTCAACTATAAAAGTTCTCTCTAGCTGCTCTATTAACTGAGAATGTTCATATGAGTATTATAAGTGTCATTTTTCTATACAGGAATACATGAAGTTCAGCCTCATTAAGTCCCTCATATCCCCCCCCACCTCCAATCTCCATGCTTCACCTGAGTCCTGTGTCTGAAGATCAAACCTTCTGTTCAGCTCTGGCCATTCCAAAAGGAACCTTTGAAATTCCCCTGGTTCATTGGAAGTCCATCTTTTTCCCTGGAAGAGGACATTCAGCCTGCTGGGTAGTTCATTCTTGGCTGCATTCTAAGCTCTTTTGCCTTCCGGTGTATTGTATTCCAAGCCCTACGAGCTTCCAATGTAGCTGCTGCTAAGTCCTGTGTGATCCTGACTGCAGCTCCACAATATTTGAACTGTGTCCTTCTGGTTCCTTGTAATATTTTCTCTTTTACTTGGGAGTTCTGGAACTTGGCTATAATATTCCTAGGGGTTGGTTTTTTGGGATCTCTTTCTCTGGGGGATCAGTGGATTCTCTCCATTTCTATTTTGCCCTCTGCTTCTAGAATATCAGGGCAATTTTCCTGTAGTAATTCTTTGAATATGATGTGAAGGCTCTTTTCCTGACCATGACTTTCAGGTATTCAAATAATTTTTAAATTATCTTTTCTAAGTCTGTTTTCCATATCAGTTGCTTTTTCAATGAGATATTTCACATTTTCTTCTAATTTTTCATTTTTTTGGTTTGAAGTATTGATTCCTGATTTCTGGTAAATTCATCAATCTCCCTGACTTCTATTCTTTGTCTGAAGGATTTGGTCTCCTCAGAGAGTTTTCTTATCTCTTTTTGCATCTGGCCAATTTTGCTTTTTAAAGCATTCTTCTCCTCAATAACTTTTTGAACTGTTTTATCCATTTGACCTAAGCTGGTTTTTAGCATGCTATTTTCTTCAGTATTTTTTTGGATTTCCTTGACTAAGCTGCTGACTTCATTTTCATGTTTTTCCTGCATCTCTCTCCTTTCTTTTCCCAGTTTTTCTTCCAACTCCCTTATTTGATTTTCAAAGTCTTTTTTGAGATCTGTCATAGCCTGAGCCCAATTTCTGTTTTTCTTGGAGTCTTGAGATGCAGGAGCTTGTGCTTCCTCATCTTCAGACTGAGTATTTTGATCCTTCTTAGGCTCATTTGCAAACTATTTCTCAATAGTCTTCCTTTTGTTTCTTTGCTTGCTCATTTTCCCAACCTGGGCCTGGTTTTAGGGGTGCTTCCTGAGCTTTTGGGACACTCCCACAAGGGTCTCAGTGTGTGAGGCTCTGTCCTCTCTCCTGGTCTGTGAATGATCATAATCGCCCTCCTCTCCCACGGGGCTGAGGTGGGGGGGGGCCCTGCTCTTCTATGGGGGGGGGGGTCTAGCCTGCTATCAGGATCTGAATGTGGTCAGAGCCCCAGAGTCCTGTTCCAGAGGCAGAGGACAGAGCTCTCCAGTCTCTCTTCACTCCCCTCCCTCAGCTCAATGGGCTCATGCCCTGGAGGCTCCTGCTTACTGGCTCTGCCTGCTTCTGTTTCCTGGATCATGGCTGGGGAAAGACCATGCTGCTTGCTGTGTGCCCTGAGGGCTGGACTCCATGTGCTTGCTCTGGCAGAGGTCCCCAGCTGTTCCCCCACTTTGTGCCGGTGCTCCTTGGGGTGCAGCTCAGGAGACTCCCCTGCTGCTGTGAGCTGAAACTCCTAGCGCCCTGGGGCTGCCTCCAGAAGGCTGAAGTTCTTTGGCTCTGGTGGGCCACCCCTCTGGCAGGCCGCCTCTCGGGGAGCAGAGCCTTTCTGCTCTTTTTCAGGTTACCTTGAGTAGTAGAACTGCCTCACTGGGTCCCTTTGTGGGTTCTGTCTCTCAAAAGTTTAGTTAGAGTCCTTAGCTGATGAATTTTATCAGAGAGCTCCTAAGACTGGATCCCTTCTTGTTGCCATCTTAGCTCCACCCCCAAAAGGGAGCATTTATTAGAGAACCGTTTTGTAAGAAGAAGAGCAGTATCCAAGGAAAACGACCAGAGTTTCAATGGAGTCCCGTGATTCTGCTCCATTGTACTATACACTGAAAAAGCAAAAAGGGAAACCATATAATATATGGCGATGGCATGATTATTCACCTATCCTAAAGCAGTACATAAGGAGGACTTTTCCCTATAGATTATAGTATCCCTTTTGCCAATCCTTAAGATGACTAGACCTGTCCTCAGCAGTTTCCCAGGACCTTGTCACCTCCAAAATTTTTTCTATTCCATAATCTTCTCATAAACATCCTATGCTAAAGTTTTCTTCCAACGCCTCAGAGATAGTAGAGGCAACCTAGGTTCTTGAAAGCTGTATTGGTAGGCACAAAATCAGACTAGTTCTTCCAAGCCAGAAAGACTTTGAGTGCAGCTCCATCTATGATAGATGGTATTATTTTCATCAGAGTATCAGCATAGCTAAATTTGGAAAGGCATATCAGCAGAAGTTTGACCATCAAAAGAAAATTTCTCTTTCTTTTTTCTCTTTTTTACTTTTTTTTGCCACCACAACTTCTAAAAACCATATATTAAGGCAAAGAAAGATTATAGTTATTACTGATGAAATAAGTACACTCATTGATAAAATCATGCATCTTTTGAAATATTAAAATCTAAATTATATCAGACTTTCTCCCAAAAAATCTTCTAGACATCACATACCACCTAACCACTGTAATTAGTAATATATGATTAGTTATGAAATATTTCACAGATTTAAAACTAGAATGATTAGAAAAACATGACATCAGAGAGGTGACACCATGAGAAACACATGAATTGGATTTGAATGATGGGATGCTGTGCTAAGCCACCAGTCTCACTTTCTCCTCCACAGCCATCTGCATCTAATGACCAGATATAAATTAGAATAACCAGAGAGGACCCTGGTTGGGAGGCAATTAAGGTTAAGAGACTTGCCCAAGATCATATTGCTAGTAAGTGTCAGGTGTCTGAGGTCAAATTCAAACTCATGTCCTCCTGACTTCATGACCAAAGCTCTATTCACTGCATTACCTAGCTCCCAGAAGAAACTTTAGAGACAAGAGGTTAAGTATAATCCTCTCCCTTTTATAGATTAGGAAACTAAGACTAAGGTAAATGAAGGGAACTATCCAGGATCACATAGCCATGAAGTATCTAATGCAGGCTCTGTATTGCAGTCTTCCTGATTCTAAGCCCATTGTTCTGTCGACTATCACATATAATGTTTCTTGACTCAAAAAAATCTATATTTCTCTAGTATCTATAGAATAAAGTCCTGATTTTCTCCACAGTTCCACTTTAATCTAAATCTATCCTTTCCTTGACTTCAGCCAAGCTAGATTATTGCCCTTTCTGCCAATTTACTCTTTTTTTTACTGTTTCTTTCTCTGGAATGCCTTCTCATTTTTTTTTTGCTTTCCTTTGATGTTTCACTTCTCCATGAAGCAAAGTCATTTCATGGAAAACATGATGAATCTATAGTAGAAATAGATAATCCAAGGATCAAACGTATTATTTATTAAGTGCTTGCTTTATGTCAGATTCTATACTAAGTACTGTACAAACAAACGGTCTCTACCCTTAAGAAGTTTGTATTCTCCAAATTCTTCTGCTTATGACTTGTGTGATCATTGGTACATCACTTATCATCTCTAGACCTCAGTTTCTTCATTTGCAAAATGAGAGAATTTAACTAGAAAGCCTCTCTGGTCCTCTGTACTCTAAATCTATGATTTCTCCAATTTAGTGAAGTGAATTAGGATTAATTAAGTAGTTACTAAGTGACAAGAACCATGCCACAAGAATTTACAAATATTAACACTGTTTTTCTAATGCCTACTGGATGAAGTCTTGATTTTCTCTGAAGTTTAGCCCTAAACGAGCCCTTCGTTCTAAGAAGGCTGAGCAGCAGTCATCTTTCCTTTTAGCATTCCTATATCACTCATGTTTTGTGCAGTCCCATCTCTCTGTTCCTCTGGACCCCAGTTTCCTCATCTATTAAGTAAGAAGATTGTTAGGCAATGTTTTGGTTCTTAGGTTCTATTTCCTACTTTCTAGGCTGTCTTGGAGTATTAGTTTTCCAATACTATATATCCTACTTCTCAACTAGATCATAAATTTCCTTTGAATAGTGTTTAATACAAGGACTTGACTCAAGATCAATCAATTTTGGTTAATTGATTGATTGGATTTTCCATTCCTTTCCATGTTTCTTTTACTGTGGCTCTGATGAACTTGAGATGAATCCTGAGCAACATCTCAGGGAGTCAAAGAGTAGCTCTTCGAGAGAAAACCTATTACATGGAAAGTGGCAAAAGCTATCTAATCTCAGAAGGATCATATTTCTAGTAGGTCCCTGCCAAATCCACTTCAACTCAGAGTGTGGAAAGAAATTTCTGGGCAGAGAGGGTGGGTAGGAAGGAAGATAGGGTTCAAGTGTAGGAAGAGCTAATTGCTCCTCTATTTCTACAAGGATGCTACTCTGCTCTACTTTTTTCATAGATTTCCCCTCAGAGGCTTGAATTTCGGTTTCTGGCACCCCAGGAAGGGGAGGCAGGTAGAGAAAAGCAAATTTTCACTCCTAGTTTTCTTAGTCAACTCTGGACAGCTGTAACTCCCAGCTATGAGGCCCAGAGGGGAGAGCAGTTGAAAGGATACATAGATGGGAGCATAACACAACCTGACAGGTTAGTTTAAAAACTGAAATGTGATTCTTATTGGATCAGAGAATGTGAAAATGTTGAGGTCTAGAGACAAGGGATCTGAGCACAGGATCAAATTCTGGATAAGCAGCCTCTTTCTTTAAATTTCTCCAAGCCCACTCCCCCCATCAAAAAAAAATGTTAACCAAGAAGCAGATGTGAAAAAAAAAACACCCAAGTGAAAAACACCAATAAAATTACAGTGAGATGAGGGTGAAATTCATGATGTTTCCCAACTTTCTCATCATCACCATTACTGCTGTAATAATGTAAAATGCTGATTTTGTATCCATTGTAGCCCATTTCCTAGTGTTACTTCTTGGCAGTGGTCAGGTGGTAGGATGGAGGGGAGAATTGTTCAGTAGGACCTGTTCATTTTTTTCACTTGCCCCTCTTTTGATCTCTCCTGGTGCAGTGCAGCTGTTAACAAAAAAATACAGCATGTTTGAGACAAAGTATGTGCAATTCTTCTTCCAGAAAGGAGCCTTTTGAAGAAAAAAAAGAGAGTGATCAGAATAAAGGGAGGGAGACAGAGTCAGAGAGAGCAAGCAGGATAGAGAGAGGGAGGAAATACAAGCAAGGATGGCAAGCTTTGATCTTGGCATACACAGTTTCATCTTTTGTAGTTTCATTATTTCAGGGGGATTATCAGGAAAGCAATGGGAAGTGGGGAATGAGTGGGAGTTATGGGGTTTCTGAATAATGCTATCTAAGGTTCTCCATAGCTTTCTGTTCAGGGACATTTGCCACACAGAGTGAGTAGAAACTTCCCTCCTTACACCCTGTCCCATGCACTCTGGGTCAGTCAGTCTGTTAGAAGATATCATTTAAGGCAGAGAATATTTTCCAAAATCCTTTAAATTTCACTGTATAGGCAATTGCATATTCTTTCTAGGCATAGAGTCAGTCTGGTACATACTTCATTTAGTGAAGAAGTATAACTGTAGCTCCCTCTAGAGACCCTGTTCAAGGTTTTCACAACATGGGAGAGTTCTTCCTGGGCCCAGGGGACATTGAATTTCACTCATGATAGGACAATGAAAAAAATGATGGAAGGTAAGAGTGGGAAGGAGAGAGGATGAGTCTGGAGAGAAGTGCAACATGTAGTATTTAATGCTGAGGGTTGGGAGGGGGCATCAGAGGGAGAGGATGGTGTCTTATACCTCCAGAGAAGAGTAGGAAAAACTCCCCAGACTCCAGTCATACACCAATACCTGCTCCTAAAACCAACTCTCTTAATAGCAAGATTACCTTTTATATTCCTCTTAATCTCCTATAGTAGTAGTCTCCTATAGTAGTGGTCCAATGGAAAAATGTTGGTTATTCAGTTTGGCATTCAGTAAATGTTTATTATTGAATTGAAAAGACTTTTGCGGGGGTTGCAAGGGAATAGGGTTAAGTAACTTTTCCAAGGTCACACAGCTAAGGGATTATTAAGTGTCTGAGTCACATGTGAACTCAGCCTCCCAACCCAAGGGTTAGAGCTCTATCTACTACACCACCAAGCTGCCCATAGCCCATAGATTCACAGATTCATACAGGACTAAATGACTGAAGAATAATAAGTTCTGAAATAAGAGTATTCAGAATTAGTTCTCTTGTTTGCATTTTTAAAACAAGTTAACATATTATACATCTCTTTTTATGTTTACAAGCACAGTCATTTCAAGATGTATCCTTACCTTGCTTCCAGTCAGCAGTCAGTAACTCTGAGCAATGTCTTATAATAAAAAACATGAAGCAAATACCAACCTCACAATGACCATATCTGACAACAATGCACCTTTCTGCACCCCTAGCTCATCACCCACTCTGATGATGTTCATTTCCTCTTTATTGAGGTTGTTATACAATATTTATTCTTTTTCATTTATTTAACTATGATCATTATATGTATTATGTATCCATTTGTGCTTACTTCACTCTTAATCAAGCCATGCAAGTTCATAACAACATAGATTTAGAGTTAAAAGGGATGGCAGACATTATGTAGTTCATAGATCAGGAAAGTGACACCTGAGAGGTTAAGAGATTTGTACATGGAGACACAGTAATTGTCAGACATGAGATTTTAATCTAGGTCTTTCTCATTCTGAAGTTATTCTACCCCTCTGTACCTTCCAGATATGACATTTTATGATGCTATGTCTTTCTAAAAATGAAGGAAGGGTTAGAAAATTAGCCAGACCAACACAGTCATTTGAGCAAAGGAATTGCTTTTCACTAAAGGGACATAATAGGGCTTAGGTGGTGCAGTGGATAGAGCAGTGAATCTAGAATCAGGAAGATTCATCTTCTTGAGTTCAAATCTGGTTCAGATAGTTATTATCTGTGTGATTCGGCATAAGGCATGTAACAGTTTGCCTTGGTTTCCTCATCTATAAAATGAACTGGAAATGGCAAACCACTTCAGTATTTTTGCCAAGAGAACTCCAAAGTGGATCACAAAGAGTCAGACATGACTAAAATCAACTGAACATTAACAACAACCAAAGAGGCATAATGTTCCTTGCATTTTACTGGCACATTAGACCACACTCTCAAACCTAAATGCTTCCCTTGGACCTATTTGGAATTGGACTTCTCAAAGTGGTTTTGCATGAGAATCCCCCTTCTCTCATTTCCTATACATTATGGAACATCAAAATTCAGAAAGGCACACAGTCATCAATATCAGGAGTATTAGAAAATTATATTTCCTCCTCATAGCTTCTTTTATCCTCCTTTTTCTTTTAGAGGGGATTATGGGTCATACTTATTAATTCTTGCCCCCAAGCCTCAAAGTGAATATTTCCCTTTCTTGCAGTATATTTTCTAGCCTGCTTTCTTTCTTGTCCAAATCACCTGCTCAACAAAAGGAGGGCACAGTATATCCATTTCAGTACAAGGTAATGCTGCGGACAAAGGCTGTTTGGAGTAAACACAGCTGGTCAGTCAACAGAGGAATGTAGCTCAGAGGCCTCATAGGTCTCTCTTACCAGAAACTAAAGTCCCTGTGGGGACTTAGGCTGGAATGAGGACAGGCAGTAGTATTAGACTATGTGGTTGGAGAGCAAAGGATATACACCTTAAAAATGAGCTAAAAACAAGAACAATCTCTTAGGGTTTGTTCATTTATTTTAGATGCTAAAATACTCAGGTCCAGGGAGAGGACTGACCTACGAAAATTAGAAAGTTAAAGATGGAATCATGATTTCTGGTCTACCACTTCTTGATCTATTGAACACTGCCTGATGAGGTAAAAGAGAAAACTGAGACCCAGAGATGATCTGTTTTATCTTGCCTAGAAATTAGCCTTGTAGACAAATGCCTGGGTTTCATTTCCCCCACCCCCACACTTATCTCCATCTGATCTCCTACCATTTCCAACCTTGGACCTCTTTCCTAGGTTTATTGGCTCTTACAAGTGAGCCTTGTTACCTTATCTGACCCAGAAAAAGGCCTCTCTACCACTTCTCAATACTCTCCCAAAATCCCCTCCTCTCTAACTCCCCCTTTAGCTTAGGATCTATCTATCTAGTTTACTCATATCTGTATCCTCAATTTAGCTTAGCAAAGAACCCAGTACATATCATAAGCCCTTAAGAGGCTTCATCTTTGGCTACATAACTTGCCTGAAGTCATGCAGACAATAAGTACAAAGCTATCATTTAAACCCAGATATTCCAAGGCCAAGATCAGTGTATTTTCCATTGATGCTTAATAAAAGTAAAGGTTCAATTAGTCAAGGCCAGCCATAATGTTCATTTTACCCACTTATTACTGGTATAAAACAAAACAAAACAAAACAAAACAACTAAGTGGTTATCATCTTGCCAGGTTACCCTAAGCTCAGATATAGATCTGAAGAAAGCAGTGCAGGGAAGAGGAAGAATTTCTTCTTTTACCCTCTCCAAGTGAAAGGAAAGAATGGCTATGCCAATGAAGTAAGGAAGACCAATAGGAATAGAGAGATAACTAGGATGGGATCACTAGGGACATTGGTTTTTGCCAAGGGTCCTGTCATTAAAATGACATGATTCTTTCCCAGAGGTGAGGGCACCATTCCCATGATAGTCCTGAAACTGCTGCCTCTCCATTATCCAGTGACATGAAAACCCTTCTCCTTATCCTCTCCTCCGTAAACATGTAGTACGATATCATTCAGTACAACTTCAATCCATTTTCCCAAGTCCTTCACATCCACTAACACATGAACAAAGGCTATTTTCCATTTCAGACAGGTCTCTCTCCATTTCGTTTTCTCATTCCCAACTCTCCATACATATATCTCTTTTTTTCTCCTCAGTCTGTTCTTTTCTTCTTTTCTTCTTAGTATACTCAAATCTCTTTCACCCAATACTTTGCTGCTTTCTCCCATTCCTCTCATCTGGGTCATTTCTTCTCTCCCTAGTCACCTTGCCTAACTTCTTCCATTTATTCTCTCCCATGAAGTTCCTAGACAAAACTTAGCCGTTGGGTTAGCCCCATCTCCCTCACCTAAATTTTTCTCAACCATTTTTTTCACTTGATCTGGGGAGCCCTACTTTCTACTGCCCACCTCTGGGGATTACCTCCTGTAGTTTTACTCAGTTTTCATTGATTTTTGCACAGTGAACAGTGAAAAGGATGATTGATTAGAAGCAGTGCAGGAAGGAGACAAGATCGTAGCAGAGCTGAACCAAGAGCATGCTTGGCCAGGCAAGACCACAGTGGGCAAGGGTGCAATTACAGTACTCCCTTACCTTGAAAGGGGGTCTATACAGTTGGAAAAGAATCACAGGATTCTTGGAGCAGGTCACAGAAAGAATTCAGGCAGGTCAGAATGCAATAAAGAGAGACTTAAGGATAATGGGACAAATACAAATACAGTAGAGGAATAGATAGAGTGAATGCTCCTATAGACCATAATAAATGAACTGACCTAATCATTTGTTGGAGGTAGTCAAAGGTATATGATAAGATGATGGAAGGTGGGAAGGGAGAAAGGAAGATACACACATACACATACACACACACACACACACACACACACACACAAACAAACGAGAGAGAGAGAGAGAGAGACCTAGAGACAGACAGAGAGAAATACAAAGAGACTGAGAGAAAGAGAGAGCCAGAGAGAACCATAGGAAAATGAAATCATAAGCACATATTACGTAGAATTGACTGAATTTTTTATTCTATTTTCCTTAATGGGTTTCAAAAACATGTCCTACACTCCAGGATATTATTGGTGAGACACTTCCTCAGAAAAAGTTGTGTGTCTTATACAATTTTTCAAGACAGAAATCCTTTTACACAAGGAATAAATCTAATGGTAGAATTCCTGGAAATGTGAAAGGCTGAGGAAGTCTCTGGGGTTGGTGGTGGGGGTAGTAGAAGGGGAGAGAATAAAAGTCTCTTCAAATGACCTTGTATGGAAAGCTCCCACCAGGTTCATCTAACTGAAAGACCAGCCTGCCAAATACTCATCCTGAATCAATTAATAAGCTGTTTCTAAGCCCCCAATGTATATGGGTACTCTTCTGGTCACTGAAATAGGGGTGGAAGAAGTTGAATTTCTTAAAAATAGGGAAGGTATCTTATTTTTTGGAAAGAAGATGTCATTCTTGTTCTTTAAAAGTTCATTGGATATTTTGGGTAGAAAGTGGATAGCAGTACAAACCAATATGTGATTTTAAGTGTCAACTGGGTGCAAATACAAACCAACAGGCTAGCCAGAAGTCACCAGTTCAGGGAACCGATAGAAATCTAACCCAGCTAGCAAAGGTGAGTTGAAGAGAAGTGAAACCACTACAAAGAAATAACATTTCCTTACATAAACTTCTAGAAGAAGGGATCTACATCTAAATAGGTACATAGATGGATAGATGGAGAGATCTATATAGATGCCTACATATATATGTAGATATACATTCATATGCATATATACATACATATTCATTATTAAATATTCACTATATATAAGACACTGTGCTAAGTACTAGAGTAACAAAAGCAAAAGAAAAAAACAAAAAGTAGTTAACTTTAGGAGAGTTACATTTTAATGTATGTTGAGGGAGTGCAATAGATGAGTAAGAATAAGGTAATTTGAAGAAAGGCAGAACCTTGACAGGTGTAGCGATCAGGAAATACTCCTAGGAAATGGAACTATATCTAAGGCTTAGATGGAGAAAGCCAAGCATTCTGTGATGCAAAGAGGAGAATAGAGGGACAGTTTCTGCAAAGTTGAATATCCATTGAACATTAAGTAAACTTTTTATTTTGGGGGTTTTGAGGGGCTTGTCCAAGGTCACATAGTTAGTAAGTGTCATGGGTCTGAAGTCAAACTTAAACTCAGGTCCTACTGACTTCAGGGCTAGTGTTCCACCCACACTGCATCACCTAGCTGCTGCTATCAAGTAAATTTTTGTTTGAAACTCATAATGGACTGCAGTGAAAGAGGAAAACTTACTTGAAGAGCTGGGAGTAATATGCACCTTGAAATATAAGAGGACTTCTATCCAGGGGAAGCTGCAATAATACAGTGACAAGAAGTAGAGACAGAGAAGACTGAGAATGTTGGAGAAGGGACCTAGTCAAAGGCATGTGCTGTGGAGTCCTTTGGGTCCAGGAGAGGCTAAGTACTGTGGCAGAAAAGGGTCTCAGATCCCAGCACAGAAAGATTTAAACTTGGGCCAACTGGCAATTCTGTCACTCATCTTCCAGTTCCAAATCACAACTCCAGAATGAACTGAGAAGGAACCTTGATCCAGGGTTTACTTTTTATGCTGAGGAGCAGTTGAGCACTTAGCCTGTGTACTAAGAAGCAAATTCAGAAGCAAATAAGATCCCTGTGTCTCAGATCCTAGGAACAGGGTAGAAACTCAGTTCTAGCCTCAAGACTCATCTGAAGTCTGAAGCAGGAAAAGCAGAGCCGGAGTTCCAGACCAAAGGGGAACCTACAGTCCTATCATTAAACCAGCAGAGCTGTCTCTCTAGCTATAATAGAACTGGGTCCAACAGAAGTCTACTAAAATACCAAATAGGGCAAGACCACAGTCTCAAACACAGGTCAGGTAGTTACAGAGCTCAGAACAAGGGGACTAGGAACAATGATCAGACTTTACCCTGTATCAGATCACTTTGGGAGCAGTTAAACTCTATAAGTCCCCAGAAGGAGATATTTACTAGAAAATAATACTGAATAATTTCCTAAATAATACAGTTCTCAATATTCTAGGAAAGAAAAAGCAAGACCAATCAAGATATTCTCTTCAGAAGTGCTCAGTGCTAATATAAATTTTGACAAGATGTAGGGCAGAAGAATGAACACACACACACACACACACACACACACACACACACACAGAATTTCACCATAAAATACTATTACATTATTATATTGACAGACACTCAAGATACAAAGAAAAAGAGAATGACTCCAAAATATTGGTAAGCAAAACCTCAAAGAAAAATACAACTTGGCAATATATCCAACTAGAATTCTTAGAAGAGTTGAAGCTGGGTTTAAAATTTTTAAAAATATTTTATGAATAAAATTAGAGAACTACAGGGAAAATAGTGAAAAAGAATTGAGAGTTATCAAATATAGCAAGAAAACAATAACAGCACAGATGTGCAAAATTTTGCTATGTAACAAACTCCCTAAAATTAGCATAGATTAAATAGAAACCAATGATTGCTTGAAGCAATAAGAAATATTAAAATAAAGCCAAAAGATTTTTTTAAAAATAGAAGAAGAAAATGTTAGCAAAACTAAATTGACCTGGAAACAGATCAAGGAGACAAAAGAAGAATCACCTGATTATAGAAGACTGTTGGGGTGGGAGGGAAGATTTGCAGAAGAGGAGTGGACACATAAACTTCCAAAGGTTTCATTTTTTAAAATATTTTGTGTCAAATTTATTTAAAAAATGAGTCATTCTTCAATCCATAAGTGGTCAAAGGATATAAGATTTTCAGAAGAAGAAATCAAAGATATGTATAGTCATATGAAATGCTCCAAATCACTATTGATTATAGAAATGCAAATTAAAATAACTCTAAAGTACCATCTCATAATTATCAGATTGGCTAACATGACAGAAAAACAAAATGACTAAAGTTGGGGGCATGTGGGGAATTTGGAACATTAATGCACTGTTTGTGGAGTCCTGAAATAGTTCAGTCATTCTGGAGAACAATTTGGAATTAAGCCCATAGGTATATAAAACTTTGCATATCCTTTTATCCTGAAATACAAAGTTTATATCTCAAAGCAGTCATAGAAAAAAAGATAAGTACATAAATGTACAAAAATATTTTTGCAGCTCTTTGTGTGTTGCCAAAGAATTGAAGATTGAATAGATGTCCATCACTCTAAGAATAATTGAATAAATTGTGGTATATAGTTGTGATGGAATACTATAAGAAATGATGAGGATGGTTACAGAAAATTTTGGCAAGACGTACAAATTAATGCAAAATGAAGTGAACAATACCAGAACATTATATCAACAATATTGTAACAATGTTCAACTGTTAAGGATTTAGCTACTATGATCAGTACAATGATCTGTGAGAATTTTGAAGGATTCATGATGAAGAGAATTGATGAAGTCTTCGTGTAGGCTGAAGCATAATCTTTTCACCTTATTTTTCTTGCTTTTATGCAATATGGCTAATATGAAAATATGTTTTGCATGTGATTTCACATATAAAATTGATATTATATTTTTTGTCTTCCCAATGGGTGACAGAAAATTCAGAATTTTTCATTTTAAAAATAAATAACAAATTTATTTTTTTAAAAAAGAATCTGACTAACTCAGAGCTCTAAAAGCATCAAAGAAGAACCTTGACCACACTTTTTTAAAAAAAAACTTAAAAATAAAGATATCCAGATCCCTTAAAATTGAAGGGTAAAATGGCGGGGGGGAAATAATCCACTTGTTGCCTCCTGAAATAAAACCCCAAATTAAAACTTCAGGGGGCATTATAGACAAAATTTAAAGCTTTCTGCTCAGAGAAAAAATCCTACAAACAATCAGAAAAAAAGAATTCAAATAGGAAGGAACCACAGTCACACAAAACATGATTTAGAGGCAACCACTTTAAAAAGAGAGAACTTAGAATAAGAGATTCCAGAAGACAAAGGATAGAGAAAATACATAGAATTGCAATTATAATTAATGTGACAGTAAAACTAAGCATGTCTATGGGACAGGATAGAGAAAACTCTATTATTAAAATAGAGACCTCCAAACATTCCTGATGAAAAGATTCAGAGAGGGGAAACAAAAAAGACTGATTTCTGATGATTAAAAATAATATTGTACACTGTGCACCCTAACAGCAAAATAGGGGCGATGCTCAACCTTGATGGACTCACTCATTTCATCAGTGCAACAATCAGGGAAAATTTTGGGCTATTTGCAATGGAGGATACCATCTGTATCCATATAAAGAACCATGGAGTTTGAACAAAATCCTTTAATTTTAGGGGAAAAAACCTGATATCTTATTGTCTGATCTTGTTATCTCTTATACTTTATGTTTCTTCCTTAAGGATATGATTTCTCTCTCATCACACTCAATTTGGATCATTGTATAACATGGAAACAATGTAAAGACTGACAAATTGCCTTCTGTGGGGGTGTGGGGGGAGGGAAGCAAGATTAGGGGAAAATTGTAAAACTCAAAATAAATAAAATTTTTAATGAAAAAATAAATACATTTCAAAATTCAAAAAAAATAATATTATAAAGAGAAGTACAATTTAGATCATGATCAGGGGGCAGTTAGGTGACTCAGTGGATAAAGCACTGGCCCTGGAGTCAGGAGTACCTGAGTTCAAATCTGGCCTCAGACACTTAATGATTACCAATCTGTGTGTCCTTGGGCAAGTCACTTAACCCCATTGCCTTGCCAAAAAAAAAAAACCCAAAAAAGAATTAAATCAAGATCAGGAGGAAAATTAGAAACATGGATAAGATCAGAGAATCACATATTCTAAGGGATAAGAGAAATATGAGTAAGGCTATTCCAGATTCAGCATGGAGACTGGCTTGCCATGAAGCACAGCTCATTTCTTGAAATCTATAGACATAAATGGAACAGCCAGGGTTTTGCTCTTGGTTCTACAAGGTATGTTTCTTGGCCTGTGTCACATCATCTTCCATACCATATTTCTTTCTATAAACACCCTGTTACATATCTAGATAGAGTGTCACTTTCCAAGGGCCTCAGTGCTATAAAGTTTCTCTTTGGGGGAGGAGAGAAGGACCTCTACCCAGTTCCATGCCACACAGGATATTGGGGAGCAGCTTTGATAACTGCTTTACTAATTATGGTTAGCACCTATACCCTCCTTGCACAACTCCCAACATCCTTAATCCCAGCACAGGGTGAGACTCACAAAATATTTTTACAAATTATTCAATTCTTTTATTAGTATAACACAGTCTCAAGTCACAGAAAATGAAAGTCATAAAGGACCCCATCTTCACCATTACAGTACATCCACCTACTTGTATAGACACAGATAGATAGCACTTTTGCACACACACACACACACACACACACACACACACACACACACAGAGAGAAACACGTATTTGTACATTCATGCCCTGAAAAAGCTGAAAGCCCTGAAGTCCCTGTTAAAACTCCTCTTAGTCCCCTAATTTTCCCTACAACTCAGTCCCTACAGACTAAATTGAGCAAGTCTATTCATCTTCCCTTTTTGCCTCTCCACCTTCATCAATTGCTTTGCTACCCCCAATGGACAAAGCTTGGGAATTGGACTTTATTG
The DNA here is from genome assembly GCF_037893015.1 of Macrotis lagotis. Taxonomy (NCBI): domain Eukaryota; kingdom Metazoa; phylum Chordata; class Mammalia; order Peramelemorphia; family Peramelidae; genus Macrotis; species Macrotis lagotis. The sequence continues at coordinate 149,877,747 of NC_133658.1, forward strand.
TGAACTTTCTCAAGAGAAGATAAAAGAAGAGAAAGTCAGTAAGTACTTAATCTCTGACTGGCTTGAAAGTACTGATAACCATTTTAGGGACAGAAAACGTACAGCTTGGAGTCTTCAAGAGTTAGTTTCTAGTTCATTTCCAATCACAAGGGAAGGACAGGTTCAGAATGCCAGAGGGCAGTAGTTATTGTTCCTCAAAAAAAATCAAACTCCCTTTGACTTCTTTAAAAACAAAAGCTCTGTTTTCTCTACAGTAAAATGGAGTGTATAGGGACAGAAAGACATTGGTCCCACAGCACAAGTAAGAGTCAGAAAAGAATAAGTAGAAAGATCCTTTTCATCTTCCCCATCACTTCCTACTTTTCTTACTTTGAACACCAACATGGGCAAAACTAGGGTCATCCCTTTAGCATGCAGTTCAAAGATGGGATACACCAAAGTAATTGCCATGTGGGTATACAGGATGCTAGAGGAGAGATGGACTCAGCAGGGCCCACAACAGGCAGGGATGTCCCAGAAAGTATACACAGAAAGGAAATTCTGTGATTGGGTTAAAAAAATCTGCAACCTATGGAATTATCATTATGTTTGCTATCTAGCATTGTTTCCTCACAGCAGAAGATTCGTGGTGAGCATCTGCACACCAGAATCAGAGGGAATTTGTCTGAAATCCTTCTTCCCTTCTATTTTGTCTCACTTACTAACCTTCAGGGACCTGGGTCACCAGAATTCAGGCTATAACCTAGAAGACATGTTGGAGCTGCTAAATGCATTTTAACATTATGGAATTACTGAACTGGGGTTTTGCTGTCACATGAATGACAGAATGATGGACCCAGGGAACTTGATCACTCCAATTTCCTTTATGACCTTTTTGATATTTCTTGGTTTTGTTGTACTTTTTTTTTTAAATTGGGAATGAGGGAAATGAGGGGAAAGGACTAGGACTCCCAGAGAAAGGAAAGCCTCAGTGTGTCATATAATGACAGTAAAAGCATTACAAAAGATAAAGAAAAAAAGAAAAAGAATGACAGTAAATGACAAAGAATCAAGAAGGGGCATTATAGTAGAGAGGATAATGTGTTGGAGTTGTAGTTAGAAAGAGCTGAATTCAGATCCCTCTCTGATATTTAATAGATATGTGACATTGCTCAAATTACTCAATTTTTCCAAGCCTCTGTTTCTTCATCTATCTTAGGTTAGATTTATCTTCAGAGGGGATAAAAAAATTTGTGGTCTGTAGGCTCAAGTATGGGGAAGGGTTCTTGAGAGAATTGAGCACATTATCAGGCAAGGGAAGGAAGGGTTTAAAGGAGAGTCTATTTAGTTCTTTTAAAAAACCTGGGAGGGGTGGAGCAAAGTTGTCAGAATAAAGACAGGAATTTCCACAAGCTCTGCCCTAGACCACTCCAAATACTAATAAACAATGATGCTAACCAAATTCTAGAGTGTCAGAACCTATAAAAAGACTGAGTGAAACAATTTTCCACCCGGAGACAACTTGGAAGATCCATGGAAACAGCCTGTTACACTGAGATTAGAAAGAGCCCACAGTGCAGTACAAACTCACCAGAGTGAACCAGTTCTAGCTATCCAGAACAGCCCACAGGGTGCTTGGACCCTGGGGACACCTGCATCCAGGAAAGTGGTGGTGGGTCCCAGATTTCTCAGTCCAAGAATTGCCAAGGACAATTGGTAAGGGCAGTGGGGAAAACTCTGCCACACCAGAATGAGGGTGGAGTCCAGTGGAACCCAGTTCATGCCTTGGCATAGGCCCAGCCCCCCAAGGATGAGAGTCAGGCCTGGGGAACCACTCAGCAACTACTTCTGGAGCACTCAGTACACAGATAAGGGGTGCAGGGGAGATTACAGAGGTCTTTCTGCTATCTCTGAGGTAAGACTCTGTTGCTTTGCCTATAATCACAGGTCCCAGTCTGGAGCCCCAGTCCCAGGACAAAAGAGCTTTACTGTGAAAGAGGAGCAGGGACTCTCCTCACAATTCCAGGGCAGAGGGGTATACCTGTGCTCTTCCACAGACTAGAATACAGGCCAGGTGAGTAGACATATCTCTCATAAGAATTTGGAGGAACTGAGGTCCCTGGGGGAGAGTGTCCCTGAAAATAGCTGCAAAAGGCTCAAAAGCTTGGGACAGTGTCCCCTCCACCTTGGAACCAGAACCTAACCTTAACAAAGAATTAAAAATCAATGTATAAACTGTAGAAATGAACAAAAAAAAAGAAAATACCAACCATAGACAATTACTTTGGTCCTATGAAGGATCAAAATATACACACAGAAAAAAAACAAAGTCAAAGTTTCTATATCCAAGACCTCCAAGAAAAATATTAATAGGTCTCATGGTTTGGAAGACCTCAAAAAACATTTTAAAAATCAAGTAAGAGAGGTGAGAAAAAATTGGGAGAAGAAATGAGAGCATGCAGGAAAATCATCAAAATCAAGTCAGCAGGTTGGTAAAAGAAATACAAAAAACCTGAAGAAAACAACATCTTGAAACAAGTTTGAGTCAAAAGTAAAAAGCAGTCCAAAAGGCCAATGAGTAGAAGAATGCTTTATAAAGCAGTTGGTCAGATGGAAAAGAAGATGCAAAAGTTCTGTAAAGAAAATAAAGGAAAAAAGAGTGAAAAAGTGAAAGAAAACATGAAATATGTCATTGGAAAAACAACTGACCTGGAAAACAGATCCAGAACAGATAATTCTAAAATTATTGGATTACCTGAAAGTCATGACCAACAAAAGACCCTAGATTTCATTTTTCAAGAAATTCTTCAGGAAAATTGTCCTAGATATCCTGGAAAATAGCCTTCTAGATATCCTAGAAGCAGATAACAAAATTAAAAATTGGAAGAATCCACCAATCACCTTCTGAAAGTGATCCCAAAATGAAAACTACCAGGAATATTATGGCCAAATTCTGGAACTCCCAAGTCAAGGAGAAAATATTACAAATCACAAGAAACAATTCAAAAATTGTGGAACTACAGTCACAAGATTTAGCATCTGCTACATTAAGGGCTCATATTGCTTAGAATATGGTATTCCAGAAGGCAAAACAGCTTGGACTACAACTGAGAATCTACTACTCAACAAAATTAAAAATACTCTTTCAGGGGAAAAGAGACATTCAATGAAATGGAGAACTTTTAAACTTTCCTGTTGAAATGACTAGAGCTGGACAGGAGGTTTGATCCTCAAATAAAGGGCTAAGGTGAAGCATAAAGAGGTTAGATGAAAAGAGCAAATGATGAGGATGTAATGATGTGGAACTGCTTGTATTTCTGCCTGGAAAGATGATATTGATGACCCATATGAAGCTTCTCATTTATTAGCACAGTTAGGAGCATATATGAACAAAGTACAGAGAGAGAGTTGACTTTGAAGGTATACTATATTAAAAAGATGGAGTTAATGGGTGAGAAAGGAATGTACTGAGAGAAAGAAAAAGGAGGGGTAGAATTGGGTAAGTTATTTTACATAAAAGAGGCTAGTGAAAGGTTTTGCAATGGAGTGGAAGAAGGGGAAGTTGGGGGGGGGGAGTAAGTGAGCCTTTATTCTCATTGGAAGTGGCTCAGAGAAGAAATAACAAGCATAATTAATTGGGTGCAGAAATATATCTTACCCTAGAAGAAAATAGAGGAGGAAAGGGATGGGGGAAAAGGGGCAAGGGGAGGGGGAGTAGGTGATAGAAAAGAGGGTAGATTGTGGTAGAAGGTAGTCAGACCCAACACTTTTTTGAGAAGGAACAGAATGAAAGGAGAGAGAGAGAGAGAGAATAGAATAAATGAGGGTGAAGGAATGGAATGGAGAAAAATACAGTAAGTAATAGCAATTTTGGGAAAAAAATTTTGAAGCAATTTCTCTGATGAACTTATGATAAAGAATGCCATCCCCACCCCCAAAATGCATGATAAATGACTTGAGAAATTTCTCAAAAGGGTCTTCTGGTTTTAGACCTTAGAGGCCAGTGAATAGCTAATAAATTTACTCCAAAGCATATTTATTTAACCCTTTCTAAATGAAACAAACTAGCTATGGACTGGGATTAAACTATTTATATATCCAATTGAATTGATTGTCAATCCATTTACCCAACATAGATGTGGGAAGGTAATATTGACTGGTTCCTTCAAGAATTTTTATTTTAAGGAAAGACTCCAGGCAAGTTTTGTCTTCATTACTCTTTGAACCTCCACACTTGACTCTGTGAACTTTCTCCAGTATGCTCAGTGAGGGCAGAACTATCTTTCTTTCTGCTTAGGTTATTATTCCTGATGCTCAGCAGAAGGCCTGGACTATAGTAAGTGCCTAACAAAGTTTGTTTTCATTGACTTAACAACAAAGAAATTGGATTTCACTAATTTTGAAGTCCTTACCAACTATATGTGGTCCTTTTTATCAGACAGACAGCCATTGCTTTTTAATGATGCTAACAGTAACCATAGTTTATTCCAGAAATTTATTGACATATCACATCTGCCACCTGGCACCTGATGCCTACTAGACTAAAGGTATAGAGCATAGACCTTCATTCCCTGCATTACTTTACATGACCTAGGGCGTACATATACATATACATATACATATACATATACATATACATATACATATACATATACATATACATACACATACACATACATATACATATACATATACATATACATATACATATACATATACATACACATACACATACATGTACATGTACATGTACATGTACATATATACATAAATATACATTTATATTCTGATGGGGTCTCAGTTTTATCTCAGTAAAATGGGGAAAGAAAATCTCATTTCATTGTCAATCCAGAGGCATTGCTGAGTATAAGTAATTTCCACTGAAAGAAAATAAATGGCAGTAGGATCCAACATTGCCAAATCCTAGGAGACTTGATTCTTTTTTTTTTTTTTTTTAGATTTTTCAAGGCAATGGGGTTAAATGGCTTGCCCAAAGCCAGACAGGTAATTATTAAGTGTCTCAGGCCGGATTTGAACTCAGGTACTCCTGATTCCAAGGCCAGTGCTCTATCCACTGCGCCACCTAGCCAACCCGAGACTGGATTCTTAACCAAAATCTAGAAAATGTAGGATTCAGTTTAACAATATTTATAAAATACCTTTGTTCAGGTCACAGAGTACTGTCTGAGGGACATACATATGGTATTGTCAGTGACTTCAAGGTGTTCAGTTTTAAAGGGATATGACACATATACTTAGGGATCTATGTAGTAGGGAAGCTTGGACTAGATAAATTTCAGGGTCTTTTCCATTTCTAAATTCTACTATTCTAGAATCCTATCTTCTTACTTTCTCACAAACATAGACTATTGGCCTGCTTCTTAGAATTCCTAGTTTTCTTCAAAGTTTAGTTTCTTGGGGTTTTTTTAACTGCCTTCCCCTGCCAAATAATTTATATTGTAAATTAGTTATTTGTTTTTAGTCAATCAACAAACTCTTAGGAAACACCTACTAGATCCACTTAGGAAGTATCTACTAGATCCATTGTGCTGGCAATATGAATACAAACAGGAAAAAATTATTCTATCCCTGATCTTAAGGAGCTCAAAGTCTATCAAAAAGTGTAATATATATGTATATATATATATATATATATATATATATATATATATACATATATATATGAGTTTCATTCATATATTTCAATATTTATATAGATATAAATATATCAATACTGATATCTATACATAGATATCTAAATTTATATTAAATATTATCTGTATTTAATAATCTGTATATTATATATATATATATATATATATATATATATATATATATATATATATATATATAATATGAGATCCTGATGATGATGATGATGATGATGATGGTCCTTTATTCTTTAAGAAGACCATGACATCAGGGAGGTGATGCCATAGCAAACACATGAATTGGATTGGAATGAGGGGTGCTGGGTTGTTATCAGTCTCACTTTCTCCACCAGAGCCATCTGAATCCAGTGACCAAATATGAATCAGGATGACTAGAGTTGAACCTGGATGCAGGGCAATCAGGGTTAAGTGACTTGCACAAGGTCACATAGCTAGTAAGTATCAAGTGTCTGAGGCTAGATTCAAACTCCCATCCTCCTGACTCCAAGGCCATGTTCTATCCACTGTACCACCTAGCTGCTCCATATACAATATAGTGATTGATAGCTAGATATCAATATTGATAGATAATAAAAATAGAAACTAGTCAAATATAAGTAAACTAATGAGAGATTTCATTAGCAATTAGAGGAATCAGAAAATGTTCAGATTAAAATTTGGCATTTTTTATAGATCATGAGAAGTCATTTTATGCGATTTTAGGGGACAAAGGAGTATGAACTATAGACTAGCAAGATAACTTTAGGCACTATGAAGAAAATGAATTACAGAGGGAAGAAACTGTATACATGAAGACCATTTAGGAACCCCTTACAAAACTCCAGAGAAGGAACAATGAGTTTCTGAACTAAGACAGCAAGGGATGGGCAATTTTTAGAAAATCATACATCATTCACTGTCTCATAAGCTCTCTATGTCTCAGTTTCCTCTTCTGTGAATTGGGAATTAATAATCTCACTTACTTCACAGAGATGTTGGGAGGATCAAATGAGGCAATATATGTAAAAATGTCTGAGAACCTTAAAGTACTATATTATAAAGACTGGTGATTGCTGAACTCATTGTTATTTTTCCCTTTTCCTCCTAGACTATAAATTTCTTAAAACAGGAAATTGTTCCATTCCACTGTAATTGTTATTGTATCCCTCCTATTGATACTGGAATATAAGCTCCTTCTAGGCAGGAATAATACCATTTTTCATTTTCCAATTGCCCATCATGTAGCATGATAGCATATTAGGTGATTCATAAATGTTTGTTGAATTTTACTTGATCTAAATTCTCCCTTTAATTGAGTATGGATCCCTGGTTAATGGTCCTGTTGGACTTGACACTTAACCTGAACACACAAACCCTTAGAAGGAAAGCCTCCAAAGTTCTTCAGGGCCAGGGAAATTTATTACAACTGAAAACACTCGGTGTAAAACCTAATCTTAGAAGCACACTAAAGCCTTCAGAATACAGTAACTCAAGGAACTTAAAGGAACAATAGTACCTTCTCATAGTTTCTGCCTGCCTTTTAGGCTGAAATCAACTGATCTCCCTTGTCTGCAGTATCTTCTCATTAGAGCAACTATATCCAGCTATTTGGAAAGTCCCTTGACTTTCACTTTGCCTCCTCTTCATCCTTACCTCTCAGCTTACCAAAGCCTCCATAAGAGAAAACCTTTGAGACCTTTGTAAAATGATTTCAGATTAACCAGGACAAGTGAGTAGATGAACAACACTACCATGATTTTCATATTTTTATTATAAATAGCCCAAATATTTGGTCCCATTTCCAGTTTAAATGGGTAAACCATAATATTGATAGTTTTCAACAGATATAAGATGAATTGAACTTCTCTCTCAGCTAGCAGAACCTCTTTTAATGGGGAATATATCGAAGCAATAAATTCCTGCAGACAGGATTGCTATGCAATAGCATAATATATCTTCCATTCAATCTTTTATACATTATGTTTTGTCCTGCATTCTAGTGGACATATTTATGGATTGGAAGCTTTTCTTGGAAGACACCCTGAGCACTTTTACTTTATTCTTTTCTTTTTTCTAAACATTTTCATAACCTCAGGTGGCAGTGATGATGGTGATTATTGGATTTTAATTTCCAAAGAGAAAATCAGTACATGCATGGATACCCTTCATCCCCATTAGTCATTTAGCCTGCCTTTACAAAGCAAATAAGCAGGAAAGCTATTCTTCTTAAATTCCATGTCATTCATGAACCCTTTCTTCACCATTATACCCATCCTCATTGTTTGTTCCCCCTTTCAAAAAATTACATTTTTATCTTGTATCTATGCTATACTATATACAAAATGCTTTGTAAGCTTGAAAATTATGAAAATAATAGCTTCCATTATTTTGTTTACTTCACTTTTTTTAACTCAGTAAAATGTTAGCTTCTTGAGGGTAGAGTTTTTGCATGTCTGTCTTTATATCATCTCCAGGAATGAGCACATACTTGACATAGAATAGATATTTAATAAAAAAATTATTGAATTGAATTAACTAACAACTTAAAGGTCTCAGCATTTTCAGGAGTTTACAATCTAACAAAAGAGAAGGGGAAAATGGAACATAGAAATATACACTAGAAACACAAGTAACAATAGCTGCCATCCATCCTAGATCAGACATGGGAGAAATTTTCATTTCAGAGCTTTTGATAATATTGGAAAGAGCAAATCTTTTGTCCCTATTGTCCTCATCTATCATATAATGGGAATGGACTTGATGTTATCAAATGTTTCTTTCAACTCTAAATATTATGAGCCTATGGTCTGGCATTTCCTTCTTTTTAATCAGTAAAAATAGGGGAAACTCATTTAAAAAAAAAAAAGAATTTCGGTTACCTGAATATGTCTTAATTTTTTCCTATACTAGAATAGTACTTAAAAGCAGTTTTATATAAACTTCTTGACTACAAACTTTATAAAACATATAGGGTTTTACATTCTTATTACTGTGAATGGTAAGAAGGGAGCATAGCAGCATTGGAATTAGAGCCAGGAGACTTGGTTCCAAATGTTAGTTCTGATATCTAATACTAGGGTGACAGTAGATAAATCATTTAATTGTTAGATTGATGCTCATTTGTTTCCCCTATAAAATGAAGGTAATGATGATTGCATTACCTACCTCACACTGTTTCTGGGAGGGGAAAGTGATTTATAAATGTTCAGATACTATAGGTACATTACTTCCTATTATGATTCTCTATTAGGTTAGTGGTGTGGTGCAGAATTTGGAGAACAGAACTCAATGTCAAAAAGGCCTCAGTTCAAGTCTGATACATACTACCAGAGCCACTCTGGGGGAATCATTTAACCACTCAGTGCCTCTGACAATTCCCAAAGACTATATATTGTGGAGTGTGTGACAATTTTCATTGGCAGGAAGAGTCTTCTCATCAATAGTTTTCCTTTCAACATTTGTCCAGTTTAGAAATTAGCGATATGATTCATTAGATCTTTATTGATATCTGTACTTACCATGTAGGCTGGTGAACTTTTAGATTCTTTTTCTAGCAAATTAAGTGGTTGAATTAAATGACTTCTAAGGTCCCTTTCTGCAACATATGATCATGTTATACTGTAATTATTCAATTTTATACATATACAGACATACTTGTGTGTACCTGCAAACATGTATATGGGTGTGTTTACTCACACATTTGTGAATGTTTCACACATGGAGGCATGCAACATGTGCATTCAAATATACATGTATTTGTATACCCATACATATTCTATATTAATAAGCTTATGTATATGTAGAATGTGTATGTATGTATGTACTTATGTTTGTGTGTATATATATATATATATATATATATATATATACATAAATGTGTGTGGAGTTAACTGTATATATCTATATTTCTTCCTCTGTAAAATAAAAGAAGTGAATCAGATGACCTCTAAATTCCCTTCTGTATGCATTAGTCTATGAATCTATGGTTGTGATCAACTTTTCCTGAACAGATATATACTTAATGCTGAGTAATTAAAGAAGTGTCAAGATTAATGCTGGCATGACAATGTGAATATTTTATCTCTCTTCTTAGGAGATTCATAGAGGAAGGAGTCCAGAAATGGTTTGGAGCTGGAATAACTGAGATCTCTAGATTTGATGTCAGAAGAACTAGGTCTGCATTCCATCTTTGCTCTTTTCTACCTATATGTCCTTGGGGGAACTGACCACCTCTCTTAGGGCCCCAGTTAAATCACTGAAAAAAATGAGGAGATAGAACTATCTTAATTACAAGATGTATTCTTGCTTTACTGTTGTTATTCTCTCCTCTGGACTTCAGTTTCCTTATCTATAAAGTGAAAAATTAGCAGATTGCTAAATATAGATGGATAGATAGGGAGGAGAGAGAGAGAGAGAGAGAGATGATAGATAGAGAGTGAGATAAAAGGTCAATCAAAGATAGATAAAAATTGACAGAGATGATAGATGATAATCTGAGCTTTTATTAAGGATAGATTATGAATTAGTCACTGTGCTACATTCTGGGAATATAAATAAAAGCAAGTAAGACAATTCCTGTACTCAAGGAGATTGTATTCTAATTGAGAGACAATCACTCATGAAAAGGAGCTTCAAAAATACTCCCAAAGTAAGTGAGGGGACTAGTCAGGAATTATATTGGAATTCTGAAAAAGATAAAGCGATTCCCACCTATCAGAACTGTGCAAATCAGGGACAAAATTCTAGATTGAGGGAGGGTAGGAGAAGAGGAGGAAAACAGTCAAAATATAGGTTGTGTGATGAGAAAATTGTTAGGAAGAGATTGATCAAAGTGGTCAATTTTAGAGAGGCCTTGGGAAGATACATAAATTATTGAATTGTAGAAAGAGCTGTTGATTGGTACAATTATTCTGGAAATCAATTAAGTGTTAAGAGGGAAAGTGTAACTAAATTGTTCATACTCTGACCTAGCAATCCCACTCCTGAACTTTCCTGATACAAAAAGGTCAGAGGTAGAAAGAGTTCTATTTATACTAAAATATTCTCTTTTTTTTTTTTTTTTTACTTTTTTGAAAGGCAATGGGGTTAAGTGGCTTGCCGAAGGCCACAAAGCTAGGTCTGAGGTCATATTTGAACTCAGGTACTCCTGACTCCAGGGCCTGTGCTCTATCCAACTGTGCCATCTAGCTGCCATAAAATATTCTTAATAGCAATTTTTATAACCAAAAAATAAATAAATAAATAAAGGTACAAAGTAGATGCCGGCCATTTGTGGACTAACCAACCAAATTATAGTATGTGAATGTAATTGAATATTTCTCTAGAAGAAATGAGGAAGTTAAAGAATTATGAAAAAAACGTATATGAACAATACAGAACAAAGAAAACAACCAGAAGAATAATATGTATAATAACAACATAAAAATACTGACCAGTCATCTTTCTCAGACATGAGTAGGACCTTACTTTAACATAAAGTACAAAGTCAAGAAATAGGTTAGAAAGATGAGCAAACAACAAAAAAGAACTTAGATAAAATAATAGGGGAAAATCACAAACACAAACTCAGAAGAAGATAATGACTGGGAAAAATCATCTTACAAGCAAAGCCTCAAAGAAAAAAAGTATTGATTGGACAAAAGCATAGCAAGATTTACTTGAAGAGCTAGGAAATGAGATTTTTAAAAAAAGCAAAAGAATTATTTTAAAAATATAATAATATAATATAATAATGGGAAAATGAGATTGTGCAACAACATTATGAAAAGAAAACTAACAGCATAGTAAAAAGCACAAAAAATTATCACATTTTGCAAGAGTCATAAGAGTAGAGAGGTTTGAAAAGAGCAGCCTTGTTGTTCAGAGAGGTGAGCAAGTATTGAACAATCACCCCTTTGTATGTACAGACTGTTCTAAAGTGAGGGACTGGTAATTTATGAGATGCCTATTAAATATGAAGTATTGTAGGGATGGCTAGGTGTGTAGTGGATAAAGTACTGGCCTTGGAGTCAGGAGTACCTGGGTTCAAATCCAGTCTCAGACACTTAATAATTACCTAGCTGTGTGGCCTTGGACAAGCCACTTAACCCCATTTGCCTTGCAAAAAATACCTAAAAAAATATAAAGTATTGTTAAGCACAAATATAGAGTTGTAGTACTGTGAAAAGTTACAGTCCAAAATGGATGTGCCATGATGCCACTAAACTCATAAAAAATATCTATAAATGTGACTGTGGCAAAAGAATGTTCACAAAACAAAACACAAAATTCTAAAGGGTAGATAGAGTTTAATAAATAATTCAAAATTAATAAATGAAGATGTGCTGAGTGGGAAATACATGTTGTAAGAAAAATTATTTCTCCATGGGTAAACAGCTGGGGAGAGAACAGAGGGAGGGAAAGAGACTTGCAAATTATCATTTTCTTTCATGTTGATCAACCTAGGGGTTCCTGCTCATAAAATTAAAAGAAATAAAATTAAACTGTAACTAGCTCCCTCAGGTACCTTGAAAATGCACATTTGGCACTGATGGGGATATTTTCCATATCCAGAAAAGAAAGGCTTCATCTACATTATTTTGCTGTACCTTTTCATCTATCACCTTTGACTACTTCAGTGAAGACTGGCAAAAATGACCTAGGGCCTAAGTGAGTACTGAGGAAAAAAAAATAAAAGGAAAGGTAATAAAAGGTTGGGGTGAGGAGAATAAGGACAAAGTAATGGAAGACAGAGTCATGGAAAAATCTCCTAAGGATGCTGAAATTCAAAAGAATGATAAATAATTGAATGGAAGAAAATGGGATGTTTCCCCAAATCTGCCCTTCACTACCTTGACCAATCTATTTACATATTACTTCTGCTCATTTTACTTCTCTTGCTGCATAGTTGAACGAATGTTGCACCTGGTGTTAAGAGACTTGGATTTGAAATCTACCTCAGACATATACCACCTATATGACTAAGAGTAAGACAGTTAATTACTGAAGGGTCTCAGTAAGTATCTCCATCCATAAAATAGAAAATATTCCTTGCACTATTTCACAGGGTTGTGGTGAAAAAATATTTTGTAAATATAAGTTATTAATTTTTCTTTCCCACTTTTTCCAAAGGAGTACAGTAGGATCATCTAAACTTCACACACATAAAGATTGTTCACAGTCTAGGGCAAACCTATCCTCTGAACTTGGTTTCTAATCAGTCCCCTCTTTGGGTCATGAGGCTCACTGTCTGTCCTGATATTTCAGTATTTCTTTTTGTCCCTCCACTAGACTCCCAGGTAAAGTAACAGACACATTCTTGGAAGCAGCTCTATCTGGAACACCTCTTGGGAGACTATGAACTTTTCTCTCCCATTCCCATTCCATTATCTATCAATCCCTATAATTTTCCTGTTTCTCTTTCTCTCCATGCAATAATTTTTAAACAGCCATTTAGAAGAAAACTGAGGCCTGTGCTCTCCTCAAGCTCTCTCAACTCAACCCCACTTAAGTCCCATTTTATACATTCTTTCCATTGTGTTCTCTGGATTTACCATTCCATGTTGAACAAATTTCCCTCAACCTTGAACTCATTCTCATTCTTTCCATCTACTAGGTCCCACAGAGAATTGGCTTCCCTCTGATTATATCATATTCCAGACAATCTCCTCAGCTTCCAAAAGAAAGATTAGAGGTGATGAACTAGGAACAAATTCTGGAAGGTACATTCAACTGAACATAAAGATTTTCTTGCTACCAATGACTATTTTCAAATGATTGATGAATCAGCAAACATTTTAAGGTTTTTTCCAGGTACTTTGTTAAGTTGTAATGTCACAAAGACAAAAAAAAAATAATCAATACCTGTCTCCAAGAATCTTATGTCTTTTAGGTAAAACAAGCTATGCATGAACTTGAACAGACAATATAAAAATATATTGAATATTCAAATAGAATACATAAAAATATGGAGTGTTTTGGGGTGAGATTACTGAAAGCTTAAAGGAATACAGAAAGGCTGTATATAGAAAGTTGGTCTTTGTCTTTGTATCTTTAGCACCTATCACAATTTGTAGTACATAATACTAAATGGCTTTTGGACTATATTGCTACCAAGACCAATCTATGATCATAGAGTAAGCATCACAGTATTAAGTAGAGGTAGTTCAAAATGTCTAGGAGAATCTTTCCTTTAGATATTGATCTGGGCTGGTTTCATTAAAGACAGTGACTGTTCAGGGGATTCCATGTATCCAAATGGCTAAATAAATGCATATGATTATTGGTGATTTTTAAATATTATTATTTAAGGGAACCTAAATGGCATAGTAGGAAGACTGTTGCGCCTGGAGTAAGGAGGGCGTGAGTTCAAATTTGACTTCGAATACTATGAATCTGGGTATATTACTTAATCTTTTTTACCTCATGAACTGAAAAAAAGCATTCCACCCAAAATCACTTTTTTGTTAAGATGCCAAATGAGGTCTTGAAAAGTTAACCTTGATTAATCAACTAAACAACAATAACAATATTTAGAGGAGCCAAAAGAAGTGAAAAATGATTGCAGAGTTTCTTGGGAATTTTCCTGTGCCTGCTCAACCTAGAGGTGGCCTATAAGAATTTTCATGGGAATCATAGTTGGAAATATTCTGCATAGAAATGTAATTGGAATGGAGAAATACCTAGACTAGAAAAAGAATGATTGAAACCAGAGGAGATATTTGTTCCATTGGCCTTTGAACTAACAGAACTGAATATTTCAGAATAGAATGAGAGCAGAGTCAAATTTTATAGCTTCATAGAAAGAACTCTGAATATTTTTTCAACAAAATATGATGGTGAGGAAATGCTTATATCATCATAAAGCAGAATATGAGACTAGTGTCCTAGAAATTGAGATAATTCATATTTGCATGTTCTTTTTTTTCCAGATCAACTATCAATGTCTAATCCAGAATGGAAGTATAGAGGCTACTTGTGCCCTTTTGAGATAGGACAGGATTGACATAGAAGCTTTGATCTATTCCATTTCCAACCAAGGTTAGTCTGTCCCCTCTTAGACATTCTGGTGGCCATACTGAGGCTGAACCTAGTGTGCTCTGCCTGCTGCAGCAGAGCTCACCCAAGTTCAAGATATCCATTAGCCTCAACCTCTTCAATAACAAGAATTACAGCGATGTTTCATCACACACAGCTCATGTTTCTTCAACAGAAAATCTTACATGGATCCCATACTTCTTCTGGGCATGGATAAAACTTCCTGTTATTCTGATATGTGCCTGCCTAATTTCTGGGGGGTGGAGGAAGGAGCATGCACAGGGATAGAACAACATATTATCATTTTTCTAACATTGAATATAGGGTGCAACATATCTATATGGTTGGACTTTTGTGTTTTTTGTGTTTTTTTGTTTAGGTATTGTAAAACTTGGTGCTTAGAAACTGTCTATAAGAAATGAGTTGAACTTGACCTGAAAAAAATAGTAAGAACAAAAGGCACTCTGTGTCCAGTGGTCCTTGCATGTATCTGTCAAATTAGCTCATGAAATGAAAGGAATAATGTGAATCAGAATGGTGCACATTATCAGTGAAAAGAAAAGGAGGAAAGGGAATGCTGAGAGCAGAATGAGGATAGACATGCTCAAGAGAGATTATCATAGAGATCAAACTCATCAGAGTAAGGTAAAAGAGAATTGAGACAAAGAGGCCAAGAATTATAACTTCCAAAAGTGAGGAAGGAAAAAAATTGCTGGGAGGGTAATACCCTCAGGGTACCTCAGTGATTAAGGCAGGTGAGAAAGAAAAGAAAGAGGAAACCCATGAGAAAAACTGGGATGATCATAGTTCAAGAATGAGTGACCAAGTCCAAAGTACCACATAGATAGCCAAGGCAAAAGGTTTCCAGAAATCTGATGAATTAGCTTACCTTGTTTGTTAAATCTATTTGCCAGAGAATTATAATAGAGGTCATGCTGGCAAAAAGAGGTCAGTCAGGAGGGAAGAAGCAGCTAAGGAAAAGGAAAAACATATTTTCTCTTGTCTCAGTATATAGGATTATAATTCATGATGACTGGTATTAATATACCAGGTTTAAGGTTTTTCAAAGCATTTTACATAAGTTATCTCATTTAATCCCCATAACTACTCTGAAATGTAAGTGTTAGTATTATTATTATTCCCATTTTCTGAATGGAAACTCAGAATGAAAGTTTACCTGATTTTCCCAGGGACATACAGCTACTTGGTGTCTGAAACAAGATTTGAATTTAGAGCTTTCTGATTTCAAGTGCAGCATTCTATCTATTACACATCATTGCTGCCTCATTACATAGTAATATATAATATATGTAATATACTGTAATATCTCTCCATTTTTTCCTATTTGTTATTTTAACCTCCTTTTATTTGTTTCTCCTGTCAGGCTTTAAAGTTAATCCTTTTCAATCACTGAAGAAAATAGTGAGTTACTTGGAAAAAACAAAGAAAAAGGAGAAAAGGAAGGAATCTGTTTTCTTCCTCCTCAAAGGAAGTTAGTATGAGAGAACCTCATTCAAAGTAGTAGTGACAATGAAAAAATAAAACAATAGAAAGCACACCAGTGAGATGAATTCCGGAGTAACCATTTTAAAGATGAAGAGGAATGTAAGAAGGTCAACAAAACTAACACTGACTAATTTAGATCCACTGAATCCTGGGGGTTATATACACTGTTAAATTATATACACTGTTAAATACCACCACTTGTTGATTTTTCTATACAAACAAACCAAAAGAAAGAGTGACCCTCACAAAGCAAGGGATTCTTTGCAAGTGATGGGTACTCTCCCCTCAACAGACATCTCATCTGCAATAGAATTCCTTCAAAGTAACTCATACCAGTTTGTCCCTAAGTCCTTGTTCCTTGTTAATGGTCCCTTGAGCATTTCACTTTCCCTCTTTTGATCTAAGTCTCCTGCAAAATAAAGCATGGTACAATGTGATCTTCGAAGTTTCTTCCTCTGACCATCCTGAGGTTCATTATTCAATCCAAGACAGATGATATACCAGAACTTCAATTCCAAACTGCTTCAAGAAGGCCTTATGAAAGCATCCACGCAAACTTTTAGAACTACAAAACTTTAGAGGTGTGAAAGACCCTTTTAACCATTTAATTCAATCCATCACTGAAAAGAAATTGTTATTTTAAATGGTAATCAAGCCTCTTCAAGAAAAATCCTAATAGACTGGTCATGGTTGTACATGCATATAATCCTTACTACTGAAGAAGCTCATAAGAAGAGATCTACTGAATTTAAGAGTGATGAATTACCATGAATTAAACTGATCAGGTGCCCCTCTTCCCTAGGAAGTTTAGAATTAGTATAGTAAATGCTCCAGGAGCAGATGGACATCAATTTATCTAATGAAGGACAAACTTGCCCTGGCTAAAAAATGGAGCTAAAAATAGCAAGTTTGCTATACAAAATGGTAAGAGATTCATGAATGGCCCCTGAACTTCCGGCTTGGATAAAATGAAGAAACTCAGTTAAAACAACAAAACAGCAACAACTAAAACCCTGATGAAGGAGCTTTTACTACTGCCTAAGGCTTCCCATTCTACTTTTAAATAGCTCTAATTATTTGGAACTTTTTTCCCTGACATCAAGTCTAAATTTGCCTTTTTTTTCAAATTCCAACTATTGCTCCTAGTTCTGCCATCTGGGAACAAACAAACGAAAAAAAAGTTTAATGACATGACAGCTCTCAAGTATTTGAATGTTCACTTAAGAACAGAAGTTTGACCCTCAGGCAATGGAAATATACCAAGTGTAACCACAGCAAGCAAACTGCCCCTGGGAGGGGTAACACAGACACACACTGCTCCCACAGCCACTTTTCTAAGAACTGAAGGCATACCAGGAAACATCAAGAATGTCAGGAATGCTCCAAGGATTCCCAAGGGAATGCTTTATCAGAGTATGAGTCACCCTATAAAAACAATTAAACCTGTTATAGAACTTTCCAATGTTGAATAGCTTGCTTTTATCAACAGTGAGATCTACATTTGTTCTCAATTGCCCCTCTCTTCCACCTGTCTACATCATTCAGTCATTTCCCAAAATCTGAAAGGGAGGCGCATCTTCAACGTGAGTAATTCAGCATGATTGTTTGCTGGAGTACTGATATAGTTGACTGATTTCAGCAGCCCTGCTGCTGCCCCTGGCCAGGGTGCTGATTCACTTTATGGTTCTACAAACTCTTAAAAGATCAGTGTGGTATGTGGAGTATAAGTGAAAGGATAATAGTTTCACAGATGAGGAAATTGTTATTGTAAGGAAAGTGCTGTATAAACCATAATACGCAACATAAATGTGAGTTATTGTTATTAGTTCTGAAGTTTTTGTCCAAGTTGAGCTCTGGGGGAAGATGATCTTTTCTTGCACCCTCCTAGCTTCTAATCATATAAGAAATACCATTCCTATTTGTTCTATTGATAACAAAAGATCATCTAACCAACCAAGCCATAAAGTAGTATTTTTAAGTACCTAGATATATGCCAGATAATAAATCTTGTACTTGAAATACAAAGTCAAAAATGAAACAAACCTTGTCCTCTTGAAGCTCATATTCTTTAGAGGACAAGACTATAAACATAATTAGTATGTATATATTTATTTGATATAAAATAAATTCCAGGTGATTCATTGAAGATGAAAGCACTAGCAGGTGGGATTATCAAAACAAAGAATCATGAAGAAGGTGTCTTGTTGATTTTTCTATACAAACAAACCAAAAGAAAGAGCATCCTCAAGGGATACTTGGCAGATGAACTGGCTTGTGAAGGAAATTTGGAACTCCAAGAAGTAAAGATAAGAGGGGCATATATTCTAAACATATAAGAACAGACAATGTAAAGACATAGAAGTGGAAAATAGAATACTGTTTATGAAGAGTAGTAAGAAAGTTTGGATGAATTATAAAGTATGGGAAGAGGAGTGCAATAAGATTGAAAACAAGGTTAGAAAGATACAGTAATGTATACCATGGTAACAATGTAAAGACTAACAGACCACCTACTGTGGAAGGTGGGGGGAGGGAAGCAAGATCGGGGGAAAACTGTAAAATTCACAAAAAAATAAAAATCCTTTATAAAATAAGTCACTAAATTTCTTCTGATCAAGTAACAAAAGATACATTAATGTCTATGAAGGACATTAAATGGAAAAGAGAGACATTTATATCAATTCCTAGATGTAATAGGGAGTGATTAGAGTTTACTGAAAAGGGAAGTTAAATGGTCAATTAGAACTTAAATTAAGTCACTTTGTCAGGAGAGGGGAGAAATTTGAGAAAAAAGACATCAGTTAGTGATGGACTTATCATAAAGAATGTGATCCACCTGCGACAGAGTTGTTGGTGTTGGAACAACTCAAGAACATTTTTTTATTATTATTATTTTTGGGGGGTGCAGGCCAAATGAGGCTGGGCAGCCTGTCTGGGGCTGCATAGCAGGGTGATCGTTGGGTGTCTGAGGCCAGATTTGGACCTGGGTGCTCCTGGCTCAAGGGCCAATGCTCTGTCTGCCACCCAGCCACCCCTACTATTATTACTATTTTATTTTATTTTGGGTCTTTTTTTTCTTTTTTCTTTGGTTTTTTTGCAGGGCAGTGGGGTTTGGGTGGCTTGCATGTCACATGGCTGGGTGATTGTTGGGTGTATGGGGCCAGATGTGGGCTCAGGTGCTCATGGCTCTAAGGCTGGTGCTCTGTCCATTGTGCCACCTGGCCATACCTACAATTATTACTGTTATTTTTTTAATTTTAATTTTTTTTCTCTCCCCTTTACTTATTTGCGCAAGCGAGTCTATATTTATTGGGGGAGGGGGTATTTCATTTACTCTTAAGAATATTTTATTAATGTATAAAAACATTATTTGTACAAAATGAGAATAAATATTAAATAAAAAAATTGAAAGGAAATCATGCTGCTGAATTGTGCTGCTCCTCCTCCAACTGAGAAAACAATCCAAGACTGGCTCAAGGAAGATGTAACCCTATGGAAAATGCCATGACAGAAGAAGACCATGAGAAGCAAGTCAGCAAAACAGACTGATTTAGAGAGGGAATTGAAGAGATGGATTGAAGAACAAAATGCCATTGGAATTCCTGTGTCCACAAAGATAATTCAGCAGGAGGCAAGAAGAATTGCTGATGATAAAGAAGTTACTGATTTCAAAGGAGGACACATATGGTGCATCAGGTTCATGAAATGGAATGGACTAAGCATGAGGCCATGCATCAGACTTGCCCAAGAGTTGCCAGAAAGTTATAGGCAGAAGGTCCTTAAATTTCATGATGAATAAAACTTGAGTTTAATAAAAAAAAAAGAGTTCAATTAGTCCAAGTGAGAAGTAACAGGACACTCTACTAGAGCATACATTATATTTGTGGGGGGCGGGAAAGGAATACAAATGATATGGAGGTAGAAGCAATAATATTTGGGAGAGTGGAGCCAAGATGGTGGAGTAAAGGCAGGGACTTGCTTGCACTTTGTCCCAAACCTCTCCAAATATCTTTCAATAATGACTCTACATAAATCTGGAGCAGCAGAACTCACAAAAAGACAGTGAAACCATTTTTCTGTCCAAGATAACATGGAAGAACTGGGGCAAAGGTCTAGTACACAAGGGTGAGAGAAGAGCACAGTGAAGCAGGAAGCAGAGTGAACATGTCTCAACAATCCAGGAAAAAGACCATGAGGTGATTGAATCAATGGTACCTGTATTGGTTTCCAGACCTCTCCATCCAGAGATTGAGAAGAACAATTTGGAAGGTCATCAGGAAAAGTATGATGCATTGGTGTGAGAATGGAGGACAGTCTAGCTCAGGTCTCAGCAGCACAAACCAGTTCCCAGGAGACCAGGAGCTGTCTTCAGGAGACACTGAATCACCATCAGAAGCTGCTTCCAGAGCTCTCAGCCCACAGATCGTAAGGGGGTTGAAAGAAGATTATAGGGGTCTCCTTACTATCACCAATGCAGGATTCTGTTGCTTTGCTCATACTCAGATTTGGGTCAGTCTAGGATCACAGTCCCAAAAAAGGGAGCAAAAGCACAACAAAGCTTACTGCCACAGCAGAGCAGAGACATTTCTCATAGTTCAAGGGTAGAACTTGTCATCATGCATGGATGACAGCACATGCCAGAAAGTAGCACAAATCTCTCCTTAGATCATACAATTTTGGAAAAATTAAAAACTATCATATCACTAGAAGAATCTTTTAAAACAGCTACAACACCCCCCAAAGCTTGGGGCAATGCACCCTCCATCCTGAAAGTTGAACCCCACTTTATCAAAGAGTTAAAATGAAGTCATAGGTTGGGGAAATGAGCAAGCAACAGAATAAAATAAAATATGAAATTTGACATTGAAGAAGATAACAGAGTTTCTACATCCAAAGTTTCCAAGAAAAATATGAATTGCTCTCAGGCCATGGAAGAACTCAAAAAGAATTTCAAAAATCAAGTAAGGGAGGTAGAAGAATAATTGGAAAGAAAATTGAGAGGGATGTGAGAAAATCATGAAAACTGATTCAGCATCTTACTGAAGGAGACACAAAAATACTAAAGAAAATAACATTTTAGAAACCAGTTTGGGATAAATGGAAAAAAAAAACAGTCCAAAAAACTAAGGAAGAGAAAAATATTTTTAAAAGCAGAATTGGCCAAATGGAAAAGGAGATACAAAAGCTCATTAATTACTTAAAATATAGAATAGAACAAAAGGAAGTTCATGACTTTGTGAGAAATCAAGAAACAATCAAACAAAATTAAAGGAATAAACAAATAGAAGAAAATGTGAAATATCTCATTTGAAAAACAACTGACCTGGAAAACAGATCTAGGTGAAATAATTTAAAAATTGTTGGACTACCTGAAAACTATGATCAAAAATAAAGAACCTAGATTCTATTTTCCAAGAAATTATCAAGGAAAACTGCCTTGATTTCTAGAAGCAGAGGGTTAAATAGAAATTGAAAGAATCCACCAATCACTTATTGAAAGAGATTCTAAAATGAAAATTAGCAGTAATATTAAAGTCAAATTTCAAAGCTCCCAGATCAAGGTGAAAATAATGTCAGTCAGAAAGAAGCAATCAATCCATCCTGTAGCCACAATTAGGATAACACAAGATTTATCAGCTTCTACATAAAAGAGTCTTAGGGCTTGGAATACGATATTCTGGAAGGCAAAAAAGCCTGGATAGGAAACAAGAATCAACTCCGCAGAAAAAGTGAACATACTCTTACTTTTTCTTTTCATTCATCTTTTTGAGAGCTTTGGCTTCCATATTTTTTGATCCTCTCCCTTCCCTGCCCCCTCCCTAAGGCAGCAAACAATCTTATATAGGTTGTACATGGTAATTTATCTCTAATATATTTCCATATTAGTCATGCTGTGAATAGAGAATTAGAACTCAGGAGGAAAAGAAACCACAACAGAGAAAGAAACAACATAAATTCATGTAAATCTTTCAGGCTATTCTAAAGTCTGACTGTTCATTATTTTTTACAACATAATAGCAATCCATAGCATCCATATGCCATAACTTCTTCTGTCATTCCCCAATAGATAATATTCCCTCAATTTCCAATTCTTTGTCACTTATTGTCTATATTTTACAAATAAAAATTCTGAAACAGGTTAAGTTACTAGACCAGAGACAAGTTACATTTGACAGCTAGCAAATATCTGTGGAAAGATTTGATTTAGAGGGCTTTTTTCACATGCTTTTTGAAAACTTGGAGCCTGGATAACTTCCTTGAAAAATTACTTCCTTTATCTTTTGACAATTTATCAATAAGGGAATGACTTGTTATCTTATATATTTGAATCACTTCCCTCTTTCCACAAAACGACAGTGCCTCAGCAGAGAATATGGATGTCAAAGGTAATTCTTTATATGTCTTTATCCTTTCCTCTCTTCCTTACTTTTCTCTCTGTGAATGAAATATATTTCTATAGCTAAATATGTTTGTATGTTCTTCCCTTCTTTGACCAATTCAGATAAAGGTGGGGTTCAAGTATTTCTGGATCCCCTCACTTCTTTACTCTTTGTATGGTCTTCCACTTCTGAACTCTGAATTTATGAGATATTCCGCTCCCACCCCAGTATACTTTGCCCCTTTCCTTTCTTCTGTTAAGACCATTAAAACAACACATCATCCCTGGTCACCTGCTTTATTAGCCTCTCCATGATGATGTTTAATAATGGTAACATACTGAAAGGATGAGTATCATTTCCCCATTTTAAAATGTAAATGATTTAGCCTTGCCAAATCTTGTAAAAATCTCTCTCTTGGGGGCGGCTAGGTGGCATAGTGGATAAAGCACCGGCCTTGGAGTCAGGAGTATCTGGGTTAAGTGGCTTGCCCAAGGCCACACAGCTAGGTAATTAGTAAGTGTCTGAGACCAGATTTGAACCCAGGTACTCCTGACTCCAAGGCCGGTGCTTTATCCATTATGCCACCTAGCCACACCAAGAATCTCTCTCTTAATTCCTGTGTCTGTATTTTTTATTTAAAAATTTTACAACAGGCACAACTAGGTGGTGCAGTAGATAGAGCAAAAGGCCTGGAGTCAAGAGTACCTGAGTTCAAATCCAGTCTCAGACATTTAATAATTACCTAGCTGTGTGGCCTTGGGCAAGCCACTTAACCCATTGCCTTGCAAAAAATCCTAAACAAAATTTACAACAGTTGCATGCAAAAGCAAGTTTCAATATTTACTTCCAAAAACCTTGGTTTCAAATTCTCACCTGTCTTCCCACCCAACCGACGCCCCATTGAGAAAGCAAGTGACTTGATATAGGTTAAAAATGTGCAGCCATTAAAAACATATTACCACAATAGTCATATTATAAAAGAAAAGTAATCCCCCACACAAATAAAGAGAAACCTCAAGTAAAATAAAGTAAGAAGAAAAGTGTGCTTCAGACCATATTCAGAAACCATCAGCTCTTTCTTTGGGACGGATAGTATTCTGCGTCATAAGTCCATCAGAGAAATTTTTTCAATATTTTTTTCCCCACAGTTACTATTCCTTGCTATATTTTCCTCCATTCTATTCCCCCACCCCACTTTTTTCTATTGTCTCATTCCTTTCACCCTATCCCTCCTCAAAAGTGTGTTATATCTGACTACCCTCTCCCACAATTTACCCTTTCTTCTACCACCTACGTCCCCCACCCTGTCCCCTTTCTCCCATCTCTTTTCTTTCCTATTTTCACTCCATTCTACTTCTCCTTCCTTTTCTCCCAGTACATTCCTCTATCATATAAACTCCATATTTTTAAATATAGTATACCTTCAAATTAATCTCCCTCCTGCGCCTTGTCTATATATGCTCCTTCTAACTGACCTAATTAATGAGGTTCATATAAGTCATCAGTATCATCTTCCCAGGTAGAAATATAAGCAGTTCAACATCAAGCCCTTCATAATTTGCCCTTCCCATTCAACCTCTCTATGATTCACCTGAGTCTGGTACTTGAAGATCAAACTTTCTGTTTAACTTAAGTCATTTCATCAGGAAATTTTGAAAGTCCTCTATTTCATTGAATATCCATCTTCTCCCCTGATTATATTTATTTTTTGCTGAGTGGTTGATTCTCAGTTCTTAGTTTTGCCTTATGAAATATCATATTCCAGGCCCTATGACCCCATAATGAAGAAGCTGCTAAATCTTGTGTTATCCTGACTGTAGTTCCATGATATTTGAATTGTTTCTGATTGCTTGTAATATTTTCTTCTTGACTAGGGAGGACTAGAATTTGACTATAATATTCCTGCAAGTTTTGATTTTGTGATCTCTTTCAGGAGGTGATCAGAGGATTCTTTCAATTTTTATTTTACCTTTTGCTTCTATAATATCAGGGCACTTTTCCTGGAGAATTTCTTAAAAAATGAAGTCTAGGGTCCTTTTTTTTGGACCTGACTTTCAGGTAGTTCAATAATTTTAAATTATCTCACCTGGATCTGTTTTCCAGGTCAGTTTTTCTTCCAATGAGATATTTCATATTTTCTTCTAGTTTTTCATTCTTTTGGTTTTGCTTTATTGTTTTTTGATGCATCAAATTCATCAGTTTTCCTTAGCTCCATTCTACAATAGAAAGAATTATTTTCTTCAGAGAACTTTTGTATCTCCTTTTCCATCTGGCCAGCTGCTTTTTAAGTCATTCTTTTCCTTATTGACCTTGTGTGAACTGCTTTTTCCATTTGATCCAAACTGATTGTTTAAGAAGTTATTTTAAGATGTTATTTTCTTCAGTGTTATTTGTAATTCCTTCACCAAGCTACTGATTTGGTTTTCATAATTTTGCTCTCATTTCTCTTCACAATTTTTCCTCTACCTCCCTTACTAGATTTTCAAATTCTTTTTTTTGAGCTCTTCCATATTCTGAGACAAATTCATATTGAACTTGGAGGCTTTGGACACAGAATCTTTGACTTTGATATCTTATGATTGTATATTTTGATCCTCCTCAGGACCAAGGTAATTGTATAAAATCAGATTTATTTTCTTCTGTTGTTTGTTCATTTCCCCAGCCTATGATTTAATTTTAATTCTTTGTTAAGTTGGGAGTCTGCTTTCAGGTGGAAAAGATACTGTCCCAAGCTATTGAGGGTTTTTGCTCTCCTAGCCTGTGCTCTGTTCTATGGATGACCACAAGCACTTTGCTCTGCCCTGGAATCATGGAGTGGGGAGGGATCTTTGCTACTCTATGGTGGCAAATCTCCTTTTCCTTAGACTGGGGCCCTAGGTTGTGATCTAGATCTTGACTCTTCCCCTTGAACGTACTCTTGCAGGGGAAAGGATGGACATTCAATGAAACAGGGGACTTTCAAACTTTGCTGAGGAAAAAACTAAAACTGAATAGAACATTTAATCTCCAAATATGACACAAGTGAAGAATTGAAAAGGTAAACAGGAAAGTCAAATCATAAGGAAGTTAATGACTCTGTACTACTTATATCAATTATTAGGGCAGTTAGAAGGAGCACATTAAACAAGCACATGTGGGAGCAAAATACAAAAAGATAATATATTTAAAAGATGAGTTAAGGGTGTGAGAGGAATGTACTAAAAGAAAGGGACAGGAGGAAGAAGTAAGTGGATGAGGAGAGGAAGATGTTGAGGGGGAGTAAATGAGTCTTACTTTCATTCAAATTGGCTCAGAGATGGAATAACACACCAAGTCAATTGAGTATAGAAATCTGTCTTACCCTACAAGAAAGTAGGAGGGAATGGGGAATAAAAGAAAGGGGGGAGTAGATGATAGAAGGGAGGGAAGATTGTGGAAGAGGTAGTCAGATGCAAACCACCTGCTCTTCTACTTTTGAGTAGGGAGAGGAAATAAAGAGAAAGAGAATAAAATAAATGGGAATGGGGATAGAGGATTGAAGGGAGAATAGTTATTGGTAGAAATTGTGGAGGAAAATATTGAAACAAATTTCTCTGATAAATAACTCATTTCTCAAACATAGAGAACTAAGTTAAATTTATAAAAAATTACAGTCATTCCCCAATTAATAAATGATCAAAGATTTGAACAGTTTTCAGATGAGGTCATCAATCCTATCTCTGGTCATATCAAAAATGTCCTAACTCCCTAATGATTGTAGAAATGCAAATTGGAACAATTCTGAGCTACCCCCTTATATGTATTTCACTGACTAAGAGGACAGAAAGAGAAAATGATAAATGTCTGAGCAAATGTAGGAAAAAATAAGGATAATGTATTGTTGGAAGTTGTGAAATGATTCATCAATTCAATAAGACAATTTGGAACTATGGTCAAAGGGTTATAAAACCATATTTACCTTTGATTTAGCAATGCCACTACCAGGTCTATATTTCAGCAGTGATAAAAAAAAAAAACAAGAAGGAAAAGGACCTATACGTATAAGATATTAGTAGCAATATTTTTTCTGGTGACATGGAACTGGAAATTGAGGACATATCCATCAGTTGGGGAATGGATGAACAAATTGTGGTATGTGATTATGATGGAATATTATTCTGTTTTAATAAATGATGAACAAGATGCTCTCAGTAAAATCTGTAAGGACTTAAAGGGGCTTAATGATGCATTGGGAAATGTACTATACATAAAGAAAAAGCAATATTGCCATATCAGCTGTTAATGACTTACTTTTTCCTTAGCAATGCTGTGACCCAAGACAATTATGAACAACTTATGATAAAGAATATTGTACATACCTAAAGACAGAATTGGTGCTGTCAAAATACAGATTGAAACATACTTTTTTAACTTAGTTTTTCTTGAGGTTTCTCTTTTTGGGCAGAGGCAGGGAGAGAGACAGAGAGAGAGAGAGAGATGGAGAAAGAGAGAGAAGATGCTTGTGAGGAAAAGATCACAGATCTAAAAATATTGTGAGATTCCTCTCAACTGTAATTTAGTATTAGAATGCAATCAACTTTAATAACAATGCATATTGAGTTTTCCTTCCTTGCAGGATAATTAGATGAAAAGCAATAGAATCATACAAATTTATGGAGAAAGAAAAACTCTGACCCTCAAGAAACTTGATATCTAATGTTTTTAAGCTCTAGATTCCCCTTGTATCATCACAAACTAAACTTTCCATTTCTGAATCTACCAGAAAGTCATTCACAATTCCAACAAATATTTCCAGAGCTAAAAAGCATATGTATGTATTTATGCATGTGTGTATGTTTATTGTATTTATGTGTATGTAGATACATATATAGTATGTATGCATATATATGTGCATGTACATGTATATGAATATATATATATATACACACACACAAATGCATGCGTGTACTTTTTAGTTTTACATGTTCTTAAAAACATTTTTAAGGGATGGATAGTCTAAATATTATTATCCCCATTCAGATTTGAGAAAACTGTGGATCAGAAAATTTGATTAATATTCAGAGTTTTCAACTAGTAAGTATCAAAGCTGGGTCTCAGTCCTAAAATGTGTGAATATACTATTTAGGTTCTTTTTTCCCACATCACCATAGTACAAAAATTTTATACAAAAAGAATCATGTCTGTAAAATCAAAAGAATTGGGAAACTTCTTATACATATACTTAACTTCTCTCATCATAAGCCTCTCTACCTCTTTCTTCTTTCTCTAAACCATTAGAATTTACACAGAACTGCCAAAGTTATTTTCCAAAACTTATCGATCTGAAAATATTCCAAATGGCTCCCCATTGCTTCTATAATTATCTATAAATTCTTCTGTTTGACTTTTAGAGATCTTCACAATTTGGTCATAACATATTTCCAATTTTGTTAAACATTCCTCTCATATACTATATAGTCAAGATAACCTGTCTCCTTGTTTTTAAATTTTATTTTTTTTATTTTCCCTCCAAATTCCATGTTAAAACAAGTTTCAACATTAACTTCCAAAACCTTGAGTTCCAAATTCTCTCCCTTCCTCTCACCCCACTCCCCCTCATTGAGAAAGAAATTTACTTAGCATAGAATAAAAATTTGTAGATATCAAAAATATTACCACAATAGTCATATTGTAAAAATAAACATATCCCCACAAAAAAGAGAAATATCAAGAAAAATATAGTTTAAAAAAAAGCATGCTTCAGTATGTATTCAGACAACATCATCTCTGTCTTTAGGATGGCTAACATTCTTTATCCTAAGTCTTTCAGAGTTCTGTTAGGTCACAGCATTGCTGACAAAAGGTAGGTCATTCACAGCTGATCATCCCGAAATATTGCTTTACTCTGCCTAAGCTACATTTTCCATTGCATCTGCTCACATAAGTTTTTACTGGGAGCATTCTGTTCATCATTTCCCATAACAAAACAGCATTTCATCTCAATCACATACCACAATTTGTTCAGTTATTCCCACTCCGAATTATCCCCTTAATCTTTAACTCTCTGTCACCAGAAAGAACTGCTATAATTTTTCCTATAGATATAGATTCTTTTTTTCTGAATTTCATCTGTTTGGTTTGGGAATATATAGAGACATAATAGACCTAGATATAGACATAACAGTAGTTCTGCTAGCCTAAGATTTAGAAATGGTTTTATAGCCTTTTGTGCGTGGTTCTAAATTGCTCTACAGAATTGTTGAATCATTTCATAACTCCTTCAGTAGTGCATCATTGTTTCAATTTCCCTACATTCCTTCTAACATTTGTCATTTTCTCCTTCTGTCCTATTAGTCAATCCAAAGCGTATAAAGAGGTATCTCAGAACTGTTCCAACCCACATTTCTTCAATCAATAGCAAGGCAGGACACTTTTTGAATAAGAAATATTTAAATGGATTGCAATGATATCACATGAAAACTTTCCACATGTCTTGATTGTTCAGTTGGGGAATGGCTCCCATTTTTAATAAATTTGACTCAGTTCTCTATGTTTGAGAAACGAGGTCTTCATCAGAGAAATTTGTTTCAATATTTTTTCCCACATTTGCTATTGCTAGCTGTATTTCCCTTCATCCTACTCCCACCAATATTTATTTTATTATTTCTCTCCTTTTACTTTGTCCCTCCTCAAAAATGTATTGCATCTGACTACCCCTTCCCATGATTTTTCCCTCCTCTCTTATCACTAACTCCCCTCCCCCTTCTCCCATCCCTTTCCTCCACTATTTTCTTCTGGGATAAGATAGATTTCTATACCAATTGCAAGTGTATAGTATTCCATCTCTGAACTAATTCAAATGAGAGTAAGATTCACTTACTCCCCTTCTCATCTTCCACTCCACTGCAAAAAGGTTTTTTGCCTCCTTTATTTAAAATAACTTACCCCACACTACCTCTCCTTTCCCTTTCTCCCAGTACATTCTTCTTTCACCCATTAACTTCATTTTTTTAATGTTATCCTTTCAAGTTCAACTCCCACCTGCACTAATAAATGAGAAAGTTCATATGAGTTAGCAGTAACATTTTACAATGCAGGAATATAAGCTCCATCATTAAGTCCCTTATGATTTGACTTTACTTTTTTTATGTTTCACTTTTGTCTTGTATTAGATCAAATTTTCTGTTCAATGCTGATCGTTACATCAGGAAAGGTTGAAATTTCTCTATTGTATTTCATTTTCCCCTGAAAGAATATGTTCCATTTTGCTGGGATCTTGATTCTTGGTTGTAATACAAGATCTTTTTCCTTCCAGAATATCATATTCTAAGCCCTACAATCAATTAATGCAGAAACTGCCAAATCTTGTATTATCCTGATTGTAGCTCCATATTTGAATTGCTTCTTTTTGACTGCTTGTAATATTTTCTCCTTGATTTGGGAGTTCTGAACTTTGAATATAATTTTCCCGACAGTTTTCATTTGGGGATCTCTTTCACAAGGTAATGAGTGTATTCTTTCATTTTCCATCTTATCCATTGCTTCTAGGATAACAAAGTACTTTTACTGGAGAATTTCTTGAAAAAAGACATCTAGGTTCTTTTTTTCAGTCATGGTTTTCAGATAATTCAATAATTTTAAAATTATATCGTCACATCTGTTTTCCAGATCAGTTATTTTTCTGATGAGATATTTCACAATTTCTTCTAGTTTTCAATTCTTTTGGTTTTGTTTTATTT
Source organism: Macrotis lagotis (assembly GCF_037893015.1). Taxonomy (NCBI): domain Eukaryota; kingdom Metazoa; phylum Chordata; class Mammalia; order Peramelemorphia; family Peramelidae; genus Macrotis; species Macrotis lagotis. The sequence goes on from NC_133658.1 coordinate 149,907,975, forward strand.
TCCCCTTGATTTCCCTTAGCTCCATTCTATATTTGAAGGAATTATTTTCTTCAGAGATATTTTTGTTTCTCCTTTTCCATCTGGTCAATTCTGCTTTTTAAGTTATTCTTTTCCTCATTGGCCTTTTGGATTGCTTTTTTCATTTGACCCAAACTAGTTTGTAAGATGATTTTTTTCAATATTTTTTACATCTCCTTCACCAAGCTCCTGATGCTATTTTCATGATTTTCTCTCATCACTCTCATTTCTCTTCCCAATTTTTCCATTACATCCCATCCTTCATATCCAAAATCTTTTGAGCCCTTCTATTACCTGAGACCAATCCATATTATACATGGAGGATTTGAATGTAGCAACTTTCATTTTGTTATCTCATTCTGATTGTTTATTTTGATCCTTCAAAGGACCAAATATTTGTCTATGAACATATTTTTCCTTCTGTTGTTTGTTCCTTTCTTCAGGCTATGATTTGATTTTAACTTTTCCATTTTTTTCAAAGACAGATTTATATTTATTTTTAGTTTATAATTTTTCCCCTATTCTTGCTTCCCTCCCCCACCTCAACCCCACAGAAGGCAGTCTGTTAGTCATTACATGGTATCCATGGTAGACACTGATCTAAGTTGAATATGATGAGAGAGAAATCATACCTTAAGAAAGAAAAATAAAGTATAAGATATAGAAAAATTAAATAAGAAGATAATGGTTTTTTCCCTAAATTGAAGGTAACAGTCTTTGGTCTTTGTCCAAACTCAATTCTTTCTCTGGATACAGATGGTATTCTCCATCACAGATAGCCCCAAAACTTCCCTGATTGTTGCACTGATGGAATGAACAAGTCCATGAAGGTTGTTCATCACTCCCATGTTGCTGTTAGGATGTTCAGGGTTTTTCTAATTCTGATCATCTCATTCAGCATGAATTAATGCAAATCCTTCAGTGCTTTCCTGAATTCCCATCCCTCCTGGTCTCTAATAGAACAATAGTGTTCCATGACATACATATACCACAGTTTGTTAAGCCATTCACCAATTGAAGGCCATTCACTTAATTTCAAATTCTTTGCCACCACAAACAAGGCTACTCTGAATTTTTTCATACAAGTGATGTACTTTTACCCTTTTTCACAATCTCTTCAGGGTATAGACCCAGTAGTGGTATTGTTGAATCAAAGGCATGCCCTTTGGGTTTAATCTCAAATTGCTCTCCAGAAATGTTGGAAGAGTTCACAGCTCCACCAACAATGTATTAGTGTCCCAGATTTCTCACAACCATTTAAACAATGATTATTATACTTTCTGATCACATTGGCCAGTCTGAAAGGTAGAAGGTGATACCTCATAGATGCTTGAATTTCATTTCTCCAATAAGTAGTGATTTAGAGCAATTTTTCATATGACTATGGATTGATTTGATTTCCTCATCTGTAAATTGCCTTTGAATATACTTTGGCCATTGGTCAGTTGGGGAAATGGTTTGTTTCTTTTGAAAATTTGACTCAGTTCTCTGTATATTTTAGAAATGAGTCCTTTGTCAGTGATATGAATTGTTAAAATTATTTCCCAATTTACTACCTCTCTTTTAATCTTGGTTACATTGGTTATGGCTTTCCAAACGTTTTTTAATTTCATGTAATCAGAATTAGCTAGTGTGTTTTTAATGTTGTTATCCATCTCTTCCGTTGTCATAAACTGCCTCTTTTCCATAGCTATGACAGGAAGACTACTCCTTGATCTTCCTTGATCTTTTAGTTTGCTTATAATATTGTTTTTTTATGTCTAAATCCTATATCCATTTTGATCTTATCTTGGTATAGGGTGCAAAATGTTGGTCTAATTCAAGTTTCTTCTGCACTAACTACCAATTTTCCCAACAGTATTTATTGAAGAGAAAGATTTTATCTCAATATCTTGAGTCTGAGTTTATCAAACAGCAGATTACTATAATCATTTCCTGCTATTGCACCTAGTATTTTCCACTGATTCACCACTCTATTTCTTAGCCAATACTAGATAGTTTTGATGACTGATGCTTTATAATATAATTTTAGATCTGGTAAGGCTAGGCCACCTTCTTTTGTGCTTTTTTTATTAATTTCTGGAAATTCTTGACTTTTTGTTTTCTCATATGAATTTACTTACAACTTTTTTCTAACTTATTAAAGGAAGTTTTTGGAATTTTTCATGGTAGGGCACTAAACAAGCAGTTTAGCTTTGGTAGAATTATCATTTTTATTATATTAGCTGGACCCATCCTTGAGCAGCTGATTTTTGACCTTTCATTTAAATCTGATTTTATTGTTTGAGAAGTGTTTTGCAATTGTTTTCAAAAAGTATTTGAGTCTGTCTTGGCAGGTAGACTACCAGGTATCTTATATTGTCTGAGGTAACTTTGAATGAGAATTCTCTTTCTAGTTCTTTCTGCTATATCTTGCTAGTCATATATAGAGAATGTTGAGGATTTATGATGGTTTATTTTATATCCTATGACTTTGCTAAATTTTTTAATTATTTTAGTAGTTTTTCAGATGATTTTTGGGGATTCTCTAGGTTTACCATCATGTCATTTATAAAGACTGAGAGTTTTGTCTCCTCCTTCCCAATTCTAATTCCTTCAATTTTTTTCTTCTCTTATTGCTGAAACTAACATTCCTATTACAATATTGAATAGTTGTGTTTATAATGGGCATCCTTATTTCACCCGATCTTATTGGGAATGCCTCTAGAATATCCCCATTGCATATAATGTTTGGTGATGATAGATACTGTTTATTATTCTAAAGAACAATCCATTTATTTTTGCACTCTCCAGTATTTTTAGTATGAATAGTGTTGTATTTTATCAAAAGCTTTTTCAGTTTCTACTGTTATAATCATATGATTTCTATTTGGGTTGTAATTGATATAATTAATTATACTAACATATTTCCTAATATTGAACCAACCCTGCATTCCTGAGATAAATCTTATTTGATTGGAGTGATAACTTGTTGTAATCATTTTGGTAAGTTTTCATTTAAGATTTTTGTATCTATATTCATCAGGGAAATAGGTATATAATTTTCTTTATCTGTTTTAACTCTTCCTGGTTTAGGTATCAGTACAATATAGGTGTCATAGGAAGATCTTCACCTATTTTGCCAAAGATTTTATATATAAATGGAAACAATTGTTCCTTAAATATTTGATAGAATTCACTCCTTCTGGTCCAGGATATTTTTCTTAGGGAGATCAGTAATGGCTTGTTGAATTTCTTTTTCTGAGATAGGGTTATTTAGGTTCTTAATTTCATCTGCATTTATTCTGGGTAACTTATATTTTTGTAAAAATTTACCCATTTCACATAGATTATTATATTTATTGCCTTAGAGTTAGGCAAAAAACAATTATAAAACACTTCTCACACAAATGAAATCATATTTAAAGAACTGGACAGACATCAACAGCTCATGGAAAGGTAGAACTAATATAACAAAAATGACAATTCTACCAAAAGTAAACTATTAGCTTAGTGCCATACAAATCAAAATTCCAAAAAATTACTTTAATGAGTTAGAAAAAGTTGTAAGTAAATACATATGGAGAAGTAAAAAGCCAAGAATTTCCAGGGATTTAATAAAAAAAAGTGCAAAAAAGGGGGCTTAGCCCTACCTAATCTAAAATTATATTATAAAGCATGAGTCATCAAAACTGTCTGGTATTGGCTAAGAAATAAGGTGGTGGACCAGTGGAATAGACTAGGTGCAATAGCAGGAAATGATTATAGTAATCTGCTATTTGATAAACCCAAAGAGTCCAGCTATTGGGATAAAAAGTCTCTCTTTGATAAAAACTGCTTGGAAAATTGGAAGGTAGTATGGAAAAAACTTAGATTAGACCAACACCTCACACCTTATACCAAGATAGGATCTAAATGGATACAAGACTTAGACATTAAAAAACAGTACTATAAGCAAATTAGAAGATCAAGGACTAGTTCACCTGTCAGATCTATGGAAAGGGAAACAGTTTATGACTAAGGAAGAGATGGAGAACATCACTAAAAACAAATGATGATTTTGATTACATTAAATTAAAAGCTTTTGCATAGACAAAACCAGTGTAACCAACATCAAAAGAAATGTAATAAACTGGGAAACAATCTTTACGACTTATGTTTGTTTCTGACAAAGGACTAATTTCTAAAATATGCAGAGAACTGAGTCATATTTTAAAAAAAGCCATTCCCCAATTGTCAAATGGTCAAGTATATGCAAAGGCAATTTACAGATGGGGTGATCAAAGCAACACATAGTCATATGAAAAATTATTCTAAACCATTACTTATTAGAGAAATGTAAATTAAAGCTTCTCTGACCATCTCATACTTGTCAGACTGGCCAATAGGACCAGAAAGGATAACAATCATTGTTGGAAGGGTTGTGGGAAATCTGGGACACTAATACATTGTTGGTGAAGTTGTGAACTCATCCAACCTTTTTGGAGAGAAATTTGGAACCACGCCCAAAGGGCAACAAAAATGTGGATACCCTTTGATTCAGCAATACAGCTACTGGGTCTATACCCTGAAGAGATGATGAAAAAGGGTAAAAACATCACTTGTACAAAAATATTTGTAGCAGCCCTGTTTGTGGTGGCAAAGAATTTGAAATTAAGTGAATGTCCTTCAATTGGTGAATGGCTTAGCAAACTATGTTATATACACATAATGGAATACTATTGTTCTATTAGAAACCTGGAGGGACAAGAATTCAGGGAAGCCTGGAGGGATTTGCATGAACTGATGCTGAGGGAGATGAGCAGATCCAGAAAAACACTTTACACCCTAACATCAACATGGGGGGTGATGATCAACCTTGATGGACTTGTTCATCCCATCAATGCAACAATCAGGGAAAATTTGGGGCTCCCTGCAATGGGGAATACCATCTGGATCCAGAGAAAGATCTGTGGAGTTTGAAAAAGTTCCAAGGACTATTTCCTATAATTTAGAAAAAACACTGATATCTTATTGTCTGATCTTGTTATATCTTGTACATTATGTTTCTTCCTTAAGGATATGCTTTCTCTCTCACCATACTCAATTTGGATCAACGTATAACATGGAAACAATGCAAAGGCTGACAAATTGCCTTCTGTGGGGGTTGGGGGCAGGGAAGTGAGATTAGGGGGAAAATTGCAAAACTCAAAATAAATAAATAAAATCTTTACTCTAAAAAAAAAATTTCCCATCTACAAAAAAAATTTTTAAAAAAATTTAAAAAAAGTTAGGCAAAATAATTATTATTACTTTAATTTCCTCATTGGTGGTGAGTTCACCTTTTTCATTTATGATACTAGCAATTTGGTTTTCTTCTTTCTTTTTTTAAAACAAATTGACCAGAGATTTATCAATTTTATTTTTTTTTCACATAAAACCAGCTCTTGGTTTTATTTATTAGTTCAATAATTTTCTTGCTTTTGGTTTTTATTAATTTCTCCTTTAATTTTTAGACTTTCTCAATTATTATTTTGTTCTTTCTTTAATTTTTAGTTGCATATTTAGTTCATTAATTTCCTCTTTATCTAATGTATTCATGTATGCATTTAAAGATATAATATATCCTCTGACAGCTGCTTTGAGTGTATCACATAGGTCTGAGTATGTTGTTTCATTATTGCCATTATCTAGGATAAAATAAATAATTCTTTCTATAATTTGTTGCTTGATCCACTCACTCTTTAAAATCAGGGTATTTAGTTTCCAATTAGTTCTGGGTCTATATCTCCCTGGCCTAGTAGAAAATATAAAAGAAGAAAATGTAAAAATACCTCATCAGCAAAACCACTGACCTTGAGAATCAATCAAGAAGGGTCAACCTGAGAATTATAGTTTTGCCTCAAAACTTTAAAGAGAAAAAATAGCCTGGACTTACATTACAGGATTTAGTGATGGAAAATTGCCCTGATATCATGGAACCAGAGGGCAAAATAGTTATTGAAGGAATATATTGCTCCTCTCCAGAAAGAAATCCTAAAGGGAAAACATCAAGGTATCTTGTAGTGAAATTCCAGAACTATCAGATAAAAGTGAAAATCCTGCAAGCAGCCAGAAAAAACAATTTAAATACCAAGGAGTCACAGTAAGTATTATGCATATGCTTTTTATTGCATTATGAACTCAGAAAGATGTGTTCATTATTTCTGCTTTTCTGCAATTGATCATTAGATTTTTATGCCCTAGTACATTGTTAGATTTTGTGTAAGTGCCATGTAATACAGAAAAAAGTACATTCCTTTCTATCCCCATTCAATTTCCTCCATAAATCTTCCATATCTAGGTTTTCTAACAATCTATTTACCTCCTTATCTTCCTTCTTATTTATTTTGTGACTAGATTCATCTAAATTTGAGAGCAGAAGGTTGAAGTCTCCCACTAGTAGTGTTTTGCTGTCTATGTCTTCCTGTAGCTCTTTCAACTTCTCTAAGAATTTTGGTGCTATACTATTGGGTACATACATATTTAGTATTGAAATTAATTTATTGTCTATGGTACCTCTTAGGAGGATATAGTTTCCTTTATTATCTCTTTTAAACCTATTTTTGCAGCTGCTTTGTCTGATATAAAGATTGCTACCCCTGCTTTTTTCACTTTAGTTGAAGAAAAATATATTTTGCTCCAACATTTTACCTTTATTCTATATGTATCACTCTACTTCAAATGAGTTTCTTGTAAGCAGCATAATATAGGATTCTGGTTTTTAATACATTCTGCTATTTGCTTATATTTTAAAGGATAGTTCATCCCATTAACATTCCAAGTTATAATTACTAACTCTTAATTGCCCTCCATGCTATCTTCTCTCTGTTTTTATTTTTCCCCCTTTCCCCTTTATCCATATTCCCCAGTATTTTGTTTCTGAATACTGCCACCTTCAGGGTTTTTTTCCTGCTATATCAACTCCCGCTCCCCTTTCTTTCCCTTTCCCTTTCCCCTTCTTCCTTCCCTCCCTTCTGTCCTTTTACTCCCCTTCTCCATCCCCCTTCCCTTTTCCCTGTTTAATGCTTGAAAAATAAGATAGCTTGCAGTTCACTTTAAGCCAAGGCTGATGAGATGAATATTCAAGTGTTTTTCACCTCCTCCCTTCTTCTCCTATATTACAATATGTATGTTTTGCCTTATAATGTAATGAGATTTAACACATTCAATCTCCTCCAACCTCCTGTCTCCATGCAATCCCCCCCTTTTAAGGAGGTATTATTTTTAAATCATTCTATCTGAGGCGTAGAAAAGTCATGAGTGTCCATCACTTCTAGCTAAATATATTCTCTCTAATAGAGTTACAGTTCTCAAAAGTTATTAGAGTCTTTCTCCCAGGTAGCGATAGAACCAGTTTCATCTTATTGGATAACAGTCTCATGGATAAGTCATGAGTGAACATCACTTCTGGCTAAGTATATTCTGTCTAATAGAGTTAAAATCTCTAGATTTATGAGAATCTTTCTCCCAGGTGGGGATATAGCCAGTTTCATCTAATTGTATAGCATTTTTTTCCTTTACCCACCCCCCTTTTTTTAACCGTTTCATGTGTCTCTTGAGCCTTCTGTTTGATGTTCAAATTTTCTATTTAGCTCTGGTCTTTTCATCAGGAACTGTTGGAAGTCTCCCATTTCCTTAAATATCTATCTTTTCCCCCCTGGAAGAAAAGGCTCAGTTTTGCCAGATAGTGAATTGTTGAATGTATTCCAAGCTCCCTTGCCCTTTGAAAAAAAATCTTATTCCAGGCCCTTCAAACCCTTAATGTTGATGCAGCCAGGTTTTGCATAATCCTTACTGTGACTCCTTGGTATTTAAATTGTTTCTTTCTGGCTGCTTGCAGGATTTTTGCTTTTATCTGGTAGTTCTGGAAATTGGCCACAAGATTCCTAGGCGTTTTCATTTTAGGATCTCTTCCCAAAGAGGAGCAATGTATTCTTTCAATAACTATTTTTCCCTCTGGTTCCATAATATCAGGGCAATTTTCCCACACTAAATCCTGTAATAGTAAGTCTAGGCTTTTTTCCTCTTTAATGTTTTGAGGAAAACCTATAATTTTCAGATTGACCCCTCTTGATCGATTCTCAAGGTCAATGGCTTTGCTGATGAAGTATTTCACATTTTCCTCTATTTTTCAATCTCTTGGTTTTGGTTAACAGAGTCTTGTTGTCTCAGAAGTCATTAGCTTCCACAGATTCCATTCTTTTTTGTTAGAAAAGAATTTTCTTTATTTACCTTTTGCAACTTTTTCCAATTGGTGAATTCTATTTTTGAAGACCTTTTCCATTTTCTCAAGTGTAGTTTTGAGGAAATTATTTTCTTTTTTGCATTTGCTCAATTGAGGATTTAAGAGAATTATTTTCTTTTTGCATTTGCCCAATTGAGGATCTGAGAGAATTAGTCTCATTTTGTATTTGCCCAATTGTATTTTCCAAGGATTTATTTTCTTGTTGCAAGATGCTAATTTTCTCTAGCAAGGTTTTAATATTCTCTTGAGTTTCTTTTCCTAATTCTTCAAGTTGATTTTTAAACTCCTTCCTGATTTCTTCAAGGAAGTCTTTCTGGGCTGGAGACCAATTCATATTCTCCTCAGAAGTGCTAGATCTTTCTGGATTAGAATCTATTTCTTCTAAGTATTTCTCCATTTGTCCCCTTTTTGCTGGTCTTTCTTCATTTCCCTAGGGTCTTGTGTTAGGGGAGGGGCTGGCTCTTGGAGGTTTGCTTTTGAAAACCCTAGAGGCTTTGTTAATTTGGCTTAATAATTCCAAGGACCATCCAGTAGGAGGCACTTGTTGTTCCCTCTGGAGTGTTTGAGGCCCTCAGCAGCAGGGCCTGAGTTCACCTTGAACAATGGGCTGGGCCCTGGGGGAAGTAGTTAATCTCCCTTTCAGCTGAGTGAACTCTGTTACCCACACTTGACCCTGAGGGGGTGGGGGGCATTTACCTTTAGTTCTGGGAAGAGGGCTCTGCAAAACTTATGGAGCTCAGGTCCCTTGCCCAGCTGGTTGATTTCCAGGCATGCTCTGTGACTCTGTGTTGGACCTCAGCCTCCTGTTACTCCTTTCCCCCGCCAAAGATTTCTATGCTAAAGTTGGTCCTTGGATCCACCACTAACCAAAGCCTCTGTGGCTAAGGTCAGTCCTCTGGCATCACCCCATTGCTGTCGCTGTGCTGGCCCTCTGCTCTCAGCTCCCAGTTCACCCACAGTCTCCTGAGACAGACACGGTTGGCAGGTGTTTTTCTCCTAGCTTCTCTTTCTGGGTTTTTTTGATTGAATTTCTGTTAAGAGGTTTCTTTGATGTTATTTTTAAAGGGGAACCAAGAGCACTTAGAAAAGTGCCTGTCTTCTCTCTACCATCTTGGCAAGAAATCTTTTAACTTTTTCTTAACGTGAAGCTTTGCTTCCAGGATGGTGGATGTACTTTCCAAGCTCTTGAGGGTTTTTGCATCTTATTTCATGGATACCCACCTTCCAGGGACCTGCAAATTCTCAATTGCTTCAATGTCTTATGAGAGAGACTGCTCTTCTGAACTGGGATTTGGTCTATGGATGGCCACAAGCACTTCTTTCTACCAGGAACTTTGAGGAGGGTCCTTGCTCTATTGCAGGCAGTGAGATCTGTTGTGCTTCTGCTCCTGAGACTGGGGCTCCAGACTGTGACCTGGATCTGAGTATGGGTGAAGGAGCAGAGTCTTACCTCAGGGATTGTAGAGAGACCTCTGTAATATCCCCCAACCTTCTTACTGTCTGTGGGCTAGGGGCTCTGGAAGCAGCTGCCAGGTGGTTCTCCAGGCCTGCTTTGGTCCCATGGAGTTGGGATTGTGCTGAGGCCTGTGCTGGCCTGGGCTCTGCTCTTATTCTGGTATGACAGAGTTTTCCTGCTGACCTTTCAAGCTGTCTTTTGCAATCCCTGGGGGTCTAGAAACCACTGTCGCTGCCATGGACCCAGATACCCTGCTGTTTGTTCCTGGATGGATGGAGCAAGCATTCTCTGGTATAGCCTGATCTGTGCTGCCAGAATCCTGGAGCAACAGAACCTTCCTGCAATTCTTGCAGGGTGTCTTGGGCTGGAAAACTGTTTCACTCCATTTTTGGTGGGTTCTACTACTCTAGAATTTGGTAAGAGTCATTATTAAAATGTATTGGGAGTAGTTTGAGTGAGAACTCAATGGGAGACTCTGTCTTTACTCTGCCATCTTGTTTCTGCTCTCAGCACCATCCATAATATCACTTTGTTCCTAGAATGCACTCCCTTCTCACCTCTGCCTCTCAAAATCCTTGTTTCCTTCAAATTTCTGCCCAAGTACCACATGTTATATGAAATCTCTCTCCTGAAGGAGCTAGCACACACACACACACACACACACACACACACACACACACACACACACACACGTGTGTGTGTATATATATATATATATATATATATATGTACATTTTCTATATATTTTGAATATTTTTATTTTTAACATGTTATTTCTCCCAATACAATCTCCTGGAGGGAAAAGGTTCTCATTCTTTGTCTTTCCATCTATAGCGCCTAGTACTTTATCTGGAACATAGTAGGTACTTAATGAATGTTTACTGATTGAAGAGTCATTTTCAGCATGAGCTTGGTCCTTTTTGATACTACCTGGTCCCACAATATAAAGCATGTCTTAATCAATGGAAGAGATACTGCTGAAAACCTAGTGATTTTCATCTGGAACTGACAACCTAGTAATTTATATGCAGTACAGCATAACCAAAGAGCTTGTTATGCAAACACAGGCCACTGATTTGACAAATCTCTTGGAAACAGAATTAATGTCTGTATTTTGTGCAAAGATGTAATTTATTTTAATATTTTAAAGAGATAATATATATCTATCTCTATATATTCACAAAGACATACATACATATACAGAGAAAAAGAAAGACGTGTTTATTTAAATAAAGTCAAGTGGGGGCTGGGAAAGGTGTGTTACTAAATTATAGTACAACCATTTCAACAGGAATAGCATTGCTGATTATCTTGAACATATTTCATTTGGTCTGTTTATTTTTTGCAATGTCCTGTGATAATAAGATATTATTCTTTCCCAAAATATGCTTTATTTGTTGCATTAATAAAAATCATGCATCTCACTATAATCAAGAATTTTGATCAAGAGTAAGTTGTGCTCTGACCCAATAAGAAGGAAGTTTTAATTGGGTTGAAGCCTTGAAAAATCATTCACCATTTGTAGGCTTTTCTTTTCTTAAGGAAAAGTTCTATTGAAGTTCCTGTAGTTGGTTCTACCTGGTGATGAGAGATTGGCTCCAAAAGGTCAGGGGTCAATAAAATATTCAACTGATATTTGTGGGGGAGGATAAAATAAGGAACAGATGACATTTCCCAAAATGGATAGCTTTTCCTTTGACAATTCTTCTTAGCTAAACTGAGAATAATGGAAGAGGGACCCAAGATGCAGCATTCTCCTGAATTGCCGAACTGTAAATGGGGCTAAGAGATGAAGCAGGATCTTCACTATGGTTAATTCTGTGATGCATATTTAGAAGGCTTTGAGATGTAGTTCAGGGTCCTAGAAGAGAACAAAAATGTGTAATGTATACTAAGGTCAAGTTCATAACTTTTAGTTCATTATTAGGCTGCTCAAATTAAGCAACCAATTAGTCATTTCTTCCTTCCAATCCAGGTACAATGTTTGCCAGCACTCCAAAGGTTGTTTATTTCCTTACTGTTATTTCACTTTCAATTAGGATAGGCTTGCACCAGGTAGACAATGATGTCCTATATGTGACCTCATACTTCTAAAAGTTTAGCTTCCTATCCAGAGCTATAACTAACTAAGGCAAAAACAATGTTGAATTCTTTCACAGAACTAATTATAACAGCTAAGTCTAAACATCAATTAGCATTGGACTAAATATGTATAAATAGGATACTTAATTAAAAGTTTTTTTTTAATACAAAGGTATATCTCCCTGACTAATCCTTTAATAGTTATCAATCACTCTTTAATCTAATCCTGATTATTACACTAAAGTCAAGGAGAATCAACCAACCTGAACTTTGCAGGTAATTTAATCCTCCCAATACTTAGGACTTTTCAGTCATTTTATTTTGTGTTAAAATATCTACATTCTTTCTACTATAAACTTTCCCAGCAAGAGAGCAGTTGCTAGGTGACTTACACTTATTGAAAGGGAATCTTTATTTTCTTCCTGTATTCTTTATTTTAATGCAGCATCTTCTCAGTAGAAAGGGTTGGAATAATGGGAAAACAAAGTAGAGAAAGAAAGTTAGATGGAAGTGTTTTAGAAAACCCTTTGTAAGGAGAGAAAATGTATTTAACCTACAATTTTTTCTTATTCCTAGAATCATAGAATCTCAGAGAGACAATTTCCTAGGTCATCTTTTCCAAGTCATGTCTGTCTAGAAAACACAGCTGTACCTGTGAGGACAGGTAGACAATGAAACTGAAAAACTTCCACTGATGGACAACTCAAGAAATATCACATTTCACTTAGGAGATATCTTTCAGAAAGATTTTCCTGATATTGACTCAAAATACTTTCTATAGCTATACCCCATAGTTTTACCCTCTAGGGTAAAGGAGAATGAACTTAATCACTCTTTCAAATGAGAGCCTATCAAAAAATTGAAGACAGCTATCATGCCCTTCTCACCATCCATCCCTCGTAGTTTTGCTTTTCAAAATTTCAGCCAGGTCACCATCCTTAGGTGTTCTAGTTTCCCAATCTACCTCTTAAAGAGTGGTACCAGAATTAAAGAGAATACTTCAGTTATTTTCTCAACAAGTAAAAATATCATGGAGCTAGCAACTTGTTCATCCTGTACTCTATTAACACAACTTAAATCTCATAATGTATGTGTGGTTTTTTGTGGAGTCAGAGGTTAACCTAGCATTGTAGTGAGTTGTACTGAGTATACTGTTCACTGAATCCTGTAAATTTTGCTTTGTCTGACCTCTCTCATTCTGTTCCCCTGAATCTGATTATTTGTCTATTTTTAAAATTAAATTTATGAGAAGTTAAGGAACTCCCCAGAACACTGAAAAGTTGAGTAATCTGCCCAAGATCATACAACCAGGAGGTGACATAGGGAAGATTTGAACCTTTGCTTTCTTAACTCTGAGAATGTATCTTTATCTACTATGCCATAATTCTTACTCCCCTGAAAAATTAAAAGATCATAAATGCATCCCCTTAGAGGAATGAGATTCATTCCTGCTTCTTTCTATTTGCTGTATATGTGATTTTTCCCTTCCTTTCTTTAATCATTATAACTCACAGTATTCCAATCTGAAGAACTTAGGTTCATCTTCTCAAATGTAACATTTCTAAATGTCATGGTAAATTTTTTAAATTGACAAATATGGTGGCTTCCCTTCCAAACCAGAATTTTAACTGTAAACCTCATACTTAGTAATATTTAGCAACCCATAACCACAACCTGATGCTGAAAAATAGCCTTGGATATTTACTACTCTTCCTTGATCTGAGTTTTGAACTAAAAAGGATGCTTATTCAGTTGTTTCAGTCATATTTGACTTTTCATGACCCCATTTAAGTTTTTCTTGGATAAGTTCATCTTCATTCTGGAAAGCTTTACTTCTTACTATGATGAGTGAGGACATCTTAAAAATGGAGTCAGCCACATTCTCTACCTCCCTCACCACTGTCATTTTGAAGGACTACATACACATTTATCTGTAAAGGTTGTTCAGAAATTAAGTTTGAAAAGTTAAGTATAAGTTCATGTTATGAGTGCAATGACTTTGTTTTCATAGGAAAATTTTGTTAGGGTTGTATGGCAACATGGAGTGGCATTAGATATATAACTTTTGATAAATTGAGTTTCAAGTCTGCTCTTATAGTTAGGATGACCCGTATGAATTAAGTTATGTGATTTTATTTTAAATAAGATAAATGTTCCCACTGCTAAGATTCATCAGCATTTAATTCGTGTGTGTGTGTGTGTGTTGATGGTGGTAATAATGATCAAGGTGGTGGTGATGATGAAAGTCATGGTACCTGTAAGAGAAATGTTGACACATTCAGGGCTGCTGCTGATGAAACAAATCCCTATAAAGAGAAAGATGATATCTTCTACAAAAGTAATTCCTATACTTCCTTTTTTCCATATTCACATGCCATACATTGTATATGAGAAGATATCTGTATTAGCAACTGGCAGTTCTGGTTTTTTTTTTTTTTTTACATCTGGTTCTAATACTAATTACTGACCAGTGGACAAGTCCCTTCCCCATTTTGACCAGCAGTAGTTACATGCATAAAGTGAGGACACTGAACTAGATGCTCTTTAAGATCTCTTCCAGTTTTTTGATTTGACATTCATCACAGGTAGAAATATTCACAGGCAAATATTCAAAGCATGAAATTCCCTGCGTTGTATGTCTGTTTTATATGATGTAAACTCTCAATTACCTTTCTACACCATAATTTTAAGGATACCCCCCTAAATCCTTCAAATTCTATTTTTTCATCTTTTAGAAAGCTGTAGTCATTTCAAATTTGCAGTTTAATTAAGCCCTCAAAAGATCAGGGTGCATAACCTCTTCATTCCACTCATTGCTGGGAGAGCTGATCACTTCCTGTTACTTTCATGGATGAGTGCACTATGCTTATAAGGGCATTCTTACTCATGTTATTTTAAGCTAGAACTGGCATCAGGGAGGGGGGAAATTAGGTCAGACTGCAACTTTATTGTTGTACTCAATTTTGGGCTTCACATTTTAGGAAGGACTTTAATGAATGGGAGCATGACAAAAAGAAGATGGTCAGAATGAGAATAGAAATTGAACACTATGATGTACAAGGGTCAGTTGAAGGAACTGGACATTTAACCTAGAGGAGGTGATGTAGAAGAATATTCTGTCTGTCTTCTGATATTTGAAGAACCAACTGTACAATAGAGTAGGAATAAGAATTTTTTTCCCTTGGTTTCTCAAAGATACAGATTTTAGCTTAAAAAGAGGGAAAAGTTTCTAAGCATACTGGACCAAGTAGTAGTGATTTCCCCATCAAAATGTAGAAATTATACATATATATATGTATACATATATATGGCATATGTGAAGTAAATATACATATACACATGTATACATATGTATGTATGTATCTTTCAGGGATATTACAGAGTCAGTATAAATCAAAGAATCATCCATATAAAGCTAGAAGGATTTTTTCATATGAAGAAACTGAGTTACAGAGAAGTTAAGTGACTTGCTCAGAGTCACACAAGTGTCTGAAGTAGAATTTCAACCTAATTCCAAATCCAGTCTTCTATGTAGTCAGTCAACAAACTTGCTGATTTAATAAGACTTTAGACCTAGAAAGAAACAATTCACCCTCCTTACTTTACAAAAATGAGGAAAGTGAATCCTAGAAAATTGAACTGTATTGCTAACACTTAGATAAGAAGTAAGAAGTGGGGTTTTGAATCCAGGTTTCCTGACTTTGAATAATCACTGAAATCCCCTTTCAAATCAAATTCTTGGTTAGAAAAGCCATTTACTTCCCACTAGGTCCCCTGAGCCAACATGTTCAACTTTAATAGAATAACTGTGGTAGTACCAGAGAGCAGGAATTGAAGGATGACTGCTAAAATGAATTTTGAGCACCTAACCTTTGGGGTTTCATCAAGCTCCAGAGAAAGGAAAGGAAAAATCATTCATTAAACACTTAGTTTGTGATTGGAAAAATGCCAAATGCTTCATAAATATTTTCTCATATGATACTCATAATAATCCAATGAGATAGATGCTATTATGACCTTCATTTTATAAATGAGGAAACTGAGGCAGACAGAGATGAAGTGACTTTTCTGGGATCACTCAGAAGTATGTGAGGTTTGAGTTAAACTCAGTTCTTCCTAACTCCAGGTCCAACACTCTATCCACCTAACTCTACAGGGTTACATTATTCCACTGGATGATTAGATATTTACATATGGAAGAATCTGAACCTTTTGAAACAAGAGAAGAAAAAGAAATAATAATGTTTGCACAAAAACCATCATATATTTCCTTTCTTGCCTCACTCTCCATCCCATCTTTCCATTGCTACTCATTCTAAAAGCTGTCCAGTGGCCTGAATCGTGATATTTTGTTTAGCTTATTTTGTTATGGTCACTACTTTCTCCCAATGACTCTACAATTCCATTCCTTTGGATTTCAGTCCCAGTCTCCTCCTTGGCCAAAGACCAGCCCATGCCAGAGCCTAATCAAATCTGTCACTCCTGTTGCTGGTGTTTGGTGAGAGGGATGTAAACAAGAAATCAATGGACCACTGCCCAGGGGATCCATTGCACTGTTTTCTCCATTAATGCCATGTCAGGAGGATGTCACTAGGAAGGCAGACTACTTACAAATCCATCAGCTTGAATCTGAAAAGGACCCCTTACAACATGCTGGGAAGAGTGAGCCAGGAAGAAGAGACACAATAGAAGAGGGGGCAAGGGAACAGCCTAACAGAATGATAGCCAGAGTACCTACCAGAGTTAAACAAAGTACAGCTGTCGCCAAAAGAAAAGTGGTATTAGGGCCAAAGGAAGAAGAGGGAGGTTGACACCCAGATGCAGCATGCTTCTGAGTTACATAATGGACATTTTTTAAAAGACACAATGTCATTCCTGGCCTCAACTTACTTCTATGTATGCAGTGGAATATAGGAAGAGCTGGGACTGACTAAAGGTTAGATTACCTGTTTTTTGATTGTTTGTTTTCAGGAAGAGAATACTCGGTAATTGGATGAACAAGCTAGGGACCAAATTGCATTGGCCTTCCTCCATGCCTGTTTCTGTTTTCTCTGTCTTCAGAATTCTCAATAATTCTTGACTAAGAGGAAGACATTGAAAATGGGATTAAAAGTAATGATGGTAATTCATATTTATTGTGCTCCTTAAGGTTTATGGAGTATTTTCTCTCAACAAAGGTAGGTGATGCAAATATTATCACTCCCATTTTATAGATGAAGAAACTGAAGTTGAGTGGTCAAATGATATGCTTTTATGAATCCTCTAATACTTTTAAGTCCCTAGAATTTTTTTTTAAATCAAACTGGCTATTCTTCCCCCAGAGGAAAATCACAACCACTTTTTGCTTTAGAAAATACTCTGCATCAGTTACTCCAGCTATCTCTTGTATTCTAGTAAAACATCTCTGAGATGATTAAACTGTACCCCAGTTTCTCACAGAGCATATCACAGTACTTTCTATTTTATGTCCCATGATGAGATGAGGCATTACTATCATCATTATCTGGCATTCAAAACTAACATCATTAAAGCTGTTGTTTATAAAGAACTTTTACAGTATAAAAAGTATTTTTTACATATATTATTTTATTCAATCCTCACCAAGATCCTTTGAACAAATTAGTTTCAGAGAATAGTCATAGGCCAGTGGGAGGCAAAAGGGTAACTGGTGAAACTATGTAGACAGAGAGACATATGGGATCTAGTCAGATCAGCAATAGCAGTGGCAATTGTTTCCTTAGCAGCAGCCAAGTTTGGCAGTCAACAAACAAAATATTGGAGTACATAGAAGTACACACTAGGCCTCTGATATTAGGAATAAAGATAAATGAGATCAAAAGCAAGATTCTGAACTAAGTCATCATATTGTAACAACAAGGTAAAACCTTGTTCAAAAATGATGCTAGTCTAAGTTAGTATCATATAGAAGCTAGATGAGAATTCTAGAATAGTTTGCTGTGAAGAAAAAAAATTGTGAAGTGCTGGAGTTGGATAGTCTTTGGGATCCTTTTGATAGTTCAGACAATCAACTAATTGACTAATTAATTTGACAACTGTCTAATCAACAAGCATTTATGAAGCCTCTAAGAGACAGGAGTGCAAAGAAACACAAAATGATGGTCCCTGCCCTCAATGAGTACATTCTAATGGGAGAGACATCATGTAAATAATTATGCATATAAAATAGATACAGTGTAAATAAATGTAAAGCAATTTTAGAATAAAAGAATGGAAGAGTGAGTTTAGGAAAGTCCTCCGGCAAACTCAGAGAAACTAAGACATGAAAGTTAGGAGGAAGAACATTTTAGGCATGGGAGGCAGCCAGTGTAGAGATTTGGAGAGTGGAGATGTTTGAAGGAATGGCAAATAGGCCAATGGAGTGACAGCATGGAACAGAGGAAGATGACCAAGTCTAAGACATTGGGTTTTAAATACCAAACAGGAAATTTTATATTTGATCCAAACCACTATTGGTGAATTGGACTCCTGACATGTGATACAAGTGTTATTTTCCCCATGAAAACAAATAGGGACATTGAGGATGATAGAACAGAATGATTTAATAAGGTTGCTCAACTAGTAAATGGGAAAACAGAATTCAAACCCGTCTCTCAGTTATCAGGGATTTTATTATTCACTCATTGGATTATTTCATGTCTGGCTTTCTTTCCTTTGCCTCTGACACTATTTCAGGCCATTCCACTAAGTTTAATGTAAGGAACCTATTAGAACAACTCAACACATTAATGGAGTGAAATGGGAGAAGGAGGGGAAGATCTAAATCTCCTAACAGACCACTTGAATATTATTAGCAATTCTCTAAAAGTTTAAATGTGAAAATGGGGAGGATGTTGAAAGGGCTAAAATGAATTCATGGGTTTAATGGTAGACTCCATTGATCCACCCTAGCACTTGCTGCTCTCTAGCCATAAGTTGGTAAATATTTAACAACTGGCTCTCAAAAATATTGCATGACACTCTTTTATATTTAATCTGCATTATTAACATTGTCTCCATCACTGAAACCTAGATAATCAAGAAAACACTAAAAGTAAGTCCTGATTTGCAGTACTTGCTGATTTATGGGGGGGCGGGGTTAAGTACTCACATTGAAACTTTAAAAATCAGCTCCCCAACTGACTTTAGCACATCCCTGCCTGTAACCATAATAAATTATAAGCTTACATGTATCTATTAAGTACCCTTCTTACTGTTTTGTACCATTTATGTTCTTCATAAGAGAAATATGTCTTGATCTCTGATATAATGCTAACTCTTTATCATAATTCCTCATAC
Source organism: Macrotis lagotis (assembly GCF_037893015.1). Taxonomy (NCBI): domain Eukaryota; kingdom Metazoa; phylum Chordata; class Mammalia; order Peramelemorphia; family Peramelidae; genus Macrotis; species Macrotis lagotis. The sequence goes on from NC_133658.1 coordinate 149,927,072, forward strand.
TAGGGTCAACTTATCTCTAGGGTAGATGGGCACTAAAGTCCAATCCCACCCCAACTATTCGATAGTTTAGAATCACAGCATCTCATAGTTGAAGAGGCCTAAGACATTATTTACTCCAACTTAAAATTGGAATAGATATCCTATAAATGCTCTCTAAAATATCCTAGAGTTGAGGTCAATCAGTCTTACCTTCTAGACCCCAGTAATGGTGAAAAGAGAAGGAATAAACATTCAAGTTCCTACTTATATACAAAGTAATATGGTAAATAATTTTAATTATCTCATTTGATCCTCATAACTACCTGGGGTTATGAAGTAGGTGTTATAATTAGCTCATTTTATAAATTGAGGAAACTGACATAGAGAAATGATTTTCTTAGGGTCACACAGTTAGGAAATATCTGAGGCCAAATCAGGTCTTCCTGACTTCAGGTCCAGCACTCCATCCACCAAGCATGTCATTTATTTATTTATTTATTATTTATTTATTTATTTATTTATTTATTTTGATTTTTGATTTTTGCAAAGCAATGGGGTTAAGTGATTTGACAAAGGTCACACAGCTAGGCAATTATTAAGTGTCTGAGGTCACATTTGAGCTCAGGTTCTCCTGGGCCAGCTCTCTATCCACTTTGTCACCTAGCTGCCCCTATGCCATTTAACTGCCTCTAATGTGAAACTATCTTCAGAAGTAAATCATTCTATTTAGGAACATTTTTGTCTAAGAAGTTCTTTCTTATTACATTGAGTTGGCATCTTTTTTCAATTTTTCCTTGCCTGTTTTGATCACATAGTTATCAGAAGAGTAATACCATGTTGCATTCCACACTCCATCTCTTTCACTCTGGCTACAATTCTACCTCTCCTCTGTAGAACTGTAAGTGGAATTTTGGAGGAATCCTGGTACCCAAGGATCCAAGGTTTCTCTCATAGCCAATGGTAGGTCTTCCTCCTGACTCATTTTCATGAATACTCTACCATACCACAGGAGATCTCCATTCAAAAACTAAATTGCAAGTAACATTCTCTTAAGGCAGCTATGAATTATACTTCAATGAGATCAAAGTGTTTATCCTGAACCAATAGTGATTGGAACCCAAAAAGGACTTCTTTGCTTGTGTCTTATTCATCAGGAAACGGTCAACTGCTTTTGTTCTTTCCATTTTCACACTGTGGGCCATGTCCCTGTCCAGCAGTTCTGACCTAAAGATAAATTGCTTGAAAACATACTTCACGGAGTAGTCATGCACTGACAGAATAGGATAGATTGATCATTAAAAGGAATTTCATCTTCCTGTGTATTTCTGCGACTCAGAATTAATATTCTTGTGTAAGATACAATGAGGAAAAAATATACTCTAATGAAATTAGGAAAAAAAAAAAAAAACTTCTGCCTGTCCTTAGCTTTCTTTCCTCACTTTCTTGCAATTCAACCCATGAAAACCGCTTGTTATCCCAAGCCTCAGCTGGACAACAAACCTCATTCCTTGGGCTTTTGTGCTAGAGATATGAGCCCAGAATAGAAATGAGGAGTCAAACAGGCCCAGAAAGGCACATCCCCAAGGGGAGTCAGGCCAAAGCTAAATACAGAGTTGCCCACACAAAAAACTAAGATTTTTCTCAAAATAACAACAAATAAAAAGTCCTTCCGATTTCCTAGACTAAGGTGGAACTTGTAAAGTGAGAAGGCCTTTTAATAGACAGTTTTTATCTTGACAGGAGTGTCCTCTTAACATATATTTACTTTCTAATTACCAAGAACTATATAATTAACCTGTCACGTTATGGTTCTTGCTACACTAATGAAAGGGTAAGAGTTCCCATGAATTAATAATCAAAGCTTCTAAGGTAAGCTGATCCTGGCTCCTCTGACTCAGTTGATTTCATCTCTCAGTTGCTTTATATTTCTAACAGGCTATAGCTGACTCTTCATTTATTTGGAGGCATTGTCAGGACAAGTGGCTGACTTCTAGAGAGAGAAAAACCAAGAGAGAGACAGGGACAGAGACACAGAGAGAGTTACTTCAAGAAACACAGTCAGAGAAACAGAGGAGGGGGTCCATCAACTCCCTCCACTGAGTTTAGCTTTCTTGAGGGTACTAGTTATAGGGATATCAGTAATTTTTATCTGGCTAATGTCAATTTAGGAAGCAGCCCCACCAATAGAGGCTAGATGAAAGGTTTTTTATCCTTTTTGTATCATGGTCCTGTCTGGCAATTTGGTGAAGCCTTTGAACAATCTTTTATGAAGAATTTTTTTAATTCATAAAATATAAAACATAGGACCAGAAATTAAATTGAAATACACTTATAAAAATAATATAAACCAAGTTCATAGACCTCACATTAAGAATCCTTGGGTCAGAGAAGAAGTCAGGGTCTACAAAAGTGGATTTAAGTGTTACCTTGGCTTATGCCAAATCCTGGTTCTGCCAAGTGTATAACCTTGGGCAAACCACTGAGCATCATTATAAAAATGAAAAGGTTTAATTAAAGTATCTTTTATTTTTAGCTCTAAAACACTGATCTTTGATAAAATGATAGATTTAGACTCTCTGATCTCTAGGCACACTCCCAGTTCAAAACTATGATTAATTCATATCCTGACTCTAGACATTTTCCCTATCTTCCTGCTCCCCCATGCATAGAACTCTTTTCCTCACCTTTCTTCTAACTTTACTAGCCTCTTTCAAACCTTACCTTCAAACCCAGCTTATTCAAGAAGTGTTTCCCAATCGCTCTTTTATTCTAAAACACGAAAATAATAGCTTGTGTGACCCCGGGCAAGTCACTTAATCCTATTTGTTTCAGTTTCCTCATCTGTAAAGTGAGCTGGAGAAGGAAATGACAAAACACACCAGTATCTTTGCCAAAATGGGGTGGCAGTTGGGAAGGGGCCTCATGAAGAATTTAATATGATTCAAAATGACTAAACAACAAAAAAAAAATCTTAATGGCACATATGTAGTTGTTTGTAGGCTAGAATGTGAACTCCTTGAGGGCAGGAGCTATTTTTACCTTTTTTTTTTATATCATCAGCATTAGACACATAGTAAGTTCTTAGTAAATACTTGCTGCCTTAATCCATCCAAATCCTGCTTACCCTTAAAGATGCAGTTCCATGAAGCCCTTCCTCTACTGGATACTAATCTCTTCTTTGCCATTACCAGATATCAATTACTCTCCACCCTCTCTATGCAAACTGTTTTCAGTACTCTAGGCAGTCCTTTATTGTTTGATGATGTTAAGGCTTAGTTAAAATAGAAAAAGTGGTTCATACTCTCTGCTTCTGGGCAATCCCAAGAAAGGAGTTATTACCTCTCTACTGATTAGAGTATTAGTATAAGACTCAAGAAACCATCCACACCTGTCTAAGTCTTGCCGCCCACATGAAGTTGCCTGTTCCTTCATCTCAAAGGGGTCAGTAAATCCCACCAGAGCCTTCTTTCCCCAACCCTTTTTCTGTAGGCTGCTTAGGGAACTAGGAAAAGAAGTCAATTATTGGATGCACTAGGACACATCTCAAGCACAGAATCTCAAAGTTCAGATCTCAAATCAGAGTAGAAAAGGTACACTTCTTTTCTTCTTTTTCTCTGCTTTCTCCATCTTCTCAAAGGTTTTCTCTCCACCCAGATTTCTAAATAATGTCTGATGTGTTTTGTTGTGGCTGTTGTTGTTATTTAATTTGGACTTCTTTGGGTATTGTGAGGAATGACTAAGGCAGGATCTCAAACTAGGATCTATGGACCCACAATGTGTTTGTGGACAGATTTCAAGAGGTTCATAAACTTAGATGAGAAAACAAAATACTGCATTTGCATTTTCACACATCTTTAATGGATATGTATAATTCCCATCAATTCCAAAAGTAAATAGCAAACATTATTCTGAAAAGGGGTCCTTCACAGATATATAGCCAATTCATCTAACACATAAAAGGTGAAGAACTTCTAGGTTAATGCATTCATAGGAGAAGCTGATAAAGAAACTTCTGGTTTGAATCTCTTGTTTCTATTCTGAAAAATAAGACTAAATAAAAATAAAAAATAAAATCTCTTTCCCCAATGGTCTACAACTGTATTGGAAGACATATTAGGAAGGTGAAAGGGGAAGGATTGCTAAGCCTCTGGAGGGGGGAAATGCAAAGAAATAATGATGCAGATTGACTAAGGTCAAGAAATTCTGAAGAGAGGATTACATCAATGGCTACTTAGAGCCCTTGGAGAATCACTATGAGGCCCAAACCACAGCTCCAGTCACCTCTTCTTTCTCTTGAGGAAATGGTTTGGGAAATGTAAGTAGCTCAGGAGAAGGAAGGTGCCTGTTCAATTGGATGTTTGTCCTTCATTCTCAAAGAGGACTGTGACATCAGGGAAGTGATGCCATGACAAGCACATGAAATGGATTTGAATGTAGGGTTACTGTGCTCACTTTCTCCTCCAGAGCCACCTGGGTCCATTGGCCAGATATGAATCAGGATGACTGGAGATGGCCCTGGATGTGAGGCAATCAGGTTTAAGTGTTTGCCCAAGGTCACATAACTATTACCTGTTAGTTGTCTGAGACTGGATTTGAACTCCTGTCCTCCTGACTCCAAGGCCGTACTCTAGCCACTGCACCACCTAGCTGTCCTGCCCATTTCAATTAGAGAATTGGTGAAAGTGGAGAAGTATTAATAGCTTAAGTAGCTACAAAAGTCTTAGAGCAGGACCAGTTCTTGACTAGGGTTAAGTTTGTCCTTGAGACCTTTCCACTTCCCCATCAGTGCCCTTGACAGTTTTCTGATCATCTCTTTACCAGGTTATTAATACTCTGTTGCTGTCTTCTAAAATATTAGAATTCCTTACCCTCTTTTACCACTAATGGCACCATCATTATAATACATCTACCCCAGATAGGGCTCCATACTATAAAATTCATTTTCCCCTTCCTTTCCATTAAAACTATTCTGTTATCTCTTAGGTAATATAACATAGGAAAGATTTCTGCTCAACTATAACAAATTCCATCTTATTATTATCATTTAAAATGCTTTGACGTATATTCACTTTAAGTAATATTTAGAGTTTAAAATGGAACTCCCAGTAATGAATATAATGCCTCAAGCAAAAGGAATAGCTCTCCAAGAGTAGAATTTTATTTATTATTGGTGGAGTTGTGAACTAATCCAATTATTCTGGAGAATAATTTGGAACTATGTCCAAAGGGCAATAAAACTGTTCATACTCTTTCACACAGAAATACTACTACTGAGTCTGTTTCTGGATAAAAGATAAAGAGATATAAGAAAGGGGGGAGGGGGAGAGCATTTTTGTACAAAAATATTTATAGCAGTTTTTTATGGTGGCAAAGATTTAGAAAATAAGGGGATATATATCAATTGGGAAATGACTGAACAAGTTGTGTTATTTGATTGTAATGAAAAACTGTTGTCTTGTGAGAAATGATGAGCAAAATGGTTTCAGGAAAAACCTGGATTGACATGAACTGATACAAAGTTAAATCAACAGAATCAGAATAACATTTAACACAGTAACAGCAATATCATATAATGATCAACTGTGAATGATTTAACTATTGTCAGCAATACAAGGATCCAAGATAATTCCAAAGGACTCATAATGAAAAATGTAAACCACTTCCAGAAAAAAAAGAACTTACAGAATCTGAATACAGATTGAAGCATACTATTTTTCCACCTTATTTTCATGGTTTTTTTTTCTGTTTTGGGTGGAAGGGATGCTGTGTTTCTTTTAATAATATGATCATTATTTTGTATGATTGCACATGTATAACATAACAAGTTGCTTATGGTCTTAGGTGGAAGAAAGGAAGAGGGGAGAAAAATTGAAACTCAAAAGTTTTAAAAATGAATGTTAAAAATTATTTGCATGCAATTGGGAAAAATAAAATATATTTAAGAGGGTATAATTTTAGACATGACAGAGAGGGTAGGTATTAAACTGAATAGACACTTACATGACATACTATTCTTTGATCAAATGCTTGTCAACTTTTATTCAATATAGCACAAGTTTAGTCTCTCTACCAATCTTAAAGAATATGATACATTAATTGGCAAACTGAACAACAGGAATGAAAGAGCATTTATACTCTCAGCGACATCGGGTCCAGTTGTTGTTGCCACATCCGCAAAAATCTTTAAGGAGGGAACACTCTCTGGGACAAAAAATGACCCTGTTACTTCACTTCTATAGGAAAAATCATCTCTATACACTTAGGCCAGCTCTGTCTATACTCAGGCCATTGAAATGATGGATCAGAAGGTCAGTGTGCCACTTTTGAAACATTATTGGTACTTTGTTTAGAAGAGTGTGGTACAATCTCCTGAGAGGAGGAAGTATTAACTGGAAAGGCCATAGGCAAATAGTTAGAGTTTGAGGCAGAGAGATGTATGAAGAAGATAAGGGATTCAAGTCATGGGGATGCTAAATATACCTTTCAATCAGAAAGCTTGGTAGATTTAATGACACTGACAACTGACTCTCATAACATAATTAATAATAATCAATGAGAAAAATAATTGGAATAGTTGACAATAAAACATTTAAAAGAGTAGTAATTAAGAAGGCCAGGCAAATCTAGAGGGAAGATGACTCTAGCAGAGTTTCATAGGGTTTTTTCTTTTGCCTTGTTTCATTCAATAAGTTTCTCAATGACATTGATGAAAGAAGAGATTGTAATTCTTATCAAATTTGTGGGTGACAAAGTTGGGAGAGCTAATATATTGCAAAACAGATTTGGAATCTTGAAAGATTATGCCAATTTAGAACAATATGCTGAATCCAATAAGATGAAATTTAATAGGGAAAGTTATATAAGAGAAGCAGTGTCAAGAATGTCATAGGAGAAATATAGGACCAGAAACAAAGTAAAAATCAGTCATATTAGGCAGTTAGATGGCATGATGGATAGACTGACTCTGAAATCAGGAAGATCTGAGCTCAAATTTTTCTTCAAACATTTACAAGCTGTATGATCTTGGGCTATTTCTTTCACTTCTGTTTGTCTCGGTTTTCTTTTCTATAAAATGGGTATAATTTTAGTCCTTATCTCCCATTCTTATCATGTGGATTAAATCAGATAATATTTCTAAAAGTTCATGGTGCATATTAAGTACTGTATAAATGCTAACTATGATATTGATGATGATGATGAACATGATATGGTGAGAGCAAGAGACAACCCATATATTTCAGTGTTTATTATATCAAAAGAACTAGAAGAAAAGGCTCAAAGTATATTAGGTGGAACCCAAGTGGAGGATTGGCAGTGTGACATGGACAACAGTTCCATGAAAGAAGAGGAAAAGTCATGATGGTCTGTAAGTTTCATCTCTGGAGATAGAAGTCACGTCAGTGATTTCATAGATCCATTGAAGAATCAAAGTAATTGAAAAATCCTTCACTTGATTAAAAAAAAATATATCAACTACATTAGTACAAATCATGAAAGATATGAAAAGGACCTGGGAGTTCTAGTAGACTTTAAGCTCAATATGACTCTAATCACAACAATAATTAACATGATCTCAGGCTGATTTAATAGAATTAAAATATCCAGAATGAAAGAATGAAGAAGGGCATGGTTCCACCATCATCTCATTTGATCAGGCCACATGCATACTATTATGTCCAATTCTAGATACAACATTTTAGAAAAAGCAATGACAACTTGGAGCATATGTATCCACATGAGTAGTTGGGGATACTAGTTGGTGACAGATATATTGGATAGAATACTGGACGTGGAGTCTAGACCTAAATGCAAATCCTAATGTTAACACTCACTACAAAACTGGACAAATCACTTAACCACATCTGACTCAGTTTCCTTATCTTCAAAATATAGGCGACAATAGCACCTTCTTCCTGAGGATGTTGTAAGGATGATACAAGTTATTTGCAAAATGCCTTGCAATCCTTAAAGTAATATTAATCATAATTAATAATAACAAAATAACTAACATTTATACAACTCTTCCTATATGCAAACACTGTGCTAATAGTTTCACTTATCCCATTTAATCTTCACAATAACCACGGAAGGCAGGTGTTATTAATATCTCCATTTTAAAAATGAGGAAACTGGGGCACAGGTGGTGCAGTGGATAGAGCACTGGTCCTGGAGTCAGGAGGACCTGAGTTCAAATCCAGTTTCAGACACTTAATAATTACCTATCTGTGTGACCTTGGCCAAGTCACTTAAGTCCACTACCTTGCAAAAAAAAATAAACTAAAAAAAAGAGTAAAACTTAGCCAAACATATGTTAAGTGACTTTGCTCAAGGTTAGTAGGTACCAGAACTCAGGTTTTCTTGACTTCAGGGCCAGTTATCTTTCCACTGCACCACCTAGCTGCCCCATAAAACACAAAGTAAATGCTAGGTAGAAGGAGGAGAAATAGAAAGAGGAGGAGGAATAGAGGGAGGAGAACAAAGAGGAGAAGAGAAGGAGAATGTGGAGTATGACCAAGAAGGTGAAAAGACTTGAAATCATGCTATATAAGGATCATTTGAAAGAAGTGGGGATGTTTAATTTGGTAAAAGAAAGACTTTCAAATATATAAATAGCTGTCATTTAGAAGAAGGATTGAACTTATTTTGATTGGTCCCAGAAAGGACTAGAAGCAACAGATGAAAATTATAGAGAAGCAAAATTTCATTTATTCAAAACACAAAAAACTACGATTGTTGGTCTCCCAAAGGGGAATGGCACCTTCAAAAGGTTTTCAAAATTAAGACTGCAAGTTCTCTTGTGAGATGTGATAGAAGAGAATCCTTTTCAGGCATGGATTGAATTAGGCAACTTCTGCAATTCCTTCCAGCTGGAGATTCTATGATTCTAAGATTCAGGATGCCTTTGTTCAAGTCTTGGCTTTGCCAACAGCAACTTGTTGTGTTATTGGCAAGTCATTTTCCCCCCACCCCAGTATTACTTTCTTCCTTTTTATGTATTTTAATGCATTTAAGCAGGGTTCATAGATTTCACCAAATTGCCAAAAGAAGCACACCACATACACAAAAGGATAACTTCTGGGTTAAGTGATCTCTAAGGGCTCTTCTGTTCTGTTCTGCCATTTTGTGAATGTATGAATCTCAGTTTGTCAGTACTGTATTTATGCCCTGACTTGCCCCTTTCTCCCAGGTTCTAGTAATTCCCCAAAACTTTGGCCAGTAGTATCATAATTGTCAAGGCTATTTGCTACTAAGCTGTGAAATAAAGTTTTGAAAAAAAATTAAGTCAAAGTTACTCTAATTCATTAGGGTTAATTCATCATCACTCTTGGAAAAATCAATTTTGAGCTGAAACTATGTACTTCACAGTGTTAAGTCAGTATAATGAGGCCCAGAACCTCCTTTCTCCATTCTACCTATGATCAGCACAAATAGTTCATGGAAGAACTTTAAGAAGAAGACTGTAGAGCATCTCTTTCCAATTCATTAGTCTTTTCCAAGTGAGTCATGAGGAAGTCAAAAACAGCACATTAAAGTGGAAAGATGACCACTGTGGATCTGGAGAAAGAAGACGCTATTTGGTTTCAGGAAAGGTCTTGGGTTCAATTCCTCTCTGGATAAGACTAATGGCATTACCTTGCGGAAGTCGCTTTACTCTTCCAAGTTTTAATTTCCTCTGGAAATTAAACTTTCCTCCCTTGTTTGTGTTGAAGACAAAATGAAATGGTGTTGGTAATGTGCTCTGTAAATTTTCTCATGCTACATAAATGTTAAATATTATCAAGGAAGCTATAAGCATCAACCTTTGCATGTGCTACCTGGTTAGAAATGAGCCCCCTGCTGAAAGAGTTCCCCTAGGGTCCAATTTCAGAATGAAATACCTTTTCTCCATTCCTTCCTGGCACTCTTCAGGCCCTATACTACTCCCCAATTCCATCCCCACCCCTAACAAATCTGTTTCCAAACTTTCCTTATATCTCCATACCCACTCCAAGCTCATTAGATGCAAACCAGGTCCAAAATTCACCACACTTTTGTTCCCCACTTCCCAGGCAGGAGGATTGTTGGTGACCTTTAAATGTCGCTTCAAAATGCCAGCCTCTGCTAAGTGGCTCCAAAGCATCGCATGCATACTGGTTGACAGGGAGGAAAGCTGGGTGGACATGGACCAGGCCCAGGTGTATATCCTGAGACCCACACCCACACAGAGGAGGAGGAGGGGGAGCTTCTCCCTGTTTTCATCCAGGAATCTAGATTTGTAGTTATTCATAATTCTGGTCTCTGGGAAGATCTAAAACCATAGAAACTCAGTTCTTTAAGGAAGATCTAGGAGGACCCATCTCCCATTTTACAAAAGGGGAAACTGAGGAACAGAGTGCAAATGTGAAGTACCTCTGATCAGCATAGAAATTAATGACAGATATGGCACTATAATCCAGGACTGTCTACTCTACCAAATAATTTCTAGAATAGCTAAGAGAAAGAAGTCTGGACTTTTAAATCACCCTGACTATTCTGCTCCCCCTCCCCTGAGTTTCTGGTTTCATTAAACAATCATTTATTTATCAATTAGTGGCCTCCTGTTCTATTGCCTGAGGGCTTCAGTTCCTATTACCCAGATCCCATTTATTTGTTGGAACAAATTGCCTTCAGGATTAGAGGAGGAGTTGGAGAGAGGGAAGGCAGAGTGAACTTTTTCTAAAGACATGGACCCCTAGTTAGAATGGTGTTAGCAAAGACTAAAAAGGCTGCTTCGCTTCTAGACCTCTCTCTCAGAGCAGGAATCACTAATAATTTGATCTAACTAGGAGGATCCCAGTGAAGGATGAGGAGGAAGAAGTGCCCTGATCTTTGCGTCCATGGCCAAAGAAAAATGTGAGGACATTTCTTGGTTGATTCAATGGGTCAGAGTAACACAGCAAAGAAGTTCAGGTTCTGAGTTTTGTTCTAATATAAAAAGTGGATCCCTAAGTGCTATTTCAAGTTCCTTATTAAAGGTAAATGTTCTGGTCACAAGGAAGAGTTGAGTTTAAATCTGTCTCAGATACAAAGTGAAAGCACCCTTCCAAAAACTGGTGCCCTGGGAAAATTCCATTTGCTTGGTCTTGATTATTACTCTGCTTTACATAGCTCCATGACTAATATGATGCTTTGGACCAGCAAAAGAAGCTGAGCTAGAATTCTGGTACTATTAACTTGCTATGCACCTTTTTGCAAATAGACTATAATCTGAAAATATTATGGTTTAGTGTATTGAAGAGTAGATTGAGATAAGGTTTGAATCCTCCAGCTCATTTCTCAATCTCATTTTCCTCATCTATAAAATAAAGATGATAATAGTAGCATCTAGTCCCAGAAACTTGTTTTTATGATCAATACAAGTTAATATAAGGGAAACACTTTGAAAATCATAAAGCATTATATAAATATTAGTTATTATTATTGGCATGTAACCTTGAGAAACATAATGTCTCTAAACAATGCAAGCCCATTTACACTTCTAGAAAAATAATTCTTTATACATGTCCTCAAACTGCTGCCATCCACTTCCCCAGGTGACCAAACAGCCACAACATCTTTATATTTTGAGGATGGCAGGAAACTTCTTGAAAACAGACAAATAAAAAATGTAATCACTTTTCTTGAACCAAACTGACAATTCCCTTTAAGTATCTTGAAATTGACTCTTTTTGATTTCCAGATTCAAAAAAAAACGTATATTGACCAGTAACTGATCCATGGCTTCCCTCCACTTGTTTCTTTTTGCTTGTTTGTTTTCCTACAAGGACTTCAGGGATCTTTTCCATAAATTCTCCTGCACACTCATGTCATGAGCCAGTGACATAACCCCCCCCCCCATTCTTCTTTCCTCACCAGTGATATAAAAGAGGAAAATGCCTCTTTGGGCAAGATATAGCCAGAGGAATTTCTGACACTGAGCTTGGGTATTTGAGCACAAACAGCTGAGAGTGCAGGTGGGAGCCTCACGTGGCTGCCAACAGAGAGAACCTCTCCATCAGGATTCTAGTGTCCAGGGTCCTTTTCTCTGTTCAGAGGCTGAAGGAAGATAAGGGGGAGGGAAAGAGGAAGCTCAGTTGCCTCCACAGCTCTTCCAAAAGTTTTCATTTCTAAAAATAGACTGATCCAGAGACATTTTTCTTTTTCCCAATGGTGTTGGCATAAGCCCAGAAATGACTGCATTGCTCTTCCAGGTGGTCTAAAACCCACAGTCAATGACATCATCTACTTAGCCCAAGGTCACAGAGCAAAGCATGCAGGAAAATTGGAAACATCAACTCAGGGGATCTTGTTCTTTTATAAGCTTTTACATCACAAGATTGAGAGAATGATGATGATGATGATAATGATGATGACAAAAATAACAATAACAATGATTCCAATAATAACTAGCATTTATATAATTCTTTAAGACTTGTAAAGCAATTTACATATTATCTGATATGATCCCCACAGCAATCTTGACCCTAGGGTCCAAGAAATTCCAATTCTTTCTTGTCCAATGAATCTAAGGGATTGTATCTTCCCTCAGATCAGTCCTCCCTTCTTAATTTAGTCCTCATGACTTTCTATAACTTAGGAAATCGACCTATACCTAGAAGGTGCCATATTTCGTCCAGTTATTCACCAATTTATGGGAATCTTCTTAATTACTAGTTCTTTGCCACCACAAAAAGTTGCTATAAATATTTAAGTGCACATGGTCTTTTAATTCTTTCTTCTCTAGGCTCTATACTAGATTTTTCTATCTGGCCCCTCAAGTCTTCCTCCTCTATTTTTCCACTATATTTTATGTATTATTTTCTGCCATTAAAATGTAAGCTTCTTGAGGGCAGGAATCAAGTTTCTTTCTGCTTATATTTATGTCCTCATTGATTAGCACATAGTAACTTACATTGCATGAAACATAACTATTTAATAAATATTTATTGACTTCCTGAATGACTTACTATCCTCATTTACAGATTCAGGGGGATGGAAATTTGAATCCAACCTTGGACACTTGCCACTTACTAGCTGTGAGACCTTGAGCAAATCACTTCACCCTGACTGCCTCACATCCAGGACTATCTCCAGGTGTCCTGATTCATATCTGGTCACTGAACCAGAGGAGAAAGTGAGACTGATGATTTAGCACAGCACCACCTCACTCAAATCCAGTTCAAATGCTTGTCATGGTATCACTTCCCTGAAGTCATGGTCTTCTTCAAAAATGAAAGACAAACTCAATAATGGCTTCATCCAAGATATGTACAAAATAGAAACAAAATCATTTATTTGAAGAACAGTATAGCTTGAGGAAGCAAAAAATACATAAGGTTCCAAGGAATCTCAATTCTTTTTGTCCAGGATCTTAGGGATTTTGTCTTCCCTCAGACCAGTCCTCCCTTTTTAATTTAATCATTATTTTTTTCTATAACTTAGGAATTGACCTATACCTTAGTATGTGCCATATTTGTCAATACTGGTCATTTTAAATGACAGAGAGGAAGAGCCATTTCAGGTATGGAGGACAACCTATGCAGATCCATAAAGATGGGATATAGAATGCTATATGAGGGGAACAGCAAAACAGTCATTTGGATTAGACTTTCCATGACGGGAAGTAACATAGAACAGACTTGGAAAGAAGAATTGGGGTACTATTGTGAGAGGTTTTCAATACTAACAGAAGCCTTCTGTTTGACCCAGTATAATTGGGGGTTTGATGAGTAGAGAAGAGACAGGCTCAGGTTTATGTTTAGGAATATGTCTTTGAATGGTATAACAATATCTCACACATTTGAAGGGGCAAATATCTCCTCTTCATATGTCATAAACTTCCACGTCAATTTACTACCTAAAATCACATGATTTCAAAAACTGAACAAAATATTTCTGATATAGTTTGACCAGCATAAATAAAGATATGTTGGTGCTTTCCTAACCTAGGATATGATAAAGGGCTTCCCAAAAGTCCTAGGGCATTTTAAGCTATTAAGGCTTACAATATTTAAGCAACTAAATCCTAAAGCTGCTGTAAGAATTTGGGGATGCCCCATATTTATGCTTTTATTTATTTAGCCCAAGAAATCATTCTTTTTATGATTAAAATATCACATGGTAACCCACATTGACCTTATAGACCACTAAAAATTCCAAATCTTTTTTCATCCACAATGAAATCTGATCATGCCTTTGCAATCTTATACTTGTAAAGTTGATTTTTTAACCTGTATTAAAGGTTTAATCCCTATTGAAGTTAATCTTATTAGATTCAGTTCAGCATTCAAACATGTCAAGATCTTATGTGATCATCTTTTTTCATCCAACACCTCACCTATCCCTCCTAGTTCTGTATCATCTTCAGCCTTCCAAGTGTGACAACTATGTCTTTTTCACAAGTAACTGATAAAAAATGTTAAACAGAAAAGGTCCAAAGTAGGACACTTCACTTGAGTTCTCCTTTCAAGGTGACACTAAACAAAAAAATGATGTCTTTTGGTCTAGTCATTCAAGCAATTATAAGTGTAACTAATTGTAGTATCATGTAGCCCCTATTTCTTTACCATTTATTTCACAAAGAATAACATGAGATTTGTTAAATAGTTGTCAGAATCTAGATAAATCATATCCCCAGCACTGCCAGGACAGTAGCTCTGCCCAGAAAGGAAGCAATATTAGGTCTGTTAAGGACCTTTTTTTTAATGTATCTTCAAGACCATTTTACCATCACTATTTTTTTCTAGATCTTCAGTAAGAATTCCTTACTATTTCTAGAATTATGCCAGAGAGATTAAACTCACCAGTCTATAGTTTGTAGACCCCCATCTTCTTTGTCTTAATATTGAAACAATTGTCCTTCTTCAGTCTTACATCCCATTTCCCTTTCATTCCCTATTATCTTTCAAAGGTCATTCTTAGACTTGTTTCTTAAATATTCAGGCATGAAATTGATTTGTATAAGGTGATTGAATTCATTGATGGCAAAGAGGTTGTCTCCTACTGTCTCCCTACTAGGCATGACTATCAATGTTCTCTTAGTCACTTTTGTTTGGGCTTTTCCATTCCAAAGATTATTCTTCCCAGAAGGGAAATCAAAAGATAAGAGTAGGACATTTTTCCCTTCTCTCTGCCATTCAATGTCCTTGTGCCATCTCCCTCAGATAGCATCCCTATAATTTCTTTGGTTCTCTCTAAAAAGTTTTTTTTCTTAAATAATCTTTTCTTGTGATTAGTTTTCCTCACTAGTCTTACTTTGTTGTGAACTACAGATTCCTGATAATCATTTTATAGCATCCTACCACACTTTTGCAGTCCTTCTCTGTTCCCTGCCTTTACTGCCATCTTCTGTACTTTAAAAAAAAAATCTAAGTTTACAGTCTACCAAGTCCTATCAATCCCAAAGCTTCACAATATCTATCAAATATACCCTCTTCTTCCTCTGAAACTGCCACCACCCTAGTCCAGGTCCTTATCACCTCATATCTAGACTATTGTAATATTCAGTGAGTGTCTCAGCCTGCAACAAGTCTTTCCCCATTCTTGTTCATCCTTTACTCATTCATCAAAGTTATCTTCCTAAAGGGCAAGTATAATTCTGATTTCTCTCCAAACCCCACTCAAAAGCTTTAGTCTAGTGAATCTTTATTATCCTCAAGATCAAATATAAGTTCCTGTTTCCTTTTAAGGTTTTTCATAAGCTCCTTCCTACCTTTCCAGTCTTTGAACACATCACTCTTCCCTATATACTCTGGGAATCAGTGGCATTGGTCTCCTGATTAGTCCTTAAACAATATGCTCTTCCTCCCTATATCTGACTTCTGGTTTCCTGGCTTCCTTCTGATCTCAGCCAAAACCTTACTTTGTGTGAGAAGTCTTTCCTGTTTCTGCCTTAATATGAATAACCTTCATTCCTTTGTGTCCATCATCATTTGTCCTATCTTTATCTTGTTTGAACACAATTTGTCATCATTTTGTTCCTCCCCCCACATTAGAATGGGAGCTCTGTGACAGCAAGGACTAATTCATAGAAAATTCTTAATAAATGCTTGTTGATAACTTGACTCTTTGTATCTTCAGAATTTAATTCTTGAAGCCTATGCATCTGATCTAGACTGACTTGTAATCCATAGGATCACATCTATACTTGCTCTGAAGTTTTTAAAATCAGACTATCATGTATATATATATATATATATATATATATATATATATATATATATATATACACATAGATATTTATGTATATGTATATATGTAGGCATGTGGCTATATAAACATATTCATATATATGTTCGTGTATATATGCAAATTGTATATCCTTACATTTTGATTATGGATGACTTTCCTCTTTTCCTATGTCCCTGTTCTGAGATGAAGTGGTTACTTCCTCCCAAGATAGACACTATTCCTATTCCAGATTCTTTTTTGTTGGTGAAAACCAAGTTTGAAAGTGTAGTACCCTTCATAGAGCCCTCCACAGAGTGAATAATGACTTTACCATTAAAACCTATCAAGAAATAGTTAACTATTCTGCTTTGGGCAGAGAGAAGACTCCAACAGATGTCTAGATAATTGAAAATCCCCATAACTAGTGCAGTGGATATAGTTGAGGAAAGAAATCTGCACCCACACTGGTATTTCAAGTCCCATAATGCTTTAGGATGAAAGAGCATTGTTTATCAAGTAAAAAAAGCTGTCTGAACTAGCTTACACAAAAGGATATGTTTCTAGCAGCAGTGTGATGACAGTAAGGCAAATTCTCTAATTTGTGGCAAATCTCAGAGACAGGAGGCTAAAAAATGACTTATAGATATGTAGGATTAAATAGACATATGGATGCATGCTATGGGCTACCTCAAAGTTTTATCATCCTTCCAGCTTATCCAAAGTTCATGAGGGACTCCATGAGGAACATAGTACTGAATCCTAAGAATTTGCCTTTATGACTAAATTCAGAAGGAATTATCTCCTACTCAATGAGAAGAAATAGATCTGAATTCTGTTGTAATCTAGAAGGGGTTGCAGTCATCTGTGTTTATGTGAAAGAAATAATTTTACCATTTAGTTTCTTGATTATTTGTATTGTGTTTATGCTATAATTATTGCTTTAATTATTGAATTGGTCATAACTTCATGGTCTAGTGGCTAATTAGTCTATGACTTGGGTAATTGATTATTCAAAAACAAGTCACACTGAACCTGGGATAAGAAGAAGGGGACGTCCAGAGACAGACCTCAGATCCTTTAGGGACTCATTTATTACATTATTATATCATGTCTCTAGGATACACATGATTTATTTGGCAAACTTCATCAATCTTCTCTTTATAACCAGTTAATGGGTAATATATACCAATGACCATTTCTTCCATTTCTTCCTCCAATAATCTGCAGCCAATACTTTTCACCATGTTTTTCCACAATATTACCCTGTTTCAAGTTTTCCTCATATGAGTATATCATCTTAATATGCAGTGCTACCACACATCCATCTCTTTTTTTTCTATTTATATTTCTTGCTCTTGTTGTTCAGTCATTTTCCAGTCATCTGCTCATCAGACGCCATTTGGGGATTTCTCAGGAAAAATACTGGAATAGTTTGCCAATTCCTCTCCAATACATTTTACATATGAAGAAACTGCAGCCAGCAGTGTTGAGTTGTCCAAGATCAAATACCTTGGTAAGGGTCTAGGGATATATTTGAAGTTAGGAAAATGAGTCTTCCTGCCTTCAGGCTCAACATTTTATCCACTGTGCCACCAAGTTCCCCTTTATGTCCTTATACTCAGCTTACTACACTAGAGACTTTGAGAAATTTCCCCTTAAGTAAACTCTGAGATTTTCTCCCTTAGTTGAGCTGAGCTAGATAACTTCCAATAGATAGCTCACTCACTCTGTATTGTTTGGTATCATCTTACGTATAACTACTCTAGTTTTTATTTCTATCAGCTGACTAAATGGGTTCATTTGCTTTTCATTATGTAGATTCATTGTAGAACTGGTATTTGGTCTTTTTTTGAAGTTATTTTTTTATTGATATTTTATTTTATTTTTCCAGTGACATGTTAAGAAAAATTTTCACCATTCATCCACATGCATATTTATGTTATTTAGTTTTCTTCTACGATCCATTCTTACCCCTCAGCAGTGAACAGTCTAGTAAACATTGTACATGTGCATTTGTGTTAACATCTTTATATAATAATCATTTTATGTATAATGAATTAGGTCAATGGAAAAGGAAGGAAGGAAGGAAAAAACATAATAGAATTTTTTTTTAAATTTTACATAGTGTTCCTTCAAATTTTGTGCCTTTTTGGGTTTTTTTGTTTTGTTTTTTTCTGATCTGAATGTGGATGGCATTTCCCATAACAAGTCTCCCTCTGAACTGCTGAGAGGAACAACACCCATCAAAGTTAATCAACTCACAATGTCATTGTTAATATGCACAATGTTTTCAAGATTCTGTTCCCTTTACTCAGCATCAGTTCATGTAATTATTTTCATGCTTCCCTAGAGTCTGTCCATTCATGGTTTCTTATAGAACAATAGAATTCCATAGTATTCATGTGCCATAACTTATTCAGCAATTCCCCAATTGATGGACATCCCCCTCAGTTTCCAGTTCTTTGCACTACAAAAGGAGCTCCTATAGATATTGTGGAACATGTGGAACTAATCCCATTTTTTTTATTATTTCTTCTGGATACAGACCTACTACGAATAATTTTATTGCTCTTTAAGCATAGTTCCATATTGTTCTCCAGAATGGTAATATTTGTTCACTACTCCACCAACATTACATTAATGTCCCAATTTTCCCACAATCTCACCACAATTGACTATATTCCCTTTTGTTATGTTAGCCAATGTATAGTACTTCATAGTTATTTTAAACTGCATTTCTCTGCATTTTTCATATGATTTTATGTAGCTTTAATCTCTTCATTTGAAAACTGCCTGTTCATATCCCTTGACCATTGATCAATTGGGACATATCTTCAAACCTTATAAATTTGATTTAATTCTCAATTTATTTTAGAAATGAGACCTGTATCAGAACCTCTAATTGTTTTCCAGTTGGAATTGTTTTCTAGTTCTGTGTTTTACTTTTAATCTTGGCAGCATTAGTTTATGAGTGCAAAAACTTTTTTAATTTAGTATAGTCAAAATCATTCAATTTGCATTTTATTTTATACTGTATTTCTTGTTTGGTAATAAATGTCTCCCCTTTCCATAGATCCAATAGAGAGGAGTATTTCTTGATCTTTTAATAGGTATATAGTATCCCTCTTTATGTCTAATCCTGTAACCATTTTGACCTTGTTTTGGTATAGGTTGTGAGGTGTGGATCTATACTTACTTTTTTGCCCTACTATTTTCCAGTTTTCCCAACAGTTTTTTATCATATAGTGAGTTCTTATCCCAGAAGCTAATGTATTAGAGTTTATCAAAGAGATTGCTATAGTAATTTACTACCATTTCTTTTGTACCTATCCTAATCCACTGATTCATTACTCTATTTATTTACCAGTATTAGGCAGTTTTGATGACTGCCACTTTATAGTATAGTGTAGTGCAGCTCAGCCACCTTCCTTTCCCTTTCTACCCCCATCAATTCCCTCGATATTCTTAACCTTTTGTTGCTCTAGATGACTTTTGTTACTATTTTTCCTAACTCTATAAAATAATTACTTGATAGTTTGATTGGGATGGCACTGAATAAGCAATTTAATTTGGATAGAATTGCCATTTTTATTTATTAGCTTGGCCTAACCATGAGCAATTGATATTTTCCAATTGTTTACATCTGACTTCATTTAGGTGAAAAATGTTTTGGAATTGTATTCATACAATTTCTGTGTTTGTCTTAGGAGGTAGATTGCCAAAAATTTTATGATTTTTGCAGTTGCTTTAAATGGAATTTCTCTTTCTATCTCTTGCCCTTGAATATTGTTGTTCTTATATAGGAAGATTGATGATTTATGTGGGTTTATTTTATATCCTGCTACTTTTCTGAAGTTGTTAATTGTTTCAAATAATTTTTCTAGCATTTTTTTTAGGTTTTTGCAAGGCAAACGGGGTTAAGTAGCTTGCCCAAGGCCACACAGCTAGGTAATTATTAAGTGTCTGAGACCGGATCTGAACCCAGGTACTCCTGACTCCAGGGCGGGTGCTTTATGCACTACACCACTTAGCCACCCCTCAAATAATTTTTAAGATGATTTTCAAGAGTTCATCATATCATCTGCAAATGCTGAAAGTTTGCTTCCTCATTGCCAATTCTAATTATTTCAATTTCTTTTTCTTCTCTGATTGCTAAAGCTAGTAATTCAAATAGTAGGCCCTTTGACCTACAAAATGTCATATTACAGGTTGTCCAATCCTTTAACATTAAAGCTGATAAAATCTTATATTGTGCTTCCTTCGTACTTAAAAATGCCTCTTTTTTAAACAACTTGAAGCACTTTCTCTTTTGGTTGAAAATTCTGGAATTTGACTATAATGGTCCTTGGTGCTATTTTCCTGAGGTCCCTTTCTGGAGGTCTTTTCTGTATCCTTTCAAGGACTATTTTGTCCTCTTGATCTAGTATATTAGGATGGTTTTCTATGATAATTTTCCGAAAGGTATTTTCTGGGCTCTTTTTGTTATCTAGTCTTTCTGGTAGACCAATAATTCATAAATGATCTCTCCTAGTTCTATTTTTCTAAGTCATTTATTTTTCCTATGAGACACTTTATGTTTTCTTCAATTTTTTTCATTTGATTTTGTTTGATGGTATCTTGGGAAATCATAGATTCATTAGTTTCTCTTTGTCCAATTCCCCTTTTTATGGTTTTATTTTCTTCAGTTAGCTTTTTTGTTTCCTTTTCCAGTTGGCTAATTTTAGTTTTTAAGTAGTTTTTCTTTACCCTTTGGCTAATTTTACTTTTTGCTGAGTTGCATTCTCTTTCTGGTTGGTCTAATTTGACTTTTAGGTGACTTGCATTCATTTTCCAGTTGGTTGATTTTATTTTTTGATGAGTTATATTCTTTCCCAGTTGGCTATTTTTATTTTTAAATGACTTGTAATAGGAATGGGACATTAATGCACTGCTGGAGGAATTGTTAACTGATCCAACATTCTGAAGATCAATATGAAACTATAACCAAAGAGGAATAAAACTATTCATAACCTTTGATCCAGCAATTCCAATTCTAGGCCTAAATTTAGAAGAAATCCTGCAAAATGGGAAAAGTTCCACATATTCCAAAATATTCATAGTACCTTTTTTTTGTAATGGCAAAGAATGGGAAATTGATGGAATGCCTATCAATTGAGGAATGGCTAAACAAGTCAGGCAATATGAATATTATAGAATATTATTTTTCTATAAGAAATTATAAATGGGTGCACTCTAGAGAAGCATGGAATGACTTAGGGGGTCTGATGGTGAGTGAAGGAAGCAGAAGCAAGAGAACAATGCACACATCAACAACAACATTGTGAGTTGATTAACCTTGATGGATGCAGCTCCTCTCAGCAGTTCAGAGAGCTCCAACAATGCTAGGAGACTAGTTATGGATAATGCCATCCCCATCCAGAGGAAAAATCAAAACCAAAAAAGAACAGAGAATCTGAATAACACTACATTCATCCAGAGGAAGAAAAGCAAAACAAAATAAAACAAACAAAAAAAAAACCACTTTAGAATCTGATGAATGTTAAAGTCACTTAAAAAAAATCTCCCATTCATTTCTTTCCCTTAATCCCAATTCCTCATGTTGAAACTGACTAATCTGAAAACATGTTTAACACAAATGCTAACCATAGAAAATTTGTTTGTAGTATAATATTAACTTGACTGTCTCTGAGAGGAGGGAGGTGGGAAGGGAGGGTGGAAGGAAATTTTGTAATTTAAAAACATACTTATGTATTTGGATAAATGTTGAAAAACTTTCATAACTTGCATTTGGAAAGATAAAATATCAATAAAATAATTTAAAAATAAACAAAACTGCAAATCAAAGGGGAAAAGTAAATGACTTTTTCATTTTATGGTCGGTTTTTCATAATTTTCCTGAATGGTTCTCATTTCTTTTTTTTTCTTTTTTTTTGTTCTTCTTCCTCTCTTCTTTGGTTTTTAAAATCTATTTTAAGTTCTTTTATGAGGTTTTGGATTTGAATCTAATTCATGAACTCCTTGGAGACTTCCCATATGGAATTTGTCATAGCTTACTTTTTCTGAGATGGCATTTTTATCATTTCTATCTGAATAGTAGCTTTCTATGGTTAGCATTCTTATTCTTTTCTCATTTTTATGGTTAAGCTCTATTCCTGAGGTATAGAGAGTATAGTCCTGAGCTTTTTGTGCTAGGGATTGGGTCTGATCCCTGGTTTAATGCTTGCCAAATTGTTGCCTATGCTGCCCGGGCATTGCCTATGAAGAAGTTTGTTTCCTTCTTTATGTCCAAGCTCCGCTTATGCAATGGTTTGCCCCCATCGCAGTCCTGTCTGTAACCCCAGGGTTCAGACTTTGTTTGGAGATGGTATTCTCCCTGCTAGCCTGCTATCAACTACCAGGACCTGGTTGCACTGCAGTGAGAACTGTCTTTCCCACTCTCCTACTTAGTGTGTTTTATTTTCCCCTTTACCCTTAAAGAGACAGACCTTCCCTGAAGATCCTCTAGGATATCTACAATTGAAAACTTGTTTTGATCTCGTGAGTGTGTATGAGTGTGTGTGGTGTGTGTGTGATCTATAGCTTTAATGCCTGTGTAGTGGTTTCATTTAATATTGTGTAGGAAAGAGCTCTTGAAACATGAGAACTTCACATTATCATCTTGGCTATCTAGTATATTGTCTTAAGAGAATCAAGCCTTGGAGCACACCTTTCCCATTCAGAGATAACAATCAGAAGCTTCACTTGAATTTAAAAATTTTAAAATCCTCTAGATTAACAATATGAGGGAGTGGGTGATAGTGGTATGGACAGCTATAACTCTAGACAAGTAATCTTTCTTTGAGAAGCATAGAATGGTTAGTCCTCAAATCCCAACAAATTGCACATTTATACCTTTATATCCCTTACATATATGTTATGCCAGTTTAGGTCAGATATATCCATTCCTGGAAAGAAGCCATTATTCCTATATCAAAAACCATCATTTAGAAATATAAATCATGTTCTCCTATCTCATTTTCTGAGTTAAATATTCATATCCCTACTTTTCTTTCTGACTTCTATGAGAATGGCACTGGGTTGTTTGTTTGGGGCTTTATTTATTTAGGTTTTTTGGTTTGGTTTTGTCCTGTTTTACCCAGAACACCTTCATGTCTACTTAGGATCCACCCACCTAAATCTTGTGGATAAAGCTCATTCATTTACAATACAACTCTAAGTTTGCTTTCAGCCAATCAAGAAACTTTTGAATTTCATGACAATGATTTTGGACATTCTGATTATATTTACTTGACTAACTTTGCATCTTTTTTTTCCTCTACCCAAAGTAGGGAGGTGATATAAGGAGAATTATTATTGCAACTGTATTTTTTCTCATCACCCAGATTATAATAATTTAATACACTGTATACTCATAGCATGCCAAAATAAAGGCCCTTTATTTTCTTTGACTAACATAGTGCTAACATAACTCAGGGTCACTATTTTGGGGAAGTGACATCTCTGATCCCCTGATTGGTACTGGTACAAAGTCATTGCAATTTCAGCAGATTGGCTAGAAAAACCTTTTTCTGAAAGCTGAACTAGGCTGAATTTTGTCACCATTTGACAACTGGAATGGGATTATAGGAAGATGATGGACAACTGGCCAAGCAGATAACTTCAATCCTAACCTCTTTTCTATGACTTTCCTGAATAGGATCTTGTTTATATACTCTCCTAAAGAGATTAGTTCAGGCGGGATATTATGTTTTGTTAGAAAGGATAATAGCTAATATATTTATACTGTTTTTAAATTTCCAAAGCACTTCATGTGCTCTATGTTCTTTGATTTTTGTAGCAATCCTGTGAAATAGGTATTAGTATCTTCATTTTACAAATATGGAAATGAGGCTTAGGGAGGTTATATCATTTGCCAATGGTTTCAAAGTTAGTATGTTATCACCTCTAAAATGGAATATGAAATCTTCTGTTTGGCATTCAAAGTCCTTCAAAATCAGACCCGATCCTGTCTTTCACTCCAGTTGATTTTCAGTCATAACTGACTATTTGTGACCACATTTCGAGGTTTCTTGGCAAAGATACTGGAGTGGTTTGCCATTTTCTTCTCCAGTTAATTTGAAAGATGAAGAAACTGAGGCAAATAGGGTTAAGTCACTTGCCCAACATCTGAGGCCATATTTGAGCTCAGGTCTTCCTGACTCCAGGGCTGGCACTCTGAGTACTATGGCATCACCTAGTGCCCAGCTTCAACTTTACATTCTTCTGGAGACCTTATCATGGGATCCAATAACCCTGGCCAATAGCTACCTTTCCTCAAACAAGACTCAAATATTTTCATCAGCTGTTCCCTTTGACTAGAATAATCTTCCTCCTCATCTTTGCCTTTTGGCTTTCTTCAAATCACAGATAAAAATCTCACCTTCCGCGAGAACTCTTTGTCAATTCCCTTTAATACTAGTTTCTTTCTGAGGAAATTTTTTTCTTATTTGTACATGTTGTTTGCATATTGTTCTACACATTAAAGTGTGAACTTTTGAGATCAGGTACTGTCCTTTCCTTTCCTTTGTATCTCAGTTATTTAGAACAAACTGATTGGTTCATGTCCTTTATTGAATAAGATCAAAATGACATCACTATGGTTGGAACAAATTACAATTGTCTAACTATGGCTGATCAGACCAATTCTAGTTTGAAATGTTATATCACAGGTACGATTTCAAAATAATAAACTATTTTGCTTCAAAATATCAACTGGAAATTAGTTGATCCAATTCTAGTCCAAATAAACTGCATCACCACAAGCAAAACACACCTGTCTGAAACTCAGCTTCTTCACCTATTTCATAAGGCTTGTGTGTGAAGATCATAGAGAGCATGAAAGTATAAAGCAATACTTGGACTGGAATTATTATTAAGAGTAAGGAAATGCATTTCTCAGATCTACACATGTCAACATTAACTTCTCTTTGAGGCAATAAATATACTTACAAACAAATAAACAAACAAGTTGGTGGCATAATCACAGCTAAGTTGGAAACATTGGAATCATCCAGAACAAACCGTCATCTATCGAGAGAAGCTGAGAGACCTCGGATGCACAAAATCATATTTCCCCAGGCATAGGATTAATTAAAACTATCAAGTGTTCCCAGCTTTTTGAAATTAACTTTGAAAGTGTTTGGTGTGAAGGGATAAAGAGAGAGAGACAGTATGGTGGTGGGAGGAGGGACAACAGGGAGAGGAGGGGGAGGAAAAAGAGAAAGATGCCAGAGCTCTTTGTTTCTTTTATTCTCTCTTAAGAGCAAAGGGAGAATAAAGGAACTTCAAAGTATTTTGATCAGAATGGCTGATGAGGAAAGGATAGTGCTGGAAGAACAAGAAATTTTATCAGGGCACGGCTCCCCTGCTTGGGTGCACACGACTGCTAAATCTCTAGGGAGCACCAGCTGAACACTAGAAAACTGATTTTCTTGGAGAAGAAAGAAGGAAATTGTTTATCTTTTAAAAATAATTTTTCACATATTTCTTCTTAGGTTTTTTCATCTTAACCTGTTCTCCATCTTTCTTCCCCATCATATCCAATCTCTTTTCCAGGTCTTCACAGGTTCTGAGTCACAGGTTTCAAATCATGTTAACTATCAGTTACCACATTAGGAAAATCACTTTACCTCCCTAGACTTCAGTTTCCTCATCTGTCACATGAGGGATCTGGAGTAGATGGAGACGGATGCTCCTTGTAGTTCTAGACCATGATCCTAAGGGAGTTACCATTGTCACCTTTCTGAAACAATGGGCAAAGAATGGGTCAGAACTTCAGGGTTACCATCCCTGAGCATGACTGACACTAGAGTAGGAAAATTTCTTTTTTTTTCTTTTTTTTAAAGGAAAATTTCTAATATAGTAATTATTTATATAATATTTTAAATATAATAATGATAATTTTAAATATAAAACAATGGTTTTATTTATGATATATATACTACCAAATACTTGCAGATGCAGAAAGCAATTCCTTCACACCTTTTACAGAACTGTCAGAATTTAGACAATACTGGCATAGTCTTCAAGGGCCTATGGGTCCAGAGTGAGGAAACAAGGAAAGGACCCAACCTAGAATGAATGGAAAAGAAAAGGACTTACCTGAAGCACTCAAACAATACTTCAGTGAAATTGAGAAAAATGAAGTCACATTTTAGAAGCATGGATAGGGTTCAAAGGATCACTGATCCCTAGATTAACAGAATCAAATATCTCCTCCATTTTCATTCTTTCCTTAACTTCTTTCCTTTCTTATTTCCTTCCCCCCTCCTTTATTCTTTCCTTCCTCCTTTCCTTCTTTCTTTCCTTTCTTCCTTCATTCCTTCCTTCCTATTAGGACTGCAACTTTGCTGAATCCTAAAAATGTTTTGCCATGACCTCTATACCATCATGATTCATGATAAGAAACCCAATTGGCTATCCATTTGTCCTTATATGAGGTAGCCAAAATGCTTTGATGTCCTTTCAATTCTACCAACCAATTTCTTGTGCTGTTGAATCTCAGAGGAAATATTTGTGCTCTGTAGTCCACACCATCTACCTATTTCTCAAAGTTAGGAGGAGATAACTGGCTATTTATCACAGGGTAAATTGGAACTTAGTTATCATTCCTTTGAAGTTCAGAGAGTCTAATCCCTATCCCTGTCTCCTGTGCTCATCTAACCCATTCCCAGTCATCTAACTAGCATTTATTGATTACCAACTATGACCCAGAAACTGTGGTAAAATTCTAAGAATTTAAAGAAAGGCAAAAAAATAGTTCTTTTTCTCAAGGAGGTCACAATATAATAGAAGGAGACAACATGCACACAACTATATAGAGTCAAGACAAATATAGGATAAATTGGGGGTAGTCTCAGAGGAAAAGCATTAATATTAGGAAGGAATGAGAAAAATTTTTGTACATAAGAAAAGACTATAGCTCAGATGTAAAGGAAGTCCGGAAACTATGCTAAAAGGAAGGACAGAGTTCCAGGCTTGGGAGAAGTGAAAATACTCAGTAGATGGAGTTAAATAGAAAGAGGTCAGTATCACCAAATTCTACAATATGTGAAGGGTAATAATATTTGTAAAGCAGGGCCTAAGAAAGATTCAGAGAGGTTATGAGGTTCAAAGGAGATAATGAAGTAGAGCATATTACAATCCTTAAAGTGATATATAAATGTCAGTTATTATCATTGGACCATAGTTACCAGGCCTTCAGCCTCTTGATGATGTCATTTCCTGAAGTCTTGTACTGTACTCCAGCTGATCTCAATCAATAATTTAAAGAGGAACAAGATAGGGATATGCTAGTAAATATTCAACAACTACACTGGGGAGTGGTGAGAAATGGCTCAGGAGGGGTCATATGCACATTTAGACTTAGGTTTCAGTTTAATTCTAAGTTTTATCTGTACCATTAATATGTTATTAAGTCTAATCAATCAAAAATAAATAAATCAAGCCCTGATTTGTAGCTATTATAAATTTCTGAAATGTAAATGTTCTTGCTGAAAATTTGACAATATGTCAAGTAAGTTAGAGCTGGCTCTAGCACATGCCTAAAAGAGCTTCAAAAGCCAAATAAAGACTTTTATATTTGATTCAGGAATTAATAGGGAGCCACTGGAATTTATTGAATGTAGGGTTATAGGTACTTTAGGATGATCAGTTTGAAAACTTTGAGTAGAAGACTGAATTGAATGGGGAAAGATTTGTGACAGGGTGAGCAACCAGCAGTCTATGGCAATAGTCTGGAGATGAGTCAATAAAGGCTTGCCCCAGGGTAATATGGTGTCAGAGGGCATAAGGGAGCAAATACTAGAGTTGAAGGTTTAATTGATAAAACTTGACAATTGATGAATATAGGAAGAGGCAGTGAGAGAGAATGGGCAATTAGAGATGACACCTAGCTTGAGAGCCTAATAACTTCCTTGACAGTAAGAGTGAAGAAAGGAATAGGGAAGGGTTTGGGGGGAAAGATAATGGGCTCAGTTTGGACAGTTGAGTTTAAGATGATCTAAAGGACATCCATTTCAAGATGACTAATAGACAGTTGAAGATGCCTAATTACTTATGCCCTTCATGCAAGGTTCTCATCATTATTGAAAGTCAAAGTGTTAAAGGGTCATTTTCTTTTCTAACTTTTCTAATTTGCTGCCACCAGGTAAATCCCAAGTGCTGCCAGTAAGAAGAGTCAATGCAGTAATTTTAACTTCAACCTTAGAGTTCATAACTTTGGAGCTATATGTGTGATATGTAAGCCTATAAAATTAAAGTGACTTTGGGTATAATATTCAAAACAGGAAGGTGATAGTTTCATTATATTTTCCTCTGGTCAAAACATATCTGGTCTAAAATAACATATCTGGAGTATTGAGCATTGACATGGCATGCTTGATCAGAAAGATACTAATAAGCTATATAGAATGAGGACAGTTAGGGACTGGAGATCATGTAATTCAAGGAGAAGTCTTGTAGGAGACATAATAATTGTCTTTAAGTCTTTGACTGTGAAGTGTGAGGTTTTACCCCAGCAGTAGGTCAAATGCATTATCTAAGGATCAGACTTTCTAAGCATGGAATGTTGATACCAAGGTTAACCAACTGGAAATAAATCATTTAACCCCCATCATATAAAAGAAGAATTGTTATATTTACTTCAAATGATAGAGTTAAAGATTGTGACTAGAAGTTACAGGAAATCATCATTGGCTCAATGTCAGGAATTTTTTGGTTTTCTTAACTCTTGTTTATTGTGTGGCTCCCAGGATCAACACTTGATGAAACTGAATATTATCTTCAACTGGTTGATGCAGATGTGTTTTATCTCCTCATAAAACTAGAAATTCTTTGAAGACAGGAACCAGACCC
Source organism: Macrotis lagotis (assembly GCF_037893015.1). NCBI lineage: Eukaryota > Metazoa > Chordata > Mammalia > Peramelemorphia > Peramelidae > Macrotis > Macrotis lagotis. The sequence continues at coordinate 149,956,112 of NC_133658.1, forward strand.
TGTATTAGTGCAATCCTTTTAGAGTTGAGCACAGAGAGCTGAGCATAAAGGAAGTCAATGGGGGTACATACTGTTCATGGCTTTAATTCTGAAAATTAAGTGTCATCCTTTCCTGATAAATAGGAAGAGACCAGGCAGATGGGGACTGGAAGAGGCATCTATAGGGAACAGAAACAAGGATGTGCTCCTTAGAGAAGGGTAGATAGCCCACATTAACAGAAGTTCCAAAGTTCAACCCAAGTGACCCTTGTCCATGGGTTCTAATTGTACAACCCAAACCTGTAGCAGAACTAAGTCCCTTGCCTCCACCTCCACACCTTACATATATCCTGTGGTTAACTCTGTTCTTATGCTAGCCAGATTTCCAATCTAGTAGAAGAACAGGGATCTAAGCCAACATGTCTCTTTTTGGTGAGAAACAGATGGCTGGACAGGAGAGTGCTGATGCTGACGGAAGGAATTGCAAAACAAGTATCAATCAACCCGGGCAGCCCAGCATTAGCAAACAAGCAGTTCGTAGACATCCTTGTCTGGGCCAAGGCTCTCTGGTGGCATTTTTAGTATCTTTCTTAATTGAAGATGAGGCATTGAGCTAATCAGCTACCCTAAGTCCCTGGTTAAATGAGGCAGGTGGCAAGTGAGAGTCCCACCCCTTTCCATCTCCCAGTAATACTCAAGAGGGGTACCATCAGTGCCAGCCAAGTAATATGTGAACAGAAATGAAAGGGGAGAGAAATTTAAAGGGATATTATCAGAAATAAAGGAACTTTAATGATACTTATGTGAATCTCAAAGTACTGACACTCCTAACCTATGGGTTGAAAACCCACTGAGGATGAAGTTGGGAAACAGGACAAGGTTATTGTCCTTTTGGTAACTGTACATGAAATCATTATTATTTTAAAGTTTACTTAACTCTCACAAAATATGCACTGGGGATCAGGATAACAAATAATGCATGTATATTATAACTTTTCAAACATATGTAAATGCTATTTTGTTTGCTATAATACAAATTCAAATGAAAAAATTACAGAATTCAAAGTAAATTTTGACCATTATGTATTTTTCTCCATGAAGAAAATAGTACAATAATTACTATTAGGGAGCTATGTTACTTTGATGGTTAAGAAGTGTTATCATATTCTAATAGTTTGAAACCATTGACAATACATTTTTTTTTTCTGTTTGTTGTTTGGAAGTAGACCTGTGCAGATGAACAATTGTCTGTAACTTAGAGATTAGTCTTAGAGATTTCCCTCAGACCATAGAGAGGTGATGTGACCTGGAGAGGGTCACACATCTATTTTGTTCCAGAACCATGATTCTAAGGTCAGCAGTCTATATACTGCTCCCACTCTGCTTCTCAGTTAACAATCTCTATTTGTTTCCTCTCTGTGAGTTTTGTCTCCCAGGTAGCTTCTCCAATATTATTCCACAGAGTCCTAAACTTACTGGCCCTTCCCTTTTACCTTCCTAGCTAACATGCCCTATTCCAAAATCATTATTTTTATAATAAATTCAATTGAAATGCTAGAAGTATTGTCATATCACCTGGACGGTTCATACATTTTGATCCCTGGACCCAATCTTTTTCAAAGGAAGAAAGTCTTCTAGTCTGTCTTCTTCCTTCTCTCCTTCCCTGCAGGTGGGAATTGAAAGAGCAGTTTATAGAAACAGAAACAAGAATTTGATCCTTAGAAAAGAACAGGTAAGCAAAGATTGCAACAGACTCCAAAACCTGTGACTCTGACTCTCTCTGGCTCTCTTTGTCTCTGGCTCTTCTGTCTCTATCTCTGGCTCTGGCTCTATCTCTTGGTCTCTGTCTCTCTGTCTGTCTCTCCCCAGGTATGTAATAGAATCAGGAACAAGAGTTAACATGTATCGGGGCAGTTAGGTGGCTAAGTGGATAGAACACTAGTCCTGGAGTCAGGAGTACCTGAGTTCAAATCTAGCCTCAGACACTTAATTGCCTAGCTGTGTGGCCTTGGGCAAGCCATTTAACCCCATTTGCCTTGCCAAAAAAACCTAAAAAAAATGTTAACGTGCATCTTATTTCCAGCTCCCCACTTCCTTGTGAAAAAGGGGAGGATGGATCTGTGCAGGTAACATGAGGAGATTAGAAAGTTCTGCAGGACTGCAATGATTCTTAGGGTTGTAGATCTATGAACAGACTGGATAGCAAGAAAATGGCTCTTCCAGGTATCCTGATTACCAGCACCTGCAACCTGCCTGTTAATTGATCTTCCCTCCAAACCCCAGCATTGAAATGGGGCACTGATAAAATACCCTAGAGGTTAATACCTAACTTTCCTATATCTAACACCATAAACAACAAAAAATTAGGAACAGTGTCCTTCTAAAATTCCTTTCTGTTTCACCTTCAAAGTCTCATGTTCGACAATGTTCATTCTACATCACCATCAGGCAAATTTAACTCTGCACCAACAAAGCTTCATCAATTGCATTATTCTTATGTCATCTACTAGTTGGATACTGCAGTCACTCTCCTACCATAAGAGCAATAGAAATTCTTGGGGCAGTTAGGTGGCATAATGGATAGACCACCATCCCTGGAGTCAGGAGGACCTGAATTCAAATCTGACCTCAGATACTTAATAATAACCCAACTGTGTAACCTTGGGCAAGTCACTTAATCCCATTGCCTTTTATGTAATAAAAATAAATTTAAAAAAATTCTGATGAAACTCTCTTTCCAATAAAAGGACAAAGAGAAACATGTATTCCTGCATCTTGACTATTTTTAGGGCCCCATGTTGCTTTATTTCTGGAAAATTAAGTTTCCTGATTAACTGCAATCCAATTTTTTTTTCCTGATCTGCAAAGAAGAAACTTATTTGGAGTAGCCTGAAGAGGTTAGAATCTGTATTTTATAATGAGTTAGACAAAGAGGTCTGGAGAGTTTTACAAATATACCCCTCTAGGGTAGACACCCAAGCCCCTTAGAATACATCCATAATAAGTAAACTGGATAAATACAAAGACAAAGTTATAATGTAAAAAACACTTTGGAATAACTAGTCCTTAGCAGGTTTTTTCCTTATTTATAATCCATAAACCCAGGTGCCTTTGGACTCCTTCTAACTATTGCTTTTGCCCTACTAAGAGGACAACTCTAATACTGATACACAGGGGAGTCACTGACTAACGTTCACTTTTATAAAGACAAGTAGAAAAGCTGGAAGCCAGGATACATAATAAAAGAAAACTGCAAAGCATCCTAGTCATTTAGAATAGTGTCAGAAATGTGGCAAACCAGAACCAGTTGACTAGGAAACATAGGACAAACAGGGTTAGAAAAGATAAAAAAGAAACTCAAGATAAATTACAAAGTACTTACAAAGATTCCCTCTAATAAATCTCAGATGCCATCCAAAAGTACTCACAGTTCCTACAGAGGTAATTAGCAACTGATTGTCAGCAAAGCAGTTGTCCAAGATATCTGAAAAATCATGGTGGATAAGAACTATACTACAGAAGTAGAAGTTGAAACATGCTCCCCCCCCCAAAAAAAAAAGGGTAGAGACAGTAGATTGTCCAGAATATAAACTAATGTAAGTTTGACTTCAATGTCTAGTAAAGTTCAATTTAATTTAAGCAGTATTTATAAGCACTTATATATACTAGGATTTGTGTTAGGCATTTAGGATACAAAACAAAATCTTAAGGGAGTTTGTTTTCAACTAAAGCAAACTAACATGTATAGATGTAAATTAACAAAATATAAATAAAATAAATGCAAAGCAATTTTTGGGATGAACACTAACCTCTAATATAACCAGAAAAGACCTCTTAAAAAAGATGTCATTTCAGCTAAGCTCTGAAGGGAAGTAGGAATTTCAAGATGCAGAAATGAAAAGAGAGAGACAGACTACATGAAGGAAAAGAGGTAACAGACAGAATATATGAAGAAAAATTGAACAGCTCAGTTTGACTGAACATGCAGAGTTCATGAGAAGAAATAATGTAAAATCAGCCTGGAATGATCATTTAGATAATTCCAAATGTCTGGATTCAGACTATAAATGTCTTTCCTCTAATGTCAAAGATTTGTATTTGTATTTTATGCTAGAGACAATGGTCAATTGTTTTTCAATCATGTCTGACTCTTCATGACCCCTTATGGGATTTTCTTGGTAAAAATACTTTTATTGATTTTCCATTTCCTTCTCCAGCTCATTTTACAGATAAAGAAACTAAGGAAAATAGGATTAAGTGATTTACACAGGGAAAGACAACCAGAAAGTATCTGAGGCCAGATTTAAATTCAGAAAGATCAGTCTTCTGAATCCAGACTTGGGCTTCTATCCACCATGGCATCTAACTACCATCACAAGAGACAATAGGGAAGAACTAAAACTTTTTAAACAGATGAATTGTTATTAGACATATTTTTTAATATCAATTTAACAGTCATGGAGAATAGATTAAGAAGAGGGTGAAGGCTAGAGAAATGAAAAGTTATGGAGAAATGAAATAGTTCAGGGAGAAGTGATAAAGAACTGAATTAATAGGATTGCATTGTGAAGAGAGAGAGAGAGAGAGAGAGAGAGAGAGAGAGAGAGAGAGAGAGAGAGGCATGATGGAAGTAGAATGAATAGGTTCTGTCAAACGATGGAACATGGGGGATTAAAGAAAAGCAAAAGATGAGGAAGTTTAGTTATATTGTGAACCTAAGTGACATGGAAAAATACAGTGCCTTCAGCAGAAATAGCGAAGTTAGGAGGTAGGGTGCTTAAAAGGAAAAGATAATAAATTTTGTATTGGTTGTATTGAATTTGAGATAACCAGAGATAACAGGTCAAACCATTCATCAGGCATTTGGAAATGTGGAAGTAGAATTCAAGACAGAGATGAAAGCTGCATGAGCATTTGGGAGTCATCTGCATAGAGCTGATATTTGAATTCATTGGAGACAATAAAATTAGTGAGGAAGAAAATATATAGAGAGAAGAAAAGATAGACTGGGACAGAGCATTAGGCTATATCTACTAGCAGGAAGTGAGACATTGACAGCAGTCCTGGGAAGAGAAATAAAAATTATCTGTTAGATAGGTAAGGGGAGAAATATGATAGAATTATGCCAAGAAAACCAGAAGAGAGGAGTAAACAGGATCATATCTACCCTTTGGCAAGAAAGATGAGACCAAGAAAAAGACCATTGGGGGTGGGAGGTGATCTTTAGTACCCTTGGAGGGAACAGTACTAGTCAAGTGAGAGTAAGAAACCAGATTACAAATTGCTGAGAAATGAGTTAAAGATGAGAAATTAGAATGTAAATAGCATTTTTTCCTAAGTTGTCTGTGAAAGAGCAGAGAGATAGATACATTTTGAGAAGATAGCCAGGGAAAGATTTTTTTTAATTTTAAGATGGGTTTATCAAAATATTTGGCAGATAATAGGCATTAAATAAATGTTTATTGATTAACAGGAAAGAATTGGAAAATTTTTATAAAACAAGGAAGGAACTAATGGATAAGAAGAGATTAAAAGGGAACCAAGGACACAAATAGAAGTGATGAAGAGAAAGGGAAGAAAATACTTTTATTTAAGCAAAGGCAAAAGAGAAAATTCAAGAACCATTTATTAAAAGAATGACATGTTAGCATTTAGAAAGACAATTGGTGATCAATAAGAATTGGTAAGGGATCATTAGGAATATTCCATATAGTATAATCTATTTTACCTTTTTTTTAATATTTGGCAGAACAGATTGATGTGGAATTAATATGGACACAGTATGCAAAGCACTAAATATTGTCCATTCTGATATCCTAAGAACAAAAATGGAGACAAGGTTTCAAAGATGACATCCCAATTAAAAAATTTGGAATCAGTTGAATGAACAGATGTAGTGAAAGATAGTTTATAGGTAAATGCCAACCTGTTGTGGAGCAACTCAAGTGATCTATCCCCTGCTACAATTTTGCTCAACATTTTTCTAAGTGACTAGGATAAAGAAATCCATATAAAGTATATGAATATAAAAAGATGGGGGCATAATTATCATGATATATGTCAAATAAGGATGAAAAATTATGGTGGTAGGCTGGAAAATGGATTAAATGTAAATAATGGCGATAATGTAAAGTTCTAAATAGGGTTCACAAACTCAACTACACAACTAAATAATGGGATAAATTGGGCTAGTAAGCAGTTAATAAGTAAATTATTTGACAGTTTTAGAGAATAGCATAATCAATTTAAGTTAACATTGAGCCATGATATGTGAGATATATAGATAAAAATATAGATATGCACACATGTATATATGCATACATTTACTTATAATAAGTTTAGCCTGCATTGATAGAAGCAAATTATCTTTAAAAAGTAAGATACCCTCCCTTATTTGCAAAGGTGGGAAAACATAGTTTTGGAATAGTGCAGGAAATGTTGGAACTTGGTTGATGTGATAGTTCACTTTATGGTAAAATTCAATTCAGCAAGCATTATTTTTCTATTGTTATGTTCTATATATGACAGCAAAGAAGGAATAGGGCAGCAATGATAATCATCATTCTTAGACCCTCACTTGTAGTTCTCCTATTTGCTAGAAGGTAGAAATGTGCTGGGTAAGGGTTCCCAGCCATGACAGAGTCCTTAGGAGTGAATTATCAGCAGTTTGTTTTTTTTTTCCTTTGGTTGTTTGTTTGTTTTTTAATTTCCACCCTTCTCTACTTACTTGAAAATCTGTGAGAGACTGTAATCCATTTTTGTATAGGTTATATATGCCATTGTCCTCTTTTAATAAAAGGATCTGTTCTGTGATTTAACCATTCTCAACTGATCTTTTGGTAATGACTTCATGGGACGGCCCAACCTATTTTCACAGAATTATGATTAACCCAAATATGTCAACAGTGAAACTTATGCAGTAAAGCAATTTGCTGTTGTTGTCATTTTCAGTTGCATCTATCTCTTACATAACCCCATTTGGGTTTTTCTTGGCAAAGACACTGCAGAATTTGGCCATTTCCTTCTCCAGTTCATCTTATAGAAGAGGAAAGTGAGGCAAACAGAATGGAGCAACTAGCCCAGGGTCAGTCAACAATTAAAGTGTCTGAGATCAGATTTGAACTGAGAGAGATGAGTCTTGCTAATTTAGGGCTCAGTTCTCTATCTGCTGTGCACTTTAAAGAATTCTTAATGAAGTGGGAATGTTGAAGAATGAGGAAGAAAAGGCTTACAGCAGGATGTGATAGCCTCTTTTAAGCATTATAGTCTAGCATGTAGAATTAATGTTGATTCACTTGATGCCAGAGGATAGAATTCAAAAACAATGGTTTGATATTTAGAAGGAACAATTTCCTGCTAGCCACATGCTTAGAATTGTACCCAGAATGCACACATACATGCATGAACATACAAGTTAGAATGAAGGAAAGTCATGTATAAATTGCTTTTTTTTTTTTTATGCCAGGCACTATAAGGGTTAGACATATGGAAAGAAAGGTTAGACGTACAGAAAGAAAAAGGGTTATAGAAAGAAAAAGACTAAGAGTTAGACATACAGAAAGAAAAAAGCAAAGATCCCCCACCCTCAGGAAATTTAAAGAAAAGTCTCCCCTGTTCCAATTTAATTTTTCTCATTTATGACTTTGTATGTCTCAGAACTGCCAAAAAAAATCATAACCATTATCACAGGTACCATTAAGTTACACAGTGCATATGATTGTAAAGGGCATGGGTTGGAGGCACATCACAGCTCTGTCCCCTGTTGCTCCTCAGGCCTATAGTTTCCTGTATTCCCTATCTTTAGTCACCCATTAAACCTCTGTTACTCCACATCTCATTCAGTATATCCTTGTCTGTCACCAATTGCTTTCCTCCAGAGGCTGCATGGGTGCAGATCCCTTTTTATCTAATCTGTGAATAGTCAGGCAACTTTATCTGGCACCTCCTCTCTGTCCTATCATTGGAGCCAGACCCTGGCTGTCAATAAGTGAAGTATACAAAGGAATCCTTTTTCTGCTTGTCAATATATTTGTCTCCTGTGATCACTCTCCTCCTTCTCAGAGTCAGGTTGTAAAGATGCTGAGGTTCTGTGTACTATTTCCCTAGAGAAAATATACATTAGAAGCTTAGGAATAGCTGAGGGTAAACACAGTAAGGTCATGTCATGTGTATAAACAGGAACTCAAAAGCAAAGAACAAGAGAATAGATTATAGGACAAAAAAAAGAGAGCAATCTGACAGCTATTCCAAGTGAGGCTGGTTGTTCTTGAAGGCAAGTGAATTGGATCATTTAGAGAACTTAAGAGAGCTGGTTGAGTAGTTTTATTCCCCCTAGGAAAAATGGATGTGGTTTTGTCAGTGGGAAAATTCCAGTATTGATGCAGATACATTTTAGGGAGTTGTCTAAAACTCATAGATGTCAGGAGAATTTCCTGGAGTCTCACAATAAGTATCAGAAACAGGAGTTAAACCAAGTCTTCTTTGATTCCATGTCCAACACTATACACACTCTGCCACAATATCTTTGTTAGAAGGATATCAGTCTAAGTGTCATAGATAAACAAACAGACATCACTATGGAGGACATCTGGTTTAATACCTCGACATCCTTTATGGATTTTATAACCTGCTCCACCTCAATCAATCAATCAAAAAATAAACTAGTCTTGAAGGTATAGTTAATAATTTGAGAGAATTACAGTGCTTGCTACTTAGTGTATGAATGAAATATGGTACTACATAAGAAGCATCTCATGATTTTAAGATCATGTGGCTTAAAAAATAAAAATAAAGAGTGAGAAGGAAAGGAAGGAGAGAGAGAGAGAGAGAGAGAGAGAGAGAGAGAGAGAATAGTTTTTTTTTGTCTCACCTGGCACACCTCTCCTAGAAAATGCAAATGCATTAGACCAAATTCTTTTTTGGAAAAGTCAAGAAAACATTACAACAAGTCATTTTCCTAGGCAGAATAGCTTAGAAATACAGGTAGGATGGTCTATGGATGTGGGGTCTGGAGATGGCCAGGACCATAGCACAATATCAGTAATAGAGAACATTCCAGCAGCCAGGGATCTTAGAAATCCTTAGATTCATCACCTGAATAAGAAATGCTGAGGTAAAAAAAGACCCTATGGATCCCCTTGAATTAGTGCTGGGAGCAGAAATGAGTTATAACTCATTACCCTGATGTGGATCATATTTTCAGAGTCATAAGTATGTAGGATCATATTGTGTACAGAACAAGAGACAACTTCCAGAATCTTAGCAATATTTGATTCTGAGTCCAAGAGCAGATCAAAGTTTCAGTCCTAACTTGTAGCCTCATAATTTAACCCATTTTAGAACAACTAGGGCAGGAGACCCAAGATTAAAGGGGAATGAGTAGTTCATCCAATCTGAGCCTGCAGAATCTCCAACAAGCCTGTTGATATCTCTATTCAGCAACAGTCTATATAGACTCAATCATAAATAAGGTAAGAGACCCAAAATTGCATCAGGCCATTAGAGCAGTGAACAGATCTCTCCCTGAACTATACCACTTTAGAAACACCAAAAATTTGCAGGCACCAAACTAAACTGTGAAAGCAGCAGAAAGAACCAAAAACACAAAACTCAGGTCAATGATCCCTCTCCACACCCCAAGAAATAAGCAAAGCCCAACAATACTATAAAGTTCAAAATCAAGAAACAGGTTTAAAGAATGAGTTAAAAAAGAACCTAGTCATAAAATTTGTTATGATGAAAGTTAAGCTGAAGATATAACCATACAACCATAGAAGAAATTAATGGCTTGAAAAGATCTATAAGCAAAGCCTCACAGAAAATTGCAGATTGGAAACAAACCCAACAAGAATTTCTAAAAGACTTAAAATAAATTATTGTTACTAAATAAAAGAGAAAAGAAAACTGGGTGGGTGAATAGGTGGGGGATTGGAAATTATGTAAGATAGCTAGGAAAAGAGATTTTAAAACAGTAAAAATGGTAGTCAAAAAATAACTCCTTAAAAAATGTTGACCAGATATAAGCTAATGACTTAATGAGACAGCAAGAAAATTTTTAAAAAGTCAAGAAACTAAATAAAAAGCAGAAGAAAATGTGAACTATCTCAGGAAATATAACTGACTTAGAAAATAGATTGAGGAAAAATAATTAAAGAATCATTAGACTATCTAGAAACCATGAACAAAAGAAAAGGGATCTAGCTATCATGTTTTTAGTATATAAAGTAAAACTGCTCAGATATCTTAGAACCAGAGGGAAAAGAAGAAATTAAAGGAATTCATTAGTTACCTCCTGAAAGAAATTTGAAAGTGAAATCTACCAGGAACATTATAACCAAAATCCAGAAATCCTTGCTCATGAAGAAAATACTGCTAACAGAAAGAATGAGTTTTTATTGTATTGAACCATAGTGAGGATCACATAAGATTTAGCAACCAAAACTATAAAGAAAGAAGGCAAAAGATCTATGATTAAAAACCAAGAATCATCTATACAGCAAGCTAAATACAATACTATAAGGGAACATGAATATTTAATGAAATAGAGAACTTTCAAGTCGTTCTGACATTCAAACCCAGAACTAAAGTGAAGCAGAAAAAGGTAAACATGGGTGAGAAATCATAAGGAACTAAACAAAGTTAAACTGTACATTCTTTTATGAATAGATTTAACCACTCTGATTTTTACCATTTTCATTGGTATGAGAGAAAATCTAGTTAAATAGTCAGATTATGCTTATTTTATGTTTAGTTGATCTCAAAACAAGAGTGGAAGGATCACAAAGAGGAATATTCTAGAAGGAAGGAGGAAGAGGAAGAATTGTTAAAATTATTTCCCATAAATAGGGCATGAAAGGAAGAATTTAGAAAATGCAGGAGGCAATGGAAGCAATACTTGAATCTCACTCTCATCTGAACTGATTCAAGAAAGGAAGACTATATATACACTTATTGGGGTACAGAAATTCGTCTTACCAAATAGGGAAGAAAGAGGGAAAGAGATTAAGAAAAAGCAAGGGAGGGGGGTATAATAAGGAGAATATATAAAAGGAGGCAGGGATTAGAAACAAAACAGCTCTTTAAGGAAAGAACATAGAAGAAAAAGAAGGAGGAGGAGGAATTAGGTTTTTTTTTAGGTGGAACAGAATTTGAAGTAAAAAATGATCATGATCTGAGATAGTTATCTAGAGATAGAGAGGTGAATTAATTAAGAAATAGGTGATAAATAATCAAATAGATGAATGAATGAATCAATGAATGAACAAGTGAACCATTAAGGCATGTAATAGGAGATTTCAAATTTGGGAGATGAGGACTGAAGATCCTCCAGGGGAAAATCTTTGTGGGGGCTAAAGGGGTGAATATGGTCAGTGGAGAACAATGAATGCCTCCATTCTCCAATGGTCATATTACTAGACGGACTGGACTAGCATAAAGTAACACAACCAGCTTAATGTAAAGAAAAATGTGCTGAAAGCAAATAAAAAAGGAACTAATTTTTACAGATGTAATTAATAAAGTTTTGACTTTTTTTCTTTTCACAAGTTCAAATGACCTGGAGGTCTGTGGCAGTGTCCACCAAAATTGATAGCAATAAGTCTGGAGTAGCAGTCACTACACTGAGAGTTGAGAGACATACCAAAGACAAGCTCACACCACAGAAAGGCAGCTCAGGCCTCCAAAAGCACCAGTCTCTGGAAGTCCAACAGAGAGTTATATCTAAGGAGAACCACTTAAAGATTCTATGATTGGAGAAATTGCTTCCAGAGTCCAGGAACTGTGAGTCACCCTTTGACTACATATATTCTCTACATGTTTACATCCTTACCTTATCTTTGCTTGTGTTTATGTGTAGATCCACTCTACCCAGCAGCCTGGTGAATGGAAGCACACGATCTTAACTATACCTCCTTAGCAAATATCCTTTCTAAAAGCTAATTAAATCTGGCTAATAGATCAATGTGAAGCATACTGGTAGAAGTCATGGCTGACAGTGCTATGAAACTCTCATAGATCCTCAGAGTTACCCCTGGGGAATAAAAGTAATCCCTTTTCTGTAATCTCCCCCTAGTGTGAATGAAAGCCAGGCATATTGTTTAAAGAGGTGTAGAAGGAGCTACATACAGATGAGAAAAACTGAGGCATAGCGAAGTTAATTAAATTGCATAAGATATCTTTTTTGTTTGTCTATTATATTTGTAATAGGTGGGAAATTCAGGACTTGGGTCCATGTTCTCTGACTCAAAATTCAGCATTCTTCTCACTGTACTTTATGCCTTTCATTTCTCATAAGTAGCATTTATCACCCGTAATAAGTTAGGGAAGACAGGAAGAAAATTCCAAAGCGGGCTTTGAATAGATAAGAAATAGGATAAAGCTCAGTTTCTAAGCATTTGCATTGTTTGTAACAGTTAAGATAATAACACAGTACAGCTTTTATACTTTTAAATTAACTTTCCTACCTTTTTTTGGTTGCTCTATATGTTTTTGTACACTTTATCTATATAAAAAGAGAATACCTATTCCTATTTTCTTGCTCTAAATAAGTGATCATATTTCCTTATAGTAAGCCCTGGTGAAAGTATAATGCATCATATTAAAAAAATCATTGTTTTTTTTTTCATTTTCCATTTCAGCTTACTGTCAAAATCATTGGGTCTGTTGTTCTACTCTAACTCAATTGAGATTCTACGAATCACCTCATTGTACCACCAGACTTACAACAGTTGTAACATTAAGCAAGCTCTTCAAGATCTTCCCTTTCTACCCTCAACTCCAACCTCTTAACCTTGAAAGAAATAGCACACATTTTCAGAAAGGAGATAAAATGTCAACAAAATAATAAAGCTGGGAAAATTTATTTAACAACAATTTTCTCTCAGTTTTCAATGATTTTGAATGCTTCATATGCATCATTCAATTTAAATTTCCCAACAACTCTGAGGAGCAGTTTTATAAATAAGGAAATTGAGGCTGAGAGAAATTTAAAAAAATCAAAATCAAAACTTGTCCATGATTATATATTTATTGGCAGACAGATCAAGAAATCAGATCTTCTATGACCCACACAGACACAACTCTCACAGAACCTTCTAGCCCTTTGTCCTATTACTGATCACATGCAGATTACTACACATGGATTATTCTCACCATTCACTTTTTCACTCTTACTAATGTGCTACTGAATGGAGCTGGAGAAACCAACTATGGCTGCTATAAATTTATGTCACATACTGGACTCAAACTTCAAGACAATCTTTCTATTCCTCTTTATTAAGGTCTTTATCCCATTCATCACATATAAGTGTTTCAAATCTTTTTTTTTGCATAAATGTGTGTTCTCAGTGTTCATCACAGTAAATGGCACATAATCAATACTTAATAAACATTGTATCTAATCTAATCTAATTCTCTCACTGACCTGATTGCTCAAACTCTCAGTGGAGCTTTTGACTCACCTCTACAAAAAATCAAAGCCATTCACTGTGAGATCCCTCTTTCACCTTCTCCTACTATATCACTTTGACATCATTTCATACTATTTTCTCCTTCTTTTTATTATCTGATAAGGAATCACTCCTTTCTTCCTTCAAGGGATAAACTCTTCACAAATTCTTCTTATCCCCTCTCTTCTGTAGCAGGTTTTCTTCATCATCCAGACTCTTTCTCTAATCTTCATCCTCTTCCAAACCACTAACTGCTTAGTTCATGCTACTAAATTTCTCCTATCTTCATTATCCTTTTAAAAAAAAACTTGCTAGTCCCAACCAGCGTCATTAACTTATCATTCTGTATTTCTTCACCCATCTCTGCAAACTTCTTGAGAAAATTGTCTATACTTGATATTTCTTCTTCCTCTCTTATCATTCTCTTTTCAGCTCTCTATCCTTTGGTTACTGGTCAATTAAAACTACTGAAATTAGTATTTTCAATTGAAACTATTCTCTAAAGTTATCAGTGGTCTTTTAATAATCTAATTCTGTCCTCATCCATTCTCATGTTATTATTTCCTCTTCCCTTGGCTTTCATACCTCAGCTCTCTCCTAATTCTTCTGCTTTCTGACAATTCGTTCTAAACCTCCTTTGCTGGATCTTTACTATGTCATGCCCATTGAACATATCCCCCAAAGTAGTCCTCTGGGACCTCTTCCCCTTTTTTCCTCTCCACTCTCACAAAATGATCTCATCAGTGCACATGGATTCAATCATGAACTTTGTACAAATTATTCTAATTATATGTCCAATTCTAGTCTCATAAACTCCAGTCTCATATCTCCAACTGCCTATTGGACATTTTTCACAGTATGTCACATATACTTTTTAAAGTCACAATGTCCAAACAATTTTTTATCTTTTTCCCAAAGCTCACTCCTCTTTCAAACATCCTTATTTTTGTCAGGGGAATTATAATCCTTCCAGTTACCCAAATTCCAAATCTCAGATTTACCTTTAATTTCTCATTCTTCCTTACCTCACAATCCAATCAGTTACCAAATCTTATTTTTGCTCCAAAACATTGTGTGTGCGTGTGAGTGTGTGTGTCTGTATCTCCATCTCTTGACGCACCTAGTCAACAGTTCTTACCTAAAGAGACTCAATTCATTTCCCATATCAATCCATTCTCCACACAGATGCCAAGGGGATTTAACAAAATCATAGACCATATTATTCCCTACTCCAATAGTTCCCTATTACCCCTATGGTCAAATGGAAGCTAATCTGTTTAGTATTTGAAAATACCCATAAATTACCTTTCTACCTTTCAAGAATTCTTTAATATTCTTCTCTTCCACACTCTATGGTACAGCAATACTAACTGACATACTATTCCCCACACATTTTGTGGCATATTCTGTCTCCATTTTTCTGTATTTGCTATCCCCCAATACTAAAATTCTTTTTTATGTTTATTTAAGGGAAGGGGGTTAAGTGACTTACCCAAGGTCACACAGCTAGGTAATTATTAAGTTTCTGAAGCTGATTTGAATTCAGGTCCTCCTATCTCCAGAGCTGGTGTTCTATACACTGCACTACCTAACTACCCTCAAAATTGAAATTCTTTCCCTCTTCATCTCTCTTAGAATTCTGAGTTTCTATTAAGACTCATTTCAAATGCAACCTTTGGTAGGAGACTTTCACCAGCATCCTACCCCCAAAAAATATTTGTTAATACTTTCCACTCTGAAATTAATTTCTATCTACTCATCTATATCTTATTGGCTTATACCTATTGATGTAAATGCTGTATTTTCTATTAGAATGCAAGTTACATAGGATAGCTAGGAGATACAGTGGATAGAGCACTGGCCTTAGTGCCAGAAGAGCATGAGTTCAAATCCAGCCTCAGATAATTGATAATTCACTTAGCCCCACTGTCCACAAATAGCCAAAATAGTGGGGGAAAAAGTAGCTGACTTGAGAGCAGGGACAATTTTTCCCCTTTCTATTTATAGCTCCATAAATACACCTTAAGAATAGCAAGTGTTTACTAAAGGATTTTTGAATAATTGATTGAGTCTTACTCTGATATCTGGTCCTTTTTTTGTATCTAATCTATTCTATTGATTCACCAATCTATTTCTTAATTAGCACCATATAGTTCTGTAATTAATACTTTAAAATACAAATTTAGATCTAGTTACATAGCTAGGCCATTTTCCTTTGCATTTTTGGGGGGGGGATTTTTACAAGGCAATGGGGTTAAGAGACTTGCCTAAGGTCAAACTAAGTAAATATTATAGCTAAGTAAATATTAAGTGTCTGAGACCAAATTTAAACTGAGGTCCTCCTCACTCCAGGGTTGGTACTCTACTCACTGTGCCACCTAGCTGCTCCCATTACTTTGCATTTTTTCATTAATTCTCTAGGTTCTTGACCTTTTGGTCCTTCAAAAGAATCATTGATCTTCTCTTGCTCATTTTATTCATGTAACATTTAAAGATATAAAACTAGTAAGTACATTGGCTATATCCCACAAATTTTTTCTAGCTCTAAAATGTTTTGGTGGATTGACTGGTATGCTTCTGAATAAGTGAATTAATTTAGGCAATTTTATATCAATTATATTAGCTAGATCTTCCTAAGACTAATTGATAGTTTTTTCCAACTGTTTAGATTTGAATTTATTTGTGTGAAAAGTTTTTTGTAATTGCATTCAAATAGTTCCTGAGTTTGACAGGTAGACTCCCAAGTACTTTATTGATGTCTATAGTTAACTTTAACTAGAATTTCTTTTTCTATTTTTTGTTGCTGGACTTTGGTAGTAATATAATGAAATGTTGAAGATTTATCTTCAGTTTATATTCTGATTAATTCAAGTAGGTTTTTTTAGTTGATTTTCTAAGATTCTCTAGGATTCTCATATTATCAACAAAGAGTGAGATGTGTATTCTGATTCCTTAATTTCTTATTATTTTCTTTTTTACTAAAGCTAGCATTTCTAGTATAATATTGAAAAATAGTGGTGGTAACAGACATCCTCATTTCACCCTGATATTCCTGGAAATGTTTCTAGTTTACTCCCATTACATATAATGCTGCCTGATGATTTTAGATAGATATTGTCTATCATTTTAAGGAAAATTCCATTTATTCCTATTCTTTCTAGGAGTTTTAATAAGAATTAGTGCTGTATTTTGTTAAGAAGCTTTTGCTTGCATCTATTTAAATAACCACATTATTTCTAGTAGTTTTATTATTGATACGATCAATCATGCTGATAGTTTTCCCAATATTGAACTAGCCCTGCATTCCTGGTATAAATCATACCTGACATAGTGAATTATCTGGTGATAACTCACTCTAGTCTCTGGTAATCTTTAATTTAAAATTGTTGCATCAATATTCATTAGGGAGATTGGTCTGTGACTTTCTTTTTCTGTTTTATCTCTTCCTGGTTTAGGTATTGGCACCATATTGGTATCACAAAATACATTTGGCAGGACTCCTACTTTAAATATTTTTTTCAAATAGTTTAGATTGAATTGGCCTATAAATGTTTCATAGAATTCATTTGCAAATCTATATAGTCTGGGAAATTTTTACTTAGGGTGCTTATTGATACCTTATTCAATTTATTTTTTTCTAAAATGGTGTTAATTCAGTATTTTATTTCTTCATCTGTTAATCTGGACAATTTATCTATTTGTAAATATTCATCATTTCATTAACATTAACAGATTTGTTGACATACAGTTGGTCAAAATAGCTCCAAATTATTACTTTCATTCCCTCCTCATTAGTGGTGAGTTCACCTTTTTCATTTATGATACTAGCAAATTTTCAATTTTCTTTTTTTAATCAAATGAACCAAAAGGCTTATCTATTTTAGCTTTTTTTTCATAAAACCAACTTTTAGATTTATTTGTTAGTTCAATGATTTTCTTACTTTTGATTTCATTAGTCTCTCCTTTGATTTTCAGAATTTCCAATTTGGTACTTAATTAGCTCTTTTTCTAGCTTTTTTAGTTAAATGTCAAATTCATTGATCTTCTCTTGCTCATTTTATTCATGTAACATTTAAAGATATAAAATTTTCTCTAGTAAGTACATTGGTTATATCCCACAAATTTTGGTATATTGTCTTATTATTGTCATTGTCCTGGATGAAATTATTGGTTTTTCCTATGACTAGTTGTTTGATTCTTTAAAATTGGGTTATTTAATTTCCAATTAATTTTTAGCCTATCTATTCATGGCCCTTCATTACACATACCTTTTATTGCTTCATGATCTGAAAAAATTGCTTTTAGTATTCCTGCCTTTCTGCATTTGATTGTGAGATTTTGAAAGCCTTAAATTTAAACAAAAGATACATTTCTTTCTATTTCAATTCAATTTTCTACAGATATATTTTATATCATTTTTCTAATGTTCTGTTCATCTTCACTTTATTGTTATTTAATTTGTGGTTAGATTTTCTAATTCTGAGAGAGGGATTTTGAGGACTCCAATAATATATTTTTGCTTTTTATGTGTTCCTACAACGTATTTATCTTCTTCTCTAAGAATTTGGATGCTATACCACTTGGTGTATATTTATAGAGTAATGAAATTTCTTCATAGTCTACAATACCTTTGAGCAATATGTAGTTTCCTTTCTTATCTCTTAATTATCTCTATATTTGCTTTTGCTTTTTCTGAGAACAGGATTACTATCCCTGCTTTTTTTAAACTTCAATTGAAGCTACATATATTCTAAACTAGCTTTTACCTTAACTCTATGCATATCTCTCTGCTTCAAATGTATTTCTTGTAAACAAAAAATTGTATGATTCTAGATTTTACTCTACTCTGCTCTGTTTCAGCTTTATGCCATTTACATTCACAGTCATGATTACTAACTCTGCATTACCCTCTATACCATCCCCAATTTGAGCTCTCCTCTCTCCTTTCACCTTATTCCCTCCTCACCAGTGTTTTGACCTCTACATCCCTCAATCTGACCTCCCTTCTATCAGTTCCCTCCTTCCCTTTTCTTTCCCATTTTCCCCTCCCAAGGGTAAGATAAATTTCTAAACCCAACTAAATGTATATAATATTACTTCTTTGAGTCAAATCTGATAAGAGCAAAATTAAAGCAATTCTAATGCTCTTTCTTCTTTCTTTCAACTATAACTGGTGTTTGCACCTCTTCATATGATATAATTCATCCTATTCTGCCTACTCATTCCCTCTTTTCCCATTACAATTTTTTCTTGTCTTTTTTATATCTTAACATCAGAATCAACTTGTTTATGCCCACACCCTTTTTCTATACTTCTAATAGAAATATTTCTTAAGACTTACAAACATTCTGTTTATTTTTTTTCTGCAACTCTTGAGTCTTGACTTTAAAGATCAGAGTTTTTGTTCTGCTCTGATCTTTCACCAGGAAAGTTTGAAATTCCTATGTTTCATTGAATGTCCCTCATTTCCCCTTGAAAGAATTTGCTCAGTTTTGTCAGTTGGTTGATTCTCTATTGTAAACTAAACTTCTTTGCCTTTTAGAATATCATGGTCAAGGACCCTCAATCATTTAATGTTGAAGTTGCCAAGCCCTGCATAATCCTGACTGTGGCAATTTCATATTTAAATTCAGTTTTTTTCTGACTACCTGCAGTATTTTCTCCTTGATCTGATAATTATGGAATTTGTCTACAATATTCTTTGCATTTTTGAAATTTTTTTTGAATCTCTTTTAGGAGATTCAAAAGAAATTCACCTCTTTTAGGAGGTGACCCATAGATTCCCTCAGTGACTATTTTCCCTTTGCTTCTAGGATATCAAGGCAATTTTTGTTGATGATTCTTTGAACAATGTTGTCCAGGCTTTTTTTTTTAAATCATGGCTTTCAGGTAGTCCAATGATTCTTTTTTTTAAGTTATTGCAAAGCAATGGAGTTAAGTGGCTTTCCCAAGGCCACACAGCTAGGTAATTATTAAGTGTCCGAGGCCAGATTTGAACTCAGGTACTCGTGACTCCAGGGCCAGGGCTCCAGGGCTCTATCCACTGTGCCACCTAGCTGCCCCAGTCCAATAATTCTTAAATAATTGTTTAAAAAATGAGGTGTTTTACATTTTCTTCTAGTTTTTCATTTTTTAAATTTTGTTTGACAGATTATTGATTTCTCACAGAGTCATTAGTTTCTAATTGCCCAATTCCATTTTTTAGGAAATTATTTTATTCCTTTTGTAGATCCCTTTTCATTTGGTCATTTCATTTTTAAACTATTTCCTTTTTCAATTTGCCCAGTTGTATTTTTAAAGGAGTTGTTTTCTTTAGTCAATTTTTGTGCTTTGTTTTTCAAGCTATTGACTATCACTTGCATGTCTCATTTCTTTCTCCAATTTTTACATGTAGGTCTTTTCTCAATGTCCTCTTCTAAGATGGTATTTTGATCTTCCTTTTCACCATAGTAGCTTTCTATGGTCAGTGATTTTTTCCTTATATTTATTCATTTTTTAGCTTATTTCATAGTCTTTAAAGCTGAGCTCTACTTCTGGGTCACAGCAATCACTTTCAGAAGCTTCTTGTACTAGGTACCAGGTACCTGCTTGTTGATTTTCTGTGCTGGGCTCTCAGATATAAGCAGCTTACTCATTGTGCTAGAGTTATTCTACTCAGTTGCACTGGCTGTGGTTTTTAGGGTTTGAAATTTGCTTTCCTTGCTGAATCTGGAGGCATCTCAGCTGACCCGCTGTTATTAGTCTGCTGAACTGGGACCCTGGTACTGATCTGTGCTGTGAGTGAGAACCTTTCTTTGGATTCCCCCAGATCCAGTATGTATTGATCCTTGCTCCCTGCTCTGAGCTCTACTCCCACTCCACCCAAGTGAGGCAGAAAAATTTATTATGAATTTCTTCCATGAAATACTATAAGCTATAAAATGCTCCACTCTGTCTTTTTATGTTTTTTGTCATTCCAAAATTCATTTCAAGACTTGATTTAATGGTTGCTTCTGGGGGAAGTGGGGAAGAACTCAAGGATTTCCTGTCTTCTCTCTGCCACCTTGGCTCTGCTGCTTAATAATTATTTATTTAATTTACAATTAAGCATTTACAATGTCAGGGGGAGCTTAGTGGTGCTGGACCTGGAGTTAGGAAGTCTCATCTTCCTGAATTCCAATCTGGCCTCAAACACTTAGGATAATAGTTTCTACTTCACAGAATTATTTTGAAGACAAAATTAGATATTTATAAAATGCTTTACAAAGCTTGCACTATATATATGGTAGTCTAATCATTGTTTTATTTTATAAATTCATAATATTTATTTTGTTATGTATATTTTAAGAGTATGGAAAATATAGAGGGAGGAGATAAAAAATAATTATAGAGAGAAGGTTAATAATTAGGGGAAGGTGACCCTTGAGCAGAAAGGCCCTTAAAAGAAGTTAAAGGTTGCAAAAGAAAGAGAATATAAAGGAAAGTATTGTAGTGTTATAATATAGTACAAGGTCAGGAACAGCTTTTAGAAAAGTACAGAAGGAAATGATGGAATGTAGTATACAGAAAACAGTAAATTTATCTGTATGGCTGGAACATAGGGTGTATCAATAGGATTAAGTTATATTTACCTTGGAATGGTAATCTGGAGCCCAGTTTTGAGGGACTTGCATTGGACTCCTCTCTGTTCCTCTCATAAGACACTGCATTTCCTTCCTCCATGGTTTTTCACTAGCTATTTCCCATGCCTAGAGCCCTCTCCTTTTTCTTGACAGTCTCCTAATTTCCCTGGCTTTCTTCAAATTTCACCTAAAATCCTATATTCTACAAAGACTTCCTCAATACACTTTAATCCTAGTGCCTTTTCTTTATTGATGATCTACAATGTTTTTCTGCATGTATCTTATTTGTATATAATTGTTTTTTTTCTTTCCCAATAAACTGAACTGTATGAACACAGAGAACTAGCTTTTGCCTTTTTTTTGGTAGCCCTAGCATTTAGCATAGTGCCTGAATCTTAATAAATGCTTATTGACATGCGAATTATTCTTAGAAAACAAGGAAATTAGTCACTAGGCCCCTGCTGAGACATCAAAAGATCACCATACTCTAGCTCCCTGCCAGTCCTGAACTTGCCTCTGACTTTTCCTTTGTTCTTTACTTTAATTTTAACCAATTATCCCCCAATGCCCTCCAGTTATAAATGATTCCAATTTGGCTCTTCCGTCTATGCCTCCTTTCCTCTGGTCCTGCCACCATGCTGGTACTGGCCTTTTATCATCTCATGCTTAGACCACTACAACAGTCTGCTGGTTGATCTCCCTGCCTGCTAGGTGTGATTGGCAGCTGACAACAGATTCCATGGTCTTCTTCCTTCCTCCTCTAAATTAAAATAGATTGTCCTGTTACTGTGACAGTGTCTCTGTCAACCCAATTGACTGCAGGCAGCTCTCCCCAGACTATGCCTTTCTACTCTTCAACTCACCTAAGACTCTAGGACCCTAACCTCCACTTGACCTGTTATTCACGCTGTCAAACCACAGATCCTTTTGCAGTTTATGACAAAAAGTTAAGGGACATGTTTAGGTAGGGGCAAAACCAAGACAGAATAAAGGATTCCAGACTAGATAGTTAAGTAGCACAAAGAATAATGTGGTGGGCCTGGAACTAGAAATATTTGAATTCAAATTAAATCTCATATACTTCCTAGATGTGTGGCCCTAAGTAAATCTCTTAACCTGTCTGCCTCAGTTTCCTCAGTCACCAAATAAGGATAATAATGGCATCAACTTCACAGGGGTGTTGTGAAGATCAAATTAAAGTTAATAGTTTTTAGAGATTTTATTAATTTTGAGTTTTACAATTTTTCCCCCATTCTTGCTTCCCTCCCTTCAGCCCCCACAGAAGGCATTCTGTTAGTCTTTACATTGGTTCTATTTTATACACTGATCTCAGTTGAATGTGATGACAGAGAAATCATGTCCTTAAGGAAGGAAAATAAAGTATGAGATAGAAATATTATGTAATAATATAACACTTTTTTTTCTAATTTGAAGGAAATAGTGTTTGGTCTTTGTTCAAAATCTATAATTCTTTCTAAGGATATAGATGGTAGATACAGATGGTATTCTCCATTGTAGATAGCCCAGAACTGTCCCTGGTTGTTGCACTGATGGAATGAGCAAGTCCCTCAAGGTTGATCATAACCCCCATGTTGCTGTTAGGGTATACAATGTTTTTCTGGTTCTTCTCATCTTGCTCAGCATCAGTTCATGCAAATCCTTCCATTCTTCCCTGAATTCCCATCCCTCCTGGTTTCTAATGGAATCATAGTGTTCCATGACATACATATACCACAATTTGTTAAGCTATTCCACAACTAAAGAACATTCACTTAATTTCCAATTTTTTGCCACCACAAACAGGGCTGCAATAAATATTTTTGTACAAGTGATGTTTTTTTCCCTTTTTCATAATCTCTTCAGGGCATATACCCAGTAGTGGCATTGCTGAATCAAAAGGTATGCATATTTTTGTTGCCCTTTGGGATAAATACCAAATTGCTCTCCAGAAATGTTAGAAGAGTCCACAGCTCCACCAACAATGTATTAGTGTCCCACATTTCCCACATCCCTTCCAAAATTGATCATTATCCTTTCTGGTCATATTGGCCAGTCTGAGAGGTGTGAGGTGGTATTTCAGAGATGCTTTAATTTGCATTTCTCTAATCAGCAATGCTTTGGAGAAAATTTTCATATTACTATGGAATGCTTTGATTTCCTCAGCTGTAAATTGCCTTTGCATATCCCTTGACCATTTGTCAGTTGGGGAATGGCTTGTGTTTTTGAAAATTTGACTTAGTTATCTGTATATTTTAGAAATTAGTCCTTTGTCAGAAATACTAGTTGCAAAAATTGTTTCCCAATTTATTGCATTTATTTGATCTTAGTTACAGTGGTTTTGTCTGTGCAAAAGCTTTTAAATTTAATGTAATCAAAATTATCTAGTTTGATTTTAATAACGTCCTCTATCTCTTCCTTAGTCATAAGTTGTTTCCTTTCCCAGAGATCTGGGAAACTACTCCTTGATCTTCTAGTTTGATTATATTAGTTTTTATATCTAAACCTGTATCCATTTTGATCTTATCTTGGTGTAGGGTGTGAGATGTTGGTCTAATCTAAGTTTCTTCCATACTAACTTCCAATTTTCCCAAGTTTTTTTTAATCAAAGAGAGAGTTTTTATCCCAATAGCTGGAGTCTTTGGGTTTATCAAACAGCAAATTAATATAATCATTTCTTGCTACTGTGCCTAGTCCATTCCACTGATCCATGACACTATTTCTTAGCCAGTAACAGACAATTTTGATGACTGATGCTTTATAATATAATTTTAGATCTGGTAAGGCTAAGCCACCTTCTTTTGCACTTTTTTTCATTGAATCCCTGGAAATTCTTGACTTTTTATTTCTCCATATGAATTTACTTACAACTTTTTCTAACTCATTAAAGTAATTTTTTGGAATTTTGGTGGATAAGGCACTAAACAAGTAGTTTAATTTTGGTAGAATTATAATTTTTATTATATTAGCTCAACCTATCCGTAAATAGTTGATGTTTGCTCAGGTATTCTGATTTTAATTGTGTGAGAAGAGTTTTGTAACTGTTTTCAAAAAGTTTTTGAGTCTGCCTTGGCAGGTAGACTCCCAGGTATTTTTATTTTGTCTGAGGTTACTTTGAATGGGGTTTCTTTTTATAGCTCTTTCTGCTGTATCTTGCAAATAATATCAAGAAATTTTGAGGATTTATGAGGGTTTACTTTTATATCCTGCTACTTTGCTAAAGTTGCTAATTATTTCTATTAGGTTTTTAGATGACATTTTGGGATTCTCTAGCTATACCATCATGTCATCTGCAGAGTGAGAGTTTTGTCTCTTCCTTCTCTATTCTAATTCCTTCAATTTCTTTTTCTTCTCTTATTGCAGCAGCTAACATTTTTAATATGATATTGAATAGTGGTGGTGATAATAGACATCCTTGTTTCACCCCTGATTTTATTGGGAACGCCTCAAACCTATCCCTGTTGCATATAATGCTTGATGATGGTTATTCTAAGGAACAAACCATTTAATCCCACACCCTCTAGTGTTTTTATTAGGAATAGATGCTATATTTTGTCAAAAGTTTTTTTCAGCATCTATTGATATGATCATATGATTTGATAGGTATATTATTGATATAATTAATTATACTAACAGTTTTCCTAATATTGAACCAACCCTGCATTCCTGAGATAAATCCTACTTGATCATAGCATAATGTATTATGCTAGTGATTACTTGTAATCATTTTGCTAAGATTTTATTTAAGATTTTTGCATCTATATTCTTCAGGGAGATTGGTCTATAATTTACTTTCTCTGTTTTAACTCTTCCTGGTTTAGGTATCAGCACCATATTGTTGTCATAGAAAGAGTTAGGCAGAGTTCTGTCTTCATCTAATTTTCCAAAGAATTTATAAAGAATTGGAACCAATTGTTCCTATAATGTTTGAAAGAATTCTTGTGAATCCATCTGGCACTGGATATTTTTTCTTAAGGAGTTCAATAATGGCTTGTGGAATTTCTTTTTTCTGAGATAGGGTTATTTAAGTTTTTAATTGCCTCTTCATTTTATTTGGGAAATTTACTATTTTTGTAAATATTCATCAATTTCACTTAGATTGTCAAATTTATTGGTATATAGTTAGGCAAAATAATTCTGAATTATTATTTTAATTTCCTCCTCATTGGTGGTAAGTTCACCTTTTTCATTTAAGATACTAGCAATTTGATTATCTTCTTTCTTTTTTTAATCAAATTGACCAGAGGTTTATCAATTTTCTTGTTTTTTTCTAAAAACCAGCTCTTGGTTGTATTTATTAGTTCAATAGTTCTCTTGCTTTCAATTTTATTAATTTCTCCTTTAATTTTTAGAATTTCTAATTATGTATGTAACTGGGGCTTTTAATTTGTTCTTTCTCTAATTTTTTAGTTGCAGATAAAATTCTTTGAATTCTTCTTTCTCTAATTTATTCATGTAAGCATTTAAAGATATAATATAACCCCTGACATCTGTCTTGAGTGTATTCCATAAGTTTGAGTATATTTTTTCATTATTGTCATTATCTAGGATGAAATAATGATTTCATTCCATAATTATTTGCTTGATCCACTCATTCTTTAAAATGAGGTTATTTAGTTTCTAATTAGTATCGGGTCTCTATCTCCCTGTCCCAGTATTCCATATAATTTTTATTGCATTACGATTTGAGAAAGATTCACTATTTCTGCCTATCTTCAATTGATCTTTAGGCCTTTATGTCCTAATACATGGTCAATTTTTGTGTAAGTGTCATGTACTGCAGAAAAAAGTATATTCCTTTCTATCTCCTTTCAATTTCCTCCATAGCTAGGTTTTCTAACAATGTATTTACCTCCTTAACTTCCTTCTTGTTTATTTTATTGTAAGATTTCACTAAATCTGAGAGTGGGAGATTGAGGTCTCCCACTAGTAGAGTTTTGCTATCTATGTCTTCCTGTAGCTCTTTCAACTTCTCCTGTAACAATTTGGATTTGGCACCATTGGGTGCCAAATTGAAATTACTTTATTGTCTATGGTACATTTTAGGATGATATTGTTTCCTTCCTTATCTCTTTTGATGCTATTTATTTTTGCAGATGCTTTGTCTGAGATAAGGATTGCTACCCCTGCTTTTTTCACTTCACCTGAAACAAAATATATTTTGCTCTGACCTTTTTACCTCTACTCTCTATGTATCACTCTGCTTCAAATGAGTTTCCTTTAAGCAACATATTGTAGGATTCTGGTCTTTAATCCACTCTGTTATCCACTTACATTTCAAGGACTGTTCATTCCATTCACATTCAAAGTTATAATTACTAACTCTTTATTGCCCTCCATGCTATCTTCCTTCTATTTGTATTTTCCCTTTTTTTCTTTATCTATATTCCTCAGTGTTTTGTTTCTGAATACTACCACCTTCAGTGTATTTTCCCTCTTATATCAACCCCCCTCCCCTTTATTTACCCTTTCCCTTTTCCCCTTCTTCCCTTCCTTCTGTTAGTTCTCCCTTTTCTCCCTCTCCCCATCCCCCTCCCCTTTTTCCCTTTTAATGCTCCAAAGGTAAGATAAGTTTCTTAACTTAACTAAGTATGTCTAAGTTAACTTTAAGTCAAGTCTAATGAGATGAAGATACCAGTGGTTCTCACTTCCTCCCTTCTTCCCCTCAATTACAATAGGTCTTTTATACCTCTTGATGTTATGAGATTTAGCCAATTCAGTCTCAATCCATCCTCCCTTCTCCTTACTGTCCCCCTTTTTAAGGATGTGTTGTTTTTAAATCATTCTAAGTCACAGAAAATTTATGAATGTCCATTACTTCTGGCTATGTCTCTCTAATAGAGTAATAATTCTCAAAAGTTATGAGACTCTTTCTCCCAAGTGGGTATATAGCCAGTTTTATCTTATTGGATAGCTTTGTTTGTTAGGCTTTGTTCACTTGGCTTAGTAATTCCAAGGGCCAGCCAGTATGGAGCACTTAGTTGCTTTCTCTGGAGTTTTTGAGGTCCTCAGCAGCAGGGCTTCAGTTGACCTTGAACACTGATCTGGGCCCTGGGGAAGGGAATTAATTTCTTTCTGTTGAGTGAACTGTGTTGCCCTGAGGGGCTGGGGGGTTGTTTATTGTTTGTTTTGGACAAAGGGCTCCTCTGAAAGTATGGAGCTCATGTCCTGGGCCCATTTGATTGTTCTCCAGCCTGTTCTTGCCACTCACTGAAGTCTATATAGCTGAGGCTGACCCTCTGGCTTCCCCCAGTTGCTGTCCCTGCCCTGATCCTCTACTCTCATCTCTCAGTTCACTCACATTCCCCTGTGACAGACCTTCTTGGTAGGTGTTTTCTTAGCTTCTCTTTTTAGGTTTTGTTGATTGAATTTCTATGATGAGGTTTCTCTCATGTTGTTTTTGAGGGGAAAGAGGAGCACTTATCACAGTGCCTGTCATCTCCCTGCCATCTTGGCTGGAAGATTGGAGATAATATTTACAAAATGAGTAAAACAATCATTCCAGGCATAGTGACTGGCAGATAGTAATTATAAAAATGCTTCTTCTCCTACTGTCCCTTTCCCCAGTTCTACAATCTCTTTACTATACCCCTCAAAAGATACTGATTTGAATGAAGCTGAGCCTTGACCTTGGGCTAGTAGTCACCCTCAAAAGCTCATTTCCATCAGTTCCCTTGGGTTCCATGAGCTCTTTATGACAGGGATTTTCCAGTTAAGAGAGGAAGGATGGAGCTCATTGGTGACATTTTCCAAAGGATGCATTGATTTGCCACTGACCTTTGGGTGAAATTCAATTCCAGAACCTGGCCAGTGTCATAGGGAAGATGCCAATATGACAGTTGAAAAAAATAAACCCAACCCTAAGACTTGACTCAACCTATCAAGTATGAATTGGATGTTTAGGATTCAGGATTAGGAGCAGTAATGATAGGAAACAACACAATAGTTCTAATGCATCAGAATCTTTCCCAGAAGCACAAGTCAGGACTGAGGATAGGGATAAGGAAAGAGGAGAGACAGAGACAGAACACATATGAACAATCTTAATTTTTAACCAAGCAATAAAAGTGAATCACCTAAATGGCTCAGTGGATAAAGAATGAAACTTTCAGTCAGGAAGATCTGAATTCAGATTTGACCTCAGACACTAGTCTCTAGGGAAATCACTTTACCCTACTTGCCTTAGTTTATCTATCTGAAAAAAATAAGCTGGAGAACACTCCAGTATATTTGCTATAAAAAATCATAAGTGAAGTCATGAAGAGTCAGACAGGACTGAAAAATAATTGAATAGAGCTATATAATGAGGTAGAACAGAATCATTGAACATAAGAACCAAGAGAATTCAGAGTTGGTCTTTTCCTAGCCTCTCATGTTTCTGGGGGATAAACTGTGGCCCCAAGAGGGGAAATTATTTACCCAAGATCATACATGTTAGAGCTAATGTCAACACTTGAGCCTAAGCCTCTGTCTTTTATTTTTTTCCTTTGTGTTTAGATCTCATCCTCCACTAAATTGTAAACTTCATAAGAACAGGAGTTATTTGAAATTTGTATTTCCTCCTGGCATCTAAACCAGGGCTATGTAGAAAGCAGGCACATGATAAATATTTCTTTTATTACACTGATCATTGTCAGCCAGAGGTATACAATCTCAGTAGGAAATTATGGGTATGACAAGAAAACTTATGATAAGATGGAGGCATCCAGGTAGAACAATGAATAGAGTGCTGTTCTTGGAATTATATACAGACTGAATTCAAATCGTGCCTCAGATGTTATGTGGGCAAATCATTTAATGTCTCTGTACCTCATTTTCCTCCTCTGTAAAGAGAGCATAGCCTCCAAAACCCCTTCTAGATTTAAATCTCTGATATTTTAAGATAATTGAGTGATAATAGACCATTAAGCTACTCAAAGTGAAAGAAACTAAATTCACAATCTCCACTTCTCACATATCCTTCCCTATTCCATAAATTCCTTATTTCTTTTGAGAGTGCTTCCAGTCATTGAGGATCCAAATCTTGGAGTCATCTTATTACATAATATATTCTTCTCTATCACTATCCAACTCATTAGCAAGTCCCATCAATCTTATTTAATAATAATAGTTATTTTTTACATAACATTTTAAGATTTACAAAGCATCTTACATATGTTATATCACTTAACTCTAAAATCAACTCTGGGAAGAACCTGAGACAATCAGAGTTTTGCCCAGGGTAACAAGAGAAGTCTCTTCAATCTGTCCCTTTCACTCTATTCACATATCCTGGGCAAGGGTCTGTAAGTTCTATAAAGTAGGGTATTTTGCCTTATTCAATTTTATATTGCCCATTGTTGCTCTTAGAGAGCTGGATATGGGGGAAAGTGAGGTAAAAAAGTTAAGAGAGAAGGAGGGAAAGACAAAGGGAATCAAAGGAGGGATGGAGAATATGGGGGAAAGAAAGAGGAAGGAAGGAAGGAAGGAAGGAAGGAAGGAAGGAAGGAAGGAAGGAAGGAAGGAAGGAAGGAAGCAAAGGTAGAAAGGAATTTACCAATGGCAAGGGAGGAGAAATTCGTCTGTTTAATGTGGAGATTCAAGATGGAAAAAAAAGATAAAGGAAAAAGAAAAAGAAAAAGAAAAAGCCAGCATTAGCACAAAACCTTGCTGAGTGAGCTCCCCCCTCCCCCATTACCTTGGAATTATAATTACATCGGTCCTTAATATCCGCACACCCAAGTAATTACAGTCAGCTTATGGCTTCCCACTGAAATCTGATATTAACTTTCCATCACCCACGCTCAGAGCCTAGGGGAAGAGACAGCTAAATCAGCAAAGAAACCCAAGACCCATCCCATTCGGGATATAGAGGCTCCTCCCTCACCCCCCAAGTCCTCCATCCTCATAGGCCAATAGCCAAGAAATTTTCTCATAGGAACAAGTGAGCCAAATTAAGGGGACCCCTCTTTCTAAATTCTGGGATCTAAACCTGAGTTTAAGTCTTGTTTTCTCCATAAAGTAAAAGCCTCATAAGCCTCCAGAACACCTTACCTGTCCTTTGTGACTTCTTAAGGAATGGTTTTTTAGATGACCACGACAACCTAGGATGTGTCTTTACAAGCAAGTTTCTGCATCTTTGCATGTAAAACTCGAAAAAGAAGATTGTTTAGATGACCTCTCCTTCTATAGGATAATCCTACATTCACTGTAAACACTGGGGAGAAAGGACCACATATCTTGGCAGCTCTTTATAATTTAAGAGCATGTTTATGTCCATTGTCTCATTTGATTCTGTGAGGTGAAAATTATATGATCTTGATCTTAGGTTCACAGGTAAGGAAACTGAGGTACAGAAAAAGCCAAGTAATATTGCTCAAGTTCATATTTAAAATTATTGATTGAATCAGAAAGGAAATGTAGATTTTCTGATGCTTAATTCAATGTCTCGCTATCTTGACTCTCTTGATCTGAGCACATGAGAAATCTTATCTTTTGCCATAGAAAGTTTCTTGGATGTTTCTTCTCATATTATTCTTTGCTTGTCAGATATTGCATATTACTACTAATAATAATTTATATATCACTTTAAGATTCATAAGCTGATTTACAGATATCATCTCATTCAAGCCTCACAGAAATCCCAAGAGTGATATTATTATTGCCATTATACAGATGAAGAAACTGAAGCAGACAGATAAAGTGACTTGTCCAGGTTCACAAAGCTAGTTAAGTGTCACGAAGTTGAACTTAGGTCTTCATGAGTCCCAGGTCCAGTGTTTAATCCACTGAACCACTATGGGTATCTTTCTCAGATGACCCTCAACTTCAGCTTCGTCAGAGGTTTCTTTGTAGCATTTCATGATTAATAATTATAAAAAATTATTGAAAGAATACTTTCATTTAAAAAATAATATTCATTTAATAGTATTTTACCTTTCCAGGTAGATGTAAAGACAATTTTCAACATTTATTTTTTGAAAGATTTTTAGTTTCAAATTTATCTTCCTTCTTCCCTTTCTTCCCTTCCCACCCCACTCCACAAGATGGTTAAGTAATCTGATATAGGTTATATCAGAAGTTGCATTTTTTAATCCAACCCTATGGCTATAATTATAGAAAGGGAAACTTTTGCCAAGAAAATTGATGCAAGATGCTTAGTGTTACACAGGACATGAGTCAGAATTTGAACCCAGATCTTTTGACTTCAAACCTTCTTCTCTTTCTAATAAATAATACACTGAGATAGGATCAAAAAGAATGGATACTGGGTCAACACAGAGAAATGAGAGTTCCAAGAGGAGGACTTTCTAAGTATGGTCAACATTATGAACAAAGACTTTGGAGGGTAGAAGGTGTACCAATAGGTTGAGTCTTTTTTTCTCAAGTGTAATGTATATGAGGAGGAGCGGTAGAAAATACAACTAAATTACTAGGTGGGGTTCAAGTTGTAAGAAAGTTGGATGTCAGGGTATGGTAAACAGTAAGCTGTCTTTAGGTCCCTGACAGTAGTATGATTACAGATGTTATATAGGAAAGTGGACAAAATGGATTGGGGAGAAGATCTACTGAAGCAAGAAAAGTTATATAACTAGCACTACACTAGCTACAATGACAATACTTGAAGAAGTGAGGGATATAGTCTCTACCCTTAAGGAATTAAAATTAATCACCCACTATCAAACTCCTTTGTCTTCAGTGAGGCTCAGACTCAGATGTCATGTTCTCTGAGGAACCTTCTCTAATTCTAGCCCACAAACTCCCCACTCTTAGTCAAAAGGATCTTTCCTTTCTCAAACTGGTCAATTGGGCAACAAAGTTCTCTTCCTCTCTCCCATCCTTACTCTCTCCCTTCCTTTCTCTGTCCCTCCCTCCCTCCCCTTTTTTCTATTCTTCCTTCCTTCCTTCCTTCCTTCCTTCCTTCGTTCTGTGCTTCCCTCCTTCCTCTCTTCCTTTTTCTCTTTCCTTCTTTTTCTTTTTCATCTCTCTTCCTTCCTTTCTCTTCCTTTCTCTTTCTCTTTCTTTCTTTCTTTCTTTCTTCCTTTATTTCTTTATTCCTTGCTTTTTTGCTTGCTTTCTTCCTTCTTTTCTTTCTTTCTTTCTTTCTTTCTTTCTTTCTTTCTTTCTTTCTTTCTTTCTTCTTTTCTTTCTTTCCCTTCCCTTCTTTCTGTTCCTTTATGATCAGGCTCTTTGACCAAAGGAATAAAAATTTTAATTACCAAAATCTCAAAAGATATATTATGGTTTTGAGTTATACTTCTTTTCTAAGAACCATATTTTAAATCAAAATAACTCTGGCCAACATTAGGTCCTGGGCCTAGTCCATTTGGTCATTGTTTGGACGCTAATCTACTCAGAGTGAACATAAATTAGCAATTGTTTCTGTTTTGGCCCAAAATTCTGGGGATCTTCCTCTCTCAGATCTATTTCTTGCTTTACTGAACTAGGTAAAAGAAGCCACCAAAATGCCTCAGTCAAACAGACCTTAGTTTAAAGATTTTCCACTGCAACCAGGGCCAGCTCCAGTTGTCCAGATCCATATCTGGAATTTGTACTCAGATAAAGTGAGACTATTGGTGGCACAGTACCTCCTCACTTAAATCCAATTCACTTGCATGTTATGGCATCACCTCCCTGATGTCATGTTCTCCTTCAAGATTAATGGACAAACATCATCATTAGAAGACAAACAACACCACTACCTATTGATACTATATAGATCTTATATGAATGCAATTATTTTTAGGTTATCCTTTTCCATTATTAGGTGAGTTTCTTAAGCAAAAAAGAACATGTTTATCTTTTTTAGTATCAGTTGAGCTTAACAGATTGCTTAGCAAGTAATAAGCAAAAATAAATTCTAATTAATTTCAAGACCCCCTTCAATTTCTTTTATTTTCCCTCAATTTTTAGAATCATAGACATCAGAGCTGAAAGGAATCTCAGGGATCAACTAGCCCAATTCTCTTTTATGGAGGATACTGAGACCTAGAAAAGAAAAGGACTTTGATTATGGTCTCATTATGAGTCAGTGATATAACTGGAACTAAAACCAAGGTCCTGCTGTTTTGGTAAGGTTTTTACTTCCTATTTCTGCTGGGGCTCCCAGCTCATGGTTACCCAGCTCTGGTTGAAATGATAGTTTCCCAAGTCTAAAGCAAGATAAAAATGTCAGCAAGAGATCCAGGACAGCAAAAATGTCCTCCCCCAATAGATTGTATGAAAATCCACCAACAGGGTCTCAGTTGGAGAAGCAAAGAAGAAGAAAAAAAAAATCACAAGTCAGCTTGTGTGAATTATTTTCCCTAGAGGTCTTGGTACAGAGATAGTTTTAATTAACTGTGCATTTCATTTAGGCTTAGCGGGAGAGTTATTGTACATTAAATAAATACCAGTTAGTTATTAAGAACATATTTACTTGAGACTTAACAACTCCAGCAGGTTATGGATACAGATTTCCGTTAAACCACAGACTGGTACATTTGTTTGTAGTAATCAATTGTTCTTTACTCAAGATATAATAATTGCCCTATTGAATCTGGAGAAGTCCATCTCATTGTAATTTATATTAAACAAATTCCCCCATTTAGTCATCATTCCTTTTCCTCCTTTAGGGTGGGGTGAGTGACTTCTTTGGAGGAACATGAGGGGTAGAGAGAAAAATTCTAGTATCAAAACCTTGAATCTATCTAATTAAAACTGTCTCTTTTTAAATGCTCTTAAGTTAGAGTATATAGAAATGTTCTTCCATGTTTTCACATGGTTATCCAGAGATGTTATAAGCATTCCATCACTGTCTGCATTTGAATGATTAACAAAAATTTTAAATGCAGTCAGGCAGAGGCATGTTGGTAAATATGTAACACTCAGCCTTTAAAAATACACATGCTACAGTTTTAATTTTTATCTGTCTTACATTTTCTCCAACTCCTTTTATACTTCCTATACGAAGGCAAATCTAAACCTATTTCAGACTTGTTATGTGTTAATGGAACTCATGTCTTCCTATCTCCCAGGACAATATCCTAGATGCAGCTGTACGCTACTTACTTTGACAACTGACTCAGAATCCAAACACAACCAGGTTTCAAATTCAGTTCATTCTTCACATATGAATTCTCACAGACAGGGAAGACCAATAAGTCATTCAACCATTTAATTCAACAAGTATCTGTTGAATACCTCCTGAGCTAGGTGCTAGAGTTGCAAAGAAAAAAAATAGTCCCTGTTCTCAAAGATCCTACATTTTGCTTAAAATTTTTCAAGCCTGATTTTAAAAAGAGTTGGCACAAAGTAAGTGTTTCTTGATGTGAGTCAATAGTTTCCAAGAATGTAGCATCACATTTATGTCACAATGAAACTTCAAAGAAAGATGATGTTGGTCATAGAATCTCAGAGTAGACGCCTCAAAGACTAACTGATAATGTGGCTGAGGGTGGTATCACTAATTTAAGATTGAGAGACCTTGAATGGTGAAAGAATTCACAGGATTTATTGTATAAGCCTGTAAAGTATATAGATTAAAATCTTTCTCTTCCTGGAGAAACAGCAAGCACTTTGAGGACAGAAGAGAATAAGAAAAGGTTAGGTAAGGTCTGTTTGAGAGAAAAACAGACAAACAGAGAGAGAGAGAAAGAGAGGAAGACAACCAGGGAGGGCTGACTGGGCTGAGACTCGGAGTCTGTGCACATGGAGGTTTGAGTGAGAGAGAGAAGAAAGTGAAAAAGAAAATAGCCAGGAGACCTGGCTAAGGGGGAAAGGATAGATAGCCATAAGGACTGGCTTAAGTGACCCATGGTTCTCCAGTGGGCTTAAACCAGGAGCATATGTCTTGACTTAGAAAGAAATAAAGGGAGATATCTATCTCCTTGCTAGCAAAGGTAGGGTGAAGAAGAGAGAAAAGAGGGCCATGCTTCATTTTCAGACAACTTTAATGCACTTCTGTAGTGAGTTGGTCAAGTGGTGCTGGGGAGTGGTCTAGCACCTGCTTCCAGGTATTCTCCATAAGGCAAGCTATATACTAGTCCTTCCTGTCCCAAGCTACATTACCTCTAAGTCCAAATTCTGGCCATTTCCTGTCATACAGCATAAGCTTGACCCATCAAAGGCCAAAGTCAGGAAGACTAGAAAGGAGAAACTGGGGGCAGGGGAACCAGCTAAGACTGCTCCGATCTTGACGAATTTACATTTAACAATGGAGTCACTTTGAACAACAGAGTTCTCTGGATAGACTCAGACAATAATTTTCCTTCCTCAAAATTTTTTTTCTAATCACAACATCTCCTATGTCCATAACTCCCTGTATCAGTACAACCTGAAGAAGACTGCCCTCTATCAGTAGCAAGGATTTTCCAGCCTTTTACTGAATATTTTCTATGAAGAGGTTTCTTACTCCAGTACTTCTAAAGGGGACGTAGTCCACTTTTGGTTCAATGAAACTGTTGGGATATCTTTCCTTTGATCAAGCTAGAGTTGCTCTTTTGTAACTTTGATCTTTGTTCTCTTAAACCAAATAGAGCAAGTATTATTCCTGCTTCTTGAAACAGCCCCTTAGGTGCCTGGAGATAGCTATCCAAGCTATTCTAAGTCATTTCTTCTTCAGATAAATATCCAAAATTCTTTCAACCTATCTTCATATGACCTTAAACCATTTTTCTTGCCTCCTTTGGTCATTCTACATCTTATTAATCTATTAAATTTATATGGTATCCTTAAATATGGTATCCCTGAACTGAACACAATACTCTGGATATGTCTGGCAAGGACAAAGTGATACAGGGAGTTATGAACATAGGAGATTTGTAATTGGAAACAGATTTTGCAATCCTTTATATTGTTAAATATTGTAAAAATATTACCAGCTCCTGTGATATATTGTTCCACTGTTAAATGCAAATTCATAGACTCCTCATTCCTACCCACCACAACTTATAATATTTTACTTGGTTTCACTCACATAGATGGAGAGGGATTTCCCCCTTTGCTCACAGTCTCTTGACCCTTCTGTACCCAGAGAGTGGGCAAGTCTATAAAAGCCTGGCCCAGACTCCCCCTGTGGCATGTAGACTCTACCCAAATCTCAGCCCAGTCAGTTCTCCCTGGATCTCGTTCGTTCTCTCTCTCTCTCTCTCTCTCTCTCTCTCTCTCTCTCTCTCTCTCCCTCTCTCACTCAAACATCACTTTGTCTTTTGTTATTTTCCTACTCACTAGCACACTAGCAACTTACAAAGTGCTTGTTACTTCTCTAGAAGGAGAAAAGATTGTAATCTATACATTTTACAAGCTTATATAATAAATCCTGAGTGATTTTAAAATTCCAGGGCTGTATGTGAATTCTCCCAAGGCCTCTTAATCTTAAATTGGAGAAACCAGACCTCAACTGTAAGAGGACAGTGGGAGCATCACTTTCCTAGTCTTTGACATTTTACCTTTCAGGACAGACCAAGATTGAGTTGTTTTTAATTGATTGCCATATTGTTGACTCAGGCCACAAAAACTGCCAGATCTTTTTTTTAAAAAAAAAAAAAAACTACAACCCATTTCCTAACTCATCTTTTGAGGTTCAGTTTTCTTAAAAATTATGGTGAAGGTGGTGATGATGATAACCACAGTCATTTATATTCCCTTTTAGGCATGCAAAATAGAGGTTTGGTGCAAGTACGCATATTCCTTTCTCAGTTAAAGGTCTCTGGCCACTACCTCATGGATGCTCCCAATATAGATAATCTAGGCATGGATCAATCCTCTCTTCCATATTCTTAAGAGATTAATCTTTCTGGACTTCTGCTTACTTATCTATAAAATGGACTTAATAATATGCAAAATTAGCAAATTCAGAAGAAAGTACTTTACTGACCATAAATCACCATATAAATGTGAACTAGTTATTATAAAGAGTTTGAAAATTTGCTCAAGATAGGGGTATAAAAATAAACAAACTTTCCAATAAAGTCTGATGAGTTTCATCAATCTCACTCTGCTCATACTAACCTACATTCGCATGGCAAAGTATAGTCTCCTCAATCAAATGAGAGCAGACCCGTGCTGGTCTTCAGAGGCAATTTCCCAGAGTTGCCATAAAATTATATTTGTACATTCACAGACTTTAGTGAGGTACTCTGTCATATTACAGATAAGAAACTGAGGTCAAGAGAAAAAAAGTGTCTTAAATGACTTGCCCAATTTTAAACTGGTAGTAAGGGGTAGAGATGAATTCAATTTCAGGTCATCAAAATCCAGATTCAGTGTTCATTCCATGATGCCACAGAATTCCATCTTGGGACCTTCTCTAAGAATGCTTACAGAGTCGCCCAGAAGTTCCCTAACAGGGAAGAATGGTAATTCAATACAACTGAACAGAGAGAAGAAGCAGGGATTTTTAAATGTTTGTGTATGTGTTTAGAATTTTTTAGAGTCCTTTCAAAATATTTTGTCTTTTGACTGTAAATATTTGTACAAATAGTTTCATGTATGGGGCCTATTGTCCCACTTCCTCCTCTTCCCTCTCATAATGATTGATGGACAGGAGAATCTGCTTAAGCACAAAAAGAAGCTAAATGGTCTGTATAGGTCCAGAGCACATTTATCAATACGACAGGCTGAACTTGCAACTTACTTCCTCCAGAAATTGTTTTCTTTTCCTTTTTATGGCATCATCGCTTTTCATTGTAGGAACCAATTTCCTCTTTCTCCTGTCCTCATCCCCATTACTTAGTTACTACTTTGATTGATCAAGATGCTACTGAGTTATTTCCTTAAGTCCCTAAATTTGAGGGTACACAAGAAAGATGTTGCTCTATTTTTTCTCATTTTACCTAATGAAACCAATTATAAAGAGTGGCAATTTAATCAAGAAAATCACCCATTTTCAAGAATTTTAAAATTGAGAACTCAAAGAGACCTTAAAAATCATTGGTCCTACTAATTCATTGTTGGTGGAGCTGTGAACTCATCCACACTTTCTGGAGAGCAGTCTGGAACTATGCCCAAAGGGCAACAAAAATGTCCATGCCCTTTGATTCAGCAATACCACTACTGAGCCTATACCCTGAAGAGATTTTACCCTGGAAAAGGGTAAAAACATCACTTGTACAAAAATATTCATAGCAACCCTGTTTGTGGTGGCAAAGAATTGGAAATCAAGTAAATGTCCTTCAATTGGGGAATGGCTTAACAAACTGTGGTGTATGTATGTCATGGAACACTATTGTTCTATTAGAAACCAGGAGGAATGGGAATTCAGGGAAGCCTAGAGGGATTTGCATGAAATGATGCTGAGTGAGATGAGCAGAACCAGAAAAACATTGTACACCATAATAGCAACATGGGGATGATGATCAACTTTGATAGACTTGCTCATTCCATCAGTGCAACTATCAGGGACAATTTGGGACTGTCTGCAATGGAGAATACCATCTGTATCCAGAGAAAGAACTGTGGTGTTTGAACAAAGACCAAAGGCTTTTACCTTCAATTTAGAAAAAAAAACTAGTATGTTATTGTCTGATCTTCCTATCTCTTTTACTTTATGTATCTTCCTTAAGGATATGATTTCTCTCTCATCACATTCAATTTGGATCAATGTATACCATGGAAACAATGTAAAGACTGGCAAATTGCCTTCTGTGGGGTGGGGAGGGAAGTAAGATTAGGGGAAAAATTGTAAAACTCAAAATAAAAACTTTTTTAAAAAATTGAGAAAAAAGCACCAAAAAACAGGAAAGTTTTGGAAATGTGAAATTTATTATATAAATTTTTGATAAAGGAAAAAATATGAGATAAAATAAAATCATTGGTCCCGTCCTCTAATTTTACAAATGAGGAAACTTGGACCCTTAGGAAAGTGAGTTACCATGGCCACATAGGTAAAACCAAGATTTTAACTCAGAGTTTCTAGTTATAAATCCATTGGTTTTTTTCTCTATTACATGCTATCTTCTTTTATCCAGTTAATCAAACCACCCTTCCTTTTGTTATTGATTATCATTGCTCTTTTTTTAATATCTCTAAGCAAGAGAGGAAGCCTGGATAGTGAATGGAAAGCTAGTCTCAGAACAGTTATGGTTAATCTTCAAAATTATTCCTGCACAGAATTATTTTCCTTGTCCTCTCTCTCTCCCTTGGTAGTGGAAGGATAAGGTCCTAAAGTATTATGCTTGCATAGATTAAAGGTAGGTCCAGGGGATGGGAAGTTGAATGAGACATATGAACTCTCTTTTCTGACCCCATCACCTTCTAGGTCCCAGTATAGATTCTAAAACAAAGCAGAAGAATCAATCATGCAAAGTAGGATGGAGTTAAAGTATTATTTAAGGAAACACTAGAAATGAGGCAGATTTTTGAGATTAAAGGAGAGGGAAAAAGTTTGGACTTTGGAGTTTAGACATATGAATATGGATGTTAGGATAGTAAAGAGGTAGAAAAACAGGGAAAAAGAAATCAGAGAATGGGCAGAATATCTAGTTTGCTAATTAAGTAAATAAACAGCTCAGAGACTTCAGGCAGGGTATTAGATACCTAAAAATTTCTGAGTTATCCAGAAACACTTGACCATTTAGGGTAGATGGTTCCTGGGAATCTAGTGACTCAGCCTAGATTTTTTTTATGATAATATGAACCAGGCACCCAAAGGCTCAGGTCAGCAAAGATGCAGGGGACTGACACAAAGAAGAGCAATTCTATTCTAAACAGTTCAAAATACACTTTCAAAAGACCATAATGTTAAGGGAGAAAGAGAAAAAGAAGGATTTGGAGGAAGATGCCAAGTCAAAACCATGAAGAAGACTTAGAAATTCTAAAAACCAGCTTTCATCTTTGCTCCCTAAATATTTGTTACAATAAAAGGGTAAGAAATAAAGTATATAGTTCAACAACTTTCCTAAGCCTGGAACTAAATTCTAATGTTCAGAATCAAGTCAAGTCAACAGGCGATTATTGAGCATCTACTATGTACCAGTTATTTTGCTAAGCTCTGTGAGTAAAATGAAAAACACTCACTGTTTCTGCCCTAGTGGGTAAGACAACATGTAAATAATTATGTACTTACAAGATAGATACAGGGTAAATTGGAGGTGATCTCAGAGGGAAGACCTTAACAATGAGGGGGAAATTGAAAACAGTCCATAGAAGATGAAATATGAGCTGAGTCTTATAGGAAGGCAGGGAAGCCAGAAGATAGAGGAGAGAAGGGAGAACATTCAATTAAGCATGAGGGACATTCAGAGAATAGGCTCAGGAATGAGTCCCAGTGCTTCTTTCACCGACAATTCTCTAGTAGACAGATGTCACTTCTGGGTATCAGTGAATACAGGACTGCCTTCGGGCTCACTGCTACTTTGAGGTCACTCAGACATAGGTATTTTTAGACTCTATTACTTAATAATAGAAAAGTCTCAGTCATTTCTTGTGAGAGCTCTGCACATTACCTTCATGACACCCATTAGAACACTGCAGCATTTGGGAATTCACTGGCTCTCACCTTATACCTCTTCCAGGTGGAATCTAGATAATTTCATTAATAACATGATCTTGTAAGTTCATAATGAAAGGCAACCCCATATATAAGATGCACCTTGATTTGGGGGCCTGAAATTTGAAAAAAAAAGTATTACATAAGGTTATTGAACTCAAGTTTTATTCATCATAAAATTCATATAACTCCTTATCACTGTCAAAACTCCCATCCATTAGCTTGTCTTCATCTGCATTTGAAGATGAATCACTCTCTTAGCGAAGGCTCTGACTGCTCTCCTGTCTGCTCTGGTCTGTGGTTGACCAAAAGCATTCCCTGGATGAGTCTGGTGCCTGGAAACATGCTTACTCCATTCTGTTTCATGAACATGAAGCACCAGTTGTGTTCTCCTTTGAAATAATTCACTTCTTTTTCATCAGCAATTCTTCTTGTCTCCTGCTGAATCATCTTTATGGACACAGGAATTCCAATGGTCCTCTGTACTTCAGGCTATATCTTCAATTCCTTTTCTAGGTCAGATCATTTGGCTAGGTTTCCTTTCATGACCTTCTTCTGCTGTGGTGTTTGCAGAAGGGTTTCTTCTTACCATAGCCAGTCTTGGATTGTTTTCTCATTTGGAGGACCAAACTGATGGTCAGCAGCATGATTTCCATTCACTTTAGCAAACTAGATCATTTTGAACTTGAATTCAGCATTGGATGAACATTTTTTTCTGAGTCATTTCTGGGCGGAATGTGGCAAAACATAATCCAATATACTGGTAACAAATGCAAAACAATGAGCACAAAGACAACAAGCACAAAAAAGTGGAAAATGCAAGTAAAAAAATCTAAAATCATTGTATAAGATACTCCCATTTTTAGACCCCAAATTTTTCAAAAAAAGGGTGCATTGTAAAACTTATGTGGATATGAAATAATTCCTCTAAATAATTACAAAAACAGACCTAGTTTTACCAGATCTAAAGATCTGATTTATAAAGTCACAGTAATATTTGGCACTAATTAAGAAATAGAAGCGTGGATCAGTTAGATTAGATAAGGTTGAAAAGAAATAGTAGTAAGTGACTATAGTAATCATCTGTTTGATAAAACCCAATCATAGCTTACTATTTGAGAAAAACTGCTGGGGAAACTGAACTGCACAAACTACAGAAAGACTAACATCTCACATCCTACAAGATACAGTTGAAATGGGTACATGATTTAGAAATAAAGGGAGATAACATAAACCAATTAGGAGAACAGGTTTTATCAGATCTACAAAGAGGGGAAGAATTTGTGATTAAACAAGAGATAAGTGGTCATTATAAAATGCAAAGTGAATAATTTTGAATCCATTAAGTTAAAGTGTTTTGCACAAATAAAATCAATGCAGCAAAAATTAAAGAGAAAGTAAAAATCCAGGAAACAAATTTTATGGCTAGTGTCTCATATAAAACTCTCATTTCTAAAATATATGGAGAACTGATCCATAGTAGTAAGAGTACATGTCAAGTCATTCTCCAATTGATAAGTGATCAAAGGATATGAACAAGCAGTTTTTAAATGAAGAAATCAAAGCTCAATATGGTCATAAGAAAAAAAATGCTCTAATCAATAATGATTAGAGAAATGCAAATTAAAACAGCTCTGAGATACCACCTTATGCTTATCAGATTGGCCAATAGGGCAGGAAAGAAAAAATGATAAATGTTGGAGGGGATGTGAGAAAACTGGTACACTAATGGTAGAATTATGAACTAATACAACCATTTTGGAAAGCAATTAGGAACTATGCCCAAAGGATAAGAAAACTGGGCATACCTTTTGTTCCAGTAATACCACAACTAAGTATGTATTCCAAAGTGATCATGAAGGGGGAAAGACCCACATGAACAAAAATATTTAAATAGTTATTTTTGTAATGGCAAAGAATTGGAAATCGAGGGGATACCTATCAACTGAGGAATGACTGAATAAATTGTGGTATATGAATGTGATAAATACTAATGTCCTATAAGACATCATGAGCAGGTGGATTTTGGAAAAACTTTGAAAGATTTACATGAATTGATGCTGTGTGAAGTGAATCAAACCAGGAGAATATAGTGCACAATAACATTGTATGATGATTAACTATGACAGGCTCTCAACAAACTATTTACATTTTTAAAATTTTAAATTTTTAAATTTATTTAAATTTTTAAATTTTAAATTTTAAAATTTAAAATTTGTTTTTTAGATTTTTTCCTCAAGTGTTTTTCCCTTTTGTTCTGATTTTTCTTTCACAATATGAATAATATGGAGATATATGTAATATGATTGCACATGTATAACATTTATCAGATTATTTGATATCTTAGAAAAGGGAGAGGAAGGGAGAGAGGGGATGGAACTCAAAATCTTACAAAAGCTGAATGTTGAAAACTGTCTTTACATATAATTGGTAAAAATAAATATCAAAAAATTGTGTCTGGGAACAAATTTGAACTCAGATTTTTCTCTAAACTCAGTGATCTATCTACTATGATACCTAGATTCTACTAAGAGAAATTTTCCCATGAAGACTAGATAATCCTTTGTTTGGTAATGAAGATGGAGGGATGCCCCTACAGGTGTATGTTGGACTAATAGATTTGCATTGCAAGCTGAATACAATTCCTTCTATCTTATGATAAGCTTTAGCCATTAAATAAAAGTCCTTCCTTATCATGCTCCTAACCCCAATTACTCCTTCCACTGTAACTACATCGATATCTTATTGTGATATAATCTGTAATGGTTAATAAATTTCAGGAATCAGTTTAACCACTTTAGGTCCTGATCATCATATTTATTCAATCATCCCTTGCACTATTTCCTCTCAAACACATTTTTGTCAAAAGGTTTCCCCTTCCTTTTCTGGTTTAAGTCCATATAATCCCCATGTAAAATCTCTAGGAAGAATCCACTCATATGGGCATGACTCC
This sequence comes from Macrotis lagotis, assembly GCF_037893015.1. NCBI lineage: Eukaryota > Metazoa > Chordata > Mammalia > Peramelemorphia > Peramelidae > Macrotis > Macrotis lagotis. Next base: position 149,999,534 of record NC_133658.1, read on the forward strand.
CTTGTTAGCAAAGTCACTAAACCCAATAAATTGATTTTGGGTTAGGGTCCCATCATTCCTGTATAATAAGTTCTCTTCCATTTCTGAGATTTATGATTCTTATCAGGACTGTTTTAGGCAAAAAAATGACTCAGTTCTACATCTATAAAAACTAAGAAAATGTGATGGTTTGAGGGAAATGTGTGGCTTATTTTATTTTTTTAATGTATCCATATCCTAAGGAGTTATTGGGACTATGGCAGCCTATTCTGAGAAAGGTAGGATTATCATCAAGGGGAGGAATAGGATGCCACAGAAGGAAGATTTGGAAATTACTGCTAAAATATAAAAGGACATTTTCTTAATTTCCAGTTCTTTGTCAACACAAAAAAGAACTGCTATTAACCTTCTTGTTCATGTGGGTCTTTTTCCTTTTTTTTGTGATCTCATTGAAATACAGAATTAGCAGTGTTATTGCACCCAATATATTCCATTATATTCTTCAGAACGTTTGGATCAGTTCACAACTCCAGCAACAGTGATTTATTGTCCCAATTTTCTTTTATTAAAAACAATTTTATTTATTTTGAGTTTCACAATGTTTCCCCTAATCTTACTTCCCTCCCCCACCCCACCCCCACAGAAGGCAATTTGCCAGTCTTTACATCATTTCCATGTTATACATTGATCCAAATTGAATGTGATGAGAGAGATACCATATCCGTACAGAAGAAACATAAAGTATGAGACAGCAAGATTAGTCAATAAGATTTCAGTTTTTTCTAAATTAAAGGTGATAGTCCTTGGTCTTTGTTCAAACTCCACAGTTCTTTCTCTGAATACAGATGGTATTCTCCATCACAGACAGTCCCAAATTGTCCCTGATTGTTTCACTGATGGAATGAGCAAGTCTATCGAGGTTGATCATCACCCCCATGTTGCTATTAGCATGTAGAATGTTTTTCAGGTTCTACTCATCTCGCTCAGCATCAGTTCATGCAAATACCTCCAGGCTTCCCTGAATTCCCATCCCTCCTGGTTTCTAATAGAAGAAGTGTTCCATGTGTTGTCCCAATTTTCATAGATCCTTTCTAATATTTATCATTTTCCTTTTTTGTTATATTAACCAATCTGATGTGTGTGTATGTAATTTAAGAAATGTGTTTCCTGCCTTCAAATAACTTACATTTGGGGAAATGAACTATACACAAGTAACTGAGATGTTGTTAATTATTCTTTGTTTTCAGAAAGGACCAACAACACCACAATCATGAACTAGATTTAAGTGAGGCAGAGTTGCACCAGATTGTCAGCTTCACTCTCTCTCTTCTAGAGTCATCAAGGTTCAGAGGCAAAACAAAAAGTCAAGATAACTGGTCATGGTTCAGGGATACAATGGATGGTCTTGGCATCTTGAATATTTGATCAAGCTCTAAGTATTTCACAGTGCCTAGTTCAACGACCTTCATGGCTCTTGGAACAAATATATCTCATTTTTAAGATATATATATATATATATATATATATATATGTATATGTATATATATATATATATATACATATATATGTTAGTAAAATGTAACATCCTTGTTGAAAGGGCAAAAATAAATATTTTTTATTGTAACTCCTTTCATGGTGTCAAAGAAATGGAAATTGAGGTGATGCCCATCATTGTGATGACTGTGAGTGAGTACTATTGTTGTGTAAGAAATCACGTGGGGCAGGACTTCAGAAAAGTCAGGAAAGGCTTGCATGAACTGATACTGAATGAAGTGAGCAGAACCAGATGGACATTGTATACATTAATAGCAACATAGTGTGATGATCAACTATGATGACTTGTTCAACTCAGCAGTACAGTAATCAAAGGCTTTCTGAAGGACTTGTGATAGAAAATATTATGATGAAAAATACTTGTGATGGAAAATTCAGAAAAGGAACTATGGAATTTGAAAATGTGGGTGTCTTTCCCAGGTATGGGAGGGAATGTATGAGGGGTTCAAATGTACAAAACCATAGAGACTGGGGCAGGGCTAAAATGAGAATGGTAAGTTGTTCAACATACTTGAACTGTGGGAGGCTGAAAGAAATATAGAAGATAAGACAAGAAAGGTAAATTAAACTCAGAAAGGAGGATGACCTTTACTGTCAGCTTATTAATGGAAGGTCTAGGACTTCACTTCAGATTTCCTAGAGTTCAACAGTTCTTTGGGTGCCAGGTTCCTTATATATGGTAATCAGAGTGAGAATGTGACCTTTGACTCCACAGAAAAATGGAAACTACCTTGAATAAATATAAACAGCAAAAGAAGCTCCAACTATCACGTTGGAAAACTTGCTCATGATACTGGACTATCTTAACACTCTGCCTACTTTGTTCTGCTTCTATATAATATTTGATCTCATCTGAGGTTGGGGCAGTAATTCTCCATGTTACTCTGTTCTGCCTGTAGCCCCCCAAAAACTGATCTCTTGTAAGTAAAATCTCCCAATAATCCTAATAAAACCTATTAATAATCAAATTGGTAAGAGTCTTTCTTTGGTATCTCAGTAGTCCCTTGGAGGGTATGCCACCTTACAATTGGCATAATAAGGAGAAAAATGGTTCCATCCCTTACATTTCTCCAACCAAGCCAATAGTACTTACTAGGTGCTATGCATTTACCAGGTATCATGTTGAGCATTGAGATAAGCAAAAATAGATTCTCTACATCTAAAGAACTAACAGTTTTTTTCTTGGCAAGGCAAATGGGGTTGTGACTTGCCCAAGGTCATAGAAGTAGGTAATTATTTATTAAGTGTATGAAGCTGGATTTGAACTCAGGTCCTCCTGACTCCAGGGCTGGTGCTCTATCCACTGTGCCACCTAGCTGCCCAAAGAGCTAACATTCTAATGAGAAAAGATAATACACAAAGTAGAATTAAAAAATAGATTGGGGAAGAATATACTCATATAAGGGACATGACCCTGGGCTATCCACTACGCCTACTTTTTTCTGTTTCTATATAATATGTAAGTAACTTCATTGGGCTTCGGGGCAGGGATCCATCACATAACTCTGTCCTGCTACTGACCAGAGAAACTGGAGGTTTGTGAGTAAACTCTTCCCAATTAACTTAATTAGCCCTAATAAAACCTATTAATAACCAAATTCATATGAAGTCCATGCAGTCATGATTGGATCTAGGTTGGAGTGATCAGGGTTGGCTGATCCCTTTCTCCAAATAGAGATAATGTGATGGAGGAGGCTGCCAGAGGTAGTGGGGTCTTCCAGGGAAAGACAGATAAAATTCCAAAAACTGAAGAAATTTTCCCAGGGTGAGAGGATAGCTGACACTTAGAACAGAAAGCCTGAGAGGTCCAAGTGGAGTCCTGGGAATTCCTTCTTTATCTTCCTTATGGTTCAGTATTCATACTAAGCACTGGAAATTCTAAGTAAGTCAGGAAAAGGAAGTAAGAAAGTGAGTGCGTGAATGATTGAGGCAATGAGTGAGTGAATGAGAGAGAGAGAGAGAGAGAGAGAGAGAGAGAGAAGAAGGAAGGAAGGAAGGAAGGAAGGAAGGAAGGAAGGAAGGAAGGAAGGATGGAAGATGGAAGGTAGGTAGGAAAGAAGGAAGGAAAACGAGAGGAAAGAAAGAAAGAAAAAGAAAGAAGGAAAGAAAAAAGGAAGGAAGGAAAAGAAAAGAAAGTAAGGAAGTGAGTGAGTGAATTAGTGATTGTGTGAGTGAATAAATGAATGAAGAAAGGAAGAAGACAAAAGGAAGGAAGGAAAGAAGGAATGAAGGAAGGAGAGAGAAAGAAAGAAGGAAATAAAGAAAAAGGAAGGAAAAGAAAAGAGAAAAGGAAGTGAGTGAATAAGTGATTGTGTGAGTGAATGAATGAATGAATGAAGAAATGAAGGAAGAAAGAAGACAAAAAGAAAAAGAAAGAAAGAGAAAGGAGGGAGGGAAGGGAAGGGAGGGGAGGGGGGGAAGAAGGAAGGGAGGAAGGAAGGAAGGAAGGAAGGAAGGAAGGAAGGAAGGAAGGAATGCAAAAATATTTCCTTTCTCCTTGGAACTCACAACATGCAAAAACACAACATGCATGGAAATCAACATGCAAAAAATCCCAGATGCTGCAAAATATATACAGGGAAAACTGAAGGTGATCTCATAAGGTAAGTACTAGTTAACTGTGCCTGATAAAGGATTCTTGAAGAAAGTATGATTTGACCTTAAGACTTGACAGTAGTCTGGGGACCCCAGGAGTAGAGATGAAAAGCAAGAGCATTCCAGACATTGGGAGCAACCACTGAAAATGCCCAGAATTGGGAGATGAGATGCTAGAGAGAGAGAGAGAGAGAGAGAGAGAGAGAGAGAGAGAGAGAGAGATTATTTTTAATAAGAGATCACAGAGTATGTGGTCAGAGCACAGGAGAGGAAAAGTGGGAACTGTGATAAGACTGGAAAAATAGGAAGGATTTTAAAATCTAAACAGTAGATTTTAAATTTTAATGTGGAGGCAATAAACATTAAAATTTATTGCCTGGGGGTAAGGGAGAGGGAGGGTATTACCTTGTCAGATCTGTGCTTTAGGAAGAAACCTAGTTTAGTTTAGACATACTGCATTTTTAATGTCTATGGGATATCCAATTCAAAATATCCATTTGCCAGTTGGAGAGGAGAGCCTTGTCTGCACACGTGAAACCAGAGCCAAGGAATTCCTTCATGAGTCACTGAGAACACCCCAGGATCCAGGAGCAGCTCTATTTAGTGTTATATGACTATTGTTGATGTGTGTCCTTGATGCTCAAAAAGAACCAATGACATCAGAAGGATAATGTCTTGACTCGTCAGTGAATTGGAATGAAGTGAGGCAGAGCTGATAGGATTATATATGCCTATAGTGTCACCTCCACTTGAATTTAAGCTTCTGGACGATAGGGGCTGTTTCATTCTTTTGTTTCCATCTCTAGTGCTGAGGAAAACGTTGGGTGCAGGAAGGACTTAGTAAATATCTGTTGATTGACAGATTGATGATAAATCCAGGTTAAGCAGTCATTCTAAAGGGAAAAAAAGGCAAATGAAAAGGAAAATTGTGCCCATTCATGTGTTCTTCCTTCCTGCTCTACAGACAATAAGCCTTGCCTTTTAAGGAAAGTCAGGAGGGTGGGCGACTGGTTAGTGCTGTCACCATGAAGTGGGGGAGGATCATCTGACAGTCCAATCCCACTGTGATCGTGGCTGCTGCTATTTTCTCCCTGTGAATGGGGCCAGGCAGGCACAGAGTGGGCAGAGCTGGGAATGGGGTTGAATGTGTTGGGGCACACGTGTGTGTGATTTTCCAAGAGAAACGGAGTGGGCGGTAGCCTTTCTCTGGGCATATGCAGATAAATAAAAAGCATCAAGCAAGCAATTACGGAAATACTCCATGTGCGTCTGTGTGCGTCAGCGCAGCCCGCTCTGTTTCCCCACATTTGCAACCCAGAACTCTTCACCTCCTGGGTAGGGCTTAATAAGTAGGTACCTGGGAATGGGCCAGGAGGTTCACTCCCCTCCCTTGGAGGGGGATATTAAACCCCCAACACCTCATAATTCTGGGGTTGTGTAATATATAATTTAATTCAACCAACAAAAAAGTCCAACAGCAGGAGGGCTCTTGACAAGAATAGCAATGTCCTCAACTCTGGCCCCCTCCTCTCCAAGACTTGACCAATAGCACAGGAAAACATCGTGAGTCAGCAGGAAATACTGGAGCAGGTTGCTCTCATTCCCTCTGGGAGAGCTGAGGATGAGCCCTGTCCACAGGAATCAACTTGAAGATGGAATGGTTCAGAAATGGTTTCTCCTTCTTTGAAATGGAACCCAGTATTCTACCCAGATATTGGAAATATAACAAGACATGTTTTTACCTGAGGGGAAAAGGCAGTCAAGTCAAGACCTCTATCTCTGAAATGCCTTGCTCCCTACAAAACTCTAAGAAGCTAATGGAAGAAGCTATTATTGGTCTCCTACTCTCTCCACTGGCCTCCAGTCATAGCTAGACCTTTCCCTCTCAGATTGCCTCCCAATTTCTACATGAACCTTTTGAAGGAAGAAATCACATTTTGACCTTTATATCTCTGAAGCTAAGATGGAGCAAAGTATGCATTAAATAAATGATACTTTCCTTTGTTTTTCAAAGAAGACAATGATTTCAAGAAGGTTTTCTAAGAAGACCATGACATGCATGAGAACTGGATTTGAATGAGACTTACTTTCTCCTCCAGAGTCATCTGGATCCAGTGACCAAATAGGAATCAGAACATTGGAACATAACCCTGTTTTTGAGGCAATGAGGGTTAAGTGGCTTGCTCAAGGTCACCCAGCTAGTAAGTATCTGAGACAGGATTGGAACTCAGGTTCTCCTGACTGTGCCATCTATCCACCCCTATACTTGTTGACTGACAGATTAATCTAAGACTTTTTTAGGGGATAAGTCTGGAAGAGGGGGGATACCAAGCAACTGGACTATGAGATCAGTAGCTGTGTCATACAATAACTCAAGGGATGGAACCTTAGTAGTTGTAATTGTATTATATTAAAGGACACTAAATGTAGGTGTGCAATGGGGAAATGCTCCAGAGCAAGAGCTCCTCACAAGGAGCAAGAATGGGAGTAGGCATACCACAGAAGATCACAGAGACGGAAGTATACCCCATCATATTGGTGGCCTGAGCAAAACCTATGGGGCCAGTGTTAGTAACTACTCTGCCTTCTATAGGTCCTCTGAACCAGGGAAAGAATTGAGATATAACTTGATGATATGAACTTACTGTGTGTGACTTGGCATAAATAAAATATATTTGGAAACAGTGTGGCTGAGGAACCATAATCAAGATCAACTCCAAATTTTATCTCAAACACATGTTAGTAAGGGAATGGTAAGCAAATCATGTTTGTTGTTGGGTTTTTTTTTTAGAATTACTTTGCTCATCTGTAAAATGGGAATATAATAGTATTGTTTTGTCATTTCTTTAGTCCTGACTCTCCATTTCCCCATTTGGGGGTTTTCTTAGCAAAGATACTAGACCCAATTTGCCATTTTTCTTCTCCAAGTCATTTTGTAGATGATGACATTAAGGCAAATAGGATTAAGTGACTCGCCCAGGATCACACAGCTAGTGAGTGTCTGAGGTTAAATTTGAACTCACAAAACTGAGTCTTCTTGACACCAGGTCTAGTGATTTACCCAGTGCACTACCTGGCTTGGTCTCAGTGGGTCAGAGACTATTTCTCTGTTTGGGAAATAGAAACCAGTTACTGTCAAAGCTCAAAGTCCTGACATGGTAGCAAGAAGGAAATTGCCTTGTAGAGCAAGGAGAAAAGATGAGATAGAATTCTTAATTTGCTGTGAAGCTTCAGGTAAGACCTTGCATTTCTACGAACCTCCATTGTTTTTTTATCTGCTAAAATGAGAATAATAATCTCTTCTCTTTGTTCCATCCCCCAACCCTTTTGGTGAATATCCAGATGGAGATGCTCTCTGATTAAAAAGCAACCTAAAGTAGGATCACATGGCTTTCTGTAAAGTCATTGACCTCCGACCTTTTCCCCAAAGAACCTGGGAAAGCCAGACCTGGTCATGGTACAGTTATGCCTAAAACAATTCAAATTACATCATCTGTTACGTTTTCCACAACAGGTTTATATCACCCAGCTGCAATTTATAGATGCTCTTTGGAGAGGAATTCATCAATATATTTGTTTTTCCTTTGATATATAGTAATAGGAGTGAGCCAGTCACTGGAGTTGATTAAGCCTTGGCAGTTTTCTATCACTTTCTGGTGTTATAGATTTTCCTCCTCCTCCATGAAGTATGTGTGGGGGAATCATTTAAAATCCTGAAAAGCATTACAACTCTGAACAAGAAAAATACAGAGATCTTAAGGAAGACCTGAAGGAGGCTCTGGGGAACATGAAAGGCAAATTCTGGCAGAAATGGTGGCCAAAGTATTTACAGGAATGTTAGGCTCAAACTGATTCATGGAGTACATTAAGCTACAAAGAACAAAGGTGGGGTGAGGGCTGATGGTTCCATCAGTAAGATCGTAGTTGGAAATGAATTTAGATACCATGAAGCCCAACTCCTTGATTTTATAGATGAGGAAACTGAGTCCCATAGAGACTTTCCAAAGTCACTGAGATAATAATTAACATTTTATTGCACCTGCAATGCAATAGGTGTGTGAGGCATTATGTAATTGATCCTCATAACAATGGCAACCCCAGGGAAGATAATAAAACCCATTTTAATGAATAAGGAAACTGAGGCAAACAGGGTCCTACAGCTGGTAATAAGCACCTGAGGCCACATTTGAATTCAGGAAAATGAATCTTCCTGACTCCAGACCTGATGTTCTATCTAGTATGACATCTAGCTGCCACAGATAAAAAGTACAGAAAAAAAAGATTTAGATTCTGGTCATCTGACTTCATTGTCTTTTACACTGTTTCCCCCCTTCCCTGATTTTTTAAAGTCATTAACCAATGGGCCAAAGTTTTCTCATCTATAAAATGTAGGTAGTTAGACTAAATAACTTCTCAGTTCCCTTCTCGTTAAAAGACTTTACCAACAGAAGGCATTTGAGAAAGCTCCTTGGGGTCTCTGAGAGTGAGCCTGCCCTCATTAAAACAGAAATGAGTCTGAAAATACAGGCATGTAGAGCCTCTGAGTTCATCTGATGCCTCATTCCTGTCATTCTTCTCCACCAATTTTATCCCCTCAACCCATGAAATTGTGAGACAGGATTTCCTGTGGCACCCCAGGAAGTCATCTTTGACTCCTATGGCCCTTTGTCCTTTTCACCATCTCTTCTTTCATCCAGGTTCCTAGTATCCCATACAAACCTCTTCTCTGGAGAGGATCAGAAAAAAACCTTTCCTTTAAGTCTTTCAAGAAGCTATAATTTCATGATACAAATGCTCCCATTTTTGTTGCAGAAGGAACATATTACAGAATGAACATATTACAGAATTAAAGATATTACAATGAAAAGATTGCTGAGTTAAAAGATACAGGACCTGGATTCAGATCCTGCCTCTGTGACTTGGGAGCAAGTCACTTCACACTATTGGATTCAGTTCCCTCACCTGTAAAATGAGGAAGTTGAACAAAGGACCTCTGAAGTCCATAATACTTCTATTTCTTTGATCTTGTAATTCATTCACAATGGAGTAGACAGTCCTCAAGAACTGCCATGAGTAAAACAATCCTCTATCCTAAGATCATCCTGCCAAAGAACCACTCAGAACTTGGCTATGCAGGTCTCCAGATGGCAGATCCATCATCCATCACCAGCCTAGGCTTAAATCTTTTCCAGTCTGATAGAACATGAGAAAATTTTTGCTTTGCTGGTATACCTTTGAGATCCTAGTTTTCCTCCATGCTATGATGAGGCATCAGGAGTTCCTAAGTGGAGGAAAATCATTCACTCTGAATAATAAATGATATAGTACTTTTGGTGAGGATGGAATGGTGTGCAAAAGAAATTGTTTAGTAGGATATTTGTGGCATCACAACTCAGGGAACTCTAAAATCACAAACTACCAAGAGTGATAAGGTCCTTAACATGAGTCTGTGAACTTTTGTTAAAAAACAAAAATAAGTTATTTGTGTGTATAATTGCATTTAATTATAATTATTTTCCTTTGTAATACTGTATGTTGAATGCATTTAGCAGCATTATTCTGAGAAGGGCACCATAATGTTTGCAGAAGACTGCCAAAAAATTCCATGCCCTAGAAGAGGTAGACTCACTCTATATTTTTTTTCATTTTCTCCCTTGCCCACATAAGATTTCTGGAAAAGATTAATATAATGAAGGATCTTAAAGTCCTTAAAAGGAAATGGGGTAAATAGTGCACTGGGTTTTTAATCCCCCATATTCATGACAGTTCTTCATAGTGCAATCTTGGAAATTTTCTATGATCAAGCTCTTTGTTGTCTTTTAACCTCAAGTGTATTTCTCATTCATGCCTGGAAGCGTCACCTCTACATCCTCACCTTTGATTATTAGAATACATTATTTCCTTCAAAGTTCAACTCAAAAAGAGCATCCTTCATAAAGTCTTTCCTTTTATGTACTTCAAATAATATCTTGGATTAATTATGTATTTATATGTTTAGCTGTGCTTGTGTATACATATATGTGTAGATAAGCATACATATTTGTGTTTTGTGTTTCATTTATATATAAATGCATGTTATATATTTAATGGTGAACATAGTATGCATATATACATGTTGTATTTATGTATACATGTTATCTTCCCTATAGAATATAAATTTGTTGAGAACAGAGATTTTTTCTTTATTGACATATTTACCTTCAACAGTTAGCATAGCACCTATCCTGGTACATAGTAGATAATTTAATGAATATTTGTTGATTAACTGACTTCACTCCAGGATCCCTTTAATGCCATAATCCTGATGTACCCTTGCTCATTATCCCCTCTAAGTCTTTAAGCACAGCTCCTGGACAATGACTTTGCATTATTTTTTATTTCATTTTATTTCAATTAGTAAGCATTTATAATACTCTTCTCCTCCCCTGTTGAAAAAAGAAATAATAAGTAAGCCCTTGTTAGAAATGTACATTGTAGTCAAGCAAGACTAATTGGATGTATAAAAATGCATTTCTTTTTTTCAAAGTAATTTGTTAAATTTATTATATATTTAAAGAAATGAGCTACATGTACTAGAATCATAGTTTCATATGTAATCTTTCTCTATTCTACTTTTTATTGATTTTCATTTTTCCAAATATAAATCATGAAAGTTTTTCAACATTCATCCATATGCATATATATATATATATATATTTTTTTTTAAATTCCAAAATTTCCTTCCACCCACCCTTCCCATCCCCCTACCCTCAGCATCGAACAGTCAGGTTAATATTGTACATACATATTTGTGTTAAACATGTTTACAGATTAGTCATTTTCTGTTTGAGAAATTAGGATTAATGAAAAGAAAAACAAAAGAGATATTTTTTTTAAAATGAATGTAGTGTTCATCAGACACTGAAGGATGTTTTGTTTTATTTTGTTTTGTTTTGTTTTGTTTTTCTTCCTCTGGATGGGGATAGCATTGTCCATGGCCAGTCTAATAGGGTTGTCCTAGCTCTCTGAACACCTGAGAGAAGTTGCATCCAACAGGGTTGATCATTTCACAATACTGTTGTTAATCTGTACAATGTTCTCTTGGTTCTACACCCTTCACTCAGCATAAGATCCTGTAATTCATTTCATGCTTCTCTAGTCTGACCATTTATGGTTTCTTATAGAAAAATAGTATTCCATAATATTCATGTAACATAACTTTTAATGCTTAACCATATTTTATGATGTTTAAACATCTCCCAATTGATGGGCATCTGCTCAATTTCCAATTTTTTGTCACTTCAAAAAAAAAGCTGTTGTGAACATTTTGAAACATGTGGGACTTTTCCTATTTTTTTATGATTTCTTCTGGATATAGACCTAGAATTGGAGTTGCTGAGTCATAGAGTATGAACAGTTTTAATTTTCTTTGGCCATAGTTCCATATTGCTCGCCAAAATATATGGATCAGTTCACAACTCCACCAGCAGCAATGCATTAATGTCCTAATCCTCCCACAACCTCTCCAACATTGATCATTGTCCCTTTTTGTTATCTTAGTCACTCTGATAGGGTGTGAGGTGTTATCTCAGAATTGTTTTACTTTGCATTTCTCTAATCAATAATGATTTGGAATATTTTTCATGTGATTACATATAACTTTAATTTCTTCATTTGAAAACAGTCTATTATATCCTTTGCCCATTTTTCAATTGGGGAATGACTTGCAACTTTATAAATTTGAACAAGTTCTCTATATATTTTAGAAGTGAAACTTTTATCAAAACTCCTAGTTGTAAAGATTGTTTCCCAGCTTTCTCCTTTCCTTCTGATTTTGGCAGCTCTGATTTTTATTAGTGCAAAAACAAATCATTCATTTTGTAGTTTATAATGGACTTTATTTCATTCCTTGTCATAAATATGTCCCTTTTCCATAGATTTGATAGATGAGTATTTCTTCATCTATTAATTTATCTATAGTATCACCCTTTATGTCTAAATCCTGTACCCATTTTGACCTGGTTTTGGTATAGGGTATGAGATGTGGGTCTATGCCTAGTTTTAACCATATCATTTTTCAGTTTTCACAACAATTTTTGTCAAATAGTGAGTTCTTATCCCATAATCTAATGCCTTTGGATTTGTCAAACAGTAGATTACTAAAGTCATTTATTACTGTTTCTTTTGAGCTTATCCTAACTCATTGATCTATTACTTAATTTCTTAACCAGTGCCAGGCAATTTTGATGACTGCCACTTTAGTTACAGTTTTAGATCTGGCTGAGCTAGACCACCTTCCTGTAGATCACCTAAATTTTTTTCCCATCAGTTCCCTTGCTATTCTTGCCCTTTTGTTGCTCCAGATGAATTTTGTTACTATTTTTTTCAAGCTCAGTAAAATAATTATTTGGTAGTTTGACTGGTATGACACTGAATAAATAATTTAATTTGGGTAGAATTGGCATTTAATTACATTAGCTCTACCTAACCATGAGCAATTAACATTTTTCCAATTCTTTAGATCTGACTTTATTTGGATGAGAAGTGTTTTATAATTGTGTTCATGCAGTTCCTGGGTTTATCTTGGGAGATATGTTCCCAAGTATTCAATGTTTTCTACAGTTACTTTAAATTGAATTTCTCTTTCTATCTCTTGCTCTTGGGCTTTTTTGTTCTTATATAGAAATGCTGATATTTATGACTATATTTTATATTCTGCTACTTGGCTGAATTTGTTTGTTATTTCAAGTAGTTTTTAGTTGATTTTTGCAGGGTCCTCTAAGTGTACCATCATGATATCTACAAAGAGTGAAAGCATTCCTTCCTCATTGCCAATTCTGATTCCTTCAATTTCTTTTTCCTTTCTTATTGCTAAAACTAACATTTCTAATACTATAATGAATAGTAATGGTGATCATGGGCATCCTTGTTTCACAACTGATCTAACTGGAAATGCTCCAAGTTTATCTCTAGTGCATATAATATTTATTGATGGTTTTAGATAGATACTACTTATTATTTTAAGGAAAACTCCATTTATTTCTATACTCTAGTGTTTTTTTAATAGGAATCGATGTATTTTTCAAAGCCTTTGTCAGTATCTACTGAGATAATCATATGGTTCCTCTTAGTTTGGTCTTTGATATTTTCACTTACGTTGAATGTTTCCCTAATAATGAACCATCCATGCCTACCTGATATAATTTCTACCTGATCATAATGTATTATCCTAGTAATCCTGCTGAAATCTCATTGCTAATTTTTTTAAGATTTTTGCATTGTCTAATCTAATATTCTTTAAAATTTCATTAACATTTGTTGATCTCTATATTTCTGATTAAAAGTTGTTCTATGAACCTCTAATTGAAGTCTGTAAGTTTGGAATGTTCACCTCTTCCCTCCATAAGGTCTGTGCTTCTAGATAAAACTTGAAAGGCAGCCTCTATCTGTCAAGTACAGCACTTCTCTAATTTGCATTTACAAAGTAGGCTTTTTCAAGGTTGTTTTAACAATCAGATGAAAGGTCATCCTAAGAAGACAGTAAAACTGCTCTGGTTATCTAGATAAGAGATGAATTCTATTTTTATGATACTTTGGTAGAAAAGGAGACAGTAATCCTGGAGTAAATTGATCTTATCAGTTTTGACACAGAACAGACCTTATGGATGGATTGGATAATCATAAAATACAAATGTGTAATCTGATTGGTTGGCTGCCAAAAGTTTTATGACTCTTTGTGGATTCTGTATAAATTGCCCCCCAAAATTTGTATCAATGTTGGTGTTCGCAAAGATGGCATCTATCCATGGGTTTTGGTAAGATCCTAGAGAATTAAATTTCATTTCTTAAACTTTGTTATTTCATTTTTAGTTTAAGGAAATTAAGGTTAAACAGTATCAATATTCATTAGAGAGATTGGTCAATAATTTTCTTTGTTTGGTTCTTCCTGGTTATCATCACCATCTTGGTGTAATAAAAGGAATTTGGCAGAACTCCTTCTATTTTTTAAAAATAATTTATGTAGAATAGTTTATGTAGAATGTTTCTTTAAATATTTGGTAGAATTCCCTTGTAAATCCATCTGGACCTGGAGACTTTTTCTTAAGGAGGTTTTATGATGGGTTCTTCATTTTATATTTCTGAAATGAGATTTTTTAAGTATGTTATTTCCTCTTCTATAATCTGGAAGATTTATAATTTTTGTAAATCTTTATCTATTTCATTCAGGTTATCGAAGTTATTGGCATACAGTTTGGCAAAATAACTCCAAATTATCTCTTTAATTTCCCCCTCATTGGTGGTTAGTGTATCCTTTTCACTTTTGAAAATTGTAACTTGGTTAAATTTTTCATTTTTTAAAATTAAATTAATCAAAGGTTTATCTATTTTATTGACTTTCATAAAACCAACTCTTAGTTTTATTTATTAGATCAATGGTTTTCTTACTTCCAATTTTATCAAACTCTCTCTTGATTTTCAGAATTTCTAATTTGGTATTTAATTGGAGATCTTTAAATTGTTTCTAACAGTTTTAGTTACACACCAAATTCATTGATCCTCTCTTTATTTGATTCATAAAAGCATTTAGAGATATAAGGTTTTCCCTCAAAACAATCCTTAATTGTGTCCCATAAATTTTGGTATGATGTCTTATTATTATCATTTTCTTGGATATAATTATTGATTTTTAGATGATTTTCTATTTGATCCATTCATTGTTCAAAATTAAGTTATTGGGGATGGCGCCGAGATGGTGGCATGAGGGCAGGATTTCCCAGAAATTACTTCCCCCCCCAAGATCCAAAAGCCGTCAAATTATGATTCTAGCCAAAATTTAGGGGGGCAGAACCCAAAGAAAGACTGAATGATACAATTTCCCAGTCCAAGATAACTTAGAAGATCCACAGAAAAGGAGTGTTTCACCAGAACCACGGTTAGGAAAAAGCCGTGGCCACAAGTGCAGTGCAGTACACCCCAGGGATCACTGAGAACAGCTTGAAGGGGTGGTGAGAGAACTCTGCTATGCCAGAGAAAGTACAGAAATGCAGGCCTCAGAACACCCTACAGGAGCCAGGGCCTCAGAACAGCCCTCTGGTGAGATCCTGCAGCGGGAATGGGGGAAGTCAGCTTGCACCTACAGAATGTAGCCACAGATGGTAAGGGGGTAGGGGGAGATTGCAGAAACTTCTCTGCTATCACTGGTGCAGGACTCTGTTGGCCCACACTCAGATCCAGGCTGCAGTTTGAGCTTCCATACTGAAATAGCTGAGCAGGGACCCTCCTCATCGCTCCAGGGCAGAGGGGAGTGCCTGTGATCATCGCCATATCAAAGCACAGCCAAGAGAACATACGACCTTGGAGGAATAAAGGTCGCAGTGGGGTGTCCCCTAACCCCCCCAAAGGCTTAGAAGTGCAGTAAATTCGTCTTAGGCTGAAGAAATGAGCAAACAAAAAAAAAAAGAATCTGGCCATAGAAAAATTACTTTGGTCCCATGGAAGAATCAGAAGATGACAAACTCAAAGCTTTTGTATTCGAAACCTCTAAGAGAAATAAAAAATGGGCCCAGACAAAGGATGAGCTCAAAAAAGACTTTGAAATGTAATTAAGGAGACTTCCAGGCCAAGAGGGTGGAGAGAAGATAGGCACTGTGATAAGTGTTCCTCTTTCCCCTCAAAAATAACATGAGAGAAACCTCTTAACAGAAATTTGATCAACAAAAGACAAAAAAAGAAAAGCTAGGAGAAGAACACATACCAAGAAGGTTTGTCTCAGGGGGCCATGGGTGAATGAGGATAGGCTTGAGGCATTCCCATTAAGATCAGGGGTGAAACAAGGATGCCTATTATCACCACTACTACTATTCAATATCATGTTAGAAAGGTTAGCCACAGCAGTAAGAGAAGAAAATGAAATTCAAGGAATTAGAATAGAGAAAGAGGAGTCTAAACTCTTGATCTTTGTAGATGACATGATGGCATACCTAGAGAATCTCAAAAAGTCATCTAAAAAACTACTAAAAATAATTAGCAAATTTAGCAATGTAGCAGGATATAAAATAAACCCTCATAAATCCTCAACATTTCTATATATGACTAGCAAGATACAGCAGAAAGACCTAGAAAAAGAAATCCCATTCAAAGTAACCTCAGACAAAATAAAATACCTAGGAGTCTACCTGCCAAGGCAAACACAAAATATTTTTGAAAATAATTACAAAGTTCTTCTTATACAAATAAAATCAGATTTAAATACCTGAGCAAACATCAACTGTTCATTGATAGGTCGAATTAATATAAGAAAAACTACAATTCTACCAAAATTAAATTATGAGTTAGAAAAAGTGGTAAGTAAATTTATGTGGAGAAATAAAAAGTCAAGAATTTTCAGGGATTCAATGGGAAAAAAGTGCAAAAGAAGGTGGCTTAGCCTTACCAGATCTAAAATTATATTATGAAGCATCAGTCATCAAAATTGCCTGTTATTGGCTAGGAAATAGATTCATGGATCAGTGGAATAGACTAGGTACAGTAGCAGTAAATGATTATAGTAATCTGCTGTTTGATAAACCCAAAGACTCCAGCTATTGAGAAAAAACTCTCTCTTCTATTTTCTTTTTTTTTTAGGTTTTTTGCAAGGCAAATGGGGTTAAGTGGCTTGCCCAAGGCCACACAGCTAGGTCATTATTAAGTGTCTGAGACCAGATTTGAACCCAGGTACTCCTGACTCCAAGGCCGGTGCATTATCCACTATGCCACCTAGCCACCCCTTCTCTTCTATTTTCGATAAAAACTGTTGGGAAAATAGGAAGTCAGCATGGAAGAAACTTAGATTAGACCACCACCTTACACACTACACAAAGAGAAGATCAAAATGGATACAGGATTAGACATAAAAAATATTATAAACAAACCAGAAGATCAAGGAGTACTTTTTGCACAGACAAAACCACTGTAACCAAGATCAAATAAATGTAAATTTGGAAAATTTTTGCAACTAGTATTTCTGACAAAGGACTCATTTCTAAAATATACAGATAACTAAATCAAATTTTCAAAAACACAAGTCATTCCCCAACTGACAAATGGTCAAAGGATATGTAAAGGCAATTTACAGCTGAGGAAATCAAAGCAATCCATAGTCATATGAAAAATTGTTCCAAATCATTACTTATCAGAGAAATGTAAATTAAAGCATCTCTGACATACCACCTCACACCTCTCAGACTGGCCAATATAACCAGAAAGGACAATGATCAATGTTGGAAGGGATGTGGGAAATCTGGGAAACTAATATATTGTTGGTGGAGCTATGAACTTATCCAACATTTCTGGGGACCAATTTGGGATTATGCCCAAAGGGCAACAAAAATGTGCATACCCTTTGATCCAGCAATACTATTCCTGGGTCTATACCCTGAAGAGATTATGAAAAAGGGAAAAAAAATATCACTTATACAAAAATATTTATAGCAGCCCTGTTTATGGTGGCAAAAAATTGGAAATTAAGTGAATGTCATTCAGTTGGGGAATGGCTTAATAAATTGTAGTATATGTATGTCATGGAACACTATTGTTCCATAAGAAACCAGGAGGGATGCGAATTCAGGAAAGACTGGAAGGATTTGCATGAAATGATGCTGAACAAGATGAGCAGAACCAGAAAAACATTGTAAATCCTAACATCAACATGAGGGTGATGATCAACCTTGATGGACTTACTCATTCCATCAATGCAATAACCAGGGACAGTTCTGGGCTATCTGCAATAGAAAATGCCACCTGTATCTACCATTTCTATCCAGAGAAAGAATTATGGATTTTGAACAAAGACCAAAGACTATTTCCTTCAAATTAGAAAAAAAACTATTATATTACTATGTAATATTTCTATCTCATACTTTATTATTCTTCCTTAAGGATATGATTTCTCTGTCATCACATTCAACTGAGATTAATATATAACTGGTACCAATGTAATGACTAAAGAATGCCTTCTGTGGGAGGTGCAGGGAGGGAAGCAAGAATTGGGGAAAATTTGTTAAAAAAAATAAAATCTTTCAAATAAAAGAAAAAATGTATTTAAAGGGGGTGAAGGAAATTTGGGAGTTGAAATAAGAGTGATGAAGACAAATCATGTAAAGCAAATCAGTAGCTTGATGAAAGAAATGCAAAAAATACTTAAGAAAATAATATGTTACAAACTAGTTTAGGCCAAATGGAAAAAAGCATCACAAAAGGTAAATAAGAAGAATGCCTTAAAAATCAGAATTGGCCAGCTACAAAAGGAGATAAAAAAAAAAGCTCACTGAAGAAAATAACTCCTTCAAATACAGGATGAAACCCAAGGAAATAGTAGTTATTAACCTTTGTGAGAAATCAGGAAGAAATAAAACTCTTCCAAAAGAGCCAGAAATTAGAAGAAAATGTGAAATAGCTCAATGGAAAAACAATTGACCTTGAAAACAGATCCAGAAAAAATAATTTAAAAATTATTGGGCTACCTGAAAGTCACAACCAGGAAAAGAACCTAGACTTCATTTTTCAAGAAATAATACAGCCAAATTGCCCTGTGATCCGAGAAGCAGAGGGTAAAATAGAAATTGAGGGAATTCACTGGTCACCTCCTGAAAGAGATTCCAAATGAAAACTTCCAGGAATGTTATAGCCTAATTCCCAAACTCCCAAGTCAAAGAAGAAATACTTAAACGCTGCCAGAAGCAAACAAGTCAACTACCATGGCTATTTAGTCAGAATTACAAAGAATCTAGCAGCATCTACATTAAGGACTTGTAGGGATTGGAATATGATATTCTGGAAGGCAAAAGATCTTGATTTACTACCAAGAATCAACTACCCAGTAAAACCAAACATCCTCTTTTAGGGGAAAAGATGGACTTGGAATGAAACAGGGGACTTTGAAACTTTCCTATTGAATCAACCAGAGCTGAACAGAAAATTTGATCTTCAAGTACTGGACTATGGTGAACCATAGAGGGGGTGGACTAGAAGGAGTAATTTTGAAGAACTTAATGATGTTGAACTATTTGTATTCCTACATAGGAAGAAGATATTGATAACTCATATGAATTTCTCACTTATAAGAACTGTTAGAAGGAGTATATATATATATATATATATATATATATATATATATATACACACATATATATATATATATATATATATAAAGAGAGAGAGAGAGAGAGAGAGAGAGAGAGAGAGAGAGAGAGAGAGAGAGAGAGCACAGGAAGGAGTAGAATATAATGGTATAATATAGTAAAAAATATGGAGTCAATGGGTGATAAAGGAAAGTACTGGAAGGAAAAGAAAGGAGAGGAAGAAGGGGCTAAGATATTTCAGATGAATCAAGAAAAAGCTTTTTTTTTAGGATTTTTGCAAGGCAAATGGGGTTAAGTGGCTTGCCCAAGGCCACACAGCTAGATAATTATAAGTGTCTGAGGCTGGATTTGAACTAGGTACTCCTGACTCCAGAGACAGTGCTCTATTCACTGCGCCATCTAGCTGCCCCAAGAAAAAGCTTTTTCAGTGGAGTGGAGCAGGAGAAGGTGAGGGGGAATGAGTGAGCCTTCATTGTCATCGGAAATGGCTCAAAGAGAAAATAATATCCACACTTAATGGGGTATAGAAATCTATCTTACCCTAGAGAAAATGAAAAGAAAGAGATGTGATAGGAGGTAATGGGGGGAGGAAAGGAAGTAATAGGTGATATAAGAGAAGGATGATTCTGAGAGAAGGTACTCAGATACAACACATTTTTGGACAGGGGCAGGATGAAAGGAGAGAGAGAGAATAGAGTAAATGAGTTGGAGGAATAGAGTGGATTGAAATACAGCTAGTAATAGCAACTGGGAGAAATATCGAAGCAACTTCTCTGGTGGACTTATGATAAAGGAGGCAACTCATTCCAGAGACAGAGTCATTGGAATCTGAACACAGACTGAAGTACATTGCTTTTTTTCTATCACTATTCTTGATGTTTCTCCTCTTCTTGGGGGGGGGGATTTATGTTTACTCTCATAACAAAATTATTGTAATAATATAAAATAAATAAACAAAAAAAGGATAAACAAAAAATTCAGTTATTTTGTTTCCAATTAGATTTTGGTTGATATTGCTATGATCCTTTACATGTATAATTTTTATTGCATTATGGTTTGAGAAGTATGCATTTATTATTGGTGCATTTCTGCATTTGATTATAAGGTTTTTGTGTTCTAGTACATGATCAATTTTGGTATAGGTAACATGTACTGTTGAGAAAAAGTTATATTCTTTTCGATCCCCAATAAGTTTTCTCCAGAAGTCTATCATATCTAAGTTATTTAAGATTTCACTCACTTTCTTAACTTCCTTCTTGTTTATTTTTTTGTGTTTAGATTTATCTAGTTCTGAGAGAGGGGGGTTGACCCCTCCATTATTAAAGTTTTGTTGATTATGGCTCCTTTTAATTCATTCAGTTTTTCCTCTAGAAATTTGAATGCTATGCCACTAGGTGCATACATGGTTAATAATGATATAGCTTCATTACCTAAGAAGACTTTTAAGAATATGTAGCTTCCTTATCCCTTTTATCGAGATCTATTTTTACTTTTGCTTTATCTGACATCAGGATTGCTACCCTTGAATTTTTTTAATTCAGCTGAAGTATAATATATTTTGCTCCAACCTCTTACCTTTACCCTGAGTGTATCTTGCTGCTTCAAATGTGTTCTTGTAAACAACATATTGTAGAATTCTGGTTACTAATTCATTCATTTGTTCAGTTCTGTTTTATGGGAAATTCATCTCATTCACATTTACAGTTAAAATATAGTATTTTATATAGTATATAATATTTATATGGTATAAATTATAGTATTTTCCTCTGTGCTATCTTTTCCCAGTCATATTTTTCTCTTTCCTTTCCTCTTATTCCTCATCAAAGATTTATTTCCTTTCCCCTTTAACTTTTCTATTTTATTTTAAATTTACTTATTTATTTTCATCCATATGCACATGTATTTTTTAAGTTACAAAATTTCCTTCCACCTCCCTTTCCACCCCCATCTCCTCAGCAGTGAACAGTCAGATTAGCATTGTACATACTTATTTTGATAAACATGTTTACAAATTTGTAATTTTCAGTATGAGAAATTAGGATTAAGAGAATGATATATAAGAAATAATTTTTATAAAGTATTCATCACATTTGGAAGGTGTGTGTGTGTGTGTGTGTGTGTGTGTGTGTGTGTGTGTGCATGGTTTGTTTTGTTTGTCTTCCCCTGGATGGGGATAATATAATCTATAGCCAGTCAAATAGTTGTCCTAGCTCTCTGGACTTCTGAGTGGAGCTGCTTCCATCAAGGTTGTTCATCTCACAATGTTGTTGTTGATGTGTATATTGTTCTCTTGGCTCTACTCCCTTCACTCAGCATCAGTTCCTGTAAGTCATTCCATGCTTCTCTAGACTCCAATCATTTATGGTTTTCTTATAGAACAATAGTATTCCATAGTATTCATGTACCATATAACTTTTCTTTTAAAATTTAACTTCCATTTTATTTTCATTTATAATTTCATCTCTCCTTTAATCAGTCTCTTCTTGCCATATCTTTCACTTCCCCATATCCCTTCTTCCCTGTACAGTAGGATAAATTATTTTTAGGGGTTTTTTTTGTAAGACAATGGGGTAAAGTGGCTTGCCCAGGGGCCACACAGTTAGGTAATTATTAAGTGTCTGAGGCCAGATTTGAACTCAGGTACTACTGACACCAGGGCTGGTGCTCTATCCACTACACCACCTTGCTGCCCCCATTGGACAGAATTTTTTAACCCAAGTGGGAATGTATCTTATTCCCTTTCAGGGCCACATCTAATGAATAGTATTTACTCAGTGTTCACACCCTCCCTTCTTTACCTCTAAATTATAAAGCTTTGTGCCTCTTCACCTGGTGTTATTTATCTCTCAAGTACTATTAATCAGGTATCATCAGTCATAGCTTGATTAATTGATTGATAAACTCAAAATGATATCAAAGTATCATTATATATTGATTTATTGATTGCTTGATTCTTTGATAAGTACAATTGCCTCAAAATCACTAAGTACACTCCTCTCTTCTCTCTCATTAGATGTAAACTTTTCAAGAGTCTTGAATTACATTAAATTTTAATCATTTTTTATCTTACACCCTTTACAAGTACCCTCTAAGGACATACAATCCTCATGAGTCAAAGTATCACCCAAAGTCAAATCATTTCATGAACTATTTGTAGCCCTTCCTCAAAGCATATTTTTTCCCACACTTGCCCCTTCCCCACCAGGTACTTAACTCATTGTTAAGTAAAATATGTATTAAATTCAACCTTGTTTTAATTAACTATATGAATCTCAAAGGGTTCTAAGTACTGAGACTATCACTTAAGAACTTTAGAATTGATTGTGAGTTATGGGAGATATTGACTCAGGACTGCCCAGTTTATGGTGCCCTCATTAGATAAATACTAAGCTTTGGGAGCACAGAAGCATTAGAGTAGGTCAAAGGAAACTGAGATACTTAAAATTAGAGTTATCACTTCTGCTTTTCTTCAGGGCTTTTTGTCTCAAACATAGTGATGTCATCTTGAGGCTCTTCGATGGAGAGACAAGATTCAACCATAACCATATCATTGAAGTCCAATCTCTTCAATTAAATTTAGGCTCTTTAATTATCCTAAGAGAAGTACAATTCTCAAGAATTATGTGTTGTATCTTCACTTTTAGAATCATGTACAATTTGATGGTTTTGATTAACATATTTTTTTGTTTTATTTTATCCTTCCCCTTTACATTTAACTTTTTATGTATCTCTTGAGTCATGGATTTGGCTATTGAATTCTCTGTTCAGTTCTGGTCTTTTTGTCAGCAGATTTTGGAAGTCTTCTATTTTGCTGAATATTCATCTTTTTTTCCAGAGAATATATGCTGAATTTTGCAGGGTGGTAAATTCTGGGTTATAATTCTAGGTCCTCTGTCCTCTAATAGATGGTATTCCAGGTCTTCTGCTTGTTCACTGTTTAAGCTGATAAGTCCTATGTGAGCCTGATTGTGTTTCCTTTGTATTTAAATTGTTTCCTTTTTGCTGTTTGCACTATTTTCTCCTTTATTTGAGAGTTCTGGAATTTGATTATAACAGCCCTTAGAGTTTTTATCCTAAGGTCTCTTTCTGTAGTAGTTCTCTGTAGTCTTTCAAGGGCTACATAGGCTTCCTGTTCTAGAAGATTTGGATAGTTTTCCCTAATAATTTCCTGCATAGTATTTTCCAAGTTCTTTTTTTTGATCTATGCTTTCTAATATTCCAATGATTTGTAAATTATCTCTCCTGCATCTATTTTCCAGGTTATTTGTTTTTTCTAAACGATACTTTACATTTTCTTCAATTTTTTCAATCTTTTTATTTTATTTGATGGAATCTTATAGTTTCATAGATTCATTGGTTTCTATTTGTTCAATTGTAATTCAGGAGGTATTATTTTCTTCAATTAACTTTTTCTTTCCTTTTCTAGTTGGTTATATTTACTTTTTCATGGATTTTATTCTTTTTGGTCAATTTTTCATAATTTTCTTGCATGACTCATTGCTTTTTTCCATTTTTCTTCTTTACTTCAGTTTTTAAATTATTTTTTAAACTCTTCTATGAACTTTTGGATTTGAGTCCAATATATACTCTTTTCAGATTTCCCATGTGAGGAATTTTTCACTGATTTCTTCTTACATGGAAATGTTATCTTTATCTGAAAAATAGTTTTCTGCAGTGAGTGCTCTTATAGCGTTTTTGCTCATCTTTGTTGTTTTAGATCTGCTCATGGGGTATAGAGAGTATAGATCCAAGTTTTTTATGCTGGTGCTAGGGTCGAATCCCTGGCTTATCATTGGCCAAGATGGTGCCTATGCCTTGAATTTGCAGATGCTTATTTCCTCCTTTATGTCCAAATTCTACCTGGACAGTGGTTTGTTCCCAACCCAGTTCTGTCTTTTGTCCTGGTGTTCCCAGCTTTCAAACTTTGTTTGGGTTTGGGACTGTCTGCTGGTTTGCTATCTAGTTGCTGGGACCTATGCTGTTGTAGAGTTTCAGGACCTGGACTGTACTGTGGCTTAAAGTCTCCTGCTGGCTTTCACACTTTTTCACCTCCTGGGCTTTACTTATATTTGTCCCCCAAAGAGACAGACCTTCAACTGAAGATCCCCTACAATGTCTATCATTATAAACTTCTTTGGATCTTCTCTTTTACTTCATGGGATCTGTAGCTTTAAAGTCAGTACAGAGGCTTTACTTATCTTTGGTAAGGAAAAGCTCCAGAAGCATGTAAGCTTCATACCACTATCTTGGCTCTGCCTCAGAAGTCTAAAAATGCATTTCTCATTCTGTACCCTGGGACTATCATATCTTTATCAGGAAGAAGGTATCAGTATTCATTATTAGTCACTTGGAATCATGGATGGTAATTGCCTTGATCAAAGTCCTTAATTGTTTCAAAGTTGCTAGTTAATTGTCCTAATTCTACTTACTTTCCTTTTTTAACAGTTCATATATGAGACTTCCCTGATTTCTCTGAAAACATCCCTTTCATCATTTCTTATGACACAATAGTATTCCATTATATCCATATACCATAATCTTTTCTTTGTATTTTATATAAGAGGAAGATAAAGAATGAAAATGTGAGGAGAGAGACTAACGAGGGAAGACTGAAGAAAGAGAAAGAAAGGGATGAGAGAATAGAGAAAGACAAGAGGAAGAAACAAAGGCATCTCTGTTTCTAAGCAGTATTATAGGAGTGTCTTTCCTTTCATTCCTGTATATCCTTCTGTAAGGTAGTCAGGGGAAGACATTAATTCTCCTTTGCTTCATAAAGACAGGGAAATTGAGGCCTAGAGTGAGGAAGAGACTTGCTGTATGCATGACTATACAAAGTCTACCAATCACTTTACTAGACTTCATTGCCCACCTCTTGACTGCCCTAGGTCTCCCCTCTTCTAACAGTCCTCTTTCCCCACTCCCAACACACACTCCTTTCATGTAATTGTTATTGTAGCCTCAGTTTTGAGTCTTATTATTGAGCCATTCTGCAACATCCTCTTGGAAATTCTTCTCTATGTTCTTCCATAAACTTCTTCCCCCTTACCCTGAACTCAGCTGATAGGTATACAGTTTAGAAGGGGTGGTAGGTGGCAGAAAATATATTTAATCAACAGCAATTAGACTGCAGGGTGAATTTAATTTATAGGAGACATATAATTTTAAGGGCTTCCATATGTTCACATGAGGACACACATACACACACACACACACACACACACACACACACACACACACACACACAAAAGCTCACATTCTTTGATCCACATTTACATGGATACTAATAAATCTTCCAGAGAGAAGTTTATCATTTCTCAATAAATAAGTATCTTCTGCATAGTGTTCCTTAAAGCTTTATAATTCCAAATATAAATCTCTAGTCTCAATTCTAACTTTCAGCTTCCAGATAGGGTTTTAGAATTATGAAAAGGATACTAGTCCAGCTCTGATGATAAAGTGCCTTTTCCTATATACTAGCCCTCCTTCACACCCCCCCTCCACATATTTTTTCCCTAAACTGGAGATCTCCAATGTGGCTGTGATAGGCCCACAGGAAGTGATTCTTGAGTAAATAAGATCATAAATTTAGAATTGTAAAAGACAAGAGAAATCACCTAATCCAACCCCTCTGTTTTACATAGGAGGACAATGAGGTCTGGTGAATATTCAAGATTATAGAGATGGTAAGTAACAAAGACAGGATTTGAATTTGGGTTCTGTGTAATTTCTACTCTATTATTTTCCTGATCATCAGTTTTCTCATCTAAATAATGAGAAGACTGAACTAAATGATCTTTAAGGTCCCTTCCAGTTAAGGAGCTTTTAAAAGGTGTCCCAAATAGTCCCTTGTGCAACAGAGTAGTCAGTCCATCCCCCATTTTCATTTTGTTGTTCAAGATCACAAGCCTATATGCTTAGGAGCAACTCTCTTTAGTTAAAGATATATATATATATATATATATATATATATATATATATATATATATATATGTCATTACATACTTCACATTCAAAACTTACTTTCACAGATTCCAGCTAAGGTAGATATGGCTTGATAGACATTGCTTTTATCTCTTCAGATAGATCTGGATCATGAAGGGAGTTGGGTCATGCAGAATCATGAAATAGCTTTGTCTTCAGAAAACTAGGACCTCCATTTTATTGGCTCCCTTTGAAGTATGTTTCCTCCTTCATCCTCTGATGAATCCTTGGTTTTGAAACCCCTGTTAAGGCTTCCATTTTACATCTCCCATCTTGTCCCATGGATATATTTATTCCAGTGGACTATAGCTTGATATGAACTAGGGTTTTCCTATTTCCAACTCTATCAGAGTCTAGACCATGCTGCCTATATTTTCCCAAAATTATCACTGACTGGTTTACTTTTCTTATTCACAATTTAGACCACATCTTGCTTTTCCCCAAAAGGGTTCTTCCTCTAGATGATGTAGATTGCTCTTAATCAGTAGTATCCATCAGGCCATCCCTTGAGGGGTCAGGATTTCCACTGTGACACTGGGAAGATACCAGAGGCGAATCACTATGAGGCACTAGCAGGGAAGAAAGAATGTCAAAACCAAGGTAGAGGTGTGTTGGCAAAACTAAGCCCTTTTGCAGCAGGAAATAAAACTGTGTTTGTTTGTAATTAACGGTCCTCCAGGAACACATATGGCCCTTATTGTTGTAGTAATTTGGAGAAGCCTACTTCACAAGCTGTCAGACTTGAATTGCCAAAGATGTTTCCCGGTTCTTAGAGGTTGTCTAGAAAGGATGAGGGTGGGTCATGAATATCCTAGATCCTAGTGGCAAGCCTCTCATGAGCTAGATTATGACATTTTCATTATGATTGTTTATTCCTTATTCTACAAATCAGGGTTTGATTTATTGTTTTTGCTGATTGTCTAGACTTAAGAAAGTTAGGAGAAAAATTTTAATAACACAAATTAAACGTAAAAGTGTTCTGTTGGTATATTTTTATTCAGAAAATCTGTTGTTAAATATTTACCAGAATTCCACTATCTAGGTCATCATGATCCTACTTTGGAAGAAGATTGAGGAGGGTTTCTCAGAGTCCATTTGAGTGTCTCTAATATGGAGAATAAAAGTGATCATTTAGGACTTGGAATATATTGTATTGTCTTGACCAAGTCCCTGACAGGTTTCATCAATATTTAAAAGAGACCCAGAACCCAACTCAAAAGGAATTATGAGAAGTTCTGTAAAACCATATCTTTGACAAACATTGACAACAACAGGTCAATAGTAAAGGAAGCAAAACATTTGACCAGAATAATGTAAGTAAGAAAAAAATTTTAAATTATAGAATAATCTCATAATCATAAGAGATCTCAGAGGCCATCTGATCCATCCTATTCCTTAACAAGAATTCCCTCTTCACAAAATCTGACAATATGTTACCTAATCTCTATTGAAAATTTCTACTAAGGTAAAACTCCCTAACTCCTGAAGGCATCCCATTTCCTTTTTTTTGATAGTTCAGTTTCTTGGGAAATTTTCCTTTGATTCAAATAGAAACTTTCCTTTTTTTGAAAGTTCTGCTTATTCTTTAAAATATTACTTCTGGGACTAAAAATATTTAATTTTTCTTCTTATAGCAATCTCTCAAATAATTGAGGATACCTTTCATGTGTAACTCCTCCTTCTATTCTCCAGGCTAAACAGCTCTAGTTCTTTCAACTCATCCTCCTATGACATAATTGCTAGTTATCTTTCTGCCCTAGACTCCCTTTCATGTACATACTTCAGTCTTATCACTGAACTTCATTGACTCTTCATGAGTTTGATGACCGTGCAGCTCTGCCTCAATTAAATTCAATTCACAGCTAGTCAAGAAATCACATTGTGATGTCAAAGTCTTCTTCAAAAGTGAAAGACAAAGATTAGCATAGCCCAGAACTGAACACTGTATACTGCAGATGCAACCAAATCAGAGGAGAATGAAGCAGATTTCATAATTTGCACACTCTGTTTCTCTTAATGTAACCCAAGATGGCATGTTATTTTGCAGGATATCATGGTACTCTGCTGACTCATACCAAAACTCTGAAATCTTGTTTAGAACTACTAACCCCATTTATTTCTCTCATCTAGTGTTTGTGAATGTGATTCGTGGAAACCAAATATAGGAATGTATATGTTTACATATGTGTGTAAATATGTGCATGTAAATAAATGTATACAAATATATTCAATGCACTGTATACAAATACACATATATACATGTATGTGTATTGTGTATATGTGTATGCAGATTTATGCTTAAGTTAGCAATATGTATATGTATGTGTATACACACATGTGTGTATCTGTTACAAATCATTCCATATGAGTTGGATTATTTCAACCTGTGATACTCATTTTGAATTCCAACTATTTTATTAAATGTATTATTAGATATTTCTCAAAATGTTGGTCAGGAAATGAATCTAGCAAAAGAATCAGGGAAATAATCGACTCTTCAGGAAAGAAACATGCGTCTTACCTATCAGGAATTTCATAAACATACACACACATACATGCTCACTACTTTCCTGTGAGGTAGAACTTACCCTCCAATGAGTTCAGGTTAATTTTGAAACCATTTCTGGCAAGATGTATTCAAGAAACCCCTGCTTTAAGAAGATTATCTAATTCCATTTTTCTCACAGTTACCATATGCCTAATACTCAGATCTTGAACCTTAGTCAAGGCATTTAATCTCTTTGAGCTTCAATTTTCTAGAGTTGTATAGTGCATCAATGGAGATGGAATATATCAAGCACCTTGAAAGTCTTAAAAAAAAACTAAATAAACATCAATTTATTATTGTCATATTATTTATCCCTTTTAATTAACATGAAATCATCAGACTGGATTCCTATTCTCTTGTTGATAATATCCTTTGCTTAAACTTCTAGTTTTGGTTTCTAACCTATATTGCTTGAGTTTCCAAACTTTTGACATTTTCTTGACTGCCCAGAGATAGGAGTATGTCATTCCTCTACTTAGTAACCTCCAGTGACTCCATAATCTGCCCCTCCCCCACCTTTCCAGTGTTCTTACACCTTGCATTGGCTCAATGGTCCCCCATCTCTCATGGTTTATCCCGTAACAATGATTTCCTTGCTATTCCTCAAGTTCTAACTTGGAGCATTTGGGGTAGAGGGGGTTTTCTAGAATGATTTCCACCTCTGATGAGTGGGCCTGCTAAAACTATTTCAGGGCCACTCATCCACCTTTGGTATCCACTTCTCCTTCCACTCTCACCTGTGACTCCAAGAAGTTATAGCATGAACAGTAGCCATACGCCAGTAAAATCAATTCAGCAGATGGGCTAAGCCATTTTGAGGATAACTGAAAGATTTCAAACCCATTGGTGAATTAGAAGAATGTCTATCTACCCCAAGTTTGTGAATACGACCCCTGGTTGATGTTCTCAATTTGTTCCAAAAGTCAAGAAGTCAGCTAAAAAAGGCTCTGTGGAATACTTAGTCAGCCAACAAAGACATTAAGATCATCCACTGATCCCAAACCATCACCAGTCATATTGGTCATGGACTAGAAGAGAGAGGTCAATGGCTTTATGCAGTGCTGCCTCATCCAATTCACATGCAAATCAAGACATCACCCCAGGAAAAGAAGGACAAACAACAGCAATCTTGTAGCATCTTCACTAACTGTCACTCATGCCTGGAATGTTTTCCCTCTTCCTCTCTTGTTTTCTGGCTCCTGACTTTCTTCAAGTCCACAGGAAGATTAGTGCCTTCTCTCTGTTGATTATCTCTTAATATATCCTATGTGAGTTGTTTATATGCAGTTATTTGTGAATTATCTTCCATACTAGACTGTGAGCTCATTGAGAACAGGGACTATATTTTACCTTTCTTAGGATCTGAGGTGATTAGTGTAAGGTCTGATATATTGTAGGTATGTAACAAATGTTCACCAATTGAGTGGCTAGTTTCTTTCTATTGTACTTCTTGTGACTTCTTTGAATGTGACTAAAGGTCCATTCAATTTATAAAGCCTTTCTCTGGCTTAACTCTTCAGGAAGGAGGAATTCTGATCCTTCCCAGTCTTTCATATTTTGTCATCTCCCGAATATCTATATGATATTAACTGAGTCAACTAAATGTAAAACAATTCAATTTTACATGTATTTTCTAAAACTGTGTACCCACAACTGTACCCCAAATTGATAAATCAAAGAAAAAATAAAATAAGATGGTGTCTGCATTTAAAGAGATTGATAACAAGTATCCTTAATATTACCTAGGCATGAAAATCCTCTACAAAATAGGAAAATCATGTTATATTTTAGTAGAGTACATTTTTTATAGAAAAATTCAAGTCAAGTGCTATTCTCTTTAGCTATAGCTCTAGGGCTCATCAGAGAGTTGGGTCCTTTATAAGTGGGACACTTTCAAAAGGCAGATGGTTTATAGTAAAAGGCAGAGTGAACAAAATATCCCTATGGTCATAGAAACACCACAGAGATCAGCTGCTGAGTCCCACTGACTCCCCATAGTCTCCTGACTTTACTGCCCAATGAATAGCTTTCAATCATGCTCTAAGGACCTTTCCTCACTAATGGGGGTTGAATCTCATAAATCAGAAATTTATTCTTCTCCTTTTCCCCATTAACTGAAGCCCAATCAAGCCATAAACCAAGCCTCAATTGTATAATAAAAATAACTCCAATAATCTATATAGGGTTTACTATAAACCAGACATTGCTTTGCATTTATTATTTCACTTGAACCATACAACAATCCTGAGAGCAATTGCTATAATTATCCTTATTTTACTGATGAGAAAACAGAGGTTAAGTGACCTGCTCAGGGTCACACAGTTAGTAAGGCCACATTTGAATTCAGGTCTTCCTTACTGTCTACCTACTGCATCATCTAATCACTTCAGTTTCACTCCTCAGTTACTATTATTTTCTGTGACAACATAATACAGCTGAAAAGTCAGTGGGTATGGAGTCAGTAGAAATCTGTTGACATTTAGTTACTGTAATTCATTTTACTCACTCAAATGTAGCATCTAATCTGTAAAATTGTGATCACACCTTCGAAGATGATCCTTCAAGGATCGGGGAAACCTTAAAACTTTTGTATAAAATGTCATTATTATTAATATTAGAGATAGAGCTATCACAGAGCCTGCCCTTCAAAACCAAAAGAATTTCCATTTATTTGATGGAAACTACTAAATTTGTATATATAGTGCCTAAGAGGAGAGCCTTGGGGTAGGAAGGAAAATGAGTTTGAGGGAGAAAGGAGGATAGGAAAAAGATAGGGAAGGGAGGGGAAGATAAGAGAGGGCAAAGGTTTTTCCTTGAAGAGGGAGAAAAGTCAAAGGAGGAAAGAAAGAAAAGAGGGAGGAGAGAACTACAAAGGAAAGAGGAGTGAAGAGAGGGGAGACAAAAAGGAGAGAGCAAAGGGAGGGGACAGAAAGAGATGAGAAGAGGAGAGAAGTGGACAAGACAGTGAGGGAAAAGGGGGAGGAATCTAGGAAGGAAGGAGAAGAGAAATGAGGAAGAGACCAAGAAAGGAAAGAAGAGAGGAGAAGGAAATGAGAGAGAAGGAAAGGGAGGAAAAGAAAGAGAAAAGGAGGGAAGGGAGACAAAAAGAATAAAGAAAGGAAAGAAAAGTAATCAAAGTTCAAAATAGTGCTAGGTGGTGTAGTGGATAAAGCACCGGCCCTGGAGTCAGGAGTACCTGGGTTCAAATCCGGTCTCAGACACTTAAGAATTACCTAGCCGTGTGGCCTTGGGCAAGCCACTTAACCCTGTTTGCCTTTTAAAAACCTAAAAAAAAAAATAGTAGTTGAAATGGGGAAAGTAACAAAATAACTACTCTTCATTTTATCCCCTCACTCTACCAAGAACAATAAATTAAAAAAACCCTTACATTAAGTTTTTAACTAAATGATAGCTGGTTTTGACTGGAATTTACTAGGTCCCAAAGACCTGCGAAATGTAATTATTCTAATTTTTGTACCAAAGATCCCCTAGGAAATATAAGAGGAGGCAACTGACTTACTGAAGGGTATATCCCAGGTCTGAATTCCTGGAAATGGGGATTCAGACTTAGGATAGCTGACTTTATTGCTCAGTTTTGTCCTAGTTTCTCCATTGATCCTACCCTACTGCAAAAGTCTAACTGGGGTCAGCTTGCAACATTGGCATGGTCCCCAGTGTAACTGGGCTTGCTTTGCTTCAGACAATGCTCAGGAAGCTCATCAGGGAAGTGAGCCAGACCAGGAGGCAGCATACTTGTCATGGCATAGCAAGCCACCCAAGATATCCATTTTCTTATTTCAGATCATTTCCAAGAGTTTCTATGGAGCTGAGGAAAAAGAGAAAAGAGAAAAGGCATTTATTTGGACCGGAGAATAGTTGATCTCAGTGTATGATAATACATTATTATTAATTATTCATAGTATTAATGACAAAGCCTCACATTTCTGTGACACCTATCTTTAAATCTTCAAAAGGTAGGAAATATAACTTTGTGGATATTAGTACAAATAAAAACAGTTTCTACCCTCAATAAGTTTACATTTCAGTGAGGGAAAACAATACACAAAAGGGAGCTAAAGAAAAGTTGGTTTGGGCAAAACAAATATAGAAAAAGCACTTGTAATTCATGCTTTTATTTAATCTGTATACCTGGGTTCAAATCTTGCCTCTGATGTTTTACTAGTTATGTGACCTCAAATAAGTCACTAAAACTCTCTGGGTCTCAGTTTCCTCATCTGTAAAGTGAAGCTATTTGGCAAGATGGCCTCTGAGCTCCCATCAGCTTGATCCTATGAATCTACAGCAACCCTAACAAGTTTGCAAAGGGGAAAATTATCATATCTCTTATACAGTTGTAGAAATGAAGATTTAGGTGGTTCCCACCATAGGACACTAAGAAAAATATCAACCACATTTAGAAGTCAGGGCTCCAGACTTTCAACTCAGCGTCTTTTCTGCCCTCAGGGCCATCATTCTCACAAGAACTTTCAGACTCAGGTAACTAACTTTACACCTATCTAGAGGTATCTCAGGTGATCATAAGTAAGATCACTTGAAAGCTTTCCATGGCAGAGAGATTGTTACCTTATGAAAAACCTTTTTTCCATAGTAGAAAGTTATATTTCTTAAAAAGGTCTGACATTGAAAAAAAAATTTCCCCTACTATAATTTGCATAAAAACTACTGGTTTTGTCCTCTGAATCTCACATGAAATAAGTAAAATCCCTCTTCTATGTGGAAGTCCTTTAAAAATTTAAGATATACATTGAATCCACCATCTAACACCACTCCAATTTGTCTAAGCAACTACAGTTTCTTCCAGAGTTTCTCCTATGACATGACTGAATCTTCTCTTTTGTTGTTGTTTTTCAATCATTTCAGTTGTATCCAATTTTTTGTAACTCCATTTGGAATTCTCTTGACTGAGATACTGGAGTGGTTTTACATTTCCTTTGCCAGTTCATTTTACAAATGAGTAAATTGAGTAAGACATGGTTAAATGACTTTCCCAGGATCACATAACTACTTGGTGTCTAAGACCATAGTTGAACTCAGAAAGATGAGTCTTCCTTGTGAACTTCAGATTCAGCATTCTAGTCACTGCACCACCCTGTTCACTCTCTTATAAATACACTCCAATTTCCCAATCTTCTTAAAGTATAGTCTCTAGACTAAACCCAATTCCAAGTTTGACATGTCAAGGGCAGAGAACAATAGCTCTATTACCTTTTCTGGTCATTCACTATCTTTCACTTGGTCCAAAATTTAATTAGTCTTATCATTAAATCATACTAAGCCTGTAATCAACTAAGATCCCATTATCTTCTTCACATATATTACTACTCTCTTGTCTCATTTCCCCAATCCTCTTCCCATGAGGTTACCATTATTGATTTGCTTGTTTTTAACCCTTCAGTATAGGACTTTCAAATTTTATCTTCTGATAGTTGATGGACAAAAAACTAGGGAAAGAAAAAACAAAAGAGTCCAATCTCTTTGGGAAGAAAGTAGATGACGTGTTGGGAGTGGGTAGGCTTGATGAAGGTCATGAACATTTATAAGTTCATAGATTGATTCATTTATGAAACCAGACTTAATGAGAGATATAATTTGTTGCTGAGAAATAAGAAAAAAGAAGGAAAGAAAAGAAACCAAGCTATTATCATAATAGGAGCTGCCTGACCTTTAGATTAACTAAAGTATGTCTGGCTCCCAGAGGTAAAATTTCATTGGCTGGCATCAAGAATTTCTGTTATGGTTAAATAATGCTGCAATGAAATAAAAATTGTCATGTCTCCTGAATTCTAAGAGTAGAATCTGTAGGTCACAGATGACATGGTAGAATGGTATGGAAATTAGAAGTAAAGAGACACCATGGTACCAGAGAATGTGGTGAAATGTGAGTGGCAGAGCCCCTGAAAACAGAGAAGGTTGTCTTGAGCACCTTGTAACCTTCCCTTCTTGTGCCTCTGTCTAGTCTTGCAATATCCTATCCTTCGTTTTCTTTTTTAAATAAGTTTTTATTGATATCTTCAGTGTCTTACATAACTCTAATTATCACAAAGTCCTTACAACTCTCCCTTGCAAAGAGATATTCCACATGGTAAATAGTATTTTTAGAGAGCAAAACAAAATCAGTGCAACTATTTGATAACTGTAAAGATCAAGTGTAGTCTAATACATGTCAACCTCACACCTCTATGAAGAGGTACAATTAGGAGTGTCAATTTTAATTTCTTCATTCAAGTCCTGCTTGAAATTTGTAATTTGTTACATTTCCTTGTGATTTTTTTGGTATTTAGTTATTCTTTCCATTTTAATTGCTGAAGTAACTGTTTTCTTGGCCCTGTTTCTTGGTCCAGTTCATAGAGATCTTTCTGTGCTTCTTGTATTCATCACAACCATCATTTCTTATAGCACAGTAACCTTCCATTACATTAATGTACTACAATTTGTTTAGCCATTCCTCAATCGAGGGGTATTTACTTGGTTTGTAATATTTAGTTATCATAAAATATAGATATGAATATTTTGAAGTACATGGAGACTTTCTTATCAATGACTTTCTTGTAGTATAAGCCTAGTAATGGAATAACTGGTCCAAAGGGTATAAACATTTTGCTGATATTGTTATTCAGTCATTTGATTCTTTGTGACCCCATTTGGGGTTTACTTGGCAAAGATACTGGAGTGATTTGTCATTCCCTTCTCCAGCTAATTTTACAGATGAGAAAATTGAGACAGAGTTCAGTGATTTGCCCAGGGTCACATTGCTGATAAGTGACTGAAGTCAGATTTACAGATAAGAAAGAGGATTCTTTTTTATTTCAGACCTGGCACTGTATCGACTTCATTACCTGATACCTTATGGACATTTTAATCACTTTATTTGCATAATTTTAAATTGCTTTGCAAAATGGTTATACCATTTCATGGGACTATCAACTGTTTATTAGGGTTCCTATTATTCCACTATTCCTGCAACTTTGAGTGTAATTATTTTTGGTCATTGTTGCCAATTTATAGGGTGTGAAGAGAAATTTCTACACTGTTTTGATTTATATTTTTCTTTAACTTAAAGCATAAAATATTCATTTGTATGTTTAAGGTATACACACATTTACATATATATATATATGTAACTTATACAACTTAAATATCAAATTCTTATCAGATAAATTTAACTCAAAGATGGTTTTTCATTCAGCCATTTCCATTTTTATCCTAGGTGCATTAATTTTTTTTCTGTACAGAAACTTTTTCAGTTTCAAGTGATCAAAATAATTTATTCTGGCTTTTATAGTTGCCTCAGTTCTTATTTGATTAAGAATATATCTATCCATAGCTATAAGACATTTATGACCTGTTTCTCTTCTAATTTTTAATACTATAGTCTTTAATATTAAAGACATCCATTTAGAATGTATTAAGGAATATGGTATGATTTATTGGTCAAAGCCTAATTCTTGCCAGACTGCTTTCCTGTTTTCCTAGCAGTTTTCATCAAATTAAAAGTCTTTTTCCCCCTAGGTAACATGTTTTCTACATCATCAAACACTGGGTTTTGAGTTCTGTTGTTTCTGAATCTCTCTTATCTAGTCTGTTCTATTGATCTCTCTCTTTTAAACCAGTACCAGATGGATTTGATGGATGATATTTTATAATTTATTTTGAAGTCTGAAAGTCTCTTTTTGTTTTTGCTATTTCCCTTGATATTCTTGATCTTTTGTTTTTCCAAATGAATTTTGCTATTATTTTATAAAGTTCTATATAGTATTCCCTTGGTAATTTACTCAGCATACTATTTAAAATGCAAATTAATTTTGCAATATTGTCATTTTTATGATATTACCATAGCCTAGGTATGAGCACTGAATATTTCTCCAGTTTCTTAAGTTTTCTTTTTTTCCCCTTTAAGAACTACTTGGTAATCAGATCTATAAATGGTTATGTGTAGTTTGGTATGTCAGTCTCCAGATAGTTTACATATTTTTGTAGTTATTTAGAATGGAATTTCCATTTCTATTATTGATTCCTGTGTTTTGTTATTATTATTATATAGAAATACTATTTATTTGTGAATATTTATTTTGTAACCTGAAATTTTGTGAAATCTATTAATTTATCTCAATTATTATCTTTGGTGATTCTCTAGGATTTACCAAGTAAATTATCAGCAAATAGGGATAGTTTTCTCTCCTCTCATTAACTTTATATATTTGATTTCTTCACCTTGTGTGATTACTGTTGCTAGCATTTCCAGAATTATATTGGATAATAGTGGAAAGAGTGGGTATTCCTATATTTGCAAAAGGTTCCACTGGATTGTCGTTGTATATGATCCTTTGTTTTGGTGTTTGGTGCTTTTAAAGTTAATAAAAAAGGGTGTATGTATATATTTTGTAGGGTTTTTAGTTTTTAAAATGTGTTATACTTGGAATCTTCCAGCCAAGATGGTGGAGAGAACCCAGGAAATGTGCTAAGGTCTCCTGGCTTTCCCTCAGGAAATAATATGAAAGAAACCTCAACAGAAATTTGATCAATAAAAACAAAAAGCTCAGAGATGAAATCTACAAACTAGGTCTGTCTCAGGGAAGTGTGGGTGAACTGGAATGAGAGGGCAGAGAGCCAGCACAGGGGCAGAGGGGTGAGGCCCAAGGCCCAACCTAAGATCAGCCATGGAGGCTTTGGCTGTAGGAGCAGAAGACTGGGGAGTCTCAGTGGGGCTGGAGGGTGAGCTCCAGCACAGAGAGTTACAGAGTGCAGTTGGACATCCATCAGTTGGGCTCAGGCCATGAACTCCATACTTTCAGCTGGGCCCTCTTCCCAGAACAAACACAGTAACAGCCCACCCCCATCTCCACCCCCCAGGCTTAGGTGTAGGCAGAAACATTCACTCACAGCATCCAGCTCTACCCCCCACCCCCTCCAGGACTAGGGAGAGGGCCTCAAATCAAGTTCATAGACACTCCAGAGAAAGCAATGAGGGTCCCCTACTGGCTGATCCACTTGGAGTTACTAAACCCAGAGAGCAAAGTCTCTGGGAATTTCAGCAGCAAATATCTGTGAACCAGCCCCTCCCCCCCAACACAAGATCTTAGGAAAATTTAGAAGGGCCAGCAGAAATGGGGGGGGCATTGATTACTACTTGGAAGAAAAAGATCCTAACCCAGAGAGATCTAGAACTTCTGAGGGGAATATGAATTGGTCTCCAGTCCATAAAAACTTTCTAGAAGAAATCAGGAAGAAGTTTAAAAAACAATTGGAAAAATTGGAGAAAGAAACTCAATAGAAAATTAACACCTTGCAAGAGAACATTAACATCTTGCAACAAGAAAACAAATCCTTGGAATATAGAATTGGACAAATGCAAAAAGAAAAATAATTCTCTCAAAACTTCAGTTGGGCAAAGGGAAAATTCCTTCAAAAATAGAATTGACCAACGATAAAAGGAGTTGTAAAAGTAAATTTTCTCTAAAAAAAAACAGAATCTGTGGAAATTAATGACTTCATAAGACAACAAGAATACATTAGACAAAATCAAAAAATTGAAAAAAAAAAGATGAAAATATAAAATACCTCATCAGCAAAACCACTGACCTTCAGAATAGATCAAGGAAAGACTATTAAAAATCATTGGACTTCCTGTAAATATTGAAGAGAAAAAAATCCTAGATTCAAAATCAGAGGATTTAGTGAGGGAAAATTGCCTTGATATCATGGAATCAGAGGGCAAATAGCTATTGAAAGAATACATTGATCCCCCCAAAAGGGATACTAAAATGAAAACACCAAGGAATATTGTGACCAAATTACTGAACTGTCAGATAAAAGAGAAAATCTTGCAAGCAGCCAGAAATAAACAATTAAATACCAAGGAGCCATAGCAAGAATTATACAGTACCTGGCTGCATCAACATTAAGGGATCAAAGGGCCTGGACTGTAATATTCTGAAGATCACAGGAGCTTGGAATACATCCAAGAATTCATTATCCAATGAAACTGAGCCTTCTCTTCCAGGGAAAAAGATGGTCATTTAACAAAATAGGAAACTTGCAACCTTTCCTGATGAAAAGACAAAACTAAATAGAAAATTTGAACTTCAAACATGAGACACAAGAGACACATGAAAAGGTTAAAAAAAAGGGGGTAAAGAAAAAAAAACTACTATCCAATAAGATGAAACTGGCTATATCCCCACCTGGGAGAAAGATTTTCATAACTCTTGAGAATCGTAACTCTATTACAAAGAATATACTTAGCATCAATGGACACTCATGACTTATCCATGACCCTGATAGAATGATTTAAAAATATCTCCTTTAAAAGGGGGGAAAAGTAAAGAGACAGGAGGAGGAAGGAGATTGAATGGCGCAAATCACATTACATACAGAGGTACAAAGCACCTATTTCAATAGAGGGGGAAGAAAGGAGGAGGTGAGAACTGCCCAAATTTTACTATCATCAGATTAGACCTATAGTTAACATATAGACACTTAGTTAAGAATTTTATCTTACATTAAAAATATTATAAGGAGAAAGTGAGAGGTGGGAGGAAAAGAGGAACAAACAGAAGAAGAGACAAAGGGAAAGGGAAAAGAAAGGACAGGGGGTTGTAAACAAGGGGGCAAACACACTGAAGGTGGTGGTATTCAGAAACAAAATAATGGGGAATATGGATAAAGTGAAAAAAGGGAAAAATATAAACAGAGGGGAAGATACCATGAAGGGCAATAAAGAGTTATTAATTATAACTTTGAATATGAATAAAATGAAAATATAAAATATGTGGATGTAAAATGTAAGCAAATAGCAGACTGGATTAAAAAACAGAATTCTACAATATGCTGCTTACAAAAAACTCATTTGAAACAGAGAGGTACATACAGAGTAAAGGTAAAAGGTTGGAGCAAAATATATTTTGCTGTAGCTGAAGTGAAAAAAGCAGGGGTTGCAACTCTTATCTCAGACAAGGCAGCTTCAAGAATAGATCTCATTAAAAGAGATAAGGAAGGAAAATATATCCTCCTAAAAGTTACCATGTACAATGAAGCAATCTCAATACTAAATATGTGTGCACCAAGTGGTGTAGTATTCAAATTCTTAGAGAACTTGAATGAGTTACTGAAAGACATGGCTAGCTAAACTCTACTGGTGGGACAGCTTAACATCCCACCCTCAGATTTAGATAAACCTAACCATAATATAAGCAAGAATGAAGTTAAAAAGGTAAATAGAATGTTAGAAAACCTAGACATAATAGACCATAGGAGAAAATGGGATGAGGATAGAAAGGAATATATTATTTTTCCTGCAGTACACAAAAATTACCCAAAAATTGACCATGTACTAGGGTATAAAAGAAAGGAAGAAATAGTGAATACATCCTTCTCAGATCCTAATGCAATAAAAATCACATGTAATAATGGGCCAGGGAAAGGTAGACCTAAAACTAATTGGAAACTAAATAAGCTCATTTTAAAGAATGAGTGGAACAGACAACAAATTATAGAAAGAATTAATGTTTTCAACCTAGACAATGATAATAAGACATCATTCCAAAACTTATAAGATACAGCCAGAGCAGTTGTCAGGGTATATATTATATTGTTAAATGCTTACGTGAATCATTTGGAGAAAGAGGAAATCAATGAACTAAACATTCAACTAAAAAAATTAGAGATAGGACAGCTTAAAATCCACAATTAAATACCAGATTAGTAATTCTAAATAATAAAAAGAGAAATTAATAAAATCAAAGCAAGAAAACTATTGAACTAATAAATAAAACCAAGAATTGGTTTTATGAAAAAACAATAAAATTGATAACCCTCGGGTTAATTTGATTTAAAAAAAGAAAAAAGAAAATCATATTGCTCGTATCATAAATGAAAAAAAGGTGAACTCAACACCAATGAGAAGGAAATTAAAGTAACAAAGCAGAATTATTTTGCCCAACTTGTGCCAATAAATTTGATAATCTAATTGAAATGGATGAATATTTAAAAAAATAAAAGTTGCCCAGTTTAAATGAAAAGGAAATCAAATACCTAAATAGCCCTATCAAAGAAAAAGTAATTCAACAAGCCATTATTGAACTACCTAAGAAAATATCTCCAGGGCCAAATGGATTCACAAGTGAATTCTATCAAACAAGGAAAAATTGGTTCCAATTCCATATAAAATCTTTGGCAAAATAGATGAAGCTGGAATTCTGCCTAATTCTTTCTATGACACTAATATGGTACTGATACCTAAACAAGGAAGACTCAAACAGAGAAAGAAAATTAAAAAGCTAGCTCCCTAATAAATATAGATTCAAAAATCTTAAACAAAATCTTAGCAAAGTGATTGCAGCAAGTTATCACTAGGATAATACACTGACCAAAAAAGATTTATTTCAGGAATGCAGGGTTGGTTCATTATTAGGAAAGCTGTTAGTTTAATTATATCAATAACAAACCTATCAGAAATCATATGATTATATGAATAAATGCTGAAAAAGTCTTTGACAAAATATTCCTACTAAAAACAGAAGACTTAGGAATTTTAAATGGACTTATCCTTAGAATGAAAAGCATTATCTGTCTGAAACCATCAACAAACATTATGTGCAATGGGATAAGCTAGAAGCATTCCCAGTAAGATCAGGGGTAAAACAAGGATGCCTGTTATCACACTAGCATTCCATATTGTGTTAGAAATGTTAGCTTCAGCAATAAAAGAATAAAATGAATTTAAAGGAATTAGAATTGGGAAGGAAAAAACAAAACTCTCACTCTTTGCAGATGACATAATGTTATCCCTAAAGACTCCTAAAAATCATCTTAAAAACTACTAGAACCAATTAACAACTTTAGAAATGTCATAGGATATAAAATAAACCCTCATAAAATCTCATCATTTCTATATATTACTAGCAAGATACAGCAGCAAAAGCTAAAAAGAGAAATCCTATTCAAAGTAACTTTAGACAATATAAAATACGTGGGAATCCACTGCCAAGACAGACTCAGAAACTCTATGTAAACAACTACAAAACACTTCTCGCACAAATGAAATTAAATTTAAATAACTGGGCAAATATTAAGTGCTCATGGATAGGCAGAGATAATATAATAAAAATGACTATTCTACCTAAATTAAACTACTTAATTAGTCCCTTACTAATCATAATCCCAATAAATCACTTTAATGAGTTAGAAAAATTGTAAGCAAATTCATATGAGAAAACAAAATGTCAAGAATTTCCAGGGACTTAATGAAAAAAAAGTGCAAAAGAAGGTCCCATTAGGGTACATTAGATCTAAAATTATATTATAAAGCATCAGTCATAAAAATTGTCTGGTATTGAATAAGAAATAGATTGGTGGATCAGTGGAATATACTAGGTGCAAAAAATAGCAGTAAATGATTATAGTAATCTGGTGTTTGAGAAACCCAAAGAGTCCAGCTTCTGGGATAAAAACTCTATCTCTGTGGAGCTAAGATGGCAACAAGAAGGGATCAAGTCTTAGGCGCTCTCTGATAAAACGTGAAACTAAGGACTCTAACTAAACTTTCGGGAGACAGAACCCACAAAGGGTCCCATTGAGACAGTTCTCCTACTCAAGGTAACTTGGAAAAGAGCAGAAAGGCTCTGCTCCTTGGGGTCGGAGGGGCAGCCTGCCAGAACAAAAGGACTTCAGCCTCCCGGAGGCAGCCCCAGGGCACTGGGAGCCATGGCTCACAGCAGTGGGGGAGTCTCCTGAGCTGCACCCCAGGGAGCACCAGGCACAAAGTGGGGGAACAGCAGGCAACCTCTGCCAGAGTGAGCACATGGAACCCAGCCCTCAGGGCACACAGCAAGCAGCTTGGTCTTTCCCCAGCGCTGATCCAGGAAACAGAAGCAGGCAGAGCCCATAAGCAGGAGCCCCCAGGACATGAGCCCATTGAGCTGAGGGAGGGGAGTGAAGAGAGACTGCAGAGCTCTGTCTTCTGCCTCTGGAACAGGAATCTGGGGCTCTGACCACATTCAGATCCTGACCACAGTCTAGGCCCCCCCATAGAACAGCAGCCCCCCCTGCATCAGCCCCTTGGCAGAGGGGGGCGCTTATGGTCATTCACAGACCAGGAGGGAGGACAGAACCTCACACACTGAGACCCTTGTGGGAGGGTCCCAAAAGCTCAGGAAGCACCCCAAAACCAGGCTCAGGCTGGGAAAATGAGCAAGCAGAGAAACAAAAGGAAGACTATTGAGAAATATTTTGCTCATGAGCCCAAGAAGGATCAAAATACTCAGTCTGAAGATGAGGAGGTACAAGCTCCTGTATCTAAAGATTCCAAGCAAAACAGAAATTGGGTTCAGGCTATGACAGAGCTCAAAAAAGACTTTGAAAAGCAAATGAAGGAGTTGGAAGAAAAACTGGGAAAAGAAAGGAGAGAGATGCAGGAAAAACATGAAAATGAAGTCAGCAGCTTAGTCAAATAAATCCAAAAAAATGCTGAAGAAAATAACATGCTAAAAACCACCTTAGGTCAAATGGATAAAACAGTTCAAAAAGTTATTGAGGAGAAGAATGCCTTAAAAAGCAAAATTGGCCAGATGGAAAAAAGAGATAAGAAAACTCTCTGAGGAGAACAAATCTTTCAGACAAAGAATAGAAGTCAGGAAGATTGATGAATTTAACAGAAATCAGGATTCAATACTTCAAAACAAAAAAAAATGAAAAATTAGAAGAAAATGTGAAATATCTCATTGAAAAAAACAACTGACATGGAAAACAGACTTAGAAAAGATAATTTAAAAATTATTGGAATACCTGAAAGTCATGATCAGGAAAAGAGCCTTGACATCATTTTCAAAGAATTACTACAGGAAAATTGCCCTGAGATTCTAGAAGCAGAGGGCAAAATAGAAATGGAGAGAATCCACCAATCCCCCCGAGAAAGAGATCCCAAAAAACCAACCCCTAGGAATATTATAGCCAAGTTCCAGAACTACCAAGTCAAAGAGAAAATATTACAAGCAGCCAGAAGGACACAATTCAAATATCATAGAGCTGCAGTCAGGATCACACAGGACTTAGCAGCAACTACATTGGAAGCTCGTAGGGCTTGGAATATAATATCCTGGAAGGCAAAAGAGCTTAGAATGCAGCCAAGAATGAACTACCCAACAAGGCTGAATGTCCTCTTCCAGGG
The DNA here is from genome assembly GCF_037893015.1 of Macrotis lagotis. Classification (NCBI taxonomy): domain Eukaryota; kingdom Metazoa; phylum Chordata; class Mammalia; order Peramelemorphia; family Peramelidae; genus Macrotis; species Macrotis lagotis. The sequence continues at coordinate 150,043,473 of NC_133658.1, forward strand.
AAAAAGATGGACTTTCAATGAACCAGGGGAATTTCAAATGTTCCTTCTGGAATGGCCAGAGCTGAACAGAATGTTTGATCTTCAGATACAGGACTCAGGTGAAGCACGGAGATTGGAGGAGAGGGGGGGAAATATGAGGGACTTAAAGATGATGAACTGCATGTATTCCTGCATAGAAAAATGACACTGATAATACTCATATGAACCATCTCAGTTAATAGAGCAGGTAGAAGGAGCTTTTATAGTTGAACCACAGGAGAAAGCCAAATTCAAAGATAAAATATGGTGTAAAAATGAAATAGGAAAAAAAGGGAAATGTAATGGGAGAAAGAAAAAGGAGAGGGGGAATAGGCCAAGATATTTCATATAATAAGTTTTTTTATTATTACAATGAGCTATTGCAATGATATGGAAGGGGGGAGGCAAGGGGGAATGAGGGAACCTTTGCTCTCATCAGAGGTGGCTAGGAGAGGAAACAGCATAGATACTCAATGGGGTATAGACATCTGGAGTAAGAAGGGGGGGGGAGCAGGGGGAAGGGGTGGGGGTGTGAATAAAGGAGGAGGGGATGGACCATGGCGGGAGAGTAGTCATATATAACAAATTTTCTTTTTTACTTCTTGCAAGGGGCTGGGATTGGAAGGCCTGTCCAAGACCATAGGGCCAGATGGATTCTGGACCTAAGGGGTGGTATGGGGGCTAAGGGCTTCTTGGCCCCAGGACCAGGGATTTGTCTGCTGTGCCACTCAGTGACCCTACAGCAGAGTCAGAGTGAAAGGAGAGAGAAAATATAGTACATGATAGTGGAGAAATAAGAAAGGAGGGAGTTGCAATCAGCAATGGCAACATTGGAAAAATATGGAAGTAACTTTTGCGATGGACTTACCATAAAGAATGCGATCCACCCATGACAGAGTTGTTGGTGTTAGAACAAAGACTGAAGCACATTTTATTATTGTTATTATTTGGGGGAGGATGCAGGGCAAATGGGGCTGGGTGGCCTGCCTGGGGCCACATAGCAGGGTGATCTTTGGGTGTCTGAGGCCAGATTTGGACCTGGGTGCTCCTGACTCAAGGGTCAATGCTCTGTCTGCCACCCAGCTACCCCTAATATTATTACTATTTTATTTTATTTTGGGTCTTTTTTTTCTTCTTTTATCTTTTTGCAGGGCAGTGGGAATCAGGTTTCTTGCATGTAACACGGCTGGGTGATTGTTGGGTCTACAGGGCTGGATGTGATGCTCCTGGCTCCAGGGCTGGTGCTTCGTCCATTGCGCCACCTGGCCATACCTACAATTATTACTATTATTCTTTTTTTAATTTTAATTTTTTTTCTCTCCCCTTTACTTTATTGCCCAAGCAAGTCTATATTCATGTGGGGAGGGGTATTTTGTTTACTCTTAAACAAGAATATTTTATTAATGTAAAAAAAATTTGTACAAAATGAGAATTAAAAATAAAATTAAGAGATCAATAAAAAAACTCTATCTCTTCAATAAAAACTGTTGGGAAAATGTGAAGTTAGCATGGCAGAAACTTAGATTAAACCAACATTTCATACCCTATACCAAGATAAGATCAAAATGGATACAGGATTTAGACATAAAAACAATATTTTAAGCAAACTAGGAGATCAAGGAATAGTTTGGCTGTCAAATCTATGGAAAGGGAAGCAGTTTATGACCAAGGAGGAGACAGAGGACATCAATAAAAACAAACTAGATAAGTTTGATTACATTAAACTACAAAGCTTTTGCACAAACAAAAACACTGTAACCAAGATCAAGAGAAATGTAGTAAAGTAGTTCAATAAAACTTAATCAAGTTCATAAAAAAAAAATCAAGCTATTCCCCAGTTAACAAATGGTCAAAGTATATGCAGAGACAATTTATAGATGAGGAAATCAAAGTGATACAAAGTCATATGAAAAAAATTGCTCCAAAGTATTACTGATTAGAGAAATGTAAATTAAAGCATCTCTGTGGTACCACCTCACACCTCTGAGACTGGCTAATAATAGAAAGGTCAATGATCAATGTTGGAAGGGATGTGGGAAATCTGGGACATTAATGAAAAAGTGGAGCTGTGATCTTCTCCAACCTTTCTGGAAAGCAATTTGGAATTATGCCCAAAGGGCAATAAAATGTACATACTCTTTGATCCAGCAATATCACTACTGGGCCTACATACACCCTGAAGAGATCATGAAAAAGGGTAAAATCATCCCTTGCACAAAAATATTCATAGCAACCCTGTTTATGGTGGCAAAGAATTGGAAATTGAGTGAATGTCCATCAATTGGGGAATGACTGAACAAATTGTGGTATATGAATGTTACAGAACACTATTGTTCTATTAGAAACCAGGGCGGATGGGAATTCAGGGAAGTCTGGAAGGATTTGCATGAACTGATGCTGAGCGAGATGAGCAGAACCAGAAAAATATTGTACACCCTAGCAGCAACATTAGGGTGATGATCAACCCTGATGGACTTGCTCATTTCATCAGTGCAACAATCAGGAACAATTTTAGAGTGTCTATGAGGAAAACCTTTAATTTTAAAAAAGGTATCTTATCATGTAACTTTGCTATGTCTTATATTTTTTTTCCTTAAGGATATGATTTCTCTTTCAACACATCCAATTTTGGTCACTGTATACCATGGAAACAATGTAAAGATTATCAGACTGTCTTCTGGGGGGGGGGGGGGCAAAATGGGGGGGGATAGCAAAATTTTAAAAACAATTTAAAAAAGAAGGAAAAATGTGTTGTACTTTGCCCAAGACTTTTCTATATCTATTAAAATGATCATATGGTTTTGAATGTTTTGGTTTTTAATAAGATTAATTATGTTGATTATTTTGCCTAATGTTGAATCATCCTTTTATTCACTGTATAAATCCCACTTGGTCATAATGAATGATGTCTTGGATAAATTGTTGTAGTCTTTTTTGCAACATGTGGAGTCAATGTTTATTAATGATATTGGCCTAAAACTAATCTTACTCTGTTTTCTTTTCCATAGTTTAGATATTAAACCTATATTGTATCATGAAAGGATTCTGTAGAATGCTTTCTTTTTCAATTTTTGAAAAAACTCTGTGAAATATGGACATCAAGTATTCTTTAAAAGTTTGATACAGGGGCGGCTAGGTGGCATAGTGGATAAGGCAACAGCCTTGGAGTCAGGAGTACCTGGGTTCAAATACAGTCTCAGACACTTAATAATTACCTAGCTGTGTGGCCTTGGGCAAGCTACTTAACCCCATTTGCCTTGCAAAAAAAAAATTTAAAAAAAAGTTTGATACAGGGTCAGCTATATGGTGCAGTGGATGGGGTCCTGGAGTCAGAGGGATCTTAGTTCCAATCTGACCCAAGGCATTTAATTTTAGCTGTATGACCTTGGGCAAGTCACTTAACCCCATTGCCTTGCCAAAAAAACACAACAAAAAAGTTTGATGCAATTTTTCTGTGCATTCAGAACCCAGAAGGAATACCCCCCCCACTTTAGTAGTTCCTTTAAAGCTATCTCTATTTCCTTTTCTAAAATTGGGTTATATAAGATCTCTACCTGGTCTTCTTTTAGTTTAAGTATTTTATTGTTTTGAAGTTATTACTCCATTTCTGATGTGTTTTCAGTTTGGGTAGAACCTAACTATACAAAATACATAACAAAACAAAACAAAATATTCTGATGATTTTTTTATTCTGGTTTTGCTTCAATTTCACCTTGCTCATTTTTAATTTTATTGATTTGATGTTCTGCTGTCTTTTTTTGAAATCAGATTACCTAAGGGCTTATCGACTTTATTAGTCTTTTCAAAGAACCAGCTTTTAGCTTTGTTTACTATTTCTTTGATTTTTCTTGTTTATAATTTATCTATTATTCTCCTTTAATTTTTAACATCTCTTCTTTTGTGTTTATTTTAGGTAACTTTATTTGTTGACTTTCTAATCTAATTATTTAATATTAATTTAGTTTTTAGTTCATATTCAATTCATTAGTCATTCTTTTTCTCTATTTCATTGACATATATTTTAAGGATATGCTTTTACCTTTGAGAACAGCTTCCCAGAAATTTTGATATGTTGTTTCATTGTTGTCATTTTCTTTTATATAGTTATCAATTATTTCTATAATTTGTTCTTTGATCCATTCATTATTTAGGATGTATTGTCAAGTATGCATTGAGTCTGTATCTTTTATTTGTGCCCCCAGAACCAATTACTATTTTTATTGTGTTATGCTCTATAAAGGCTGTATTAACTATTTCTTCCTTCTTTTACATCTATTTGTAATATCTCTGTACCCAATAAATATCTAGTAGTTGGGCAATTTTCATAAAAATTCCATATCATACTAAGAAATATGTATTTTTTCTATACCATTTAGCAACTATCAAAAGTTTTTTAACTCTAGTTTCTCCAAGAATTTGTTCAGTTTCTTATTCTTCCTTTTGTTTTTTTTTTCTCTTAGACTTATACAAAACTAAGGGAAGAATATTGAAGATTTCTGGCATTGTTTGATATTATTTATGTCTTCTTAGCTCAGATATTGTTTCCTTTATGAATTTGGATGCTAAGGCATCAGGAGTATATAAGTTTATTGCAATATTGTTTATTGTCTATGCTCCTTTCAATATAATATAGTTGTTTTGTTTATCCCTTTTTATTTTTTGAATTGACTTTTTTGTTTTGTCAAATAGCAATTCCTCCTTTGTTAGAATCTCTTTATGCATAATAATGTTGTAGGATTTTTTCCATCCCTTCTGTTTTATTTTTTTGTAAGTCATTGTTTTTTTAGATATAGGTCTCGTTTCTTAACCAATCTGTCACCTTTTTTTGTTTTAATACATTTTGCATAGTCGTTTTGGTAGGCTCAAACTCATTGTATACCTTGTTCAATTATCTCTAGGAAATCTAATATTTCCAATTATCTATTAGCTATATGTACACTAAAGGACAAGCTGATTATCTATTGATATCCCACATTTACAGTCATTTTTATCATCTTCTTACTGTCTAGTCTATATTTTTAATCTATTATTAAACCAGATAAACATGCTCACAAGTCCTTCCACTCTGTCATTTAAGCATGAGCACATAGCAGATAAAGTACATCTTAATTTACTTATCCTAAGCCTGCATTTTCACATATTTTGTTTGTTCTTTTTTGATCTTGAACAAATATCCATTCCCAAGCTGGGTGTTTCTGGGTTTAGAGGAGACCTTTTGAGTTAGGTTGGAAATCCTTGAGTCTTTGGTTAGCCACTATAGCACTTTTGAAGAGGACAGTGATCAATAAGAGTATAGGCTCCAGCCTGGATTATTCTGTCCAAAGACAAAAACCAGGAGTAATTGAAAGAGTGCAGAACTGAAATGAAATATATTAATGATAATTCAGAAAACCCAAAACAACTACTTTTTTTCTGATGAGGTTTAAATATTAACTGTCAGAGAGAATATGACTATAGTTATGGTAAAGTACTGAGTCCTGTTTTAAATCTTTCTGTTAATCTGCACTATAAGTTTTTTTTGCATTTCCTAGCATTTCTATTATTGGAGATGGGAGGTAGGGAACTCTACAAATTGCAGATTTACAATGTACAGTGTGTGCCATTTTTACTCTTACCCCCCCATTAAGGATATCTAGGATATTAATATCAACCTTAGTTATAAGGGAGTTTTTCACCTGGTGGCGTTAATGTAAAGGACTTAAATCAAAGGGATTGAGAAGGAAGCCTACATGCTATCTCATTAGCAAGCAAAATCTCCTGAGTTTGAACTCAGTTTAGACCATTCTCATTAATACTATGTGTTTAAATCAGAAGAACATCCTGGGAAAGGGGAGAGAATAAGTGTAGTGACTACCTGTGCCCAGGAATAATCCCCTAATTAGCTAGATATACATATATATATGTATATGTATATGTATATGTATATGTATATATATATATATATATATATATATATATATATATATATATATGGATATATATGGATAAAGATAAGGATGAAGTTAGGAACTTGACCAGTGATGCTATTGCCATGTCCCTTAATCAATACAGATTAGTACTTTCTCTATGTCCTATTCCTGGAGAATTGTCTAGAACATTTATTGGTTAACTGACTTGTCCAGGATCACAGAGTCAGGATGTACTGATGCAGATCTTCTTAGCTTTGAGAGCAGTTCTCTATGCTATATAATATACTGCCTCTAAGAAGTACATACCTACATATGGACAAATGTATGCACACACATATATAAAATTACATTCAGAATAACTTTTGAAGAAATAATTCAAGTAGATATAACCATTGAAATCATTAATATAGAAAAATTCCATTATTATCAACTATTATCTGTTTCTTTTAGCCCTACTTTGATTCGCAGACTTGATTAAAACCTCCTTTCTAACTCACCCAACATCTTTTTTCTTAGAATTTCTATACCTATTAGGAAGTCAGTCAAACTTTTGGACAGTTTGGCATCAAAATAATTTTCCAGCAATTTGCGTTTAACTGAGAACAAAATATCTCCACTCCTGCACATCAAGACCATTTACTCTACTTGGACTGTTAAAGAATAAAGTCATAAAGTCTCTGATCTGTGGAAAACCCTGTGAATGTTTTCTTCAAGCTGTAAGAATGCAATTCTCCACGCTCTTTTTACAAGGCAAGAAAAGTACCCTACATCCCCAAAAGTTTTCTGTAATTTATATGTGATAGTTTCCCTTAGAAGTGAAACTTGCCCCTAGCAACAGGTATTTTTTTTCCAAACTGCTTTGAAGATACCCTTTTATCTTTAAGGAAGAGTATTCCCCAGAAATGATTTCTAAAAGTTTGTATCTTTTCTGAAACATATACTTTTAAAGCAGTGATTTAAATGTAATATTGACTATACAAAATCTTGAACAGTTGGAGTTTCAAGGCAGCCATTCTATTCTTAAATAATTCCCATCATCATCCTTGTCATCATCACATCATAAATCCATTTAAGAGGTCTTATGTACAAGATAAGATAGGAAAGGTGGCATTATGAATAGAGAGCTAGCCTTGGAGCCAGGAAGACCTATGTTCAACACCCATCTCTGAGTCATCTTGCATTATAAATCTGGGGGGGTTATGGAACTCTAAACAACCTTCCAAGAATATAAGGTATAGAAGATCGTGACCTTCATGGGGAGAAGGAGTTTCCTCATCTGGGAGTTCTATGCATCAGTGAATTCACAGGCCCTATTATATGTGAGATATGAAGGCACACCAGAGAGGTGCATTCAACAATTTATTTTCTGTTACATTCAAGAGAAACTTCACCAAAAAAATGTCATTGAGGTTCTGGGACTCAACAAACAATTTCAGGTCTCAAAGAACTAGGAGAATAGTCGAGTTTTCATTCAGCCACAGCACCCCCTCCCTCTATATTTCTAATCTTTCCAGGGGTCAACAACTGAACAAATAACCCTCAATCATGCCACATAGAATGAAAAAAAAGAGTGAGTTGGAAAATATATCAAAGATCATAGTCACATATTACTGACAAGTGGTCATCAAGTCTCTCTTTTTAAAAAAAATTACTTTATAAAATAAATCAAACATTTCTATGATATAATATTTTTGAAATTGAAAATCTATTATGTACAACTTGCTATTCCTTTAAAACATATAATAAAATTCCTTACAAATTTATTTTTTTCTTCCCCCTTCCTCCCCAACTTAGAGATGGCTATCAATAGACATAAATGGATATTTAATATATTTATATATATATATATATACATTTAAAAATAAGTATTAAAACATTGCATTTTGTGCATGTGTACGTGCAGATGTGTATAGGTGGTATATACATCTACATATGTGTGCATGTGTGCTTATAAAATTATCCTATAAATACTTCTATTTATCAGTTCTTTCTCTGGATGCAGATAAAATCTTTCTTCATATGTCCAACCTCTATTTGAAGTCTTCTAATGAGGGGGGCCCATTACCTCCTAAGGCAATCCATTCTACTTTTGGATAGTACAATTTGTTAAGACCGTTTTCCTGTTATATCATCCCTACCTCATGCCAACCCAGTACTTTTTTTCAAACTTTAATTCATTGCTCCTAGTTCTTCCCTCTGAAGTCAGCCATTAAATTCTGATTTTTCCTCTAAACTAACAGATAAGCTTGAATATTGGTCTTATGTCCTCTCTAAGACACCATTCCTTCCATCCATCCTCACATAGCATTTACTTTCATCATTCTGCTTATACTTTTCTGGCTATACCCTATATCATCTGGACCTTCCCAAGAATATAGTGCTGAACATTGTGCTAGAGATGTGGCCAAGGAATAGTACAACAGAACTAGGAGCTTCCTTGTTCTGAATAGTATATCCTCTTAAATGAAGTCAAGGAGAGTTGTAGCTTTGGTGTTTGCCAGCTTAACACTGTCTTATATTGAACTTGCAGTCTTCAAAAATTTCAAATGTTTTTCATGAGAACTATTATCTAAATATGTTCTTTTACTCTTTATAACTCATCATCATATACACATCATTTTATTTGATTCAGTCTGCCTTGGAGATCTTTTTGGATTCTGGTTCTATCTACTAACATGTTGTTATTGCTACTGTTATAATTATTATCATCTAGCAATAATAATTGGGGCAGCTAGGTGGAGCAGTGAATAGAGAGCAGGGGTAGATTAAGGAAAAAACTACATTCTTCCTGAGTTCGATCTCAGATACTTCCTAGCTGTATGACCCTGGGCAAATCATTTAACCTCATTTGCCTCAGTTCCTGCATCTATAAAAACGAGCTGAAGAAAGAAATAGAAAGCCACTCCACAATCTTTGCCAAGAAAACCCCAAATGGTGTCCCAGTCAGATGTGATTGAACAGCAAATAACAATAATAGCTAAATTTTATATAGCAATTCAAAATTTGCAAAGATTTTTAAAAATATTATTTCATTTTATTCTCCTAAGAGAGAGATGTCACCCCCATTTTTGTGAATGAGAAAACTGAGAAAGAAAGGGCTTATGTGTTCTGCCCAGGGTCATATGTCTAGTCAGAATCTGAGGCTGAACGTAGGACTTTGGTATTTTTGATTTGGGTCCATCACTCTGTCATCTATATCCCCTAGTGTCAGTAGCACTTTGGATGACCATGCCTTCTGTAGCTTCATCCAAATAATTGGTAAAATAGTTGATCTCTCCTAAAGACCATTCCATGTTGACATTGATTCAGGCATTACTACTTTTTGAGGTCAGGGCAACCTGTTCCAAACCAGATTATAGTTCAGTGTGTACCTTTTCCTCTTCAGCATGACAATGATAGCATGGATTACCCTTTGAAACTATTGCTACATGCAGGTAACTCTCTCTCTTATCCAGAATTATTTCTGCTTAGGCATGCAAAATTTCATCCTGGAAGACTCCTCGTCTCTCTTCTCTTTCAATATACTAGGTCTGTTGTATTTTGCCTACAATTTTTCTGAACTCTTTGAAACATGATCCTTTAAAAATCTAGGGCACATATCAAATGGCCCCTGGCTTCCTTTTCTATCATGATTCCTAGAATGGATTGGTTATTTGCCCCCAATATTCTCAGCATTTCTCCTTCAACAAGCAGTAGCCTTTGTTGAACAAAATTGGATCCAGCCTAGCAGTTCCCCTTGTCACTTCCCCTATCTTTTGAAGGATGAAATTATTACTTACTTCACGATTTCAATGGATCTGTACTGTCATTGATGTGGGTGCTCCCTTCAACAGTGCAGATCATAGTCTGTCCCTGCAATTTTTATTCATGTCCTTTTATAAAACATCCAGAGGAGATTTTCTCAATGTGATAGAGGGCTTCTTCAAAATCTTGTAACATTTAAATGCACAATACTTAACTATTATTAAATGCCATTCAAATAATTATCATTACTTAAATTAATTATAATCAAATAATAGTTCTCTCTGACTGGCACATACTCTAGATAACTAATTATTCATAATACTATTGGTCTCTTTGTACATCCAAACCCCCAAAATTCACTGCCAGGCTCTTCATAATATGTTTCTCTCACACCATCTCCTGTTGACATTACTCTGGGATAAAAATGTTCTAATCATCTAAGTTGAATCCAAACCCTTTGCCACAACTATAACTTGGCAAGAAGGTGCTGACCTGCATTGGTAGAGGGAATTTCAACCCCTAGGACTTCTTTAGATCTCTGAAATGAGGGTAGCCAGGATTGTTGGGCTATGAGTCTATCTTAGGACCTTCTCTCTAAGATTATCTCCAATTCATCTTGCCTTTTTTTCCAGTTTGTACATCATTGTTTTCATGTTGTCTGCCCCATTAGAATGTGACTTCCTTGAGAACTAAGTGTTGGGTTTTTCCCTTTTCTTTATATCACCAGTACTTAACAGTGTTAGAACATACTACATAGTTCATAATGCTAGTTGACTGACTGGTTGATTTGAATGGTTCAGTTTAATAAGCATATAAAGATCTATTAATCAATCCACAAATATTTGTTAGCACCTACCAACACCAGGCATTATTTGAGTTTTTGGGGACCCAAAGAACAACAACCCACTACCCACAAAAATCTGTCTTCAAGGAGTTTACATTCTATTAAGCAAAGACCATTTTTACACATGTGGCAAATATACGTCATTAGAAGGAGAGATAAGATTTCAAAGGGGAAATACCTAGAATATGCAACAAAAAGGGTAACAAACGTTGAGAATGGGGGGTTACTGATGGACAGCATACCTTCCTAAGGAAGCAGTAAGAGCATAAAAGTGTTTTATACACAACTTCATCTGGGTGATGTGACATCAAATGATTTTTTTTACCCCTACCTTCATACACACACACACACACACACACACACACACACACACACACACACATTGAAACACACAACTACCTAGCACAGGGTACAAGGTACCTAATAAGACCTGTGGTTGATACCAGCTACTACTGGCACTGAGTGGGGAGAAAGGGAGACAAGGGGAGGTCAGTAAGTCAATAAGTCTTTATTGACAAACACATCTCTATAAACTTATATTGTGCTAAGGGATGGGTCAGTGTTTACTAGATTAGAACCAGGTCTAAGAAAATTGTGTTCTTCTATATTATAGAACCATATACTTTTAGGCCAAGTAAACCTATTCCTTTATATCCCTTGTTTGTGCTAGCTCAGTCATTTGCTTCATGCTGATAACTGGGTTTTGGAAGGTTTCCTGAGCCTCCTAATGTGGCCTACATAAGACATAAAAAATAATTTTCTGAGTTGGAGAGGGAACTAGCACTAGGCAGGAGTTAGAATTTCCAAATGTTCCATGTAGTAGATAATGTTTGAAGTGAACTTTGAAGAGAGCAAGGGATTCCATGAAGTGGAGATCCTCCAAGTCTAGAATACTCACCTTCATCCACTCATGATCATCTTGATCACCTCCAACTCCTTGCTTCCTCGATGTCCTTTGTAACTTACTGCAAATTCCATCTTCTTCATGAGGTTTTCTTTAAGTCTCCCACTACTGAAATGGAAGGAAAGAGTACCTTCCACTTAGTTGAAGATATTTTATGTATTTGCCTGAATAACAAGCATGTTTTTGCTCTTCTATGTGTAAGGAGAAGGTCATTGAGTCAGGAGATCAATTATTCCACTCCACCTAATTATAAGATGCTACTCAGAACTTCAACCAAGTGTGAACATACTTGAATTGAATCTGATCAGTCAGAAGAATTGAATAAACTAGACCAACAGTAATGACCTACAGGAATTCTTCATAATAGTCAATGAATCTTTATCACATCCTATGGGTCTTCTATAATGTAGCCTAGAAGTGGCAGAACTTGGGTAAACCCACCTTCCCCAATGTGGCTGAAGCTTCATTAAAGTGTATTTTGGAAATATTTAACAAAATAAATAAAAGTATAAACTTAGCACATTTGTGATTTTCTAATTCAATGTGCTGCCTAGAGGGATACTTTTTTATGGCTTAGTGACCTCAGTTTCTATATGAGTATGAAACCATTGAATTAGATTAGTGCAAAACAAAGATTCAAATTGCAGCAAGCAACAAATAAAGAGAATAATTTTCTAATAAAACCCTCTGAGCACTTGTTTGAGGCATGAGGTGAGCATTCTGGTCTCATCTTTGGTCTCCTCTCCTCCCTCCCCTCCCTCTTCAATATATGCTATGAGTCTCACCTCTTTCTGTGAAAGGCTGAGAATATATCTGGCACATATACCATACCTATATTAGGTGTATGCATTTGACTATTCACAATCAGAGGTGAGGCTCAGCTCTACCAGACCTGCTGCCCCCTCACCACACATACCTGCATTAGGAATTTTGGAGGTTTGAAAAACTCTCCATCTTCACATTAGCATTCCCAGAAAAACTGTTCTGTGTGGGAAACTATGTGGGGTGTTGATTGAGAATTCTACAAAAATCCCAGAAATGAAATGATACCATGCTTGAAGGGAATTCCTTAAGCACACCATGAGGGAAAGAAAGGAAATACCAGGAACATACAACTGTGAGTTAACCTTTCACCACATGTGTTTTCTAAATTTGAGTCCACTTTCTCATAGATTCTACATGTGCTTGTGGAGCAACATGATAGATTTTGGAAGAAATATTTGATGCCAGTTTTTCTAACTGTACCACCATATTAAGTTTGCCTTTCTAATATATAATATATATATATTTTTTATTTATATATGTGTGTGTGTGTCTGTTTGTCTTTGTGCATGTGTGTGTGTGTGTGTCCATGTGTATAAGACTGACTATCTAAATTGACAACCAACCCCAAATCTTGACTAGAAGCATACCAGAATGAGAACTTGAAGCAATGGGAATAGAAAGACAACCCCTTCACCCTTAGGAAAGGAGTGCTAAGGGAATGTACTAATTATTTTCAATCCTTGTTCATTAGATTGGGACAGTTACTTCAGACCAGGTACTTTATTATGTCTACCTCTTAGCATAGAACCTAGATCATAATAAGCACTTTTTAAAATCAATGTCTGTTGATTGAATAACTGAGGTGTGGAAAGGAGCACATTCTTGCTGAAAGGACAGCCCACACAATGACATGCAGATTGGAGATGAAATGTATGTCTATAAGAAAGTGCAACTTTTTTCAGTGTTATATTGTGAAAAGGAATAATATGAGATATAAACTTGGAATGATATAGTGAAGCCAGATTATAATGGCAATTGATTGTCATTCAGAAAAGTTTGTATTTTATCCTGAAGAAGTTGTTGCTGGAGCTTTTTTGAGTAAGGTAATGACAAAATTTGACAACTAGGTGGCACAGTGGATAGAGCACTGGATTGGAATCATCATCATGAGTTTAATCTGTTCTCAGACATTAATTGTGTAACCCTGGGTAAGTCACTTAACCTTGTTTGCTTCAGTTTCCTCATCTGTAAAATGAACTGGAGCAGAAAATAACAAACCATTCCTGTGAATTTCTCAAGAAAACCCCAAATAGAGTCACATAGAGTCAAAAGGATGACTTTAATAGTCAGAAAAAATGACTTAACAATAGCAATGACATGATCACACTTATACTCTTTTTTTTAGATTTTTGTTTTGCAAGGCAAATGGGATTAAGTGGCTTGCCCAAGGCCACACAGCTAGGTAATTATTAAGTGTCTGAGACCGGATTTGAACCCAGGTACTCCTGACTCCAGGGCCAGTGCTTTATCCACTGCGTGACATAGCCGCCCCCACACTTATACTCTTAACAATATAAATTTGGTAGCTATATGGAGGATGATTGGACAGTGGAGAGACATAAGTCAGGGAGACCAATTAGGAAGCGTTTAAATTCCAGGGAGGAGTCCATGTATAGGAGACACATCAAGAAAGTAGAATAAATAAGACCTGCCATTTAAATATATGTGGGGGAAGAAAGGGGAAGAGTCATGGATGACTCTATGTGTCGTGAATCTGGAAATCTGGAAGAAGAGTAGTAATCTGAACAAATTATGGGAAAGTCACAAAAAGTGATTGATTTGAATGAAAGATAAATTTTGTTTTAGACATGTGAAGACTAAGATTATCTATTAGATATCCAATGAAAAATATTCATTAGGAAGTTGGAAAAGTGGGACTGAAGATCAGAAGACTCTAGGGCTAAATATGAAAATTTGGTAATTATCTAAATATAGATAAAAATTTAGCCCATAATAACTAAAAAGATCACTGACAGGATAGAGGAATGTATGTATAAATGTTATTTATAAATTATAAATATAATATTATAAATATACAAAGGTATATAATACCTATATGTATATATATGAATATGTGTATGTATGTTTAAATTTATACACACACACACACACACACATATATATATATATATATGTATGTATGTATGTATAGAGAAAGAGGAAAAAGAGAGAGAGTTCAGCATAAAACTTTGAGGTACAGAGATGATGAGGTAGCAAAGGACACTGGAAAAGTTTGGGATAGAAGATTAGAATGGGAACAATGAGAGAGTAGAATCATGCAACCCAAATAATATTCAGGAAGACTGAGTTATTAATATTCCACAATGCTATAGAACGATCAAAAACAATTTGGACTGAGAAAAAATTTATCCAATTTTATCAATTAAAAGGTGATAGATAACTTTGGAGAGAGCAGTTTGGGTTGATAAAGTCAGAAGATTACAAGAAGTAAAAGGAGAAGAGAAGGCTATGAATATAGAAAACTTTTACTAGAAATTTGGTCATAAGAAGAAGAAGCTATATGGGAGTCGATCTTGTAGGGATGGTAGGGTCAGAATGAGAGAGCAGACATATCTGGTTGGTTGGTTCTTGTCCTTCATTATTTTTTTTAAATTTTTATTAAAGATATTATTTGAGTTTTACAGTTTTTCCCCCAATCTTGCTTCCCTTCCCCCACCCCCACCCCACAGATAGCACTCCGTCAGTCTTTACTTTGTTTCCATGTTGTACCTCGATCCAAATTGGGTGTGATGAGAGAGAAATAATATCCTTAAAGAGAACAGAATTCCCAGAGGTAACCAGATCAAACCATAAGACATCTGTTTTGTTTTTTTTGTTGTTTTGTTTTTTTCCGAATTAAAGGGAATAGTCCTTGTACTTTGTTCAAACTCCACAGCTCCTTATCTGGAAACAGATGGTACTATCCTTTGCAGACAGCCAAAAATTGTTCCCAATTGTTGTGCTGATGGAATGAGCAAGTCCTTCAAGGTTGAACATCACTCCCATGTTGCTGTTAGGGTGTACAGTGTTTTTCTGGTTCTGCTCATCTCACTCAGCATCAGTTCATGCAAATCCCTCCAGGTTTCCCTGAAATCCCATCCCTCCTGGTTTCTAATAGAACAATAGTGTTCCATGACATACATATACCACAGTTTGCTAAACCATTCCCCAATTGAAGGACATTTACTGGATTTCCAATTCTTTGCCACCACAAACAGGGCTGCTATGAATATTTTTGTACAAGTAATGTTTTTACCCTTTTTCCTCATCTCTTCAGGGTATAGACACAGTAGTGGTATTGCTGGGTCAAAGGGTATGCACAATTTTGTTGCCCTTTGGGCATAGTTCCAAATAGCTCTCCAGAAGGGTTGGATGAGTTCACAGCTCCACCAACAGTGTAATAGTGTCCCAGATTTCCCACATCCCTTCCAACAATGATCATTATCCTTCCTGGTCATACTGGCCAATCTGAGAGGTGTGAGGTGGTACCTCAGCAAAGCTTTAATTTGCATTTCTCTAATAATTAATGATTTAGAACATTTTTTCATATCTCTATGGATTGCTTTGATCTCCTCATCTGTAAATTGCCTTTGCATATCCTTTGACCATTTGTCAATTGGGGAATGGCTTTTTGTTTTAAAAATATGACTCAGTTCTCTGTAAATTTTAGAAATGAGTCCTTTGTCAGAATCATTAGTTGTAAAGATTGTTTCCCAATTTACTACTTTTCTTTTGATCTTGATTACATTGGTTTTATCTGTGCAAAACCTTTTTAATTTAATGTAATCAAAATCATCTAATTGGTTTTTAGTGATGTTCTCCAACTCTTCCTTAGTCATAAACTGTTCCCCTTTCCATAGATCTGACAGGTAGACTAGTCCTTGATCTTATAATTTGCTTATAGTATTGTTTTTTATGTCTGTGTCCTGTAACCATTTGGATCTTATCTTGGTAAAGGGTGTGAGGTGTTGGTCTAATCTAAGTTTCTTCCATACTAACTTCCAATTATCCTAGCAGTTTTTATCAAAGAGGGAGTTTTTATCCTGGTGGCCTGACTCTTTGGGTTTATCAAACAGCAGATTACTATAATCCTCTCCTGCTTTTACACCTAGTCTATTCCACTGGTCCACCACTCTATTGCTTAGCCAATACCAAACAGTTTTGATGACTGATGCTTTATAATATAATTTTAGATCGGGTAGTGCTAAGCCACCTTCGTTTGCATTTTTTTTTCATTAGGCTCCTGGCAATTCTTGACTTTTCATTTCTCCATATGAATTTACTTACAACTTTTTCTAACTCATTAAAGTATTTTTTTGGAATTTTGATTGGTAGGGCACTAAACAGATAGTTTAGTTTTGGTAGAATTGTCATTTTTATCATATTAGCTCTACCTATCCATGAGCAGTTGATATTTGCCCAGTTATTTAAATCTGATTTAATTTGTGTGAGAAGTGTTTTATAATTGTTTTCAAAAAGATTCTGCGTCTGTCTTGGCAAATAGACTCCCAATTATTTTATACTATCTGAGGTTACTTTGAATGGAATTTCTCTTTCTAGCTCTTCCTGCTGTTTCTTTCTAGTCATATATAGGAAGGTTGAGGATTTATGGGGGTTTATTTTATAACCTGCAACTTTGCTAAAATTGCTAATTGTTTCCAGTAGTTTTTTAGATTTCTAGGGATTCTCTAGGTAGACCATCATGTCATCAGTGAAGAGTGAGAGTTTTGTCTCTTCCTTCCCAATTCTAATTCCTTTAATTTCTATTTCTTCTCTAATTGCTGATGGTAACATTTCTAATACAATATTGAATAGTAGTGGTGATAATGGGCACCTTTGTTTAACCCCTGATCTTATTGGGAATGCCTCTAGCCTCTCCCCATTGAGTATAATGCTTGTTGATGGTTTCAGATAGATACTGCTAATTATTTTGAGGAACAGTCCATTTATTCCTACACTCTCTAGTGTTTTTAATAGGAATGGATGCTGTATTTTGTCAAAAGCTTTTTCAGCATCTATTGATATGGTCATATGGTTTCTGATAGGTATGTTATTGATATAATTGAATATACTAACAGTTTTCCTAATATTGAACCAACCCTGCATTCCTGGAATAAATCCTACTTGATCATAATGTATTATCCTAGTGATGACTTGTTGTAGTCATTTTGCTAAGATTTTATTTAGGATTTTTGCATCTATATTCATCAGGGAAATAGGTCTATAATTTTATTTCTCTGTTTTAACTCTTCCTGGTTTAGGTAACAGTACCATATTGGTTTCATAGAAAGAGTTAGGCAGAGTTCCATCTTTCCCTATTTTTCCAAAGAGTTTATATAGGATTGGAACCAATTGTTCCTTAAATGTTTGGTAGAATTCACTTGTGAATCCATCAGGCCCTGGAAATTGTTTTTTAGGGAGTTCACTAATGGCTTCTTGAATTTCTTTTTCTGAGATAGGGTTGTTCAGGTATTTAATCTCTTCTTCATTTAACCTGGGCAACTTATATTTTTGTAAATATTCATCCATGTCACTTAGATTATCAAATTTATTGGCATACAGTTGGGCAAAATAATTTCAAATTATTTAATTTCCTCCTTATTGGTGGTGAGTTCACCTTTTTCATTTATAATACTAGCAATCTGGTTTTCTTCTTTCTTTTTTTAATCAAATTGACCAGAGGTTTATCAATTTTATTGGTTTTTTCATAATACCAACTTTTGGTTTTATTTATTAATTCAATAGTTTTTTGCTTTCAATTTTATTAATTTCTCCTTTAATTTTTAAAATTTCTAATTTGGTATTTGATTGGGGATTTTTGATTTGTTCTTTCTCTAATTTTTTTAGTTGCATGTTTAGTTCATTGATTTCCTCTTTCTCTAATTTATTGGCATTTAGAGCTATAATATATCCCCTGAGAGTTGCTTTGAATGAATCCCATAGGTTTTGGTATGTTGTTTCATTATTATCATTATCTAGGATAAAATGGTTAATTCTTTCTATAATTTGTTTTTTGGTCCACTCATTTTTTAAGATGAGGTTATTCAGTTTCCAATTTGCTCTGGGTCTATATCTCCTTCAGGTGTTTCTCCTCTACACCCTTCTTCCCCTCTATTACCATAGGTTTTTGTACCTCTTAGTGTAATGAGATTTGTCCCATTCAATCCCCTCCCTCCTCCCGTCTCTTTCCTGTCCCCCTTTTTAGGGAGGTAGTGTATTTTTTTTAGATCATTCTATCTAAGTCATAGAAAATTCTGAATGTCTGTCCCTTCTAGTTCAGTATATTCTGTTGAATAGAGTCAAAATTCCTGAGAGTTATTAGAGTCTTTCTCCCCAGTGGAGTTAAAGCCAGTTACATCCCATTAGATATCAGTCTCATGGATAGGTCATGGACGTCCATCATTTCTAGCTAGGTATATTCTCTCTGTTAGAGTAACATTTCTCAGGATTTATGAGAGTCTCTACTCCCCCATGCTGGGATATAGCCAGTTTCAACTTGCTGGATTGCATTTTTTTCCTTTTACCACCCCCCCTTTTTTTTACCTTTTTGTGTGTCTCTTGAACCTCCTGTTTGATATCCAAATTTTCTGTTTAGCTCTGGTCTTTTCATCAGAAATTTTTGGAATTCTTCCATTTCATTAAATGTTCATCTTTTTCCCTGGAAGAGAAGGCTCAGCTTTGCAGGAAAGTAGATTCTTGGCTGCATTCCAAGTTCCCATACTCTTCAAAATATCTCGTTCCAGGCCCTTTGATCCCTTAAAGTTGATGCAGCCAGGTCCTGCGTGATCCTTACTGTGGCTCCTTGATATTTAAATTGTTTCTTTCTGGCTGCTTGCAGGATTTTCTCTTTTATCTGATAGTTCTGGACTTTGGCCACAACATTCCTTGGTGTTTTCATTTTAGGATCTTTTTCTGGTGGGGATCGATGTACTCTTTCAATAACTACTTTGCCCTCCAATTCAATGATGTCAGGGAAGTTTTCCATCACTAGATCCTGTAATAGTAAGTCCAGGCTTTTTTTTTTTCTTCAATGTTTTCAGGAAGTCCTATAATTTTCAGGTTTCCCCTCTTAATCTATTCTCGAGGTCAGTGGTTTTGTTGATGAGGTATTTCACATTTGCTTCTATTTTTTCTATTTTTTGATTTTGTTTAACTGACTCTTGCTGTCTTGTGGAGTCATTAGTTTCTGTAGACTCCATTACTTTTTGAGGGGAGGAGTTTTCTTCATTAACCTTTTCCAATGGGTCAATTCTACTTTTGAAAGAGCTTTCCATTTGACCAATTGAGGTTTTGAGAGAATTAATTTCTTTTTGCATTTGCTCATTTGAGGATCTGAGAGAATTATTCTCATTTTGTAATTGTCCAATTGATGATCTGAGAGATTTATTCTCCTTTTGTGTTTGTCCAATTCTACTTTCTAAGGTTTTGTTTTCTTGTTGCAAGGTATTAATTGTCTCCCCCAAATTTTCCAGTTGACTTTTAAACTCCTTCCTTATTTCTTCAAGGAAGTCTTTCTGTGCTGGAGACCAGATTGTATTCTCCTCAGATGTTCCAGGTCTCTCTGGGTTGGGGTCTTTCCCTTCCAGGAATTTTTCTATGGATTCACCTTTCTGCTGACCCTTCTTCATTATGCTAAGACCTTGAGTTGGGTGGAGCTGGTTCACCTGGGCTTGGGATCTCTAAAGGCTTTACTGAGTGCTGTTTCTCTGGCTAGCCAGTAGGAGGTGCTGGTTGCCCTCGCTGGGGTGTCTGTGACCTTGGTTGTGAGGCCTTCTCGCTTTGCTTGAGGGAGGGAATTGGAGCTATTGAATTCTTTTGCCTTCAATCAATGGTGGGCTTTACTCTGGCCTGAGGTGATTCCTCAGCTGGGCTGGTTCTTTTGCTCACACACCTGGGCCTGAGGCAGAAGTAATTTGCATTTGTTTGGGAGGAGGCCTCAGTGCAATGGAGGCCTGGGCTCAGAGTTTCTCAGACCTGAGCAGCCAAGGGATGGCGTCCCCAGCTCTCCTGCACCAGACCTCTCCCCACAGCCCCTTCCCCAAGGTCCAGGGGGACAGCACCAACACCAGCGCCTCTGCTTCCCCGTGGATCCAAGCCCCCTTCGTCCAGCCCCACTGCTGATACAGCAGGTCCTGCTCTCGGGCCCTCAGACTCCTGGTTCTGATTCAGCTGTTGGTCTGGCTGATCTTCCCTGGGAGCTCGGACTCACCTCGGTACTCAGCCAAGGCTGCTGCGGGAGACAAATCCTGAGGTAGATTTTCCTCTCCTGGCTTTTCTTTCTGGGTTTCCTGGTTCGGATTTCTTTTAAGAGGTTGGTTTCATGTGATAGATGGGGAAGAGATCAGGAGACTTTAGAACTGTGCCTGTCTTCTCTCCACCATCTTGGCCGGAAGTTCCCTTGTCCTTCATTATTGAAGAAGGTCAAAATGGCATCACTCTATTAAAGGCAAGCTATAATATATTAGACTGTAACAGATCAAACAAATGCAAACTTAAAATTCCCTTCTACAGGTAAGGCAAAAATATAGCCTATATAAACACCTAAGATGGGCATTCCATTCTGCTTCCATTCTGCCTTGGTCATAGAGCACAGCACCATCTGATGAGGACACACCATGCTGGGTGGTCCTGTGCCAGCGTCTCCCATGATGCGCATAGTTCCAAAGTTCTTAAAAGAGACCTCTAGAGTGTTTTTCTCTGATAGCCCTGTGAGCACTTGCACAGTCTTTTTGGCAAGTATATGTTTGGCATTTGAACAATGAAGGCCAACCCATCGTAGTTGCACTCTCTGTAGTAATATTGGAATGCTTGGCAGTTTAGTTTGAGAAAGAAACTCAGTGTCTGGCATCTTTTCCTGCCGGATGATCTTCAGCTTATTTCTAAGACAATGTAAATGAAAGCATTTCAGTTTCCTGACATGGCACTAGTAGATTGTTCAGGTTCCCAGGCATAAAACAATAAAGTCAGTGCAATGGTTCTGTAGACCTTAATTTTGGTAGTCAGTCTAATACCTCTTCTGTCCCACACTTTCTTTTGGGGTTTCCCAAATACTGAACAGCTCTGGCTATGTATCTATCAACCTCATTGTCAATGTGTACCTTCCTGAAAAGATCACTGCCAAGAAATTATCCGTATTATTCAAAACAGCTCCATTTGTTGTAATCAGTGGTTCCACCTAAGGAGGGTGTGGATGCTGGTTGATGGAGCAACTGTGTTTTCTTGTGGTGTTAATTATTAGGACAAAATGAGCACAAGCAACAGAGAATCAGTCCATACTTTGTTACATCTCAGTTTCAAAGGCTGCATTGAGGGCACAATCATCTGCAAACAGAAGATCATGCACCAACACTCACTCCTCTTTGGTCTTGGCTTGCAGTTTTTTTCAAGTTGAAGAATTCATTGGCAGTATGGTAGCTGGCCTTTGAGACATATCTAAGCTATAGGATAGGAGTCAGTAGATAGAACTTGAATATTAGAGAGAAATGATGACTGCAAGCAAGGGTAAAAATAGAGGGATTGGCTTTGGTGAGAAGTGCTGAATTTTCCCCCAAGAATGAATTAATTTCTAACATTTATCAAAACACACCTCAGAGATATTGTAGGTTTTGTTCCATACCACTGCAATTAAATGAGTTGCAAAAATATTTGACTTACTAGTGTATATTAAAGTTATGTATAAACACTATATTGTAATCTATTATGTATACAGTATTATGTCTTAAAATGTACATACCTTAATTAATACTTTGTTGCTAAAAATGCTGTTATCTGAGCCTTAAGTGTGCCATAATCTTTTTTGCTAATGGGGGTCTTGCCTTGATGTTGATGACTGCTGACTGATCGGGGCAATGCTTGCTGAAGATTGGGGTCCCTGTGGCAATTTCTTAAAATAAAACAACAATGAAGTTTACCTCAACAATTGACTCTTCCTTTCACTTGTACACTTAAAGTCCATTGCAGGATTGTTAACTTCCCTAATTTCAATATTTTTATGTCTCTGAGAAGAGGGAGGCCTGGGAAAAGGTAGAGAGGCAATAACAGAAAGAACAGTTCAGGGGAGCAGTCAGGGGACATACAACATTTATCAATTAAGTGTTTCAACTTCTATAAGTTTTGGGAAACAATTTCAAGAGTACTATCACTGATCAACAAAGCAAAAATAATAATGAAAAAGGTTGAAATACTGCGAGAATTGCCAAAATATAGTGCAGAGAAACAATGTTTTCATTTATTGTTAGAAAAAAAATGCTGCCAATAGATTTGTTCCATAAAAAAATTGCCACAAATCTTCATCTATTCATAAAACATGCAATATCTTTTAAGCATAATAAAACAAAGCACAATAAAATGTAGTATAGCACTTTAAAGTTTGTAAAGTACTTTCCAAATATTATCTCTCTCCATCCATAACCATACAGGTAGGTATAATTGTTATCTTCATTTTACAAATATGGAAACTGAGAAAAAGTTAAGTGATTTGCCCAGGTTCACACAGCTAGTCAATGTATAAGGTTGAATCTAACTTCTTCCTATATCCAATCCCAGTATTCTCTCCAATGAGTCAAATGGTATAGATTGAGGCAAAGGAGGAGAGAACAGAGAGTGATGACAATAGGGTGTTCAATTTAGAGTGAAGGGAAAGAATAAGATCACAGCAAAATGAAGCTTTATCCAGGAAAGTTTGAATCAAGGCCCTCTGTGGAGAGGGAAGAGATACTTATAAAAAGACAATGCTAAGTTCTGGATATGCCAAGATAAAAAAGAAATCACTCTTATCTTTAAGAAGCTTAAATCCTATTGAGAGGCTACAGATAAGAAAATACAAATCATTTACAAAGTAAACCCAAAGCAAATATGCAGGGGTATAGGAGGAGAGTTCTAATAGTTGGTCCAGGAAAAGTTTTAAATAAAAGGTGGCACTTGAAGAGAGCTAGGTATTCAAAGAGATGAAAATAAGTAGGGAGAGAATTCCAGGCATGAGGAATAACTTGTGGGAGGATATAGCAGTGGGAGATGGAATTACATTTTTAAGAAGCAGAAAGTGGGCCAGTGTGTCAGGTGGAATAATGTTGGAACAACCTGGGTTAAAGCCAGATTGTCAAAGCCATTCAATGACAGAAAGAGAAATTTGGATTTTATATGAGGCAAAAATGAGTCATTGTCAGGAGACTGAGATGGTCAGACCTATACTTTTGAAATGTAAGTTTTATAAAACTGTGGAAGAACAACCAGAAAAGAGATGTATTAGACATTGGGGGATCAATTAGACATTTCTTTCGAATAGGTATGCACTAAGGAGGTCCTGCACTGGGGTATCAGCTTTGAAAGATGGTGCTGCCATTGATAGAAACAGAGAAATTAGGAAGAAGGGTGGCTTTAGTGGGGAGAGAGAGACATTAAAAATTCTATTTTGGACCAATTGAATTAGAAATACTATGGTTCAATTGGTGATCTCATCAGCTCCCATTTTTTTAACCTTTCTTTATATCTACAATGTTTAGCAAATTTCAGGTACAGAGTAAATGCCTAATGAATCTTTGATCACTATGGATTCTCTTGACTATGGGATATCTAGATATCTGTTCCAGTGGGCAGTTGCTGATATGGAAATGGAGCTAAGGGAAAAAGAGAAGACAACTGGGAATACTAAGGCCATGAAAGCTGAGGAGATCATTTAGACTTAATTACATAACTGTAATGAGCCCTAGGATATGTGTCTGCCTGGTCAGGGGAAAGTAAATGATTTTTTCAGTAGAGATGACTGAGAAGAAGCAATCAGACCAGAGGAAGAGGCCATAACAGTGTGATTGAAGCTATAAAAGAAGAGAGAATCCAGGAGGAGAGGGTGGTCAATAAGAGAAGTCACAAAGGGTGAGAACTGACAAAAAACCATCAGACTCAGAAGTTAAGAGATTGTTGGCAATCTTGGAGAGAGAAGTTTGAATCAAGAAGTTTGTGTAAAGATGCTGAATTTCAAGGGATTGAGAATTGAGTGGGAGATGAGTCACTGTAAATAATAAGCAGAGAATATATTTTATTTTTAATGATTATCATCATATTTCATTTTATAACAATTTCATTTCTAAATATATCCTTTCACTTTTCCTACATGGACAATCATTCTTCAATAAAGAATAAAAAGAATGAAGGAGGGAATCCAATTCATCAAAACTAACTCATCCATCATAAGAACCTATCAATGTATGTATAACTCTTACCCCTTTAAAGAAGAGAGTAGGTAAAACTATTCTAAAGAGATAATTAAAAAGGGGAAAAGATCCACATGTACAAAAATATTTATAGTAATTCTTTTTATGGTGGCAAAGAAATGGAAATTGAAGGGATGCTTTTTAATTAGAAAATGACTGGACAGGTTGTGGTACATGAATCAAATGAAATAATATTGTCTTTAAGAAATGATGAACAGCATCCAGAGAAAGAAAAACAAAACCAAAAAAACCCTTCAGAATCTGATGAACACTTTATAAAATTTATCTCTTATGTACCTCTTACCCATAATTCTAATTCCTTATAACAAAAATGACTAATCTGTAAACATATTTATCACAAATATGTATGTACAATATTTACCTGACTGTTCGTCACTGAGGGGAGGAGGGTGGGAAGAGAAGGTGGAAGGAAATTTTGTAACTTAAAAATGAAATATGGATGAATGTTGAAAAACTTTCATAACAAGTATTTGTGAAAATAAAATAGCAATAAAACATTTTAAAAAAGAAATGATGAGCAGAAAGATTTCAGCAAAACCTGGATAGACTTACATGAACCAATGTTGAGTGAAATGAGCAAAATTAGAAGAACATTGCACACAATAAAAGCAAGATTGTATGATGATCTACTATGATAGACTTAGCTCTTCTAAGCAATGCAATGATCAAAGACAATTCTAAAACAATTGTGCTGGACAATGTCATCCATATTCAAGAAAGAACTGTGAAATCTCAATGCAAATCAAAGTACAATACTTTCAGGGATTTTGTTTGTTTTTTCTTGTGGTGTTTTGTTTTGATTCTTCTTTCATAATATGACTAATTGTAAATATGTTTTATATGACTTTGCATGTATATACTATATCAATTTGGTTAATGTCTTGGGAAGAGGGTAGGTCAGGGAAGAAGGGGAAAATTTCACAAAAATGAATAAAAAACTCTCTACATATAATTGTTAAAAAATAAAAAAGAGAGGAAGATGTATTTTCTCATGTCTTCTTTGGGGTTAAAATTCAGATTTGATTTTTGTGGTTTTCTTTTAAGATATGATTGCGTAAATTTTGTTCCTGATTATGCTTATTTTACTTATTTTACTTCCCCTTCCCGCCTGCCCCTGGCATTCTTCATATTCATTATTTCCTTTGGTGCAATAATAATCCATTTCATTAATGTAGCATAATTTATTTAGGCATTTCCAAATCAATGAAAATCACCTTATTTCCAATTTTTTGCTATTGCAAAAAATTTCTTTACAAATATTTTGTTATCCAGAAACTGAATGAACACAATTACAAAACACTTTTCACACAAATAAAATCATATCTAAATAATTGAAAAAAATGTCAATTGTTCAGTGTTAGATTGAGTTAATATAATAAAAATGATAATTGTACCCAAATTAAATGGCTTATTCAGTTCTATATCAATCAAACTACCAAATATTTTAACCTAGCTAGAAAGAATTATTAATATTCAAATGGAGCAACAGTCAATAATATCAAGGGAATTGATGGGGAAAAAAAGGAGAGGAAATTGGTCTCGCTCTACCAGATCTAAAACTATACTATAAAGTAGTAGTCATCAAAACTTCCTGGTACTGGTTAAGAAATAGAATAATGGATCAGTAGATTAGGAAAGATTCAAAAGATACAGCAAATGACTGCAAGAATCTACTGTTTGACAAACCGAAAGACAGTAGGTTCTGGGATAAGAACTCACTATTTGAAAAAAATTGTTGGGAAAACTGGAAAATCATATAGCAAGAACTGGGCATAAACCCACAACTCACACCACCCTAGGCCAAAATAGGGTCAAAATGGGTACAGAATTTAGACATAAAGGGTGATACCATGGACCAATTAATAGCTCAAGAAATACTCCATTAGTCAGCTCTATTATGACCAAGAAGAAATAGAGTATATTATAAATTGAAAAATGGATGATTTTGACTATATTAAATTAAAAAGGCTTTGCACTAATAAAACCAATGCTGCCAAGATTAGAAGGAAAACAGAAAGCTGAGAAACAATTTTTCTTAATTTACACTTTTATTTATTTACACATTTCTAAAATAGTCTTGTAAGAGAAAGAATATTCCCTCCTTCCCCCACAAAAAATAAAAAAAAAAAAACTCATGAGAAATAAAGTGAAAGAAAGAGAAAAAAATGTGCTTCAGTCTGTGTTCCTATACCATCAGGTCTATCTCTGGGGTGGATCACATTCTTTATCAAAATACACAAGCAGAGAAAACTCATGGTAAATGTCCACTATTTTCTTGGTGAAGAAGACAAGGTCTATTTAAAAAGGCGTTCTTAGATCACTGCCTTGTCATGGCAGAGGAGTTTGCATAGCTCAACAAACTATGGGTTCTGCTCTTCAGGGTTACCCAAAACAGACAGGTCATAATGGAGAGTCCTAACAAACAAATGAATACTTCACAACTGAGAAGGAAATGACAAACCACTTCAGTTTCTTTGTAAAGAAAACCCAAGGGATAGTATTAAAATGATAAAAGATATGACATCAGAAGATAAATATCTCAGCTCAGAAGGTGTACAACATAGAACTTGGAAAGTATAGAGGACAACAAGAAGTAGATCCAGTGCTAGGGAAGCATCTGAGTCAAAGTCAAAAGAAAGCTCAGGTGAGGGTGTGTCAGATGACAAAAGGAAAATTTGATGCTGGAGAGACTGATATAGCATAGCAACCTGGAATGTAAGATCTATGAATCAATCTAAACTGGATGTGGTCAAATAGGAGATGGAAAGATGAAACATTGATATCTTGGGTGTCAGTGAACTTAAATGAGCAGGAATGGGTGAATTTTAATTCAAATGCTCATGCCATACTACTATGGGCAAGAATCTCTTAGAAGAAATGGAATAGCACTCATAATCAACAAAAGGGTAAGAAAAGCAATACTGGAATAAAAATCTCAAAAGTGGAAGAATGATATATCAGTTTATCTCTCTCTTTTTTAAATTCTATAGTTCTTTCTAAATCACTCATCCTCATTTCAAGCAAATACTAGCATTGCTCTTTAATTGTTTCACATTTATTATTATCTAAACATTCTCCTTCTGTAAACTCCCTGAGGTCAGAGAATGGATTTTAAATGTCTTGGTGCTCAATAAATAATTTTTATATGTAAGACTCAAACTCTGGAGTACATATCTGATCCAATGCTTTCTTGGGTGCTCTGATGAAACCAGTGAATTTTTCACTAAATTTCTGCTGAAATGTTTTATTCTGTACAAATATATAACCGCTTTGAGATCTTTTTAATGGAGTTACTTACCAAAAGGAAAAGTGGTTTGTATTTAATGTAAGGAATAAACAGTGCAATAATTTCAACCTCAGTCATTTTTACAAAGTATAAACTACCTGTTAGAAAACTAGCATGCAAAGTTGAAGTGGTTGTTTAGACAATGCACATAAATCTTAGAGTTACTCAGAACTGGAGAAAGAGCCTAACTGAATCTGACCATCATGCCTTTGATCAATAAAATCCAAGGGCTCCCAATGCCTCTAGGATTAGACATAAGCTCCTCAGTCTGACTTTTAAAGTGCTTCACAACCTGGCTTCAAACCTATTTCTCTAATCTCCTTATACCTTACTACTCTACCCACATTCTTTGATAACAATCAAACTCACACAGCTGCTGTTTCTCATATATAGTACTACATCTCCCATCTCCATGCCTTTGAACTGGCTACTTCCTGTCCCTAAAATTTATCTATCTTCATTCTTCTCTCTTGAAATCCTATATTTCCTTCAAAACTCTGTTCAAATGCTACATTCTACTTGAAGAATTTCCTGAATTAGCAGCTAGTAACTTGTGCTTCCTCCAAATTTTTAACCTGATATTTTTGTAAACTTTTAGAATTGTTTCTCCTTGAATATGCAATCTCCTTAAAAACCAAGCAATATTCCATTTTTGTCTTTCTATTCCTATTTCTTTATACTCTACATAGGATACAGTTGGCATGCAATAAATGTTTTTTGATTGACTGATTGAATGAATGAATGAAAAAGAAATCTATTTTGATTGAATGGGAAGGGAGGAGGAAGTCAGTAACATAATAAATTATCAAGATCTCAAACCCAGAAAGAAAAACTTAGCACTTGGTATTGATTTTTTAGACCAATATAAAATTTAAAGTCTAACATAAATTGTTGCTAAAAAATAGTAAAAAAAATAATGAAGATGCCCATATTTGTCTTCTGGGTTTCTTTTTTCATTCTGCAACTTCAAGAGCTTCTGCTTTCTGTCAGCCAAGATTTTTAGTTTTAATTGTGCAATTAAGTCATCCTTCCCCTTCTCATTCCCTGGATTCAATTAATCAGCAATAATGAATTCAACAAGCAAAATCTATTTGCTAATTAGAGAACCTGTCCTCTCCAGTCAGGTCCTCTCCCCTCCTACCCTGTTGCATCAAACTTTCATTGAGGCTCAGAAGCAATGAAGGAGTTGAAAGGGAAGAGCCTGTATCAATACAGAGAAGAGCTTGGAGAGGAAAACCTCAGTGTTATGACTCTAGCATCAAAGGGTCATCAAAATTTTCCCACTACTGGATAAAATAATAGTTTTTTTTTTCCTTTATGGGGGAAAATGTCTTTTTATAATCTAAAATGATCAAATCCCCTTATCCCAGGAAGATCTAAGTCTCTATGTCAACAGACAGGACCAACCCAAGAAGAGTTTTCTTTAAAGAAGACTGGATTTCAACAAAGGGTGTTGGGAAGAAATAAGGATAGTGAAGAGCTGGGGTAATTGAGGATGGGAGGAAATTAAGAGTAATAGAGGAAGTGGAAATTGATAAACTGAAAAGTGAGCAGATATGGACAGCCAGGATGTGAAAGTAATTAAGCCCTGCAAATATTATTGCTGCTGTTTGGTCTTCATTCTGGAAGAGGACCAAATGACATCAAGAGAATGATGTCTTGACTTAAAAATAAATTGAATTTAAGCGAGGCAGATGTTTGAAGTCATCAATCCCACTCTCTCCTCCAGTCATAGGAAAGAGACTCAAGTAAAGGAACTGGGCATGTTGAACCTGGAGACGAGAAGATGAGTAGGATCATAATACTGTTTCCTCAAGTATCTGAAAGAATGTGATGCAGAAGAGGGACTGGGACCTTTGACCCTTAGGAAGCAAAATGAGGAGCATTGTGTAAAAGATGAAAAGTTTCAAATTAAAACTATATGTTAAAAAATTACCTAGCAATGACAAATATCAAAAAGTGTATTTAGATTTAGAGCGACAGTGGTTCTCTCTCCTTGAAGGTCTTTAGGCAAAGACTGGATAGCTAGACTGATGGTATATCATAGTGGAGATTTTTTTAATATATGAATTTCTACCAAACAGGTGCTTTAAATGCACTGATCAGGGCAGTTAGAGGACATGACCTGAGAAGCAGGAGCAAAAAGCAGCTTAGAATGGCCAGGATTTTCACTAAAATATGAGGCAATCACTGATCAAATCAGCTTTGTTGAATTAAATAGAATCCTATAAGTAAATGACTGTAGAGAGGAATTGAAAAGTTGAGGGAGGGATAAATGGCTTCTGGGATATAGGGAGTAGGAATGGGAATAAGTGATTGAGAAGAGGGCAAATGGGGAATAGAGAAAATAACGGGAATTATTGGGCAAATGGGGAATACAGAAAATAGCTGGGGAGTGTGATTAGTAAATGACAACAGGCAAAAGAATCAGATAAAAGATAATAGAATGAATTAGGGAGACATCTACATAAAGAATAAATTTCAAGAATCTCATTTCTGATGTGGGAACTCTCTCCTTAGCACAGATCAGAAAGTGTCCAAGGGCTATTAACTTCCTCTGGGAGCTGAATAATTGCATATAGGAGCTTAAGTGACTTGCCCAGGGTCATAGGCCCTGCCTAGA
Organism: Macrotis lagotis; assembly: GCF_037893015.1. Classification (NCBI taxonomy): domain Eukaryota; kingdom Metazoa; phylum Chordata; class Mammalia; order Peramelemorphia; family Peramelidae; genus Macrotis; species Macrotis lagotis. The sequence continues at coordinate 150,073,856 of NC_133658.1, forward strand.
GGCATGATTTTGAACCTTCCAAATTGCCTCTCCCAGTAAATTATTGGAGAGTAAATGACAGGAAGAAAGGGGAGTAAATGACTGATGAATAAATGACTGGAAAGGGAGGGAGGGAATAAATATGGAGGGAAGAAGAGGAGATGACTTAGTGGGGAAACAGATTGAGGATAGAGACTCTGGGGAGTCCAGGAAATAAATGATTACCGACTGAATGGGATAGTAAATGACAAGAGAATGGAGGAGGGAGGTAAATGACCTGGGAAGTGCAGAGTAAGTAACTGGAGAGTGAGGTAAGTGAGCTAGGGAACTAGAGAATAAGAGACTGGAATATGTGAGACTTGGGAGGAGGGTTGGAATAAATGACTCAGTAATCAGGTAATGTAAATGATTGGAGAGGATGGAGGTAAATGAGGAATGTGGGACAAAATAAGTGACTCAGAGTTGGGGTAGAGAGATAATGCCCACTGGACATTTTTGAGTGACTAAGCTCTTTTTTTATGACAAATTTTTAAGCTTTGTTAGTTTTTGGTCCACACACATACATATCTATACATAAAATGGATTGTAAACAACTGAGATGAGAGTATGCAAAGGTAATAATAATTGGGGAACTGGTGTCTAGAAGCTAGGATTTTTAGTAGATATAAAACTGGACTGATAATTCCAATCCTGCCTCAAACTCTTACTAGCTTTGATACCCAGGCAAATCACTTAACCTCTCTTGGTTTCAGGTTCTCATATCTGTCAATTGACCTCTAAGATTTCTTCTAGTTTTAAATCTATGACTGAAATATAGTGGCAGACCAGGGGCATTAAGGGATAGACAAACTCCCAACCTGTAGATCTGGCACCAGGGTTAGGGTGAGGAGAAGATAAAACCTAAGCCAAGATAGTACAGGGATGGGGATGAGTGACAGAAGCAGAGATGGGCTCTCCTTCCCTGATTCTAGTCTCTGCAGCTGGGAAGCAATAAAGGTTGTGTCACTGGGGCTGTAAAGCTCTTTAAAGCCCACTCAGAGCCCTGAGGGTTTTTTGATTTGTTTTGTTTTGTCCTTTGGTGACTATTTTTTAAAGGACCCAGATAGGACCAGCTCTGCCACTAATCCCTCTTCATAAACCAAGGCTGTTCAGGGAAAGGCAATCAAGAAGGTTTAGGGAAGTTATAAACTCTAGGTCCCTAAGGCAGTTCTAAGGTTTCCTCACAGCTAGTCCTTTGGGGATAGATTTTGGGAATAAAGAAAGGTTTAAATGGGTCCCCCCACCCCACCCCCTTGGGGAGAGCTGAACTAAACATTAAAACCCAGAGACTATCAAACTCTTTCTTAAAATGAAAACAAAAATGGGGGTGGGGAGAAAAGGGGGGGGTTGTTCTTTTTCAAACGGGAGAGATGGGGCAATGGGATTGTCCAGGAATACGACACTAGATTTCAAAACCAAGCATTTAAACCTGTGGACTGGGGAGGGCGCTCTAGTCAGGGAACTGAAAGAAATGTTTCAAATAAGAACTTGTCTTTGATTGGTGGAGGGTTTGCCAGACTTATGCCAACAAGGATTTTTAGGGGAGTGAAGATCTTCATAAATTTGAGGGGCATGGGCAACCAGTCAACGTTGCAACTGAGCTAACTAGGGTAAAAGTGCAGGACCTAAGGTCAGGAAGAGCTGAATTCAAATCTAGTCCCAGATTTTACTGTGTGACCCTGGGAAAGTTACTGTTTTACCTAATTTGCCACCATTTTACCAGCTATAAATGAGCTGGAGAAGGAAAGGGCACATGACTTCAGTATCTCCAACAAGAACATCCCAAATGGGGTCACAAGTAGTTAGACATAACTGAACAACAACAAAAATAGCATTAAGGTAGCACTGATTATGGGGCTACCCTTTAACTGACATCATGTGCTGTTATACTAATCTTTTTTTCCACCCCTCTGAATCCCTGCTAAAGGTTGACATAGGGTCCATGAATTTATTTGATAGTCAGTAGATAAATGACTCCATGGAGAGAGAACTGAATTTAGTGTCTGGAACACCTGAATTCAAATCCTGTCTTGAGAACGTATTGGTTATGTGGCCCTGGACAAATCCCTAAATGCTGTGTCTCATTTTCCTTAGTTGGAAAATGGAAATAATATTCCATATGGTTATTGTGAAGTTCAACTGAGATTAACATATGTAAAGTATTTTGTAAATTTTAGAGCAACTGTTTAAATGCAAATATTTGTAACTATTTCAATATAACCAGTTTGATTTTTAGTCCTATATGGTTTATTTATTTTATGCATTTTAAAACACATTTCCAAGAAGTAGTCCATAAGCATTACCAAACTGTAAATTATAAATGTTATTGTACATAAAGTTAAGAACCCTAGTTCTATCCTTTTTAGTGGGAGAACTTCATCTCTTCCACCTATAAAGTCAGCCCTGCTTCAGTCTCTGGTATTGTCCCCAGTAAGCATGCCCCTCACTGACCTGGCTACCCAGCTTCCCTGGAACCAGGTACCATAGTAATTTTACTTATGAATGAAACCCTGCCTCCTAACCCAGTCCTCTAAAGGGAATGAATTTCCTGACCTGAAGTTTCCTCTATCCTGTCCCTGGATTTGCTATTGCCCTTTGTATAGTCTGCCTGCCCTGTGTGGATCCCTATTCATGTTAAACACCTGCTGCTCCCTCCTAGATGACTTGGTTCCTCAGCCAGTGGTGCTTGCAACCCAAGTGCCTTGCCCCTTCCATCTTCGCATCCTAAGCTGGTCCATCAGATCTTGCCTGCCCTGCTACCTATCCTAGTAAGATATCATTTTAAGTGCTATTTCTTTCATATCTCATTAGACAGTTTTGTCTCATTTCTCCATCCTAGACTCTGAGTTCCCTGAGGCATGAAGCTGGTTCCTGTATTTCTTCATGGCACCCAGAGAGGGTACTCAAGCCATCTCTACCATTGGCACCTCAGAATCAACATGTCCAAATTGAGCTCCAAAAAACCTTATTATTTTTGTACACTGTAGCACACTCAATATAGTCAAAACCCTGATACTGTTGTTGACTCTTCCCTTTTCTTTCTCATTATGTATCTCATCAATTTGCTGTTTTTCAGTCACTTCATTCATATCTGACTCTCCATGAGAGCCATTTGGAGTTTTCTTAGTTGAGACACTGGAGTGGTTTGCCATTTTCCTTGTCCATTCATTTTACAGATGAGGAAATAGGCAAACAGGGTTAAGTGACTTGGTCAGGGGCAGACAGCTAATAAGGATCTAAAATCAGATTTAAAGTCAGGTCTTCCTGAATCCAGATCTGATCCAACCAGTTGCCCACTAATCTAGTTAATTACCAAGGTCAATTGATTCTACCTCTAAAATATTCTTTGCATTTATTCTTTGTCTTTTTTTACATTTCACTGAAGACAGTTCAAATGATGTAACATCTAGACCTGAAAGGCAAAAGAATTAAGTGCAAATCCCACCTTTCACCTTTTACAAATTATCCAAAAATCAGATGATATTGTCCCATTTCTACCTCAGGTGATTAAATGAAATTATGTAAAGTGCTTTGCAAACCTTAAACTCATTTCCAGATGTATTTGAGATCTTATTGACCTTGGAGTAAGGAAAAGCTCAGTTTAAAATCCAACTCACACATGTACTAGTTCTGGCCAAATCACTGAATACTCTGCCTCACTTTCTTCAGCTGTTAAATGCTGATAATTATATTACCTCCCTCTCAGGGTTGTGAAAATTCATTTTTAAAATGCTTAGCACAGAATCTGATACTTACAATACAAAAATAACATTTTTAAAATGCTTAGCACAGAATCTGATACTTACAAACTCTTGTCCCTCTTCTATCCAACACAAAAGATTTTTTTGTACAAATATTAAAGCACTACATAAATGTCAGTAATTAATCCCACTCCCACTATCATCATAGAGACCTTCATTAATACCCAACTAAAATACTGCTGCATTAGCTTCCCAAAAAAAAGGTTTTCTTGTTTCTACTCTCTTATTCCTTACAATTTGCCCTTCTAACCTTTTCCAGATTTCTCTCCCCTATGCCTATAGACCTGGTTATGCCTCACCTTCGCAAACAAACATTCTATAGTTTCTTATTGTGAACAATTAATGTACAGATTCTTCTAAATTGCCTCCAAGGCCCTACGGTTCAGCAAAAATCCAGGGTTCTAGCTTTTGTTGTTGCTATTCAGCCATTTTTAATAGTGCCCAACTCTTCATGACATCATATCTCTTTCTTGGCAAAAATACTAGAGTGGTTTATAATTTCCTTTTCTAGCTCATTTTGCAGATGAGGAAACTGAGGCAAACAGGGTTAAGTGACTTGTTCATGATCACACTGCTAGTAAGTTTGAAGTCAATCATAATGACTCCAGAGCCAGCATCCTATCCTCTAAACCATCTAGCTGCCCACTGAGTTTCTATAAATCTGTCTTTCCTTTCCAACCACATCATGTGAACCCATCTCCTTGTATTTGCCTGCACTGTTATAAGTCTTCCTCCATAAAACTTTGTATGATTCTCCACCTTCCCAACTACAAGATGAAATGCTTTGGTGGAGGTCATTTCCTCAGTTGGAGTCTCCTATAATGAAATCACAAGATTGGTTCAAAAAAAAAGTGGGATGGGAATTGGAGCAAGGAATGGACCTGTGATTACATTGATAAAGGAAGCTCCCAGGTAAGATGACTCTCTCCATCAATAGTGATACCTTCTTTGTGACTTGTATGCTATAACCCTCCATGGTTAAATGATTTGCCAAAAATGATGATGGAAAAGTAGGACTTGAACTCAGATCTTTTTGACTTCAAATCAACTTTTTCCACTCTGTCTCCCAGTTCCTAGACTACTTTCATTCTTTGCTTTGCTGAACCTATAGAATGCAATTTTCATGTCTTCTAAATATTGTATTAAAATTATTTGTGTTTGTATATTATTCTCATCACTCATGATTCATGAAGAAAATATCAGGACTTAATATAGCATTGTCCTTCCCCCAGTGCTCAGAACAGGGCTTTGCATATCTCAACTTTCCATCTTGGTTTCAACTTCATGGAACAACAGGCTCCTATCACCTATCTCCTATCCTATCTCTCCCTCCTTGCCTCCTTTCCAACTTCCTTTTTGGTGTTGCCTTGCCCAATTATATGGTAAACTTTTTGAGGGAAACAGCTATCTTTTTTCCCTTATTTGTATTTCCATTGCCCCACACAGTTCCTGGCCCAGAACTAGGACTTCATAAATGTTTATTGAATTGAATTCTAGAATAATCAGTTATTCTTTTTTGATAGAGTGGGAAGTTAAGACCTGGAAATGCCAAATTAGTCAATAGCATCAGTGGATTTAGAGCTACAGCTTTCTCCTTCCCGGTCCAAGCTCTTGTCCCTAGCACTAGTCTTTTGATAAGTCTGATTCTTTAAAACCTTATTCCTTTCTAAGTCAGATCACCTGGGAGGAAGAGTGATGATGCCAAAACTCTGTAAGAAAGAAAAAATAAAGAACACTGCTTGGGTTTTGCATTTTTCACCTAAATCCCTGCTGCTTACCATACCTCTCTTCCCCCCCCCCCCAGTCCCCATATCCCACAAGTGAAGAAAGGGGGTGGAAATCCTAATAACAAATAGGAATGCTAATTCTAAGTCTATGTAGTCCCAGTAGGCATCTGGAACTGCCGTTAGCCCTGTTATTTTCTCCTGTGTCTGGCTTTGACAAGACTGATGACATTTACGTTTTCTAAAACCTTCAATAAAAACCACTTTAGCTGCAATCACCTCCATCTAATTTCCCCAGTCAAAAAAAAAATTTTTCCTCTCAAATCATACACCAAAACTACTGAGGCCAGGCTGTTCTGACAGCTTGTCACTCAACAGGGTCCAGCCCAAAAGGAGCAGTCTTGGTATCCAAGGACAAAATGCAGGCCAAGTCATATAAACATGGAGGACAGAAAGGAGAAAGGGGGTATTGGTAGCTGTTGGCTGGTACAAGGGGAATGGCTCTTTTCTCCTAGGACTCCAGAACAAAGGAAAAAGCAGGGAGGGTTCTGATGATGCTACCACCTTCTGATTATTTAGAAGTGTCCATAAACCTACTGGAGAGATGCAATCTTCCTATTCATCATATCATTGAGGGCTCTCAATAGGATCAAAATGGTTTTGCCCATTTTATAGATGTCTGATATGGGACAGAGACTTTTGCAAGATCAGACAGCAAGTCATGGGACGTGGCAGAAACTAGGTTATCTTAGCTATCTATAGATCAGGTTTTTATCATGCCAAATCTGCCCCCTACCCCAATTTCAGTCTAAAAGTTTATATACTCATCCAAACCCAGATCATCACATAGCACATAGCACCACATTGATATTCTTATTATCCAAGACTCATTTCCCTATTCCCCAGTGTCAGCTTGCCAGTGGACCAGGCATTCTCTGCTTTGCTCCCAAGATCTCTGCAGTTTTTTCCCATCAATACCTATCCTAACATGATAGGTATCCAGTTACTGTCCCCAACAGTATCAGCAAATTGATATATAACTGTTCATAATGCCATAGAGAACAAGGCAAGCCCTGGCCATAGCACTGGTGGCAGTGGGCTTCATCCAACAGGGATAAATTTAGAAGGAATTGCAGACTGTGTGATAACTCAGTGTTTCATGGTCTAGTTACCTATGATTTTTACCCTACACTAACTGGTTCTGGTTTTCACACAGTTTTCAATCCAGGCACTATTTTCTAACTCTAACCCTTCAGTCTCCTAACATATATCCTGTTTACTGACTTTGGTTTTTAAGCAAAACATTTCTGACCCCATCCTGGGCTTCAACTCAGGGGGAAGAAGATCAGCACGGCCTGTGACCTACTTTTGGGGTAACACATCAGCCTCAAACTATTTTCAGTGTCTAGGTAAAACATAGGATTATGTTACCAATGGGAACTATCTAATGGGCAGTGAGTATTGAGAAAGGACATGAAGAGGGGCTCTGTGAAAAGATGTCATCTTTCCCTGAGTCTTAGATATCCAGATGCTTCAAATGATTATGCATAGTTTGAATAATAATATGGAAAATGCTGTTGTTCTGGTATCTATTTGTCACTTAAATGAAAAGAGCATGGGATTGAGGATCAAAGAGACCAGGATTCTGGTCTAGTTCTGCTCTCTGAATTATTTCACTTTCTTGGGGCCCATTAATCCAACTATAAAAGATGGAGGTCAGACCAAATAGCCTTTAAGTTCCTTTCTCATTCTACTTATCTATAATTCTTTATAAATGGCACCATAATATACCTGGTCATGACCATAAAATGTAGATTGTTGGAGCTAGAAAGGACCTTACAGATCTTATAATCCAACTGCTTCTTTTGCAGAGGGATAAAATGAGGCCTAAAGAAGTAAAGTAATTTTAGAATTGGAAAATCCCACTGTCATGAAACTCTTTCAGTTATAAACTGTTCTTTTAGGGAAACTAGGTGGCGTCTCCTGTTAGGAAGACCTGAATTAAAATCTAGCCTCAGATATTTAAATACTGCAGTTATATGCCTTCCTCCATAAAATCTTGTGAGATTCTCCACCTTTTCTATGGCTAGAAGACAAGAAATCTCTGTCCCACCTCAGACATCTATAAAAATAGGCACAACCATTTCAATGCTACTGTGAGAGACATCAATGGTATGGTGAATAGGAAGAACACATCTGTCCAGTAGGTTTATGGACATTTCTAAATAATCAGAAGATGGTAGCATCAACAGAACCCTCCCAGCTTTTTCCTTGTCTGTTTGCCTCAGTTTCCCCATCTGTAAAAGGAGCATCTAACTCACAGGGTTGTAAAGATTAATGAAGTGATAATTTAAAGTGCTTAGCATAGTGTCTGGTACATGGCAAGAGCTATATACACTTTATCATCATCATCATCATCATCCTCCTCCTCATCATCATCATTATCATGGTACAGTAAACAAAGCACTGGATCTGGAGTCAGGAAAATTTATATTCCAAGATTCTGTCTAGCTGTATGACAAGTCACTTAACCATGTTTGCTTCAGTTCCTCAACTGTAAAATAATTTAGAAAAGGAAATGACAAACCACTCCACTATCTTTGCCAAGAAAACTCCAAATGGGGTCACAAAGAATAAGGTATGCCTGAACAACAAATCAACATTATCCTTATTAGTAGAATGTTCTAACATGGTCTATTTGACAGAAAATATGGAGGCATGTCCCTGAATCTTAAAATTATACTTTGAGGATCAAAAAAGATATTATCAAAGAACTTTAAAAAGTGCTATGCAAATGTAATCCATGGTTCAGAACATAAGTTTTGATTTAGGTGGACTAAGTTTGATATTAGAGTCTTCTCACATATATAAGTTTTTTCTATAGGAAAAAAAGATACTCAGCTGCCAGAAATCACCAGCACTAACAAAAAATTAAATTTTGCATGAGCTTTTAAAAATTTAAAAAAACTGCAAATAAAGTATACCTGAGTCACTCTCCTTGCCTCTTCAGTGAATTTAATCTACCTAAAAAGACTTAATTCTATAGTCAGAGAGACTTAGAACTCTGGGCTTCTACAGGAATTTTTATCCCCATTTCACAGATGAAAAAATTGAGATTCAGAGAAGATTTCAGAGACTTGCCTATGGTCACATAACTAATAAGTTTTGAAGGTGAGATTCAAATTCAAGTCTTTCTTATTCTGAGTCCAGTACTTTTTTCTTTAAGACATGGTGCTAGGTTTGCCCCTTTGCAATATGACTCTATTTCTATCTGCTCCTTAGCTCTAGCTTCCTCTTGTTTTAAGTAATTTTCCATCACTCCTGTGGCTGCCAGCTGATGTCCCTGGAGCTCTGAACTTGACCCAGGAATTTCTTGATGATTACTCAATAAAACTCTACCATATTAGAAGTATGGCTCCTGACAGAGCACAATTTCCTGTACACATAGTCTATTGGAAGGATCGTGTGGTTGTGTAGACTTACTTTTATGGAACTGAGTTCATGTATTTCTTCCAAGCTTTTCTCTTTCTAACCTCAGAAGTTCTCTCTTTTCATTTTCATCCAACCTAATTTCTCTTCCTTCCCTTTAAAAATGAAGAACTAGATTGTTGTCCAGATGTAGTGAACTAGTCATGAATCAATCAATCAATCAACAAGTCAGTCATCTTCAATGCATTGTCAATATTGCCAACTCAGGTCAAAACAGAAAATTTCACACCTTACCAGATAAAGGTCCTTAATAATGATCCAAGATAATGCCTGTGTATACCTTCCACACAAATATAAAAGGATTATTATTAATAATAGATTGTAGATATTTAAAAAGAAAGATTCCTGGAAAGTTGAGATAACCAGAATGTGGCAGGTCTAAGTGAAATACTTCTACCCTAAAATGCACTTTAAATAGCTTGATGTTCTAATTATAGCAAAAAATAGGAAACCTACTTTGGAGGAGGGAGCCAGGTGCTGAGGGCAGGATGTGAGGGGAAAGGAGACAATAGGAGAGAGTGTATGAATGAGGAAAGCATTTAGTTGGGGAAGCAGAAGAAAATTCTAGATCAGAAATGGAGACCCTTCAGAATGATGGGAAGGAACTCCAGACTGAAGAAATATGAGATTAACAAAGAGCTGGAGACAGAGAGAAACACAAGGAGGACTCCAGAAGAATCTGTCTCTAAAAAGTGACTTTGTGTGAGAATTGCACTCATGCTAGGCTTTAGTGAACAGAAGTGACTACAAGTTTGTTGGCTAATTGACTGGCCTATGTATTGGGAAGTTCTAATATTAGTTTAGTCAACTTCATTTAACCAATGAAAGCAAAACTATGAGCTTAGAAAACTTCATTGATCCAGAGACGCAAGGTTAGCAAAATTTTCTAATCAAACACCATTGTGGTTGATAAGCTGATGTTCCACTGATTAACTGACCCTAAGATGCCCCCTCACTCAATCCCTGTGAATCTCCCCAGCAACAATAACATATATAAGGCCCTTAACCAGGTATGCATCTTATAATATGCCTAAGCTATTTCTTGTAAACTGTGGACTGGATGACTAACCAATTACATGTCTGTGAGTAGTACCTTATTGTGAGCTTTTTATTTTCTTATTTATGAGCTTTTTAGTTCCTTCTTGGTACCTTACACTGATTTCTTCATACTTTCAGTCTTTTCATATGAATCATTTTACATGTTGAGGGGCTCCAACATGTAAAGAGCCTATAATTTGCTTATATTGATATGCTTTAGAAAAATAGGATCATGTTATATAAGAGTTGGAAATGACCTTAGAGATAATTTATATACCATGTTTATCATTTTAAATGCACACACACACACACACACACACACACACACACACACACACAAAGAAAACAAACAAATGGCACCGTGGATAGAGGGCTGGGTCCTAGAGTCAGTTAGACCTAAGTTCAAATTGTTCATATGACCCTGGTCAAGTCACTTCTCTTCTGTTTACCTAAAGTTTTCTGGTCTGCAAAATTGGAGTGATAATAGCACCCACCTCCCAAAGTTGTTGTGAGGCTTAAATTAGATAACAATTACAAAGTATTTAGCACAGTTGTTTTTGCTGTTGTTATATCAGTTCAATAATCCATTCCACAATAAGTGATTTCCAACTTCAGCATGAAGAATTATAATCCGCTTTTGTAAAGATCTGCTAAGAGGGCTTTCCTTACTTCAAGACTACATCTGTCTTTTTGCCTCTTCCATCCATTGCTGTTAGTTCTGCCCTCTAGGGTCAAGCAGAACTAGCATGATCCCCCTTTTACATGACAACCCTTCAAATACTTAACGATAGATGTCATTCCTCTCTTCTCCAGAGTAGATGTCTTCAATTCCTTCAAATGATCATTACATGGCATTTTATCCAGTCTTTTGCCATCCAGTTCACCATTTTCACTACCTCCTAGCGTGATAAATATGCATTTCCTTTCTGCACTGTGACTTTCCCCATCACTGTTTCAATATATCCCAGGTTAACATAAGAAATTAAATAGGAATTTGGGGGGGAGTTTTGCTTAAGCAGCTGGCAACACGTGAAGACCAATAGACAACACAGAAAAAGTTTCAAAACTCAGAAACTTAAAAAATACATTGTATAGTATTGCAAAATACTTTTTAGTATATAATAATTCAGACTTTACTATGGGTCAAAAAGTTTTACAGGAATTATCCAGATCACAGGGTAACCACACCTCTAACCTTTAGGAAATGGAAGGAATACTGCTATAGTAAATCTATTCTCTTATTCACATGGAACAATAGAAATCAAATAAGAGTTTAGACAGATAGGATTTGTGTACAAATCTGAATTCTTTCATTTATTTAGCTGTTTGGCCTTCAGCAAGTCAACTTACCTCTTTGGGCCTTAGTTTCACCATCTATAAAAGAAGATAAAGATACCCTCCCAAATCTAAACCTGGGATCCTATAAAATATGTCAGGCTAAATGATCTTTAATTGCTCCACTTGATCTATCTATCTATCTATCTATCTATCTATCTATCTATCTATCTACCTATCATCTATCTGTCTATATAATACACATACATATATATATATATATATATATATATATATATATATTTATACAAATCATTTTTTTACAGTCTTCACCAACCTGGTCACCCTCCCCTGGAAACTCTCCAACTTATTAATTCACTTACTAAAACTTAGTTCCCACAAATAAACACTATTCCCTAGATGTGCTCTTACCAGGGCAGAGAGCAATTGGACTTGATAGTATCAGCTAATACTAAATATCAATCCTTTCTTAATTGCTTCAAGAATGTACTAGAATTTTGAGGCAGCTAGGTGGCACAGTGAATAGAGCACTGACCCTGGAGTCAGGATAACCTGAGTTCAAATCCTGCCTCAAACACTTAATTACCTAGGTGTGTGACTTTGGGCAAGTCACTTAACCCCATTGCCTTGCAAAAACCAAGGGGAAAAAACACAAAGAATTCACTAGAATTTTGTAAGTTTTCAACGTGAGTTCACTGGCCTATAATTTGCAATATGTTTCTCTTTTCTAAAAATTAGGACTTTTGCTTTCTCCAGACCCAATCTTTCCTATCTCCATCTTTCAAAAATCTCTGACAAAACCTCAGCAATCACATCTGACAGCTCTATTAATATCTTAGGATATATAGTCTTCCTTGGTCTGGAGAATAGAACTCATTAGAGGCAGCTTCAGTGCTCTCTTAAACTATCTCATTTCTTATCTTGGGTTTCAATTTCCTATTAGACATTTTTGTTCTTTCCAATCCATTCTAAAGATCATACTCTTTATCAGAAAAAGGCAGAAGCAACATTACAATTCAAAAGCACTATCTTCTCTAAATCATCTGTTGTGTTTTCATTGACCCCAATTTTTCTATCCCTGGAATGAATGAATGAATGAATAAATGAATGAATAGTGTTTCTTACTTTATAAAAAGCACTATGCTAATCACAAACAAGAGTTGCTCCTTTCATCTATTTTTCTCTTTCAATTGAAATCATCTATACTTTACAACCTTAACAATAAAATATGACTATATATCTTTAATTTTCACTGCTGTTGATCTTCAACATGCTACACCATTCTTCATCTTCTACTATCCCAAATCCCCAATCCCTAGATTTTCTCACAAAATTATATCTTCTTAATATACAATATCATTCCCTCCCCTTCCATTTCTATGGTATTTCTTTTAATCTTTCTATTTCTTTTAAGTAAGTTTTACTTGTTCAGAGTTATATGCTAGTTAGAATTCCCATTACATCAAATTTCAGTGGCACCTTTGAAGTCAAATTGTCACCTTAAATTAGACTTTCTAGTTTACCATGTTTGTTACCCATACCAAGATACCTTCCAACTTCAATTCTATTATCCATTGGAAAATTAGATTGTTGGGGTTTTTGAACTTCCTTCTGGATCTAAATTCTATGGTCTTCTAATGGACAAAGCACTCTATTTTTAGTAGTAGTTCAGTGAGATGGGAAATTACAAAATTCTCATTCTCATTTTACAGGTGAAGAACCTGCGAATCAGAGAGTTTTCATGACTTGCCAAAGGTCCCAAAATTAGTGGTGATGCCAGCATTTAAATCAGAGTTGTCTTCTTAAAGTCCATCACTAAGGATAGAATTCGTATAGACAGAAAGGGGGATTGAATCCTGTCCACACTCCAACTGGTACTGATCTCAAGCTCTGTAAACTACTTTCCAGTCTTCTCAATTCCATACCACTGGGGAAACAATCCAATAGAAGCAATCAAGAGTGTCCCCACCCTGTCTTGGGGCAGATAGACTAGGAAGGAGACCAGCATGCCTGGAGTTCTTTCTCTTCATTTCCACCTCTTAGTTTCCTGACTTCTTTCTAATTTCAGAAAAAATACTACCTTCTGTAAGAAACCTTTCCAAATCCTCATTATTACCACAGCTTTCCCTCTAAGATTATTTCTATTTTATCTTGCATTGTTTGTTTGCAGGTTCTATGCTTTCTCCCCAATTAGATAGTGAGTTCTTTCAGGTCAGACTGGTTTTTTTTGGTTCTTTTCTTTGAACCCCTTGCTTTGTGATCAGGGCAGGTAATTTAATTTCTCAGAGCCCATTTCCTCATTTTTGAAATGGGATTAATAAAATTTGTCTTATCCTCCTCTCATGACTGTTGTGAGAAAAGATTGTTTTGCAATCTAAAAATGCTACATAATTGTATGATGTTATTATTTCCACTACACAATAGAGCCAACTCTTCCAAGTTTCACATCACATATTTAGAGCAGGAAAAGACCTCAAAAGACCTGATTCTGTAGAAGAGGAAACTGAACCCTAGCAATTTGAAGTGACTTGATAAGGTAACAGAGGTTGTAAATGACAGGAGAGAGATTTGAACCTGGGTCCTCCAAATGTTGTTCTTGTTCAACTAACTGTATTTATGCTACAATAATAGTCACCTGGTGGATCAGGACTGAAAAGTATAGAGGTAAAGAAGTTCAGTTACGAAGTACCATTATTCAGGTATCTAGCCTACCTTACATCTATCTGGAGTAATTCTTCCCTGGGCACCTACCATTCCACAAACCAGTCTGCTTTTTCCTTCTCTCCACCTTTCCCTTCTTTGCTTTTAAATGCTCATCCTGGGAAACCCAGAACAGGAGCTCCCTCCAGTCATGAGGGAGAGCTGCTTCTGCTCCTTAATGACTTTCTCTTGCCTTGCTACAGTTCAAAGCAGTTGTAAGACAGCAGGGAATTGGACTCTGAAAGCAAAAGTTCCCAACAGTGGATTTTGTTTTCTGGAAGTAAATTAATTGAATGGCCCTGTGTAAAGGGGAGAGAAAAAAAAAGGGAGAGAGTAAGCATGAACTAGTAAGTCAATAGGGGAAGATGACCCAGGAAAGAAAGGTGGGAAGTTGAATGTATGTGAAACTTTCCAATAATAAAGGAAAATCCCAAAGCCCCAGGCTTTATCACCAAACAGTGCCTCTAGACCCTGGACAACTGGGTTAGTTCGATTGGAAACTCCTGCCAAGTCAGAGAACCCATTGCTGAGGGCAGAACACATTTGTCTCCTGAATTTCCTCCCATTGAACCTTGCTAAGTCTCTGAACTGGGCTGCAGTGACACCATTACCACCTGGTATTCCTCTCACATAGTTCCACCTCCCCTATCCTCCAGGAGTTTGTCTATTGCTCCATATACATAATCTCATTCTTCCCTTTGTACATCTCTCATAATGGAAGAGGGGGCAAGATCCATTTCCTCCATTCTGAGTGCTATGTATCTGCACTCCAGTGAAGATGAGAACCTGAAGAAATTATAGACTCTCACATTTGGAAAGAACATAAAGGCATCAAATACAATCCGTATTTGAAAGTTCATTGCTGGGAATAAAAGGGCAATAATTGGACAGACTGATCCTTATGGAATACAATGCATCCTCATTCTAAATATTTAAGGGAAGACCATGAGACTTCACTGGAGCACTGAAGGTGAGACAAGGGTATGGTTCTAGGACAGACCTTTCCCCCCCTTCAAACAAGGGTCAGGAATGACAGCTCAATTATGATACTAAGAAAAGGAAAGGAAAGGATGCAGCTAAGGCTATCACCTCTCAAGGAAAGGCTTAATAAATAGTTTTCTACTTTCCATTTGAAGACCTACCTCAATGGAAATTTGTTCAATGATGTTCAAATTTTTGTGATGCCATCTAGGGTTTTCTTGGAAAATATACTAAAATTCTTTCTCATTTCTTTCTCCAGCTCATTTTACAGATGAGGAAACTGAGACAAAGGGAAATAACTGACTTGGTCAGGGTCACATAACAGCTCTCTGAGGCTGGATTTCAATTCAACAAGATTAATCTTCCTGATTCTAGGTCATTCACTCTATCCATTGCACTACCTAACTGCTGCCAATCACCAACACCACCACCACCACCACCACAACTACCACCAGCATCAACATCACCTCCATCACCACCGCCACCACCTAAAATCACCACCAGCAGTAGCACAGACACCTCCATCACCATCACCATCACCAACACCATCCCCATCACATCAACTATAACAACAACAACAAAAGATGGTCTTTGAGTTCCATTAGAGTCAAACAATTGCTCTGTGACCCCAGGGTATGTTGAAAGTACCTCATTGTAGTTGACAAAAGCTAATTGTTTAACAGTAAAGACATTTATATCTCAGAAATGGAAAACAAAACAAATCAGGGTTTAATTTTTGTTTGGTCAACTTTCTAGACTCTAGAAAGTAATGCATCAAATGTTAATAAGGCAGATTAAACTTAAAAGTGTTTCTGGAACAATTTTTGAGAGCCAGTCATTAAATATTTACTAGCACATCCCTGCTAGAATCAATTTGAAAATAAGTATCCCTGAATTTAAATAGGTTGATCCTTGGATCACAGAAATACAATCCATCATGGGTCATAGTTAAACCTTTCCAACAGGGTTGGAACTTCCAGAACTTGAATTCTTTGGCATGGCTTTTGTGGATCCAAAGTCATATCTGTGACTCCTTAAGGTCTTGGAGAGATACTTTTGCAAAGCTTATCAATGTCCTTCTCAAAGCTTGTTGCTAAGAACTAGATGCAATTCCCGAGTTTTATCTGGTCAACACAGAATACTGTGAATCTATTGTTGCACATAGTTGATGTTAATTAATACATTCTATGATATCATTATTTTTTCTGTCTGCCATATCACCCTATTGGGTTAAGATAATAATTCACATTTCCTAAAGCACTGTAAGATTTATATACTGCTTTCCTCACAATATTCCTGGGAAATATCTGATGCAAATATTATTCATTCTACTTCATAGATAAGAAAAATGAGACTTAGAGAGACTAAATGATTTCCCCAGGTCACATAACTTCTATGAATCAGAACTGGGATTTGATCCCAAGTTTTGTTATTCCAAAACAGGTCTTTCCATGACAATAACCAACTGAAACCTCTAGGTCATTTTAAAAGGAACTGTCATCTAATTTCATCTATTTACTTCTTATATGAGAAACTTTTTTTAAAAAACTGAAGTGTAAGGTTTATATATAAATAGAATATATATATATATATACTATTGTAGATAATCATGTATAACATATAATTAATATTGTAATTAGTATGCTAATATAGAGCATAAATTTCTATACATTATATATCATATAAATAGTATTTGTAAAATCATCCTATATAAATACTTTTAATTATTACATCTTTTTCTGGGTGCAGATAATGTTTTCTTTAACAGTTTATTTATAGCTTATTTGGGTATTTATAATAGATGACTTAGTCACTGAAAGTTATTCTTAAAAGAACATTGCTGTTATTGTATACAATGTTCTCTTGGTTCTGCTCATTTCCCTCTTCACCTACATTGTGGGTCATCAGGGTAAAATAAGTGTCCTTTGAATGAATGAAAGAAATATTTGAAAGAGTAACCAAAGAAGAAAAAGAATGTGAAGAGGCAGATAAGAATTTTTACAAGGATCAAGAGGTTAAAGGTTGGGAGAATTGGGCACAGAAAAAGAAAGGAAGAAGGATAGATGATTATTGAAGTTATATCAGAGGCATATTTCTTAAGTTATTAGAAGTATCCAGGTCATGCAATGAGTGGATAGAGCTCTGAGTCTAAAAATCTTGAATTCAAATTCAGTCTACATAGAGGACAGCTAGAACATCTCTGCCAGAACAAAAACAAAAACAAATAAAAACCCCCATTTCTTATACTCCAAGAAATCCTGATGTGAATATACTCCCTCACTCAATGAATTCAGTAGCTCCCATCACTTGTAGAATAAAATATAAACTCTGTCATTCAAAATGATTCCTAATCTGACCCTTTGCTATCTTGCCATCCTATTAAACAGTACCCTCTACATTCTCTATTGTCAAGACAAATTATTCTTACTGTTCCTTATATAGGTGGAACTGCATAGTTTGGTAGCTAGAGCACTGGGCATAGAGTCAGGAAGACCTGAGTTAAATTCCTGACTCAAAAATTTACCATCTCTTGAGAAAGTCATGTAATCCTTCTTTGGCTCAGTTTCCTCATCTGAAAACAAAAGCAATACTAGCACTTACTTCTGGAGAATTTTATGAGGATCAAATAAGATGATGCTGGTGTCCTTGGTACATAGTAAGTGCTTCACAAATGTTAGTTATTATACTTGGTATTATCATACTTGATATTTCATTTCCCATTTCTATGTCTTTGTATTAGTTATCACCCTTTCCTGGAATTCATGCTCTCCCCACATCTGCCCCCTGGAATCCCTCTTTTCCTTCAAAGTTTAGCTCAAATGTCATTCCCTATATGATTTTTTCTGATCTCCCAAGTTATTAGTACCTCCCCTTGTGACTTTGCTACCCACCCTTGCCCCAGAGAGTAGGGATCACATCATTCGTGTCTTTGTAGCCCTGTCAATTTCTGGGCACACAGTAGGCATTTAATCAAGGAAAGAGAATACAGGGTTTGTAGTGAGCTGAGGTGTTTGTCTGTCAGACTGATCAATCCCCCTTGATTATTTTCAATTTATCCTGCTTATATCATACTTGTTCATAACTGGCTGGAATAGGTTAACTAAACTATGAACTCCAGTTGTTTGTTTACTTGTTTGCCCCCCCCCCCATTTAGCATAGTGCCTTATATAGAGCAAGTACTTACTAGGAAAAAAATCAACATTTATTTAGGACTTACTTTGGATCAGACATTGTGCAAAGTGCTTCATAAACATTATCTTATTTCATCCTCACAGGAACCTTGGAAGGTTGTTGGTGTTATTATTCTACCCATTTTACACTTAGGAAACTGAAGCAGACAAAGGTTAAATGACTTTCCCAGGGTCATAAAATAAGTGTCTTGAGACTGAATTTGAATTCAACTTTTCCAGGCCCAGAACTCTATCCACTCACTTGCCTGACCTGGATTTCTCTAATAGCTTAATAAATATTTATTGGTGATATAAAGGAAGTGTAGTGTTTTTTGAGGTATTTAACAGGATGTGATGAAGAATCTTCTAAAAGGGTCAAAAAATAGGACAAATGATAAAACCAGAGGTAACCTAGAATGTATTGCTAAGGAATGTGAAATTGGGTCAAATGCTAGAGACTCTGGGACCACACAAGTTAAATCCAAATCATTCCTATTTATTGAATATATGATATTTAGAAGAGAACTCTAGTTTTGGGAAATGAATATCTATATATCTAAGAAGATGTGTAAGAGAATGAAATGTAGATTTCTGGACCATGGTTTAAAATGTAGTACTTGACCTTGACTGGAATGCATCTAGTAAGAGTCAGTGATGCATGTATGGAGTCTTTTCAAATCTCATCAAGAAGGTTTTTCCTTGAAAAAGGAGGAGGGAGGCAGAATACTGACTACAGAATCTGAGAAGACTAGCATCATCAGACTAACAGGCCCTTACTTCTACTGGTCTTCCTCAGGTAATTTTATTTACCCTCTTCTCTGTCTATTAGACTGACAAATGAAAGCTTCAGTGGTTTTCAGGAGACAACATCCAAGCAGATAGTCACAATAAGACCAGTATCTCCCTGAAGTAGCTTCTTTTTTGCCACCTAAAAGATGAAAAAGTTTCTCTGAGATCTTTTTGGTCTCAATTTGCTTGATGTGGGTTCCCATTACTTGATGTCTGGGTCTTTCAAATTTAGTAGGTTATCTAAGATCACAGAATCTTATCTTGATGGTATCTTGATGACCTACATTTCCTTAGGGAGATGAGTAGGCCATGTCCAAAGAATCTAAGGCTACTGTATTCTTGTTTTCATAGAAAGCAAGCCTCCTTTTATGAAAGTTCAATGACTTGTGAATGCTTCATTTAATCCCCAAACTGAGCTTGAACTAAAAGTCCTTATGTCAGGAACATTTTCATCTACTTTTCTTTTTATGCAATGACTTTGGCATTTGTATATAATCTCCTAGAAGCCAGGGGCTGTCTTTTTTCCTTGTTGCATTTGTATTTCATAGTGCTGGCATATATAGTAAACAGTAGTGACCATTGACAGACTGATATAAGAACAATGCCTCAGACAAAAGTCAACAATAAAGCTAATCACTTCAGATATCTATATACAGATGTGTAAAATATCATTAATCAATAGCAAAATTGTAAGGCATAGTCAATCTTGTAGCAATCAATGAGACTTGATGGAATGGGACTGGAAAATGGTGAAGGGACAATTTAGCTTGTTCAAAATGAACAAACTAGATAAAAGGGATGAGTGGAATAAATTTTGAAGATGTCTTTATATGAGGAAACCTAGTAATCTAAGGTCAGAAACATGGTAGAGAGCATTTGGGTCAAGATTGACCAATCGATCAAAAAATTTTAAGTGTTGGCTATGTGTTGGGTGCACTGGAGAGACAAAAACAGGCAGCACATAGTTCCTGCCCTCAAGGAGCTTACAATCTAATGAGTCAAAAAAGGCATAAAGCCAGAGGTCATCCTAATTTTGGGAAAGAAAGAAAGACAGAAAGACAGAAAGACAGGAAGGAAGGAAGGAAGGAAGGAAGGAAGGAAGGAAGGAAGGAAGAAGGAAGAAAAGAAAGAGAGAAAGAGACAGAGATAGAAGAGAGAAAGAGAGAGAAAAAGAGAAGGGAGAGATAGAGAGGAAGAAAAGAGAAAGAAGTAGAATATGAAAACTAAAAGCTGATCAGCTTTTCTTATATTATTTGCAAAATTGCATACAAAGAGGATGGTTTGTGAGTATTTAGAAGGAGAAATGGCAATAGCTAAAACTCATCATGATTTTGTCAAGTGCATTTCATGCCCCACAAACAGAATTTCATTTTCATTAGCATAATTAGACTGGTAGATCTGTGTGATTCTGTAGCTACAGTATGCAACATGAACTGAGTTTCAGTAAAGTGTCAGTTTTTAGGGGAAGCTAGGTGGCATAGTGGATAAAGCACTGGCCCTAGAGTCAGGAGTACCTGGGTTCAAATCCAGTCTCAGACACTCAATAATTACCTAGCTGTGTGGCCTTGGGCAAGCTACTTAACCCCATTTGCCTTACCAAAAAAAAAAAAAACACTAAAAAAAAGTGTCAGTTTTTCATGTGTTCCTCATGGACAAGGTAAAGTGATATTTAATAGAAAGATGGATTTAGGACTGAATAAATGAACAAAGGTCAAAGAGGAGTCAGTTACAGGTTGAAGTCAATGTGGAGAGGTCTCTACTGCACTACCTAAGAAATCTCTCCTTGCGACTATACTTTTCGACGTTTCTTCTTTTAAAATTTATTTTATTTCTTCTAATTGCATGCAAAGATAGTTTTCAACAGTGATCTTTTTGTAAACTTTTGAGTTCCACATTTTTCCACCAAACCTCCTTCTCTCCCCCCCTCCCATGATAGTGAATAAACTGATATAGGTTTCCATATTAGTCATCAACATTTATTTTCAACAGATTCAACATTTATTGATGATTCAGATAAAGACAGAGATGACATGCATGACAAATATGTAGATTATATGAATCCTGGAGGGAGAGTTAACATATTGATTGAAAGACTGGATCCAAAGAGATTTCTACAGTTTTGAATCATGGGCTTAATTAAATAAGAGAAAATTTAACAGAACAAAAAATTCACACCAATGTTTAAAAAAAAGCTTCACAAATAGAGAATTGGGGGATGGGGTGAGGGGGGAGATGAGTAGAAAATAATGCTTTTAAAAAGGTACATGGAATTTAGTTGAATTATAAATGAGGTGTGAGTAAATTTGATTATGAAGTTTGGCTCCAGAAACTAGAGATCTTCAGGGCATAGGTTATATTTTCATCATTGCTGCTGAATGACGGCAAAGGTTTCAGGAAAAAAAACAACAACAACACCCTTTCTGGGCAGGGAACACCTGGTTAAAAGCTAAAGATTTGAATTTCTAGATCACACTTTAAGATATAGGAATCGGATACTTTTGGCCTGGGTCAAGGCAGATCAAGGCTAGTAAGAAAGTGTCTGTCTGTAGACTTCTAAATCTAATCAAAAAGATTTTTATTTGATAAGGAAAGAAGAGGAAAGTATCATATGTGTATCTACCAAGCTAGGCAGAAAGGGAATGGCTACAATATAGGAAGAAAGTCAGAGTAAAGACACAAAGAATATTATGAGAAAATTCAAGAAAGGAATGAGTAATTTATCCCCTGGCCTATAGATGTCTGCGTAATTTCTCACAA